>NC_138770.1:675427258-676034643 GCF_965119305.1 Pelophylax lessonae | reverse complement strand
ACAGAAACTTCTGTTCCTGTCTGACTTGAACTGGACTTTCCCTGAACCAGAGCACATGTCAGGGGGGACTAGAGGAGGGTGCCCTGGGACTGGTAAGAGATTAATACCATACAAGTTAATCTATTCTCTGCCAGGAACTGTGTGCTTTCTTCAAGGGCCCCAACTTTGCCAGCCAACTTTATCTTTTTCCATCACTAACTGTCCAGCGGGATACAACTGGAGCTGTTATGAAAAGTTTGAATGGTGGTTAGTTAAATGCAGTTGAGTTCTATTAATTTCTATTATTCAGAATACTGCAGGTATTTAACCAGTTGTGGACCGCAAGGATTTACCCCCTTAATGACCAGGCCATTTTTTGCTATTCTGCACTGCATTTTTTAATGGACAATTGCACGGTTGTGCGACGCTGTACCTAAATACATTTGATGTCCTTTTTTCCCCACAAACAGAGCTTTCTTTTGGTGGTATTTGTTCACCTGTGCGATTTTTATTTTTTTGCGCTATAATCAAAAAAAAGCGACAATTCTGAAAAAAAAAAAAAAAAAAAATATTTTTCACTTTCTGCTATATAACAATCCCTATAAAAAAAAAATAAAAATTCATTTTTTTTAACATTTTAGGCCAATTTGTATTCTGCTACATATTTTTGGTAAAAAAAATCGCAATAAGCGTATTTTGATTGGTTTGCGCAAAAATTATCGCGTCTACAAACTAGGGGAAAGATTTATGTCATTTTTATTTATTTTATTTTTTTACTAGTAATGGCGACGATCTGTGGATTCTATTCGGGATTGCGGCGGACAGATCGGACCCCTAACTGACATTATTGACACTTTTGGGGGGCCCAGTGACATTACTACAATAATCAGTACTATAAATATGCACTGTCACTGTAATAATGATGCTGGCAGGGAAGGGGTTAGTGGGTGATCAAGGAGTTAAGTGTGAGCCTAGGGGAGTGATTCTAACTGTATGGGGGGAGGGCCTTGTGAAATGATCACAGAGACATGTGATCCTATATAGAAGGGGGAGGATCTCACGCTTATAGTGCCTTAGAAGGCCAAACCAGCTGCTTGTAATTAGACACGTGCAATTCGTTTCATTACCAATAGAAATTTGGACAAAATTTTCCTTATTCGGATGTATCAGAATATCCGAATCACAACACTAACGGCTTTCAACCGATCCAAAATAAATTATAGCAAAACTAAATAACTAATTCAAAAAAATTCAAAAATAAATTCAAATAAAAAAAATGTGAAAATAAATAATAAAAAAAAAAAATAATAAAAAAATTTGAAATAAATACAGTAAGGTATAAAAGTGAAGTAAGATGATAAGAAAAGAAAATAATAGAATAGGAAAAAAAAGAAAATAGAATAGAAAAAATAAAGCCGTCTTCCGGAATTCAAATCGATTAAAAAAATAATGGATATACTTAACAAATCTGAATACACAAAACAAATTCTTCTTTATGCTCTATTCTTTTCTATTTTATTCAAATTTATTCTATTGAAAATTTGAATTTATTCTAATCGAAATTTTAATTTTGGAAACCAGTTATGTTGTTATATTAATTATACTTTTTTTGTATTACTTTATATCGTTTATTCTATTCTACTATTTTATTTTCTATTCTTTTCTATTCAAATTTAAATTTATTCTATTCGAAATTCGAATTTTAGAAGATGGTTATATTCTTCCTATTTCATTCTGTTCTATTCCAGTTTTTATTCTATTCTATTCTATTGCTTTATTTTCTATTCTATTTTATTTTGTTCTGTTTCTTTATTTTCTATTCCATTTTGTTCTATTTTACTCTATTCTGTTATTTTCTATTCTGTCCCTTTTTTTTTTCTATTCTTTTTTATTTCTATTCTATCATATTGTATTCTGTTCTGTTTTGCTCTATTATATTCAGTTCTTTTGTTTTCTATTGCTTTATTTTCAACTCTATTTTATTACTCTTGGGAAATTCAAATTTGATTTGAAAACTATTCGAATTTAAAATTTCGTCTGAAATTTTGATTCGTTATTTCTGATTCGTTTAAATTAGTTACTATTATAATTCGGAAACTCCAGTACATCCGAATTTCTGAATAATGAAAAATTTGTCTGAACTTAAATTCGGAAGGAAATGAACCGCACATGCCTAGAGGTCATTCCCCAGCTGTTACAGCCAAGGAAGCAGCTAATCAAGTTCAATCTGTGCTTGGATATCTGCTTCCCTGGCTGCAACAGCTGGGGAATGACGGATCTGAAACTGTAAGTGGCAAAATCATTGTTGCTTCCGGGTTCATTTGCTGCAGAGGAGATCGAGGAAACGATGGACCCCGAAATGCGTTAGTTACTCTTTGGATTGTCCCCCTGACTTTTATTGGTCCTTTTAGCAGTTCTTTCATTTTGCATTCTGTTCTGTTTTACTCAATTATATTCTATTCTTTTATCTTCTATTCCTTTATTTTTAACTCTATTTTATTCTCTTGGGAAATTCAAAATTGATTGCAAAACCATTCGAATTTGATTGGAAAACTATTCGAATTTTGAATTTCGGCAGAAATTTTGATTAAGTATTGAAATTTTGACTTTTATTGGTCCTTTTAGCAGTTCTTTCATTTTGCATTCTGTTCTGTTTTCTATTCTGTTCTTTTATTTTCTATTCCTTTATTTTTAACTCTATTTTATTCTCTTGGGAAATTCAAATTTGATTCCAAAGCTATTCGAATTTGATTGGAAAACTATTCGAATTTGAATTTCGGCAGAAATTTTGATTAAGTATTGAAATTTTGACCTTTATTGGTCCTTTTAGCAGTTCTTTCATTTTGCATTCTGTTCCGTTTTACTCTATTATATTCTATTCTTTTATTTTCTATTCCTTTTTTTTAACTCTATTTTATTCTCTTGGGAAATTCAAATTTGATTCCAAAACCATTCGAATTTGATTGGAAAACTATTCAAATTTGAATTTCGGCAGAAATTTTGACTTTTATTGGTCCTTTTAGCAGTTCTTTCATTTTGCATTCTGTTCCGTTTTACTCTATTATATTCTATTCTTTTATTTTCTATTCCTTTTTTTTAACTCTATTTTATTCTCTTGGGAAATTCAAATTTGATTCCAAAGCTATTCGAATTTGATTGGAAAACTATTCGAATTTGAATTTTGACTTTTATTGGTCCTTTTAGCAGTGGCATGGCTCTGCTGTTTCCATTTTTTTTGTTCCTGGTCTCGGCAGTCCAGTCAGAGCGCCCCCCGGAGGACAAGGCTTTCCCTCTATCATTTTTAATTATACAATTTTTTTTTTCCCATCATCAGTACAAATAATCATCTGATATGATGTTATGTTCACATTATCACAATATTCTAATAACGAGTAACGTCCCTTTCACACTTGTGCGACTTAAAATTCGCACGATTTAACCTTAACCTGTTTTTTTTACGCGATTTTGATGCGATTTTGACTGGGCTTGAAACAATGCCTATGTCTTTGGACCTCAAAACACATCAAAATCCTGCCAAAGTAGTGCAGGGACTACTTTAAAGTCGGTGGGACTTCAAGTTGCACAGAAATGAACGATACTCATTGGAAATAATGGAGAAGGACTTGCCATGCGATTTTGCAGTCCCAAATCGCAGGACAAGTCGCACAAGTGTGAAAGGGGCCTAAATGTGAAAAACCTGCCGCTGGCAAAAGACAGCTAGTTAGGGTGCCAATAATTGTGAGCGCCACGACATGCTCCAGACCCGAGGGCCATGTGGCTTCAGTCGCCCATCTCAGTAATCTGAGGCTGCTGAATGAGTGTCAGCTCTGTGGGCGGCGGTGACACCATGGTGGGGGTTGGGATCTGTGTGTTTTGGCTGGCAAGCGTTAGGAAGCGGCTGGGTGAGGTGTGTGCAGGTGAGTCACTGTTATTCTATCAAACAAACCCCAACACGGAGCGCAGCGAGAGAAAAGAGGCAGCAGGAGAGCGGCGCAGGCTGAATAGGGGAGAGGGACATGGGGGGCTCCATTCAATAAGCTATAAAATATATGTTTTCAGATGTGGCCATGTGCTATTTTTAGCCACGTGACTTATTCAATTCTAAATTGAAATTCGGAAGAATTCTTCGTTATTTGGAAATTTGGATGAGTCCCAAATTACAATAGTAAGAAATTTAAAGGAATCTGAAAAAACAAAAACAAAATTTTGGTCGAAATCCAAATTCGAATTGTTTTCGAATGAAATTCGAAAAGTTTTCAAGTTCGAATAGTTTTCGAATGGATTTCAAACTTCTGAAGAGAATAAAATAGAAAAAAAAAATAAAGGAATAGAAAAGAATAGAATAAAACTGCACAAAATAGAATGGAAAAAAAAAGAACAGAATAAAATAGAATAGAAAATAAAGTAATAGAACCCAATATAATAGAATAGAATAGAATGGAATAAAAAAATAGAATAGAATAAAATAAAACAGAAATAATATAACCATCTTCTGAAATTCGGATTTCAAATAGAATAAATTTGAATTCAAATAGAATAGAATAGAATAGAAAAAATAACATAGAAAAATTAGAATAGAATAGAAATGAAAAGAATAGAATAAAAAAAATAACAAAATAGAATAGAAAAAAAAGAACAGAATAAAATATAAAATAAAATAAATTAATAGAATAGAAAAAAAATGGAATAGAATAAAATAGAATGTAACCATCTTCTGAAATTTGGATTTCAAATAGAAAAGAAAATCGAATTTAAATAGAATAGAATAGAAAAAAAATATAATAGAATAGAAATGAAAAGAATACAGTAAAAAAGAACAAAATAGAATAGAAAATAAAAGAACAGAATAAAATAGAAAATAAAATAAATGGAGTAGACTAGAATAGAATAAAAAATAGAATAGAATACAATAGAATATAACCATCCTCTGAAATTCAGATTTCAAATAGAATAAATGCAAATTCAAATAGAAAAAAATAGAATAGAAAAAAATAGAATAGAAATGAAAAGAATATAGTAAAAAAAGAACAAAATAGAATAGAAAATAAAAGAACAAAATAAAATAGAAAATAAAATAAATGGAGTAGAATAGAATAGAATAGAATAGAAAATAGAATAAAATAGAATATAATATAACCATCCTCTGAAATTCAGATTTCAAATAGAATAAATTAAAATTCAAATAGAATAGAATAGAAAAGAATAGAAAAAAAATAGAATAGAAAAAAAATAAAATAGAATAGAAATGAAAAGAATATAGTAAAAAAAAGAACAACTTAGAATAGAAAATAAAAGAACAGAATAAAATAGAAAATAAAATAAACAAATAAAGTAGAATAGAATAGATTATAAATAGAATAGAGAAAAATAGAATAGAATAGAATAGAAATAAAAAATAGAGTAAAAAAAGAACAGAATAAAATAGAAAAGAAAATAAATTAATAAAATAGAATAAAATATAGAATAGAATAAAATAGAAAGAATGTATCCATACTCTGAAATTTGGATTTCAAATAGAATAAATTATAATTCAAATAGAATAGAACTGAATAAAATAGAATAGAATAGAATAGAAAAAAACCCTGAAAATAATAGAATAGACTAGAATAGAAAAACAAGAATACAATAGAACAGAAAGAAAATAGAAAGAATATAACCTTCCAAAATTCGAACTTTCAAATAGAATACATTTGAATAAAATAGAAAAGAAAGCAATAGAAAATAAAAGTATACAATAGAATAAAAAAAAATAGAATAGAACAGAATAGAAATTCGAATTTCAAATAATTTTGATTCAAATGGGATTTAAATGAAATTTGATTCGAATTTGAATGAAATTTGAAAAACATTTTGTTCAATCGAGTTTTAATTTGACCGAGTTCGGAAAATTTGAATTGTTTTGAATTAGAATAAACTAAACGAAAACAAATTCTAAAAACGGATTAAACGAATTTAACTAAATTAATTTATGTAAATAACTAAATTAAAACGAAAATTAAAAACCCCAAAAAATTTGTTCTGCACATGTCTATTGTTTTTTAGCTGGCAAAAATAGTTATCGCTATAGCTGAACTCCGGGAACGAAAATGTTCATCTGAATATATTCCTCAGCAGACATAAAGGATAAAAAATCCGCTTTGTGTACACCAAATGCCTTTGCAAACCCAGATATTATCTTATAAAAAGCAGTGACTTCATCACTGGGCTGTACATAGACTGTGCAAAGAGAAGAGCTGTGGGAGGGACCAAGCAGGCCCCACCCACTACAGAAACTACAGGAAGAGGGCGGAGACGACCAGTCACCCTGCACAAGTAGTGAGAGCAGAGCTGTGCGAGGGGACCAGCAAGCTCCACCCACTACAGAAAACTATAAGAGGGGGCGGAGACAAGACCAGGCACCCTGCACAAGTAGAGAGAGCAGAGCTGTGGGAGGGGCCCAGTGGGCTACACCCACTACAGAAAACTACAGGAGGGGCGGAGACAAGACCAGTCACCCTGCACAAGGAGAGAGAGCAGCAGTGACCAGTTCTTTTTTCCTTTATGAACCATATTAATAAAAGGTGAATGTTGCAAGCACCCCCAGTAGTGTTATATGGTATGTCCCACTTTAAGTGCCTCTTCCCCTGCTTTGTAAACCCCCCTTCCTTTGCTCCCCAACTGTTCTGTTTGGCTGCATGGAGGAATGAGAATTACCCAGTACTGCTGGGTATGGGGGACCATGTGACTCACCATCCTCCCTCCTACTTATCAGAGCTGGTGGTTGGTTATTGGTCACTGGGGCACCATGCACTGTCACATGGGGGTCAGGGAGAGAATCCTAAGGCCTGTTTAAGCTCTAAGTCACAACTTTGAGATTATACATATAAATTGATCATCGTTCCCATTGGCTGAGCTGGTGGGTGGGGATTGGTCACTGGGGTACCATGCACACATGGGGACAGGGAGAGAATCCTCAGCCTAGTGTAAGCTCCAAGTCACAATTTAGAGATTATACATAGAAATGGATCTTCTTTCTATTGGCAGAACTGGTGGTTGATGATTGGTCACTGGGGTACCACATACATGGGGGTCAGGGAGAGAAACCTAAGCCTTGAGTAAGCTCTAAGTCACAACTTTAGAATATTACATAGAAATCACTCTTTGCTGTCATTGGCTGAGCTGGTGGTTGGTGATTGGTCACTGGGGTACCAAGCATTGTCACATGGGGTCAGGGAAAGAATCCTCAGGCCTGTGTAAGCTCCAAGTCACAATTTAGAAGTCGCTCTTCGCTCTCATTGGCTGAGCTGGTGGTTGTTGATTGGTCACTGAGGTACCATCACATGCGGTCAGGGAAATAATCCTCAGGCCTGTGTAAGCTCTAAGTCACAACTTTAAGAATATATATAGAAATGCCTCTTCGCTCTCATTGGCAGAGCTGGTGGTTGGTGAATGGTCACTGGGGTACCACATACATGGGGTCAGGGAGAGAATCCTCAGCCTAGTGTAAGCTCTAAGTCCTAATTTAGAGATTACACATAGAAATCGCTCTTCGCTCTCATTGGCTGAGCTGGTGGTTGGTGATTGGTCACTGGGGTACCAAGCATTGTTACATGTGGTCAGGGAGAGAATCCTCAGCCTAGTGTAAGCTCTAAGTCACAACTTTAAGAATATATATAGAAATGCCTCTTCGCTCTCATTGGCTGAGCTGGTGGTTGGTGATTGGTCACTGGGGTACCATCACATGGGGTCAGAAAGAGAATCCCAAGCCTGTAAGCTCTAAGTTACAATTTTGATATTATACATAGCGATCACTCTTCGCTCCTATTGGCTGAATGGATAGGCGGGGGAGGGAAGGGTACTACATGCCGCAGAGAAGGGTGGCAGTTAAAGTGAGCCGATCATCAGATATATTTTTTCATGGTAAGTGCAGCATGCTCAGACAATGCCTTCATCTGCTTTCCTCTCCAGAAGGACAGCACCATCTTTGTTCAGGCCTCATCCAGGGGTCTACTACTTTCCACCAATACACCCGGTGTAAGCTCCGTGATTGTATTGCTGTCTGCAGTGGGAGTGGCTTCTATTAAGGGTTCTCATAGACGGGAAGAAGTCCCTTTAATCAGCGCAGTCAGTTTGTAACACGTTTGCTGGAAAGCTGCAACTTTGTATCATTGGTAAACGTCTTATAAAAGTATTGTTTGATTTGACTCATGATTCCATTTATTATTTAATTTGTGAAACCGGCTTTCCTTGTTGTGACCTTAGAGGAGATAAAACGTTACACCCAGACTCCTGTGACTGGTCTAAGGATTGCTCTGTCCCAGGAGAATGGCTACAGACTGCATTCATATTCTGTATCAGGGGCGTAACTACAGGGGTTGCAATTGCAACCGGGCCCCATGCTCCAGGGGGGCTGGCTGTGCGGGGGGGGGGGGGGGGTAGCATGTAGAGAAATCACTGTCCTCCTTTTTGCCCACTGCAGAACTTGTGAAAGGGTCCTGCAGCAGGACCGTAATAAAGGGCCCCACAACGCGAGTAAAGGGCCCCAGCACCAGTGGGAAGAGCCCCAGGCTTGAATAGAAGGGTCCCGACCAGGGGTCCGGGGGGCCCTTCATGGTTTCTTGCACCGGGGCCCTGAAGGTTCTAGTTACGCCTCTGTTCTGTATGTAGTTCACCTATCACCGCCCACCCTGGGTCATATTGTACCACCTTGATAGGTTGCTAGGAAACCTCATTCCTTTTGGCTCCACACTAATCAGTAGAGCAGCTTATGATTGCTTTGGGCTGTTCTGGGCCCCACTGGCAGGGCCATCTTTAACGCAGGACAAAAGGGGCAGCTGCCCTGGGCCCAGTCATTGCTGTAGGGCCCAAAGCAGCTGCTTCTTGAGTCCGCGCTGCCTGAAAGCAGTTGATAAGTAGATTCGGGGGGGGGGGCCCAAGAAAATATTTTCAGTGTTTTTGAGCGTTTTTTTTGGCGTTAGCGATTTTTGCAGTTTTGTAGCTAAAAATCTCCTCTCTGCAATTTTAGTAAATCCCACTTTCCCACAGTGCAATGCTTGCCAGAGTTGCATCACATGGGTGTTCACACCCATACGATAAGATTTAGGTGCGGGGGAAAAAAGGGTCCTACAACATTTTGGTGCAAATGTGGACCCTTTTTTCCCCTGCATCAAAATCTCATTGCAACTGTGAACATGCTTCAGGAGATGGCTGGAGACTGGGGACATGCTTCAGGAGATGTTTGGAGACTGGGAACATACTTCAGCTGATGGTTGGAGACTGGGGACATGCTTCAGGAGATGGTTGGAGACTGGGGACATGCTTCAGCTGATAGTTGGAGACTGGGGACATGCTTCAGGAGATGGTTGGAGACTGGGAACATACTTCAGCTGATGGTTGGAGACTGGGGACATGCTTCAGGAGATGGTTGGAGACTGGGGACATGCTTCAGGAGATGGTTGGAGACTGGGAACATACTTCAGCTGATGGTTGGAGACTGGGGACATGCTTCAGGAGATGGTTGGAGACTGGGGACATGCTTCAGCAGAGGGTTGGAGACTGGGGACATGCTTCAGAAGATGGTTGGATACTGGGGACATGCTTCAGGGAATGGTTGGAGACTGGGGACATGCTTCAGGAGATGGTTGGAGACTGGGGACATGCTTCAGGAGATGGTTGGAGACTGGGGACATGCTTCAGGAGATGGTTGGAGACTGGGGACATGCTTCAGGAGATGGTTGGATACTGGGGACATGCTTCAGGAGATGATTGGAGACTGGGGACATGCTTCAGGAGATGGTTGGAGACTGGGGACATGCTTCAGGAGATGGTTGGAGACTGGGGACATGCTTCAGCAGAGGGTTGGAGACTGGGGACATGCTTCAGAAGATGGTTGGATACTGGGGACATGCTTCAGGAGATGGTTGGAGACTGGGGACATGCTTCAGGAGATGGTTGGAGACTGGGGACATGCTTCAGGAGATGGTTGGAGACTGGGGACATGCTTCAGGAGATGGTTGGAGACTGGGGACATGCTTCAGGAGATGGTTGGATACTGGGGACATGCTTCAGGAGATGATTGGCTACTGGGAACATGCTTCAGGAGATGGCTAGAGACTGGGAACATACTTCAGCTGATGGTTGGAGACTGGGGACATGCTTCAGGAGATGGTTGGAGACTGGGGACATGCTTCAGGAGATGGTTGTAGACTGAGGACATGCTTCAGGAGATGGTTGGAGACTGGGGACATGCTTCAGGAGATGGTTGGAGACTGGGGACATGCTTCAGGAGATGGTTGGACACTGGGGACAAACTTCAGGGGATGGATGGAGACTGGCGACATGCTTCAGGAGATGGTTGTAGACTGAGGACATGCTTCAGGGGATGGTTGGAGACTTGGGACATGCATCAGGAGATGGTTGGAGACTGGGGACATGCTTCAGGAGATGGTTGGAGACTTGGGACATGCTTCAGGAGATGGTTGGAGACTGGGGACATGCTTCAGGAGATGGTTGGAGACTGGGGACATGCTTCAGGAGATGGTTGGAGACTGGGGACATGCTTTAGGAAATGGTTGGAGACTGGGAACAATGAGAGACAGGAGTTGAATTCCAGATCATGTGACCACTGTGATTGGCTGTTACAGAGGAGCCCCTCCCACTGGCTCTCGATTGTAAATGGTCACCGGGACCTTGGCCAGTGTGCTGAGAGCTTGCAGTGAGCATGCATTCTTAGCAGAGAACAGCGCCACACCCTAGACACATATGTGTTGAACATGGGCATTAGGGCCCCCCTGCCATACTGCCGTTTATATGTGTTAAGTGGTTGGTGGGGCATTAATTGCACCCCAATTGTTTTTTGTTTTGGATGGAGTTGGGAAAGATTAAAGCCCCAGTCACATTTTCATTCCTGCACAATAGACATCGCGATACAAACAACTCTCCAACTTTATATTTCTGTAAATCGTGAACTGTACTGGAACCCCCTACGAAACAGACTGTACGAGAGATAGGATTAAATCATTTATAAAAGCAAATTATCTTTATTGCTATCTAGAGGTCATTTTGCATATAGACATTCAGAATATACTGTATAAATAATAGTAAAATGTAGACTCCTGGTACCCGGCCAAATGAGATAAAGTTCATACTAATATAACCAAATAGCTATTATATGGGACCCTTCTGTACTTCAAAGTACAGAGAGTTCTACCAGTGCCGGTTGCAAAGAGTGGGGTTAACCCATTCATGTACAGGTTCTTCGATTCATTCGTGTACAGCAGTGGTTGGCAACTTTCTTGACATTGGAGGCTTCAAGTGTGGCCCCTGACATCACCGAATGGCACACATAATATTTAGTAAGCACAACAGAAATCTGTTGAAGACTACAGACATACAGCAAGAGATGGTTGGAGTCTATGAACTAAAGGCCCGTACACACGTAGCGATTGTCGGCCGTAAATATTCGGCCACCGTCCGATCGGCCGATTGTCGGCTTGTTAGTATGATGCTTCTGACAACCGACTGCGACTTTTCGGCCGAACAGAATCTGATGTGCAGGCTTTAAAATTTTTGTTGGCCAACACCAGAACGGCCGATTGTTCCGCAGTCAGTACAGAATTCGGCCGACAAACAGCAGATGAGCAAGACTGGGCATGCTCAGAGAAGAAAAAACACACGGAAAGTTAACCATCACATGACATCACTTCTGCAGTCGGTTGTTGTTGGCCGACAAATTTCGTTTTTTAGTCTTTAGCACTTTTCAACCGACACAAAAGCACCGGACAAAAGACGGCCGATCGTTCGGCCGACAATCGGTGCGTGTGTATGGGCCTATACACCATGAGAGATGGTCAAAGACTGCCAACACTCTATAGAAGACGGTTGGAGATTGAGGACCTGCTTCAGGAGATCGAAGGAGACTAGGGACAGTCATAGACTGGAAACACATTGCATGAGACTGCTAGAGATCACTGCTATTACATCCTCTTTATAAATCAGTGATCCCGCCTTTATATTCTATGTAGTCTCTCTTAACCACTTAAGCCCTGGAAGATTTTGCCCCCTTCCTGACCAGGGCCTATTTTGCGATTCGGCACTGCGTGAATTTAACGGACAATTGCGCAGTCGTGCAACGCTGTACCCAAATGAATTTGGAGTCCTTTTTTTCCCCACAAACAGAGCTTTCTTTTGGTGGTATTTGATCACCTGTGCGATTTTTTGATCATGCACTATAAACAAAAAAAGAGCGACAATTTTGCAAAAAGAACAATATTTTTCACATTTTTTTATATGAAATCATCCCAAAAAAAATGTAAAAATCAAAATTTTTTAACATTTTAGGCCAATTTGTTTTCTGCTACCTATGTTTGGTAAAAATAAAATCGCAAAAAGCGTATTTTGATTGGTTTGCGCAAAAGTTATTGCTTTTACTAACTAAGGGAAAGATTTTTGTCATTTTTATTGTTTTTTTTTTTAACGAGTAATGGCGGCGATCTGCGATTTTTTTTGCGGGACTGCGACATTGCGGCGGACAGATCGGACCCTTGACTGACATTTTTGACACTTTTGGAGTTACCAGTGACATTACTACAGTAATCAGTGCTATACATATGCACTGTTACTGTAAAAATGACACTGGCAGGGAAGGGGTTAACTGTATTGGAGAGGGAGGGGTTAAGTGTGTCCCTAGGGGCGTGATCCTTACTGTGATTGGATGTGGCTGTGTGTAACAGCACAGATCAACGGTCCTACATAGCAGGACCGAGTGATCAGTGCTTTTTGCTTCAGGAGATGGTTGGAGACTGGGGACATGCTTCAGGAGATGGTTGGAGACTGGGGACATGCTTCAGAAGATGGTTGGAGACTGGGGACATGATTCAGGAGATGGTTGGAGACTGGGGACATGCTTCAGGAGATGGTTGGAGACTGGGGACATGCTTCAGGGTATGGTTGGAGACTGGGAACATGCTTCAGGGTATGGTTGGAGACTGGGAACATGCTTTAGGAGATGGTTGGAGACTGGGGACATGCTTCAGGAGATGGTTGGAGACTGGGGACATGCTTCAGGAGATGGTTGGAGACTGGGGACATGCTTCAGGAGATGGTTGGAGACTGAGGACATGCTTCAGGAGATGGTTGGAGACTGGGGACATGCTTCAGGGTATGGTTGGAGACTGGGAACATGCTTTAGGAGATGGTTGGAGACTGGGGACATGCTTCAGGAGATGGTTGGAGACTGGGGACATGCTTTAGGAGATGGTTGGAGACTGGGGACATGCTTCAGGAGATGGTTGGAGACTGGGGACATGATTCAGGAGATGGTTGGAGACTGGGGACATGCTTCAGAAGATGGTTGGAGACTGGGGACATGCTTCAGGAGATGGTTGGAGACTGGGGACATGCTTCAGGGTATGGTTGGAGACTGGGGACATGCTTTAGGAGATGGTTGGAGACTGGGGACGTGATTCAGGAGATGGTTGGAGGCTGGGGCCATACGTCAGGAAATGGTCAGAGACTGGGGACATGTTTCAGGAGATGGCTGGAGACTGGGAACATTGGAAATGTTGGAGATCAGGAACATTCTTCCGTAGATGGTTGGAGACTGGGGACATGCTTCAGTTGATGGTTGCCTACTGGAAACATGCTTCAGGATATAGTTGGAGACGACTAGGGACATGCTTTAAGAGATGGTTGGATCTTGGGAAAATGTTTCAAAAGATGTTTGGGGATTGGGGACATGTTTTAGAAGATAGCTGGAGACTAACATACTTCAGAAGATGGTTGGAGACTGGGAACATACTTCAAGAGATAAATGGAGATTAGGTGCACATTTCAGAAGATTGTTGTAGACCGCAGACATGCTTCAGCAGATGGTTGGAGACTGGGCGCATTCTTCAGGAATGGATGAAGACTGGGGACATACTTCAGGAGATGGTTGGCAACTGGAATAATGCTTCTGGAGATGGTTGGAGACTGGGGACATACTTCAGGATAAAGCTGGAGACTGGGAAAATACTTCAGGAGATAGTGGGACACCGAGTATGTTTCAGGAAATTGTTGGAGACTACAGATATTCTTCAGGAGATGGTTGGCTACTGGAAAAATGCTTCGGGGATTGTTGAAGACTGAGAACATACTTCAAAAGATATTTAGAGACTGGGGACATGCCTCAGGAGATAGTTAGAGACTGGGGACATGCTGCAGGAGATAATTGAGACTTGAGGCATACTTCAGGACATGGTTGTAGATTGGGGACATGCTTCAGGAGATGGATGGAGACTAGGAACATGATTCAGGAGATGGTTAGAGATTTGCCGATAAGAACGACTTCATTTTATCTCAGTTTGATATATAGCAAGTTTACTTTAGCCTGAATCTCCCTGCTATTTATACCACCATGCCAATAAATTCTATATGATTGCAGCACAAACTGGTGATACTAACCATGAAAATACTATAACAAAGTCATGTGATTACCGTCCTTGAATTAAATTATCGCAATTATGTCTCAGCGGATGTTGATCAGGCCGGCTGAGTGATTGCAGTGACCTGCAGATGGCCACTAGAGGGAGACTCTGCTAATCTGTGCATGTAAAAAGAGAAAACAGCAACCGCGTGACATTGTAAAGGGGTCACTTTAAAAGATGGTTATAGGGGAAAATTTTAGATGTATGTATGTTACTGAAAATGTATTTTTTTTAATACTGTATATAAAATATATCAGCTTAAATAAATCATGTTATTAGTGTGTGCTAATGATTAAAAAACCTTGCTCCATGTTTATGGGGGAAAACAGAATATCTACCCTACAACCTGTTTTGCGGTGCTTCACAACAGTTGTGCTTTACCGCTGCTTCTCGCAATGGAAGTCTATGAGTTGACCAATTCATCAAAACAATGCTCCCCCTGTGTGGCGGATATCGTATTGCAGTAGCTAGTAAAAATGAATAGATGGTTGGAGGCTAGGGACATGCTTCAGGCAGAGGCGTAACTAGAGCCTTCAGGGCCCCGATGCAAGAAACCATGAAGGGCCCCCCCAGATCCCTGGCCGGGGCCCTTCCCTTCAAGCCCGGGGCTCTTCCCACTAATCCTGGGGCTCTTTATTCTCGTTGCATGGCCTTTTATTATGGTTATTATGGTCCCGCAGCAGGATCCTTTCACAAGTTCTGCAGTGGGCTCCCTTCCTGCAATCTTGGGGCCTCCCCACAGTGGTGCAATGGCAGGGCCAAGTGTGACTTTTGCAATCCTGGAAGTTCACCCACTGGTTTGCTACTGGGCCCCCTGGAGCATGGGGCCCGGTAGCAATCGCAACCCCTGCAACCCCTGTAGTTACGCCCCTGGCTTCAGGAGATGGTTGGCAACTGGATTAATGCTTCAGGAGATAGTTGGAGACTAATAATAGCTCATTGGGAGAATAAACAAAAACAGAGTGCAGTACTTTTTTCCACCACTAGAAGTCCTTAGTCTGATGGCTAGCATCCTTCAACCCATTTCCTCTGAGCCCAGGGTGTCCTTAAGCCACTGCCCAAGCCTGTGATTGGATAGTGGAAGGAGAAGCAGCACAGTGATGAGCCCACCTTTCTGTCACTCCGCTCTCTCATCCTATCAACATGCTGCTTGTCTAGCGCATAAACTGATTGGCTGATTGTGCTGCTTCTCCTTCTGATGCTCTGAGCTCTGCTGTACAAGAGGCAGATGCAGATACCAGGTCACATTTAGGTACTTTTGTTAACCACTTATATATATATATATTTTTTTTTTTTATATGTAATTATAATATATATATATATATATATATATATATATATATATATATATATATATGTATATATATTTTATTTTTTAGCAGAGACCCTAGAGAATTAAATGGAGGTGATTGCAATACTTTATGTCACACTATATTTGCGTTGCGGTCTTACAAACGCAATTTGTTTGTAAAAAATACACTTTTTTTAAATTAAAAAACAAAAAAAAACAGTAAAGTTAGCCCAATTTTATTCTATAATGTGAAAGATAATGTTACGCCGAGTAAATAGATAACCAACATGTCATGCTTCAAAATTGCGCACGCTCGTGGAATGGCGACAAACATTGATACTTAAAAATCCCCATAGGCGACATTTTAAAAATGACTACAAGTTACCAGCTTAGAGTTACAGAGGAGGACTAGGGATGGAATTATTGCTCTCGCTATAACGATCGCGGCGATACCTCACATGTGTGGTTTGAACACCGTTTACATATGTGGGCGGACTTGCGTATGCGTTCGCTTCTGTGCGCGAGCTCAGAGGGACGGGGCGCTTTACTTTTTTTTTTTTTTATTAATTTTCCGCTTTATTTTTTATTTTTACACTGTCCCTTTAAAAAAAAAAAAAAATTAACACATTTAACCACTTTACTACCAGTCACGTAACCTCTACGTCAGCAGACTTTGCGGGGTTATACCGGGATGATGCCTCTAGCTAGAGGCATCATCCCGGTACCGTTGTTTGAAGCCGACGGTCGGCTTTCCGTCGGTAACGATCGATGCGGCTCGGGAGCCGCTCGATCGTTACCCGGGGGGGCGGGAGGGGACGTCCCCCCCCTCCCGCCGCCTTCCGCGGCTTTGCTCGGGGCTACCGTCCCACCGGGAGCCCCGAGCACCCAGCCGGCACGTCCGCCGGCTGGATGGAGTCCCGATGAATGCCGGAAACGGCATCGATCGGGTCTCCGATGACGTAACCCGGAGGCGGCGTCCATGACGTCACTTCCGGGTTACTGTGCTGCAAAAGGCGGCAGATTTGAAAAACGGCTGTATGCAAAAATGCCGTTTTCGGCGTTTTGCATACAGGGAAGTGTAGTGGAGGGGTCTGGGGTCTTTTAGACCCTCGATCCCTCCATAAAGTGTACCTGTCACTACATATTGGTGTCACAAGGGATGTTTACATTGCTTGTGACAGCAATAAAAGTGATCAGATTTTTTTTTTTTTTTAAAAACCTGTAATAAAGTTTAAAAAAAAAGAAAAAATAAATAGGAAAAAAAAAAAAAAAAATTTAGCCGTCACCGTTAGCTCGCGCACAAAAAAAAACGTATACGCAAGTCGAGCCGCAAATGAAATCGCTGTTCAAACCACACATGTGAGGTATCGCCGCGATCCCCAGAGCGTGGGCAATAATTAAAAAAAAAGAGCTACACACTAACTCTAAACTGGTAACCGTTAAATAAATTTAAAGCGTCGCAGATTGAGATCTCTATTGACCGTAGTTTGTCGCCATCCCACGGGGGGGCGCAATTTTAAACCGTAACATGTTTGGTATCTATTTACTCGGCGTGACATCATCTTTCACAATATACAAAAAAAATGGGCTAACTTTACTGTTTAGTATTTTTTAAATGCAGTGAAATGTGATTTTTCAAATTTTTTCCAAAAAAATGGCGTTTTAAAGACCGCTGCGCAAATACCGCGTGACAAAAAATTTTGCAATGACCGAAATTTTATTCTCCAGAGTCTTTGCTAAAAAAATATATATAATGTTTGGGGGTTCTAAGTAGTTTTCTAGGAAAAAATACTAGTTTTAACTTGTGAACAAAAAGTGTCCGAAATAGGGCTGGGGGTAAAGTGGTTAATCCTATTACAAGGAATTTAAACATCCCTTGTAATAGAAATAAGCAGGACAGGACCTCTTTAATGTGAGATCTGGGGGTCAGAAAGACCTCACACCTCACACCTCACACCTCACATCTACTCTTTAAAACAAAAAACAAAAAAAAAAAGTCATTCTTTTTCTGCAAGAGAAAAAAATGGGCCCTTTAGGTCCGTTGGGAGGAAGTGACGTATGACGTCGCTCTGGTCCTCCAAGGCCATAGAGTGGAGTGGGAGCCAGCTAGAAACAAAAGTGAGTACACCCCAAAGCCTAAGTCCCTTCCCCCATTCCCCATTAGATTCCACTATCATACCTGGATAACATTTTCTTCCTGACTACTATTTAGGGGTCAGTGCCATTTATTTGTGGTACGGCCCATCCCTCTCCAT
This sequence comes from Pelophylax lessonae, assembly GCF_965119305.1. Classification (NCBI taxonomy): domain Eukaryota; kingdom Metazoa; phylum Chordata; class Amphibia; order Anura; family Ranidae; genus Pelophylax; species Pelophylax lessonae. The sequence goes on along the minus strand of NC_138770.1, from coordinate 676,016,674 downwards.
ACAATTTCTATGTCTCTTTGCTGAAAATATGAGGCCATCTCTTTGTTGGATTGGGATGTCTCTTTGCTGAATATATGAGTCCATCTCTTTGTTGGATTGGGATGTCTCTTTGCTGAATATATGAGGCCGTCTCTTTGTTGGATTGGGATGTCTCTTTGCTGAATATATGAGGCCATCTCTTTGTTGGATTGGGATGTCTCTTTGCTGAAAATATGAGGCCATCTCTTTGTTGGATTGGGATGTCTCTTTGCTGAATATATGAGGCCGTCTCTTTACTGGATTGGGATGTCTCTTTGCTGAATATATGAGGCCGTCTCTTTGTTGGATTGGGATGTCTCTTTGCTGAATATATGAGGCTGTCTCTTTATTGGATTGGGATATCTCTTTGCTGAATATATGAGGCCGTCTCTTTGTTGGATTGGGATGTCTCTTTGCTGAATATATGAGTCCATCTCTTTGTTGGATTGGGATGTCTCTTTGCTGAATATATGAGGCCATCTCTTTACTGGATTGGGATGTCTCTTTGCTGAATATATGAAGCCGTCTCTTTGTTGGATTAGGATGTCTCTTTGCTGACTATATGAGCCATCTCTTTGTTGGATTGGGATGACTCTTTGCTGATGTAGCACCACCCCCGCAGGAGCTGCTGATTATATTATTGGGTCTACACCCTGCCTAACAACCCAATCAAATTGGCTCGATCCCTCCTCAGGCACAACTGACCCAGAATAGGACTGGACTATCAAATAGATACACAGGTTGGAATACAATACTTCACTATGCAACAATACCTTGTTACCTTCTTGAATAGTAGTCCTTCTGGGTGACACAATGGAACAACGCACAAGATTGTAATTAACCAAACTTAGTTTACTATATATCAAATTGGATAGGGGAGATACAATACAATACAATACAAGTCCATAAAAGGTTATTTAAAACAGCTTTAAAAAGGTAAAAGAATACCCCCACACTCCTCCTGCATTAAGGCTAGACACAGTACCAGGTAGGTGGGCCTATCTGAGTCCCTCCCCCAGAGTTCTCTTCTTTCTTGTTGATCTTCGCTAGCAAGGTTATTGAATAGAGCTCATTTGTAATCCAGATTAGGAATAAAGATCAAGAGAGAGAAAACAACGAGCTGTTAGTTGTCACCGCAGGGTGTCTGCGTAACTGAGCAATAACTTCTGCGAGAGAGATAAGCCTCTGGCGACTCCTTTACAGACCTTATTGTTTGTCTATGAGTCTCCTGAGAGAGTATGGTGATAAACCCCGGGGTTTTATCACCTCCTGCTGCGCTACCGCTATCTGTAGATAAAACTGTCTCTTCAGCAGATAAAGTCAGTTATTGGGCATGTGCCCTCTCACCAACAGAAGTTTCTCCTTCGCGCGCTTCCACTGCGGTCTCAGTCCTTTGGCTATATGCCAGCCGCGCGGGGTCCTTCTGGCGGATGACTTCCGGTCTCGGCAAACAGCAGTATGACCTCCAGGAATGTGCCTCGTGCCTGGGATGAGACGGTTCCACGTCGTCCCTCCAGGCTAAAAGGCTCTGGCCCAATATCCAGTGTCAGTCCTTCACTCTCGCTCGCTGGTTCCTCAGAGTCCAGCGCAGAAAGGCCCCCCCCCTTTCGCGCGCTTCTCTCTTCCTTTAAATAACCTCCCCCATAGTGCCGTGCGGTGCAGCCGTGCACCCTGGATCTTGCAAAGCAGCCTGGGAAATGTAGTTTCTTCATCTTGTGAAAAGGAAGTCACAGCCTGGGAGATGTAGTTTCTTCATCTTGTGAAAAGGAAGTCACAGCCCAGGAAATTCCATGCAGCTACCACTAGAGGGAGCCTAGTTCCTTCCCACATATCAAACAGTGTCTTTAGGCATGTTTAACCCCGCTACACACTCCCCCCACTTGAGAAACTTTGGTCCCCAAAGAGGTCAACAGTATGTACCCTAGTGCATAGGTTGGCATTATACAACAAAAACATTAACATTTTGCTGAAATAAGTCAATCTGAATACATCCAATTTTGTATTCTAATAGCAGTGCAACAGTAAAACGATAAAGTGCAATTAATAAACAAATAAGTGATTTCTACAGTGTTAATATAGTGCTGATTTCTAGTGCTTTTATATAGTGCTCCTTTAAAAAGCACATGTGCCTTTGCAATTTCTTAAACACTTACATCTTAAAGTTTGTGTTGAAAAAAAAACATCAAAAGGTGAGAAAGAGAAAAAAACATATAGTGAGGTCAGAGCAACAAAATGTGCGCAGACATTAACTCACAAAGTAAACCAAATTGTGAACATCAAAAACTGTGCTTATTATAATGGCCAAACCCAATATCCTTATGTACAAACTTAAATGCAAACGTTTTCTACTTCAATACTTTGTTCTCATGATCTCTCACAGACCCCCCAAAACTTGGGTGGCTTGTACAGTTGTGCCTGGGGGTGAGCTAGGGTTGTCCCCCACCAAATCTACAGTGGAGGAACTAGGCTGGTCAGGAGATCTTTTGGAGGTAAAAACAGCTTCTTCCGAACATTCACCCAATTGATCATAGGTCAGTCTCTTAGGTGGGTGAATGACTCTCCTTTCCCTCTGTTCCCGTGGAGGCATGCTCTCAGAGGTGCTAGGATCAGGCACTTCTGAGGATTCTTCAATGTCCCCCTCCTCATGTTCCAACACAGAGGAACCTGATGGTTCAAGAGAGGTCAGTTCTTCTTCAGAGAAGGGTGCAACCTCCTCCTCAGGATCTTCATCCTCAGCTGCTTCTTCTGGAAGCATATGAAAGGGTATGAATTCAGGGGCTTCTGCCCGAAGGGCTCCTCTATCAGCCAAGTCAGATGAAGACAGGGAGGCAGGTGTGGGTTCTGGCAACTGAGATGACCACAACCAGTCGGATACCTCCTCTTCATCTTCCAAATCTTCAGATGGAGAACTTCCCTCTCCCTCATCTGGGAGCGTCGTCTGAGATCTGGTAACTGGTCTGGACCGGCGAGAAGTCGAAGGGGCCTCTGACAAGTCTTCCACAGGGGGCATACGAACCGCTTCAGAGAGAGGCAGCAAATGGTTCCGATGCCAAGCCTTCAATGGACCCACACTTCCTTCAGGCCGAATTTGGTACACAGGAAGGTTTGGCAGTTGCTTGCAGATAACATAAGGTTGGGACTTCCAGCGGTCTGCCAACTTGTGTTTTCCCGGGACACCCAAGTTTCTCAACAAAACCCTGTCCCCTGGTTGCAGGTCATGGATCCGAACTTTTAGGTCGAAATTTTTTTTATTCCGCAGTCCACGTTGATCAGATGTGGCCTGAGCCTTGTCATAGGCCGCTTTCAGACTCTTCCGCAGTCGGTCCACATATCCTCTATGCGATGCTGAAGAGGTATGATCAGGCGAAATGCCAAAGGCCAAATCCACTGGCAACCGAGCCTCCCTTCCAAACATCAGCCGATAAGGGGAATAACCAGTAGCATCACTGACAGTGCTGTTGTAGGCATGCACAATGGCAGCTACGTGCTTGCCCCAATGCTGTTTCTTCTCTGAGCTCAAAGTCCCCAACATATCCAAAAGAGTCCTGTTAAATCGTTCAGGCTGGGCATCCCCCTGTGGATGGTAGGGAGTGGTTCTAGTCTTTTGAATGCCTAACATATCTAACAGTCTCTTGATCAGTCTGCTTTCAAAGTCCCTTCCCTGATCAGAATGGAGGCGTTGTGGTAACCCATAATGTACAAAGAACTTCTCTACAAGAACTTTGGCTACCGTTGAGGCCTTCTGATCCCTTGTTGGGAATGCTTGAGCATATCTGGTAAAATGGTCTGTTACCACAAGGACATTCCCCTGGCCACTCAGATCAGGCTCTAAGCAAAGGAAATCAATGCACACCAGCTCCATGGGTCCCTGACTTTGTAGATAGCCCATTGGGGCTGCTTGACGTGGCAGAGTCTTCCTCTGTATACACCGGACACAAGAATGACAGTATCCTTCAACTTCGGCCCTCATACAAGGCCAGTAGAACCTGTCCCTGACAAGCTGAAAGGTTCTTTCGGGCCCCAGATGGCCATGATTATCATGAAGAGCGGCCAGAACTCCCTCTCTGTATTTAGCTGGTAAGAACAGTTGCCACTTCTCCTCCAGATCTTCAGATGGACCTCTCCGGTAGACCACTCCTTCTCTGATCTGTAACCGGGTCCACTCTCTATGTAACAGACGGGCCCCCTGAGGGGAGTCAGTTAGAAGCAACTCAGGGCTCTGGATCTCCAGGGCTTCCAAGAGAAGTTTTCCCAAAGGGTCTTCCAACTGCTCCTTCCGCAAGTCCCCTTTGGACAGCCGGGGCAAACCCTCCCCTTCAACCTGGGTCACCTGGCAGTAGCATTTGGGTACTCCGATAGCCGAAACCCCAATCTCTTCTGCTCTTGACCCTCCTCGGGATCGAAATTCAGTTCCCTGATATAGGGCACGCACCCCTTCTGGAGCCAAATGAGTCCATTCTTCCGCAGGTTCCTGTGGAACATGCAACCTTCTGGATAGGGCATCTGCATCCCTATTTCCGATTCCTGGCCGATACTTCAGGCTAAAATTGAAGCTAGAGAGGGCAGCCAACCATCGATGTCCTGTTGCATCCAGCTTGGCCGTAGTCAACAGATAGGTGAGGGGATTATTATCTGTCTTGACAATGAATTCAGCCCCGTACAGGTAGTCTTTCAATTTGTCAACCACTGCCCACTTCAAGGCCAAGAATTCAAGTTTGTGAGTAGGATAATTCCGTTCAGCAGGCAGTAGGCTTCTGCTCACATAGGCAACAGGTCGCAGATGACCCTCATGCTCCTGATAAAGTACCCCCCCCAGCCCATCTCGGCTGGCATCAACATGCAGTTCATATGGTTTTGTGGGGTCCGCATAGGCCAACACAGGGGCAGTGGTTAGGGTTTCCTTCAGCTGGACAAAGGCCCCTTCGCATTCCGGGGTCCACTGATCCTGGATGGATTCCTTAGCCTTCCGGGGGCCCATGGTGGACTTCGCCGGCTTTACCAACTCAGGGACATCATCTTCTTCATTCTTCAGGAGCTCATTTAGGGGTCGGGCAATCTGGGCGAACCCCTCCACAAACCTCCTGTAATAGGAGCAAAAGCCCAAGAATGACCGGAGTTCGGTCACATTTGTGGGTCTCGGCCAGGAAGCAACAGCATCCAGCTTGTCCGGGTCAGTGGCCACCCCTTCTTCAGACACGATATGGCCCAGGTAATGGACCGAGGACTGATAGAATTGGCACTTCTCAGGAGAAAGTTTCAGACCTTCTTCATGTAGCCTCTTCAAGACCTTTTCCAACCTCTCCTCATGTTCTTCTAAAGTTCTGCCAAACACGATAACATCATCCAAGTATACCAGTACCTCTATCAAATTCATATCTCCAACGGTCCTCTCCATCAGCCTTTGGAAGGTAGCAGGGGCCCCGGACAACCCCTGAGGCATGCGATTGAACTCAAAGAACCCCACAGGGGTGATGAAGGCTGTTTTCTCCCGATCTTCAGGGTGCATGGGGATCTGATAATACCCACTCTTTAAGTCCATCACACTGAACCACTTCGCCCCTGACAGATTCTGTAGGGCATCTTCGATTCGAGGAGTGGTATACTGGTCTGGGATGGTTCTTCTGTTCAGCGTTCGGTAGTCGATACAAAGCCTCAAAGATCCATTTTTCTTTCGGACTACCACTATCGGGGAAGCATACGGGCTCCTGGATTCTCGGATAATCCCGATCTTTTTGAGCTCTGCCAGCTGTTGACGTAGATCTTCCAAGTCACCTAAGGGGACTCGCCGGACTCTCTCCCTGAAAGGCTTGTCCTCACTCAGGCGGATCTTATGAGTGGCGCTCCTGGCACATCCCACGTCAAACTCGTCCTTAGAGAATATTTCCCTCCATCGAGCAAGTTGTGCCTTGGCCCTCTTCACCCATTCCGGCGGGAGGGCAGCGTTTCCAGAGCAAAGCTCCTCTATAACCGCTTCACCCTGTTCCTTTTCTTTGAAATCAATGGGGGCAACTGGGGTAGCCGGGTTGACTTGGCCCAGGAGCACTCTGGCCGGTACCTTCACTGGTGTAATAGAGGTGTTTCTGACACTCACTAAAACCCTTCCACGGTTTTCCTGTAACACCTTCAAAGGGATCACCTCAGGGATCACTTCTATCCCTCTCTGTCTCTCCTTTTGACCTGATTCAAAGATAATGAAGGGACCCCGGCTGTTGCCATGTGAGTTTAACAGAAGCCTTAAAACAGGCCACCTCTCCTGGCTGTAAGACCTTTTCTGCTCTATCCAGCTTCCAGAGTCGTCCAACTCCTTCTGCGGGGGTCTCTTGCTCCAACACTAATCGTTGGTAGGCCTGCCGTAGCATGGGATGGATCCTTGGCGCCTGAGCATCTTGTCCCTGGACCAGTTGTATCAGAAGGCGCCTTACCAGGTCAGTGTTTGTTCCTACGATGAGAGAGCTTTTGTTGGCCCCTGGTGGACGAGGACAGACCACCGCTAAGGTGTCGAAGGTTTCCGCTTCACCAGCCACTGATGGATCAAAGGTCAACTTGATTGGCAGATACCCGTCATAGGGAAAACTTTGGGTCCCAATACCCCATATCTCCAGATCTTCCAACTTCTGCAAAGGTAGATGGGTAAGATATTTATCATAGAAGTCTCTATACAAAAGAGTCACCTGGGCCCCTGTGTCAAGGAGGGCTCTTGTGTAAATTCCTTCCACCTGAACCGAGACCACTGGGGAGGGCCCGACCAAGTTAGTTGGGAATTCTCTTGATGTAGCCTTGTTATCTGATTCAGTTCTCTGTACCCTGGCCCTCTTCTCCTTTTTCTTCCTTGATCTAGGCCCCCGCCGAATCCGGTGTGCATTGACTTTCCTTCCCTCAGTAACCCGGAGTCTAGAACTGGGGGTGTTATATTTGGGTCTGACCCCCTGACTCAGTTTCCCTGATCCTGCACCACTTCTGGAGTCCCTTAAGACTGGCGGACACCCGGTTGACTCCTTCACCGGTGTCCTCTGAAGTTTCCCGCTGGCTCGCGAGGTTTCGCGGCAGCATTTCCTGAGCTGGGACATACCCTTCTAACATGCCCAACTCCCCCGCAGTTGAAACAAGTTAACAATCTTGCAGGCCGTGGCTCTGGATCTGTGCTGAGACTAACAGGTTCATCTGGCCTCTCCGATATACTCCCCTTGGGTAGAGTGGATACCTGACCAGTCAGGATGGACACCATTTCTATCAACTGAGACACTTGGGTCTTTAGGAGTTCAACTTGAGAGTCACCCTCTTCCACACTTATCACTCCAACCCGGGCAGTTGAGTCAAACTGCCGACTTTTCTTCTTGTTGTCCAACATGACCTCTTCCTCTCTGACCATTCGAATCAGATCGGGGTATTCTAGAATGCCGCCATCTCGACGAGTTCGTAACAGTATGGCAATGGGATCTAAAGGTTGAGCCCCTTTCAGAACCTGTCGTGCACGAGTCTCATCTATTTTCCGGGGGTCTATTCCTTTCTTTAACAGAATCTGGTGGATAATCCTATCCAGACGTTTAATGAATTCGGACAACTTCTCCCCCTCTTCTTGATAACAGTGGTCCAACTGGTAGAGAAGTTCAGCCGCGTTCTCCGTCCGACCAAACACATCTTGCAGAATGTCCAAATAATCCTGTGCAGTGCAGTTCTTCTTGCTAAACTTTAGATTACGTACAGCCTCTAATGCAGGTCCCCTTAAACTCTCTGTGATCCTCTGCTTCTTGTGCTGTTCTGGTACCTCCCATTCCTCCAAAGCCTGAGTGGCGGTATCTAGCCACTCTTCGAACCCATCTTCTGCTGAAGGCACAGGCTGTTTCCCAGAGAATGTCCGGAGCTTCCTACATCCAGTCATCAGATAGCTCGAGGAGTCCCTGCTACATTTTGCCACAATCTCCCCAAGAACAGCACACAGTTCTGAGCTAAAAGTCGACAAAGGTGATGACTCAGGATGCCCTTCTTGGACACCTTTTTCTTGGCTGGATACCCCATGGGTGGTGGATGAGGGACCCGCAGTAGGAACTCCTGGATGTATCAGGAAAAGTTCTGTTTGGTCAATAGTTTTTACACTGTTTCCATTGAAATAATCAGGGACCCCTTTCCTCCACTCACACAGTGCATACGTGTGTGTGGCAGTGGTGTCAGTTTTTATGTCAATCACCCAGAATTTCCTGTCTGTGGATAGTGCCCTTAAAACAGGGAGGAGCTTTTCTTCAGTCCAGGCTTCTCCCTTGATTTCAACCACCAGGCCATTTTCCACTATGACATTCTCTTCCTTGCACCACTCAGCAGCAGCGACAGGATCCATTTCTGCGTGGGAGGGGATTCTGGGACTGAGAGGGTTGTGTTGCAGGACTGTAGAAATCCCGGACGAGCCCCCACGTGTAGCACCACCCCCGTAGGAGCTGCTGATTATATTATTGGGTCTACACCCTGCCTAACAACCCAATCAAATTGGCTCGATCCCTCCTCAGGCACAACTGACCCAGAATAGGACTGGACTATCAAATAGATACACAGGTTGGAATACAATACTTCACTATGCAACAATACCTTGTTACCTTCTTGAATAGTAGTCCTTCTGGGTGACACAATGGAACAACGCACAAGATTGTAATTAACCAAACTTAGTTTACTATATATCAAATTGGATAGGGGAGATACAATACAATACAATACAAGTCCATAAAAGGTTATTTAAAACAGCTTTAAAAAGGTAAAAGAATACCCCCACACTCCTCCTGCATTAAGGCTAGACACAGTACCAGGTAGGTGGGCCTATCTGAGTCCCTCCCCCAGAGTTCTCTTCTTTCTTGTTGATCTTCGCTAGCAAGGTTATTGAATAGAGCTCATTTGTAATCCAGATTAGGAATAAAGATCAAGAGAGAGAAAACAACGAGCTGTTAGTTGTCACCGCAGGGTGTCTGCGTAACTGAGCAATAACTTCTGCGAGAGAGATAAGCCTCTGGCGACTCCTTTACAGACCTTATTGTTTGTCTATGAGTCTCCTGAGAGAGTATGGTGATAAACCCCGGGGTTTTATCACCTCCTGCTGCGCTACCGCTATCTGTAGATAAAACTGTCTCTTCAGCAGATAAAGTCAGTTATTGGGCATGTGCCCTCTCACCAACAGAAGTTTCTCCTTCGCGCGCTTCCACTGCGGTCTCAGTCCTTTGGCTATATGCCAGCCGCGCGGGGTCCTTCTGGCGGATGACTTCCGGTCTCGGCAAACAGCAGTATGACCTCCAGGAATGTGCCTCGTGCCTGGGATGAGACGGTTCCACGTCGTCCCTCCAGGCTAAAAGGCTCTGGCCCAATATCCAGTGTCAGTCCTTCACTCTCGCTCGCTGGTTCCTCAGAGTCCAGCGCAGAAAGGCCCCCCCCCTTTCGCGCGCTTCTCTCTTCCTTTAAATAACCTCCCCCATAGTGCCGTGCGGTGCAGCCGTGCACCCTGGATCTTGCAAAGCAGCCTGGGAAATGTAGTTTCTTCATCTTGTGAAAAGGAAGTCACAGCCTGGGAGATGTAGTTTCTTCATCTTGTGAAAAGGAAGTCACAGCCCAGGAAATTCCATGCAGCTACCACTAGAGGGAGCCTAGTTCCTTCCCACATATCAAACAGTGTCTTTAGGCATGTTTAACCCCGCTACACTGAATATATGAGCCTGTCTCTTTGTTGGATTAGGATATCTCTTTGCTGAATATACGAGGTTGTCTCTTTACTGGATTGGAATATCTCTTTGCTGAATATATGAGGCCGTCTCTTTACTGCATTGAGATGTCTCATTCTGAATATATGAGGCCATCTCTTTGTTGGATTGGGATGTCTCTTTGCTGAATATACAAGGTTGTCTCTTTACTGGGTTGAGAAGTCTCTTTGCTGAATATATGCTGCAGCACATTTGGGGGGGAGCACACAGGGGCCCAGAAACAGCAGAACACAAGTGAACTGAATACAAGGAATGGTGGGGGCAGCATACAGAGGAACCAATCTCCTCCATTTTCCTCCTGTAGCTACAGGAGGAGGACAGTGATTTCTCTACATGCTGCCCCCGCCGCCCCTCCTATCCAGGTGTACAGGGGAGCCACACAGGACCCCTTGAGCATGGGGCCCGGTTGCAATTGCAACCCCTGCGACCCCTGTAGTTACGCCCCTGCCCCCTGTACACGCCCATGCTGACAACGCTGCTGCTAATTGCAATGCAGAGGCTCACCGTTGTCAGCCTAGAACAGCAAGTGCTGAAACTTTGTAACAGATTCACGAAATAAAAGATTTGCTTCGGAAAACTGTATACAGTGAGGCAGGAGGCCAAACATAATGAAATATAGATTTTTTTTTTTGGTTTCCAAGTGTAGGAATGTTAACGCTCGACTTATCCTGTACGCTCGCTTTTCTTTTTCTGTGCCTTTAAGGTTGTGCAGCACAGTAGCTGGAGAGAGAGTCCTGCCTCCTCTGTGAGCTCTGGAATGGCAAGCAGTTCCTGATGTGTTCAGAGCAGAAAGACTCACACACCCTGTATGCTGCTGTGCGTCTACCACCAGCCTCAGCAACACTCCAACCTGAGACCATGGGACCCTGAGACCAAACTGCACCCCCTCCCAGCAACCCTGCACCACTGGTAAGGCACCACCAACCGCCCTTCTCTTATCTCTGTCCTCCTTTTTTTTCCTGTCTCCTTGCTGCATTCTCTGACAACACAACAGCTGCATAAGCAGGACAGATTTCTACTACAGCTCCAGAAAATGCAAGGGAGATGGCTGCTTCCATTTCCCACGCCGTTAACCCTTTAGACGCCGTGATGTCACGCAAGCGTCAGTAACATCACTACCATCTTGCGAAAGAACCATCTTTGCCAAGGAACCACAAATCCCAGTAGAACACGCTTGGAGTTGTAGTTCCCGCGCTTGCAATAGCCAATAGCTGGCTCAGACGGCTACAAGATCCACGCGTTGCGCCGATACCCTATGGCGATCGCTGATGGGGCTCATACGTTTCATCTCCTATGGAGTTAAAATTGGGGGCACGTGCCACAATGTTGAGCGACCGGTAGCTGGGGCACGCTAATAGATCTGTGCCACGGGCCCTGTTCGCCAATTCCGATACCCTATGGCGATCGCTGACAGGGCTCATACGTTCCGTTTCCTATGGGGTTAAAATTGGGGGCACGTGCCACCATGTTGAGCAAATGGTAGCTGGGGCACGCTAATAGATCTGCGCCGCGGGCCCTGTTCGCCAATTCCGATACCCTATGGCGATCGCTGATGGGGCTCAACCGTCCATCTCCTATGGGGTTAAAATTGGGGGCACGTGCCACAATGTTGAGCGAACGGCAGCTGTGGCATGCTGATAGATCTGCGCCGTGGGCCCTGTTCACCAATTCCGATACCCTATGGCGATCGCTGACAGGGCTCATACGTTCCATTTCCTATGGGGTTAAAATTGGGGGCACGTGCCACCATGTTGAGCAAATGGTAGCTGGGGCACGCTAATAGATCTGTGCCGCGGGCCCTGTTCGCCAATTCCGATACCCTATGGCGATCGCTGACAGGGCTCATACGTTCCATTTCCTATGGGGTTAAAATTGGGGGCACATGCCACCATGTTGAGCAAATGGTAGCTGGGGCACGCTAATAGATCTGCGCCGCGGGCCCTGTTCGCCAATTCCGATACCCTATGGCGATCGCTGATGGGGCTCAACCGTCCATCTCCTATGGGGTTAAAATTGGGGGCACGTGCCACAATGTTGAGCGAACGGTAGCTGGGGCACGCTAATAGATCTGTGCCACGGGGCCCTGTTTACCAATTATGATACCCCTACGGCGACAAACGACGAGAAAATTGAATCGCGTAAGCCCAACCTTGGCAAGAAATGCTTTTTTTTTTTGGCTTTCAATGGTATTTGCAATGCTGCGAAGTCCCATCATGTCATTAGCTGTGCAAGGTGGATCGCCAAAAAAAAAGAAAAAAACGACTGTGTGTAACGATCGCCCAAAATCTGCATGATCCAGGCTGTAATGTAAGCCCCGTGTTTTCGCAAAAGCGCTGTAAGGTCAGCAGGCGGATGAAGTAGCTGGGTTTATAGAGAGCCTGGCGTTCACAATGTTACTGCGCTCATGTTGTGTTTTGGAACTCTGCGAATCAGGGAATTGATACTTTGTTACCTGTGCTGCACGCCGGTAACCCCTCCGCCATTGGGGAACCGGTACGTAGGCATCAGATGTTGTCATCTTACTGGATAGAGCGGTGACATGATGGAGGTTGTCATCAATCCAAAAATCACCCAAGATTTGGTAAAAAATATATTATTGTTGATATTGTGTTATTATACAGTATTGTATTCTGTTGAGATTATGTAACATTTATTATATACATTGTTTCTTCTACTTATTATTATTATAAATATTATTATTATTATTAATAATAATAATATGTATTGTTTGTTAATATGTTGTTTCTTCTTCTTCTTCTTCTTCTTCTTCTTAGTATTATTATTATTATTATTATTATTATTAATAATAATAATAATAATAATACTTATAATAATAATAATATTAATAATACTCATAATAATAATAATAATAATAATAATAAAAATATTAATTACTATTATTATTATGAGTATTATTATTATGTAATATTTGTTAATATGTTGTTTATATTATTATGATTTATTGATTATATTTGTTCTTTATGTTATATTATTATGATTTATTGATTATATTTGCTCTTTATGTTATAGTATTATGTTATTAGGTATCACGGATTATATTTGTTCTTTATGTTATATTATTATATTGATTTAATGTTATTATTAGGTGGGGAGTAGCTCTGGACTGGGCTGAGTATTGTATCTATATTTAAATGGAAGGTGGATATAAGGTCACATCAGTCTTAAAGTGACGGAAGGAATCCCCACTGCATTTTATCAATTTGGGGTGATGAAAGATGAACTCAAACAACACCCCAGCCAGCATGTCTTCAGCTGGTACCCCCCCCCCCCCTCTGTCTTGGTGGGCTTTAGGAAAATAGCCTTATATCAATAATTACGTCTTTTTGTATGTGGGCGGAGGGTTTTGCTCATTTTGAATCCTTCATCGGTTTAAGTTCTAATTAAACAAAGTTCTGATTTGTTGCCTGGCCAGACTTCTCAGCGGCTCTCAGACACACTGACTTACTGTTCTACAGCTTGTTTGCTTGTAACACTGGGATTCTGGGTTCAGAAATCTACCAGAGCCTTGTCTGCATGGAGTTTGTACGCTCTCCCCCATGTTTGCATGCTTGTTTCCTCTTGCAATCAGAAAATGACATTGTTCATTGGTTCTGCCTTATATTGTTTGTAATGAGGGTGTAGGCTGTAGGTGGGGGGCATTAGAGTGTAAGCTCCTCTGGTACAGAGACTGATGTGACTGGCTCAGTGTTCTCTGTACAGCACTGCGGTATATGTCAGAGCTATATAACTATGTAATAATAGTGTGTGACTGTGGGGGACATTAGAGTGTAAGCTCCTCTGGTACAGAGACTGATATGACTGGTCCAGTGTTCTCTGTACAGCACTGCAGTATATGTCAGGGGTATATAAATGTATAATAATAATAGTGTGTGACTGTGTGGGGATATTAGAGTGTAAGCTCCTCTGGTTCTGTGATGACTGTGGGGGGACATTAGAGTGTAAGCTCCTCTGGTACAGAGACTGATATGACTGGCCCAGTGTTCTCTGTACAGCACTGCAGTATATGTCAGGGGTATATAAATGTATAATAATAGTGTGTGACTATGGGGGGGGGGGGCATTAGAGTGTAAGCTCCTCTGGTACAGAGACTGATGTGACTGGCCCAGTGTTCTCTGTACAGCACTGCTGTATATGTCAGAGCTATATAAATGTATAATAATAATAGTGTGTGTCTGTGTGGGGATATTAGAGTGTAAGCTCCTCTGGTTCTGTGATGACTGTGGGGGGACATTAGAGTGTAAGCTCCTCTGGTACAGAGACTGATGTGACTGGCTCAGTGTTTTCTGCACAGCACTGCGGTATATGTCAGAGCTATATAACTATATAATAATAAAGTGTGACCGTGGTGGGGAAATTAGAGTGTAAGCTCTCTGCTTCAAGGACTGATGGGACTGGCTCCGTGTTCTCTTTACAGCACTGCAGTATATGTCAGAGCTATATAAATGTTTAATGTAGTGTGTGACTGTGTACCAGAGTGTAAGCTCCTCTGGTACAGAGACCGATGTGACTCAGTATACTCTGTACAGCACTGGGGTATATGTCAGAGCTATATAAATGTATAATAAAAATAGCATGTGACTGTGGGGGGGGGGGTATTAGAGTGTAAGCTCTTCTGGTACAGAGACTGATGTGACTGGCTCAGTGTTCTCTGTACAGCACTGCGGTATATGTCAGAGCTATATATATGTATAAAAATAATTGTGTGACTAGGTTGGGACATTGAAGTGTAAGCTCCTCTGGTACAGAGACTGATGTGACTGGCTCAGTGTTCTCTGTACAGCACTGCGGTATATGTCAGAGCTATATATATGTATAAAAATAATTGTGTGACTAGGTTGGGACATTGAAGTGTAAGCTCCTCTGGTACAGAGACTGATGTGAACTTGTATCGTTATGATATCAGTATAGGAAGTTATTTCTTTCTCAGTGTCCAGCAGTAAAACAATGTCAGTGATATTGCAGATCTCTCCATATAAGAGTTACTATTATTAAAGCTGAAATATGAAATCGCATTGTCGATCGTTGCGGTTTTGGTGTGTGTAGTGGGAAGGCAATCATACTTTTCTTTCATTGGTGATGTTGGCATAAACTGTGTCAATACTGCCTAAATCTCAGTATCACCCAGGCAGGGCTATTCAGCATGCTGGAACATGTAGTTCTCCAGCTGGTTGATGGATCTGCAGAAATGTCACCTTTTATTTTGGAAGACTTTCAGCTCTGTGAACAGAGAAGGGGGGTGAATTTTTACAGGGCAGTACTGAGTTGGGCAGGCAGGGGGCGCTGCGGTCACATCTTTGCTGGGGTGCAGATCACTGACTCAATACTTCAACAGGCACAAGAAAGAAAACTTCTGTATGTTGGGGCTGGGAGGCCAGCAGGACACAGAGTGGGATTTGTGACAGTGGAGGAATCTTTCAGTAGACAGAGAACAATGACAGGGGTTTTCCGATGGGCCAGATTGGAAACTTGTGGAGCTCCTGCAGTATTTCTTGATGCTCCTTCTGTGCTCCAGATGCAATTAGAACCAAATATGTTCTTCTGAAACATCTGTAGACCAGGAATGGGAGGACGCGGCTTCTGGGGAAAAACATTCTATATTGGGCAATATTCAGTGTATACCAAGAGATCTCTCTAGGAGAGGGGTGTGCAGTGAATGTAGATGTAGAGAAGAGTGTACAGTGAATGTAGATGTAGAGAGGAGAGTGCAGTGAATGTAGATGTAGAGAGTGGTGTACAGTGAATATAGATGTAGAGGGGTGTACAGTGAATGTAGATGTAGAGAGGAGAGTACTGTGAATGTAGATGTAGAGAGGAGAGTACAGTGAATGTAGATGTAGAGGGGCGTACAGTGAATGTAGATGTAGAGAGGAGAGTACAGTGAATGTAGATGTAGAGGGGTGTACTGTGAATGTAGATGTAGAGAGGAGAGTACAGTGAATGTAGATGTAGAGGGGTGTATGGTGAATGCAGATGTAATGAGATGTACATCTACAGTGAATGTAGATGTAGAAAGAGGACTGTGCAGTGAATGAAGATATAGAGAGAGGACTGTACACTGAATGTAGATGTAGAGAGCAGTGTACAGTGAATGTAGATGTAGAGAGAGGACTGTACAGTGAATGTAGATGTAGAGGGGAGTGTACAGTGAATGTAGATGTAGAGGGGAGTGTACAGTGAATGTAGATGTAGAGGGGAGTGTACAGTGAATGTAGATGTAGAGAGAAGTGTACAATGAATGTAGATGTAGAGGGGAGTGTACAGTGAATGTAGATGTAGAGAGAAGTGTACAATGAATGTAGATGTAGAGAGGAGTGTACAGTGAATGTAGATGTAGAGGGGTGTACTGTGAATGCAGATTTAGTGAGATGTACATCTACAGTGAATGTAGATGTAGAAAGAGGACTGCACAGTGAATGTGGATGTAGAGGGGTGTACAGTGAATGTAGATGTAGAGGGGTGTATGCTGAATGCAGATGTAGTGAGATGTACATCTACAGTGAATGTAGATGTAGAAAGAGGACTATGCAGTGAATGTAGATGTAAAGGGGTGTGCAGTGAATGTAGATATATAGAGAGGACTGTACACTGAATGTAGATGTAGAGAGGAGTGTACAGTGAATGTAGATGTAGAGAGAGGACTGTACAGTGAATGTAGATGTAGAGGTGAGTGTACAGTGAATGTAGATGTAAAGAGGTGTGCAGTGAATGTAGATGTAGAGAGAGGACTGTACAGTGAATGTAGATGTAGAGAGGAGTGTACAGTGAATGTATATGTAGAGAGAGGACTGTACAGTGAATTTAGATGTAGAGAGGGGTGTACAGTGAATGTATATGTAGAGGGGAGTGTACAGTGAATGTAGATGTAGAGAGGGGATTGTACAGTGAATGTAGAGGGGTGTACAGTGAATGTAGACATAAAGAGATGTGTACAGTGAAGGTATGTGTAGAGGGGAGTGTACAGTGAATGTAGCTTTAGAGGGGTGTACTGTGAATGTAGACATAAGGAGATGTGTACAGTGAATGTATATGTAGAGAGGAGTGTACAGTGAATTTAGATGTAGAGGGGAGTGTACAGGGAATGTAGATGTAGAGAGGGACTGTACAGTGAATGTAGAAGTAGAAATTAATGTACAGTGAATGTAGATGTAGAGGGGTGTACAATGAATGTAGACATAGAGAAATGTGTGCAGTGAATGTAGATGTAGAGTGAGGACTTTACAGTGAATGTAGATGTAGAGGGGAGTGTACAGTGAATGTAGATGTAGAGAGGGGATTGTACAGTGAATGTAGATTTAGTGGGGAGTGTACAGTGAATGTAGAAGTAGAAATGAATGTACAGTGAATGTAGATGTAGAGGGATGTACAGTGAATGTAGACATAGAGAGATGTGTACAGTGAATGTAGAAGTAGAAATGAATGTACAGTGAATGTATATGTAGAGAGGAGTGTACAGTGAATGTAGAGAGGAGTGTACAGTGAAATGTCGGTGACACCATGAATAGTGGGGTTGCAGAGCGGTGTCACTCCATGCAGTGCTGGTCACACTCTTGTAGCTGTTTATTATATACAATGTGTCTCTTCCGGTGTTTTCCTGATTTTACACCTAATTTGTGTGTTTGTCTCCTGAGCGGGGCGTGCGGCGGCGTTTCTCCTGCGTTTCTCCTGCGTTTCTCCTGCGTGTTGTGTGTGGTTCCGGGATCTGATCTTCTCTCTGGGAGAATCATTTGCACCGTCTGGCCCTCTGCCCTCCTCTCCTCACCAGTGCCAGGTTTATTGAGGACCCTTGGCTCTGGCTGCGCGGTGTGGTAGGGGTCACGGTGAATCCTGGGGTGACACCATGTTGCCTTTTATTGTCAGATTCCTGGATGGCTGAAAGAAATCGGAATGGACGACCTTAAAGCGGTATTCCGGGTCACCTAGACGCCTTGCATGGATTTTAGGAATTGTATCGGAGATCTTTCCACTCACTCCAGCTGTTTGGAGGACATTTCTGGGCACTTGCTGAAATGTTGGACAATGCGGGCAAAGTGGGCGGGTCACTCTGTTATTTGGAATCTGTAATCCCGCCCATCCCTCTGCATTCATTTTTTTTTTTTTAGGGTGTGTGAAAATTTGGGAGATATCTGGGAGCCAGGAGTTGGCTTTGCTTCCTCCAGCATCACACATAGTGAGGAGGGGGAGGGGTAGGGGACAGGGTGTCCGATATTATCTACCAAATCATCTGTAAATTAATTTAGCCAATGCTATGATTCCGGTACCTCTGCCACATAGCACAGCCAGGCTCGTCATCTCAATTTTTTTGTTTCTGCTGAAGTAACCAATCTTGGTGACCAATCTGCCCCCAGCCTGTGATTGGATAATGAAGGGGAAGCAGCAAACACAGATCATCACTCTCCTTCTATAATCATATACAGACTGCAGCAGATATTCTTCTGTTCTTCACTCTGTGACCTAACTCCCTCTACTGGTGCGACCTAACCCCCTCTACTGGTGTGACCTAGTTACCTCTACTGGTGTGACCTAACTCCCTCTACTGGTGTGACCTAACTCCCTCTACTGGTGTGACCTAACTCCCTCTACTGGTGTGACCTAACTCCCTCTACTGGTGTGACCTAACCCCCTCTACTGGTGTGACCTAACTCCCTCTACTGGTGTGACCTAACTCCCTCTACTGGTGTGACCTAACTCCCTCTACTGGTGTGACCTAGTTACCTCTACTGGTGTGACCTAACTCCCTCTACTGGTGTGACCTAACTCCCTCTACTGGTGTGACCTAGTTACCTCTACTGGTGTGACCTAACTCCCTCTACTGGTGTGACCTAACTCCCTCTACTGGTGTGACCTAACTCCCTCTACTGGTGTGACCTAACTCCCTCTACTGGTGCGACCTAACTCCCTCTACTGATGTGACCTAACTCTCTCTACTGGTGTGACCTAACTCCCAATACTGGTGTGACCTAACTCCCTCTACTGGTGTGACCTAACTCCCTCTACTGGTGTGACCTAACTCCCTCTACTGGTGTGACCTAACTCCCTCTACTGGTGTGACCTAACTCCCTCTACTGGTGTGACCTAACTCCCTCTACTGGTGTGATCTAGTTACCTCTACTGGTGTGACCTAACTCCCAATACTGGTGTGACCTAACTCCCTCTACTGGTGTGACCTAACTCCCTCTACCGGTGTGACCTAACTCCCTCTGCTGGTGTGACCTAACTCCCTCTACTGGTGTGACCTAACTCCCTCTACTAGTGTGACCTAACTCCCTCTACTGGTGTGACCTAACTCCCTCTACTGGTGTGACCTAACTCCCTCTACTGGTGTGATCTAGTTACCTCTACTGGTGTGACCTAACTCCCAATACTGGTGTGACCTAACTCTCTCTACTGGTGTGACCTAACTCTCTCTACTGGTGCGACCTAACTCCCTCTACTGGTGTGACCTAACTCCCTCTACTGGTGTGACCTAACTCCCTCTACTGGTGTGATCTAGTTACCTCTACTGGTGTGACCTAACTCCCAATACTGGTGTGACCTAACTCCCTCTACTGGTGTGACCTAACTCCCTCTACTGGTGTGACCTAACTCCCAATACTGGTGTGACCTAACTCCCTCTACTGGTGTGACCTAGTTACCTCTACTGGTGTGACCTAACTCCCAATACTGGTGTGACCTAGTTACCTCTACTGGTGTTGCTAATCTCCCCTCAAAACTTAATCTGCACCAATTTGCTCAGCAAGTTTCAAACTCCTTGGTAAATGTTCATTTAATATTTCTTACCCCCCCCCCCCCCCCATTCCTTATGTTTTGCTAAATAAATAAAAAAAAGACCGAACATTTTGAAAAAAATAAAATTTTTCATGGTTTGTTATAAAATTTTGCAAACAGGTAATTTTTCTCCTTCATTGATGGGCACTGATGAAGCTGCACTGATGGGCATTGATAGGTGGCACTGATAAGGAGGCACTGATGAGGCTGCACTGATAGGCGGCACTGATAGGTGGCACTGATGGGCAATGATAGACAGCACTGATGAGACAGTGATGAGGCTGCACTTAGAGGTGGCACTGATGGGCACTAATAGGCGGCACTGAAGGGCACTGATATGCACTGATGGACACTGATAGGCGACACTGAAGGGCACTGATAGGCAGCACTGATAATCAACACTGATGAGGCGGCACTGATGGGACCTGATAGGTGGCACTGATGAGGCACTAATAAGGGTGCATTGATAGGCAGCACTGATAGGTGGCACTGATGGGCAATGATAGGCAGTACTGGTGGGCACTGATGAGGAGGCACTGATGAGGCTTCACTAGGAGGTTGCACTGTTAGGCAGCACTGATAGGCACTGATAAGTGGCACTGATGGGCACTGATAGGTGGCACTGAAAGGCAGAACTGATGGGCACTGATAGGCATCACTGAAAGTCACTGATAGGCGGCACTGAAAGGCAGCACTGATGGGCACTGATAGGCACTGATAATCTGATAAGGCACTGGTAGGTGGCACTGATGGGCACTGATAGGCAGCACTGAAGGGCACTGATAAGCACTGATAGGCACTGATAGGCAGCACTGATAGGCGACACTGATGAGGAGGCACTGATGGGCACTGATTGGCAGCACTGGTGGGCACTGTTGGGACTACACTGATAATCAGAACACTGATAATCAATGCCCCTGATTATCAGTGAAGATGTCCCTTTACACAAGCCGGTAATCGGCTCTCCGCTTCTCATGCTGTCAGCGTGAGGAAAGGAAAGGTGATAGCCGGCTTGTGGTATTGGACACTGCTGAGTAGGTGGTAAAGGAGCACTGTGATTGGTAATCACAGATTGCGCCGCAGGGCGCTGGGGGGGGCAGCACAATCTCGGAAGGACGTCATATGATGGCCTCCCAGCAAGGTAAGCCCGTACTGCAGCCATCTTTGAGCTATAGCGTGGGCAGGACGTGGTTAAACTAGCGATCGCTGACATCAAGGTTTTACATTTTCTACTTCGATCCAAGATGTGATATTCCAAAAATCCTCCTCTGTACAGCGTGATCCGTTTGCTCCTTCCCTACGTGTTTCGTCACCAATGTCATCAGCAGCACTTCCATAAAAGCTTGCTTGTAGATCCCCAGATCCGCCCCTTCCCTGATCTTCCTCCTCAGCATCCTCTGCTCGCTCAGGTGCGGAATGAGATGCAATGGAAACATCCGGTGTGACCTCTCGGTGACCTCTGGGGAGATCGGAGGCTGCTGCTGCTGCGACCTCTGCAAACCGCTGACCAGCAGATCAGCAAATTCTCTCTCCTTCCTTCATCACATCTAAGAAAACAAAGGGCAACATATTTATTTATTTTCACTAAGACTCCAAATCGACCAAAAAAAAAGAACCAAAATGATTTCTCAAAAGGGGAAGCAAAGAATGTTTCGTGGTTTCCTGTTTCCCTGCGTTGAACTATGCACTGAAAGTGAACCTGTCACCCGTCATGCATGCTCAGCAATGTGTCACTGTGACCCTTCCAGGTATATATAACCTCCCACAGAGATCACAGAACTCTCCCTACCGATACCTTCATCTGCTTTTCTCTCCAGAAGGACGGCACCATCTTTGTTTAGGCATCATCCAGGGTCACCATCTACTTCCTGGACTCGGATGCCGGCTCTGAGATGACACAATCATTTAGATCCTGGTGCCTGTTCAGTTCTTGGCTGTGTTCATGTCTGACACAGATCGGAAAAAAATAATATGTAGAGGAGAAAAAATGAAATGGCATCCTACGCCCAAAAAGGCCACCAATCGGGTCCCTCAAACCTGCCCCAGTTACCTCCTGTAAGGGCATGGATACCCCTCCTGTGTTCTCTTCAAAGTATAGCTGATGCCATTTTTGAAATGCCAGTCGTTTTGGTGGTTATGACTAAATGCTTGACACAGATCAGCCCCTGCTGCAGCCTCTCATCTTGTGACTTGATACAAAGTTACAGTGTTGCAGTCAGATCTCTGTGGGAGGGGGAGACTAAAGAAATGCTTCCTCCTGCCTGCAGCAGACAGATGACCTCATCTCAGCCTAGGCAAAGTTACAATTTTGCAGTCTGATCTCTGGGGGAGGGGAGACTGAGGAAATGCTTTCTCCTGCCTGTAGCAGACTGGTGACATTATCTCAGCCTAGGCAAAGTTACAATGTTGCAGTCTGATCTCTGGGGGAGGGGAGACTGAGGAAATGCTTTCTCCTGCCTGTAGCAGACTGGTGACATCATCTCAGCCTAGGCAAAGTTACAATTTTGCAGTCTGATCTCTGGGGAAGATGGGACTGAGGAAACGTTTCCTCTTGCCTGCAGCAGACTGATGACATCATCTCAGCCTAGGCAAAGTCACTGACTGAAGTTGTGTTACTCGTCTATCTATATTAATCACCTAAATCCTAATAGAAGACTTAGTGATGACCAGGATGTAGCGGCCAGGGTTCCCTCTTCCTGCAGGACCGTCCGCAGTCCCTATTCCCCCCGGACAGTCCTGCTAGGCAGGCGGCAGCAGCACAAGGCGGTAAGCATGGCAGAGCGCCATTGTTTCCCGTGGCGGGACCGTCCCTCCATCTTTTCCCGCAGACGGCGTTGGCCAGGTGCAGCTCGCTCTTTGGATTTCCAGCAGCCGGGGTCAGAGGTCAGCACACGCCGGCCTTTCATGTCCCTCCATAATCCCATTAAACCCCCTTCTAAGGTGACACTTTATTGGGCTGCAGCACCTTGTACGCCGTTATCGGCGGTCGTAAATCCCCCATCGAGCTTTCTTCTCACTGTAAAGTGTCCACACCTGGGCTTCCAGCTTTTTACTGGCGTGATGAAAGAAGATCCGCATACGACACGCTGACAGAAGGATTGCAGGAGCGAATTCCTGGCGCTCGGATTACGAGGACCGTCACCGGCAATGCAGCCAAACACGGGCAGATCAGCAGCTGGATTATAGCAGGGAAGGGGGCACCGATCCTGGGACCCAGGGTTGAGACAAGAGGTGGGCAAGAGGGTCGGTTGCCCTGGGCGCAATGGTTTATTGCAGGGAAAGGGGGCGCCTTGACTCTAACCCTAAGGGGAGGGGGGGGGGTTTGGCATCCTTACCCTGGGAGCTGGATGATTTTGTCCCGGGACCCCTAAATCATTTCATCTTGGCAGAGCCAGAGGGCAGATGTGCCAAGGAGTCCCCCTTCCTTCTGGACCCTCTCATTGGCTCTTCTCCTCCTTATCTATGCACCGTGGCACAGCACTATACAATAGTAGTAAATGGAAATATTTAACCAGTTCTGGGCTGGAAGGATTTTCCCTCTTAATGACCAGGCCATTTTTTGCAATACAGCACTGCATTATTTTAACGGGCAATTGCGCGGTAATGCGACGCTGTACACAAATAAAATTGATGACCTCCCTCCCCACAAATAGAGCTTTCTTTTGGTGGTATTTGATCACCTGTGCGATTTTTATTTTTTGCGCTATAAACAAAAAAAGAGCGACAATTCTGAAAAGAAAAAACAATATTTTTCACATTCTGCTATAAAACATTCCCAATAAAACGGATGTAAAAATTAAATTTTTTCATCATTTTAGGCCAATTTGTTTTCTGCTACATATTTTTGGTAAAAAAAAAAAAATCGCAATAAGCGTATTTTAATTGGTTTGCGCAAAAGTTATCGCGTCTACAAACTACGGGAAAGATTTATGTAATTGTATTTATTTTTTTTTCCTAGTAATGGCGGTGATCAGCAGTTTTAAGCGGGACTGCAACATTGTGGCGGACAGATCGGACCCCTGACTGACATTTTTGACACTTTTGGGGGGACCAGTGACGTTACTACAGTAATCAGTGCTAAAAAAATGCATCGTTACTGTAATAATGACACTGGCAGGGAAGGGGTTAACCCAGGGGCAATCAAAGGATTAAGTGTGAGCCTAGGGGGTGTTTTCTAATGGGCTTGTGGAATCAACACAGAGACCTGTGATCCCAAATAGGAGGATCACAGGAGCTCTGTGATCATTCCAGAGAGAAGAACGGTCAGATGTGTTTACAACAGCAGACCGTTCTTCTCTCTCAGCGGGGAGCGATCGTGGCTACCGGCCCCATGGTTTGGCTTCCCCGCTGCCTAATGGGGGCGGGTGTGTGCCTCCAGGAATGCAATTAAGTGCACAAAGCAAGGTCCATAAAGACATGGATGAGCGAGTTTGGGGTGGAGGAACTTGACTGGCCTGCACAGAGTCCTGACCTCAACCCTATAGAACACCTTTGGGATGAATTAGAGCGGAGACTGCAAGCCAGGCCTTCTCATCCAACATCAGTGCCTGACCTCACAAATGCACTTCTGGAAGAATGGTCAAACATTCCCATAGACACTCTCCTAAACCTTGTGGACAGCCTTCCCAGAAGAGTTGAAGCTGTTATAGCTTCAAAGGGTGGGCCAACCCAATATTGAACCCTACGGACTAAGACTGGGATGCCATTAATGTTCATGTGCGTGTAAAGGCAGGCGTCCCAATACTTTTGACAATATAGTGTATCTATCTATCTATCTATCTATCTATCTATCTATCTATCTATCTATCTATCTATCTATCTATCTATCTATCTATCGTGCATTGCGAAAGTATTTGGCCCCCTTGAACTTTTCGACCTTTTGCCACATTTCAGGCTTCAAACATAAAGATATAAAACTGTAATTTTTTGTGAAAAATCAACAACAAGTGGGACACAATCATGAAGTGGAACGAAATTTATTGGATATTTCAAACTTTGTTAACAAATAAAAAACTGAAAAATTGGGCGTGCAAAATTATTCAGCCCCCTTAAGTTAATACTTTGTAGCGCCACCTTTTGCTGCGATTACAGCTGTAAGTCGCTTGGGGTATGTCTCTATCAGTTTTGCACATCGAGAGACTGAAATTTTTGCCCATTCCTCCTTGCAAAACAACTCGAGCTCAGTGAGGTTGGATGGAGAGCGTTTGTGAACAGCAGTTTTCAGTTCTTTCCACAGATTCTCGGTTGGATTCAGGTCTGGACTTTGACTTGGCCATTCTAACACCTGGATATGTTTATTTGTGAACCATTCCATTGTAGATTTTGCTTTATGTTTTGGATCATTGTCTTGTTGGAAGACAAATCTCCGTCCCAGTCTCAGGTCTTTTGCAGACTCCATCAGGTTTTCTTCCAGAATGGTCCTGTATTTGGCTCCATCCATCTTCCCATCAATTTTAACCATCTTCCCTGTCCCTGCTGAAGAAAAGCCGGCCCAAACCATGATGCTGCCACCACCATGTTTGACAGTGGGGATGGTGTGTTCAGGGTGATGAGCTGTGTTGCTTTTACGCCAAACATAACGTTTTGCATTGTTGCCAAAAAGTTTGATTTTGGTTTCATCTGACCAGAGCACCTTCTTCCACATGTTTGGTGTCTCCCAGGTGGCTTGTGGCAAACTTTAAACAACACTTTTTATGGATATCTTTAAGAAATGGCTTTCTTCTTGCCACTCTTCCATAAAGGGCAGATTTGTGCAGTATACGACTGATTGTTGTCCTATGGACAGAGTCTCCCACCTCAGCTGTAGATCTCTGCAGTTCATCCAGAGTGATCATGGGCCTCTTGGCTGCATCTCTGATCAGTCTTCTCCTTGTATGAGCTGAAAGTTTAAAGGGACGGCCAGGTCTTCGTAGATTTGCAGTGGTCTGATACTCCTTCCATTTCAATATTATCGCTTGCACAGTGCTCCTTGGGATGTTTAAAGCTTGGGAAATCTTTTTGTATCCAAATCCGGCTTTAAACTTCTCCACAACAGTATCTCGGACCTGCCTGGTGTGTTCCTTGTTCTTCATGATGCTCTCTGCGCTTTAAACGGACCTCTGAGACTATCACAGTGCAGGTGCATTTATACAGAGACTTGATTACACACAGGTGGATTCTATTTATCATCATTAGTCATTTAGGTCAACATTGGATCATTCAGAGATCCTCACTGAACTTCTGGAGAGAGTTTGCTGCACTGAAAGTAAAGGGGTGAATAATTTTGCACGCCCAATGTTTCAGTTTTTTATTTGTTAACAAAGTTTGAAATATCCAATAAATTTCGTTCCACTTCATGATTGTGTCCCACTTGTTGTTGATTCTTCACAAAAAATTACAGTTTTATATCTTTATGTTTGAAGCCTGAAATGTGGCAAAAGGTCGCAAAGTTCAAGGGGGCCGAATACTTCCGCAAGGCACTGTATCTATCTACAGTATATATCCAGAAATTGCATACAATGGTGACAATTCCTAATGTTCTGCTTTCCTGTGAAATCAGAATTCTTCCTGCACCCCCCAGTAATGGGCCCCTGAGAGGTCAGCAGTGGCCCCTCCAGCAGTAGAGCTGTGTCATGGGTTTGGACCGGGTCTGTGGCCTGGACGCAGTGCAGAGTAAGCTGCTGCGTCATGTCCTCTGCGTCCCGCGTCTCTCCCCGGATCTGAGGGCGCCGCAAACCACGAGTCGCTCAGAAGGCAGCTGAATAAAAATAGCCAAGGTATTTGTGTCGGATCCGGGTCTGCTCAGGACACATTCACCCGAGTTCACCGAAACTTCCACACATCGGAAACAGCTGATAAAGCGTCTGCAATGACCCCACATCTAGGGGCCCATTCACACCCTATGCAGCGGGAGGCGATTCTGAATGCATTCCGGCAGCATAAACAGTCCAAATCCAGGTTATCCTTTGGGCATAGCGCACACCATTACAGTGCAATGTGGAGAGAAAAGTACAGCAAGTCGCATTGTTGTGCACCACAAATGCCCGAAAGCATCCACAAACGCCTATAACTGCGGGGAAACGCAGCGCAACACAACGCAGAACACAATAGAAGCCCTTGGAGGAAAGAAGGAAGTGACATAGAATGAAATGCAAGAAAACACTTAGGAAAAACGCATTGCAAATGCATATAAAAGAGTGTAAAACGCACGCCAATGCTCATACAAAAGCACATGGTTTCTAAGGGCCCATCTACTTCTTTGTAGTATGGTAATGCACATGTGTTCAGGGCTCATTCACACCACAACGCATCTGTTCATAGAAGCCATGCATTGCAGTGTGCTGCATTTTTGTAATGTGTTGCTCTGCATTTTATATCCTCTCTCTTCTCTTCTCTTCTCTTCTCTTCTCTTCTCTTCTCTTCTCTTCTCTTCTCTTCTCTTCTCTTCTCTTCTCTTCTCTTCTCTTCTCTTCTCTTCTCTTCTCTCTCTCTCTGTCTCCTCTCACTCCTCTCTCTTTTCTCTCTCTGTCTCCTCTCTCTCTCTTCTCTCTCCTCTCTTCTCTTCTCTTCTCTTCTCTTCTCTTCTCTTCTCTTCTCTTCTCTTCTCTTCTCTTCTCTTCTCTTCTCTTCTCTTCTCTTCTCTTCTCTTCTCTTCTCTTCTCTCTCTCTGTCTCCTTTTGCCTCTCTCTCTCCTCTCTCTGTCTCCTCTCCTTGTCTTCTCTCTCCTCTCTCTGTCTCCTCTCTCTGTCTTCTCTCTACTCTCTCTGTCTCCTCTCTCTCCTCTCCTTGTCTTCTCTCTCCTCTCTCTGTCTTCTCTATTCTCTCTCCTCTCTCTGTCTCCTCTGTCTCCTCTCTCTCTTCTCTCTCTGTCTCCTTGCACCCCCTCTCTCTCTTCTCTCTGTCTCTTCTCTGTCTCCCCTTTCTTCTCTCTCCCCTCTCTCTCTCCTCTCTCTGTCCTCTCTCTCCTCTCTCTCTCTTCTCTCTCTGTCTCCTTGCTTCCCCCCCTCTCTCTCTCCTCTCTCTCTCTCTCTCCTCTCTCTACCCTCTCTGTCTGCTCTCTCTCTATCTCCTTGCTCGCCTCTCTCTCTCCTCTCTCTGTCTCCCCTTTCTTCTCTCTCTCTCTGCTTTCTCTCTCCTCTCTCTGTCTCCCCTTTCTTCTCTCTCTCTCTCTCTCTGCTTTCTCTCTCCTCTCTCTGTCTCCCCTTTCTTCTCTCTCTCTCTCTCTGCTTTCTCTCTCCTCTCTCTTTGTCTCCTCTCTCCTTTCTCTCCCCCCCCCACCCAAACCGTAAAAGTAGCAGGGACATCATCATCACTTTACTGTACAGAGTCTGTAAAGAGAGCAGAGCTGTAGGAGGGGCCCAGGAGGCTCCACCCACTATAGGTTGCCTGCAGAAATCTACAGGAGGGGGCGGAGACAAGACCAGTCCCCCTGCACAAGGAGAGAGAGCAGCAGTGAGCGGTCTTTATTACAGGAAGTCTCACACTGGATTTCTGCATAGACAACATCTGCTTATCCCGGAGATCATCTTAGAAGAACAGAATTGCGTTCATGACAGTGAGCGCCGGGGAATGCTGTCTGGCGTCGGTTACTGGTGAGAATAAATTGTTGGGGTGCATTAGGACTCCTTTATGACTTTGTGACGGATTCAGATGGGTTGCAGTAAGCTTGGTGGGGTGACGCTTTAAGGTGCCCAGCATAAAGCTCTGATTGGATGCAGTATATTGGCCGCACGCTGTACATGAAGATTAGTGATATTCCTCACCGCGTCCTGGATAGGCACCACCGCGCCGCACAGGACCGGCGGCAGAACTCTTCCCCATGGTGCTCCTGACCCCGGGTCCTGGGAGCTTCTCCACTCCAGAGACAAATGTCATCCAGATGGCTGCACTGAGCGTCCTCCAGTGTCCCTCCAGTGGCGGCCCAGAGCATGCTGGGATCCTGACATCATGGAAACTGTTCAGCCGGCACTGCTGTCCATGCTGGAATTCCACTAATGCAGCTCCATGTCCTCCTCTTCCATGTATGGCAGTGCTGTGTCAGCGGGATCCTGACTTAACCCTTTATTGCTGTCTGCAGAAACATACAGTATTTCACAAAAGTGAGTACACCCCTCACATTCTTGTAAATATTTTATTCTATCTTTTCATGTGACAACACTGAAGAAATGACACTTTGCTACAATGTAAAGTAGTGAGTGTACAGCTTGTATAACAGTGTAAATTTGCTGTCCCCTCAAAATAACTCAACACAGCCATTAATGTCTAAACCGCTGGCAACAAAAGTGAGTACACCCCTAAGTGAAAATGTCAAAATTGGGCCCAATTAGCCATTTTCCCTCCCGGGTGTCATGTGACTCGTTAGTGTTACAAGGTCTCAGGTGTGAATGGGGATCAGGTGTGTTAAATTTGGTGTTATCGCTCTCACTCTCTCATACTGGTCACTGGAAGTTCAACATGGCACCTCATGGCAAAGAACTCTCTGAGGATCTGTTGCTCTACATAAAGATGGCTTAGGCTATAAGTAGATTGTCAAGAGCCTGAAACTGAGCTGCAGCACGGTGGCCAAGACCATATAGCAGTTTAACAGGACAGGTTCCACTCAGAACAGGCCTCGCCATGGTCGACCAAAGAAGTTGAGTGCACGTGCTCAGCGTCATATCCAGAGGTTGTCTTTGGGAAATAGACGTATGAGTGCTGCCAGCATTGCTGCAGAGGTTGAAG
The DNA here is from genome assembly GCF_965119305.1 of Pelophylax lessonae. Classification (NCBI taxonomy): domain Eukaryota; kingdom Metazoa; phylum Chordata; class Amphibia; order Anura; family Ranidae; genus Pelophylax; species Pelophylax lessonae. The sequence goes on along the minus strand of NC_138770.1, from coordinate 675,987,440 downwards.
GGGTGGGAGGGGTCAGCCTGTCAGTGCTCAGACCATACGCCGCACACTGCATCAAATTGGTCTGCATAGCTGTTGTCCCAGAAGGAAGCCTCTTCTAAAAATGATGCACAAGAAAGGCCAGAAAACAGTTTGCTGAAGACAAGCAGACTAAAGACATGGATTACTGGAACCATGTCCTGTGGTCTGATGAGACCAGGATAAAATTATTTGGTTCAGATGGTGTCAGGCGTGTGTGGCGGCAACCCGGTGAGGAGTACAAAGACAAGTGTGTCTTGCCTACAGTCAAGCATGGTGGTGGGAGTGTCATGGTCTGGGGCTGTATGAGTGCTGCCGGCACTGGGGAGCTACAGTTCATTGAGGGAACCATGAATGCCAACATGTACTGTGACATACTGCAGCAGAGCATGATCCCCTCCCTTCAGAGACTGGGCCACAGGGCAGTATTCCAACATAACGACCCCAAACACAACTCCAAGACGACAACTGGGTGCTAAAGAAGCTGAGGGTAAAGGTGATAGACTGGCCAAGCATGTCTCCAGACCTAGGTTAGATTGAGAATAAGAGTGCAGGGGTTAAGGTTGATGATAAGGTAGGGTTGGCAGGCAGGGTGCGTTTATTATTAGGAGTACAGTTTGAATTGACATTTTGGAGTAAACTTTGGGGGCAGGGGTAATGGATCCGCAGATAGGGTTTTTTGGTTTAGGTTCATTATGAGGGGTGGTTAAGTAAGAGAGTAGGCTGCAGGGGCTGGAGGGAGGGTTAATTATTGGGAGTAAAGTTTGGGTTGACATTTAGGATTTGGGGTTCAGTTGAAGATTGGAAGCAAATTGATGTGTTGGGTGTGATGGGTGATTAGGTTGAGGGTTAGGGTGCAGGGATTAGGTTAATGGTTGGGGGGGCAGGGGTAATGGATTGGCAGGTTGGGTTTTTGGGTTTAGGTTGAGTGTAAGTGGTAGTTAGGTTGAGGATTAGGGTTCAGGGATAAGGTTACTGATTGGGGGGGAGGCAGTGGTAATGGGTTGGCAGGTACGGGTTTCGGGTTTAGGTTGAGGATTAAGGTGCAGGAGTTAGAGGGAGAGGAGTAAAGTTTGGATTGACATTTAAGATTTGGGGGTTCAGTTGAAGATTGGAAGCAGATTGATGTGTTGGGTGTGAGGGGTGGTTAGGTTGAGGGTTAGGGTGCAGGGCTTAGGTTAATCATTTGGGGGCAGGGGTAATGGATTGGCAGGTTGGGTTTTTGGGTTTAGGTTGAGTGTAAATGGTAGTTAGGTTGCGGGTTAGGGGGCAGGGGTTAGGTTAATGATTGGGGGTCAGGGGTAATGGATTGTCAGGTTGGGTTTTTGGGTTTAAGTTGAATGTAAGTGGTAGTTAGGTTGAGGGTTAGGGGGCAGGGGTTAGGTTAATGATTGGGGGGCAGGGGTAATGGATTGGCAGGTTGGGTTTTTGGGTTTAGGTTGAGTGTAAATGGTAGTTAGGTTGCGGGTTAGGGGGCAGGGGTTAGGTTAATGATTGGGGGGCAGGGGTAATGGATTGGCAGGTTGGGTTTTTGGGTTTAGGTTGAGTGTAAGTGGTAGTTAGGTTGAGGGTTAGGGTGCAGGGGTAAAGTTAATGATTGGGGGGCATGGATAATGGATTGGCAGGTTGGGTTTTTGGGTTTAGGTTGAGTGTAAGTGGTAGTTAGGTTGAAGATTAGGGTTCAGGGGTAAGTTTAATGATTGGGGGGCAGAGGTAATGAATTGGCAGGTTGGGTTTTTGGGTTTAGGTTGAGTGTAAGTGGTAGTTAGGTTGAGGATTAGGGTGCAGGGATAAAGTTAATGATTGGGGGGCAGGGGTAATGGATTGGCAGGTTGGGTTTTTGGGTTTAGGTTGAGTGTAAGTGGTAGTTAGGTTGAGGATTAGGGTGCAGGGATAAAGTTAATGATTGGAGGGAAGGGGTAAAGGATTGGCAGGTACGGGTTTCGGGTTTAGGTTGAGGATTAAGGTGCAGGAGTTGGAAGGAGAGGAGTAAAGTTTGGATTGCCATTTAGGATTTGGGGTTCAGTTGAAGATTGGGACGTGGATTGAAGGTTCTGGTTAGGAGTTAATGTAAGTTTTGGTTTCTCGGTTTTAGGGTCTCAGGTATAACTCTTTCCATAATGAACTATCATTTGCCAATTTGGCAAGACAACTACACCAGTACCTAGATTCCTAAAATGAACACACCAGATTTACGCGACCCAAAGATCTAGAGAAATGTGGGAAGATATTGCAGAGAACCTCTTTCGCCACTTTTTGAACAAGCAGGCATTGACCTCAGAATGTGCAGCTCAGGTTCTCTAATGTCTTTGTTTACCCTACAGCTAACTGAGCATGTGCAGCTGCTTGTGCATATGGGGAGTCTATTGGTTTTTCAATGACCACTTCAAGTTCACAAAGAGATTATTCCATATGGAATATCATACAACACGGAACCATCACCCTCTAGGTGAAATATTGTAGACAGGTCACGCATGCCATGTTGTGTCTGGTCACCAGCTGGTCCAGTAACATCTCCTGTCCATCCAGACTCTCCCATAGGACAACGCAGACCTGTCACTCATATGTTCTCCTTTCTAACCCTAAGTGAGGTAAGACACCTGGAAGCCATTGACTCCCTTCCAAACAGCCGTGACCGGTGATTCATTTTCCATCTTGGTGGAGCCGGACTTTCTTACAAAATTTGCATGTAATATATCATTTCAGGAATCAGAAAAGAACTCCAACAGGCACCTCCGTTCTTGATGGTGGGAGGGCGCCAATCTCAGGAATGCCATATGCTTGGCAATTAAAACTGGAGTTTTAGTCTAGCTAATCTGCTCAAAATTCAGTTTGTGGTTCTCCTTGAAAGAAACTCAGATTAGGTTTAGCAGGGTTCCCCTGTAAAGGCACAGTCCACTTTTTAGACTTTTTCAATTCACCTTGAGTGTGAGGAGTAGGGGGGCAGAGGGAGGCAGAGATAATGGAATCGGCAGGTAGGGTTTTGAGCTTGGGTTGAGTGTGAGAGGTGCTAAGGTTGAGGATTAGGATGCAGGTGTTCGGTTAATGATGGGGGAAGAGATAATGGATCTGCAGGTAGGGTTTTGAGTTTGGGTTGAGTGCGAGGGGTACTTAGGTTGAGGATTAGGATGCAGGTGTTCGGTTAATGATTAGGGGGCAGAGATAATGGATCTGCAGGTAGGGTTTTGAGTTTGGGTTGAGTGCGAGGGGTACTTAGGTTGAGGATTAGGATGCAGGTGTTCCGTTAATGATGGGGGCAGAGATAATGGATCGGCAGGTAGAGTTTTGAGTTTAGGTTGAGTGTAAGGGGTGCTTAGGTTGAGGATTAGGATGCAGGTGTTCCGTTAATGATGGGGGCAGAGATAACGGATCAGCAGGTAGGGTTTTGGGTTTTGGTTGAGTGTGAGGTGCTAAGGTTGAGGATTAGGGTGCAGGGGTTAGGTTAATAATTGGGGGCAGAGATAATGGATCAACAGGTAGGGTTTTGAGTTTCGGGTTGAGTGTGAGGGGTGCTTAGGTTGAGGATTAGGATGCAGGTGTTGGGGTAATGATGGGGGCAGAGATAATGGATCGGCAGGTAGGGTTTTGAGTTTCGGGTTGAGTGTGAGGGGTGCTTAGGTTGAGGATTAGGATGCAGGTGTTTGGTTAATGATGGGGGCAGAGATAATAACTCGGCAAGTAGGGTTTTGAGTTTGGGTTGAGTGTGAGGGGTGCTTAGGTTGAGGATTAGGATGCAGGTGTTCGGTTAATGATGGGGGCAGAGATAATAACTCGGCAAGTAGGGTTTTGAGTTTGGGTTGAGTGTGAGAGGTGCTTAGGTTGAGGATTAGGATGCAGGTGTTCGGTTAATGATGGGGGCAGAGATAATAACTCGGAAAGTAGGGTTTTGAGTTTGGGTTGAGTGTGAGGGGTGCTTAGGTTGAGGATTAGGATGCAGGTGTTAGGCTAATGATGGGGGCAGAGATAATGGATCGGCAGGTAGGGTTTTGGGTTTAGGTTGAGTGTGAGGGGTGCTTAGGTTGAGGATTAGGACGCAGGTGTTAGGCTAATGATGGGGGCAGAGATAATGGTACGGCAGGTAGGGTTTTGAGGTTATTTGATCACCGATTTTTACTTTTTGCGCTATAAACAAAAAAAGAGCGCCATTTCTGATAAAAAAAAAATAAATTACTTTCTGCTATATAACATTCCCAAAAAAAAAAAAAAAAATTAAAAATTAAATTTTTTCATTATTTTAGGCCAATTTGTATTCTGTTACATATTTTTGTTTAAAAAAATCCCAATAAGCGTATTTTGATTGGTCTGCGCGAAAATGATTGTGTCTACAAACTAGGGGGAAAGATTTATGTCATTCTTATTTATTTTTTTACTAGTAATGGCGGCGATCTGTGATTTTTAGCGGGACTGCGACATTGCGGCGGACAGATCGGACCCCTAACTGACATTTTTGACACTGATGGAAAAAGTAATCATCCAGTTGTTGGGTGGAGGTGGAATTACTGCCGGGAGGGGGGATTTGGAGGGGGGAAAGCATGCGTGCTTGGAGTGGAAATTTGAGGGGTGGAGGATTTGTGATTTTTTTGTGGGGTCAATTTGTGTGTGGGGGGATTTGCGGAGAAAGATGACTGGAGCTGGGGGGGGGGGGGCAAATATTTGTGCTTGGAGGGGGAATGTAAATTGGGATTTGGGGGGATTTGTTTTGGGAGGGGGGGGGGTGAGGGAGGAAGATTTGTGTTAGAAGGGGGGATTTGGAAGGTTTGTGCTGGAAGAGGCGATACGGTGAAAGGGATTTGTGCTAGGAGGGTGGATAGGGGGTATTTGTGCTAGAAGGGGAAATGTAGGAGGGGGGGGGTGTGTGCTAGGGGGGTGGATGGGGGGAATTAATGCTGGGAGGGGGGATTTGGAGTGGGGGGCGAGGATGTCTGCTTGGAGTGGAAATTTGAGGGGTGGAGGATTTGTGCTAAGAGGACTGATTTTTTTGTGGGGTCGATTTGTGCTGAGAGGGGGTATTTCAGCAGGGGGGTGGATTTGTCCTGGAGGAGGGGGAATTAAAGCTTAGGGTGGTAAGCATGACAATTAGTGCTATTTTTTTTTTGGGGGGGGTGGGTTTGCTGTCATAAAATGCTCATACATCTGGGGGGGGGGGATTGCAGTTTGGCATGTCCACCCTGGGCTCTAGATGACATTGTCCTGACACTGCAGTTTAATTTTAGTTCTCCTTTAATAAATTAGAATTTTCTGAATAGTGAGGCAGAGTCGGCCATGTCTGGTGCTGGCGCCTCCTCCTGACCTCTCGTTGCTCCGGGGCCAATAGAACAAGCATGCTCTGTGTATCCCCAGGGAGAAGGCTGCTGGGAGGGGCAAGGGGGGGGGGGGGTCATCAGGATGACCTTCTCTTCTTTCACCCCCGGGGGGTCCCTATCACTGCCCCTCTAAGTTTATTGAAGGGTGACTACAGATGGGGCAGAGGGAATAAGGCCGGGGATCAGACGGAGGATGAGGATTGCTCAGGAAGGACTATCTGCGGTTCCAGCAGTCACAGGACACAAGACTTGATGGATAAAGTTGCCCCCTGGGGGGGTTTAGAGCACACGCTCCCCCAATAATGGCAGACGGGTCAGAGGAGAAGGTGACACAGAGGTGTCAGGACAAGGTCACGTATGGGAAAGGTCAGAGTATGCAGCTGGGACTGATTTCCAGGGACAGTCAGACGCTTTTCCAGTTTCTGCTTCAAGTTTAGTCCTGGAAGAGTCCCTGTTGTAGAATTACCAGTACAGTATTGGCAGCCCTGGAGTTTCATGCCTTAGACCGGCCCACTTTAGTTCACGACTGACTATATTAAAATAATGTAATTAAAACCTCAGAATATAAATTTGCAATGGCTGCGGACATGGTACAGGAGAATGCAGGGCTGCGGACATGGTACAGGAGAATGCGGGGCTGTGGGGGCATGGTAGAGAAGAATGCGGGGCTGTGCGGGCATGGTACAGGAGAATGCGGGGCTGTGCGGACATAGTACAGGAGAATGCAGTGCTGCAGGCATGGTACAGGAGAATGCAGGGCTGCCGACATGGTACAGGAGAATGCAGGGCTGCTGACATGGTACAGGAGAATACAGTGCTGCGGGCATGGTACAGGAGAATGCAGGGCTGCGGACATGGTACAGGAGAATGCAGGGCTGCTGACATGGTACAGGAGAATACAGTGCTGCGGGCATGGTACAGGAGAATGCAGGGCTGCGGACATGGTACAGGAGAATGCAGGGCTGCGGGCATGGTACAGGAGAATGCGGGGCTGTGCGGGCATGGTAGAGAAGAATGCGGGGCTGTGCGGGCATGGTACAGGAGAATGCGGGGCTGTGCGGGCATGGTACAGGAGAATGCAGGGCTGCGGGCATGGTACAGGAGAATGCAGGGCTGCGGGCATGGTACAGGAGAATGCGGTGCTGTGGGCATGGTACAGGAGAATGCGGGGCTGTGCGGACATGGTACAGGAGAATGCAGGGCTGCGGACATGGTACAGGAGAACGCGGGGCTGTGCGGACATGGTACAGGAGAATGCGGTGCTGCGGGCATGGTACAGGAGAATGCGGGGCTGTGCGGACATGGTACAGGAGAATGCAGGGCTGCTGACATGGTACAGGAGAATACAGTGCTGCGGGCATGGTACAGGAGAATGCAGGGCTGCGGACATGGTACAGGAGAATGCAGGGCTGCGGGCATGGTACAGGAGAATGCGGGGCTGTGCGGGCATGGTAGAGAAGAATGCGGGGCTGTGCGGGCATGGTACAGGAGAATGCGGGGCTGTGCGGGCATGGTACAGGAGAATGCAGGGCTGCGGGCATGGTACAGGAGAATGCAGGGCTGCGGGCATGGTACAGGAGAATGCAGGGCTGTGCGGACATGGTACAGGAGAATGCGGTGCTGCGGGCATGGTACAGGAGAATGCGGGGCTGTGCGGACATGGTACAGGAGAATGCAGGGCTGCGGAAATGGTACAGGTGAACGCGGGGCTGTGCGGACATGGTACAGGAGAATGCGGGGCTGTGCGGACATGGTACAGGAGAATGCAGGGCTGTGCGGACATGGTACAGGAGAATGCAGGGCTGTGCGGACATGGTACAGGAGAATGCGGTGCTGCGGGCATGGTACAGGAGAATGCGGGGCTGTGCGGACATGGTACAGGAGAATGCAGGGCTGCGGACATGGTACAGGAGAACGCGGGGCTGTGCGGACATGGTACAGGAGAATGCGGTGCTGCGGGCATGGTACAGGAGAATGCGGGGCTGTGCGGACATGGTACAGGAGAATGCGGGGCTGTGCGGACATGGTACAGGAGAATGCGGGGCTGTGCGGACATGGTACAGGAGAATGCGGGGCTGTGTGGACATGGTACAGGAGAATGCGGGGCTGTGCGGACATGGTACAGGAGAATGCGGGGCTGTGCGGACATGGTACAGGAGAATGCGGGGCTGTGCGGACATGGTACAAGAGAATGCGGGATTGTGCGGACATGGTACAGGAGAATGCAGGGCTGTGCGGACATGGTACAGGAGAATGCGGGGCTGTGCGGACATGGTACAGGAGAATGCGGGGCTGTGCGGACATGGTACAGGAGAATGCCTGGCTGTGCGGACATGGTACAGGAGAATGCGGGGCTGTGCGGACATGGTACAGGAGAATGTGGGGCTGTGCGCACATGGTACAGGAGAATGCGAGGCTGTGCGGACATGGTACAGGAGATGCAGTTCTGCAGGCATGGTACAGGTGTACCATGCCCGCAGCATTATATCTCTTGTAGTATGCCTGCAGCCCTGCATAATGGCAGGCAGTGGAGGAGTCTCAGCTGTTCCTGAGGCCACATCAATTTAAAATTGGCGCCGCCCGGCGCCAACACGTCATTGCGCGTGCGCCACCACCGCCGCCACTCGGAATAGCTTGCATACGTTCAGCTATTCTCGGGAATAGCTGAACGTGTATGGCCTTTTCTGAGCGGCGGCGGCACATGCGCCGTGACATGTTGGCGCCGTGCAGCGCCAATTTTAAATCAGGCAACCCAGTGGAACGGCACCCGGGAGAAGTGCCGGTGCTCCCGATTGGCCAATCCGGGCCTGAGTATTAAGAAAAGATCGCTGTTTTTCTGGGCAACGCATGCTGGGAGCGCGCAGATCCTTTATGTGTCCTTTTATATCTTCATCACCCAGTGTTGGGGTGATAGTGGAGTGCAGAGGACAATGCACAACACAGGACTTCCATTCTACCAATGTGCTGTGATAGGGATGGGGGAGCGTCACCCCCCAATATATATATCCAGATAGAAGTTTATTCCAATATTGGATAAAGCCAAAACGTTTCGGCTGAACTTCTCCCTTTATCAGGGCAGGGAAATTATTTCGTGTATGGGGACTCTGTCTGTGAACTGGGTTTGGGTATCTATCTATCTATCTATCTATCTATCTATCTATCTATCTATCTATCTATCTATCTATCTATCTATCTATCTATCTATCTATCTATCTATCTATCTATCTATCTATCTATCTATCTATCTATCTATCTATCTATCTATCTATCTATCTATCTATCTATCTATCTTTTTTACACAGACTGCTATGCAATCCCAGCTCTATAACATCTGATCCTGAACTGATTCCTGTGTCCACAATACTCTGTGTTGTTTCTATGGCCTCTGAGCCCCAATAATCATTCCGAAATGTCAGAAAAAGGAAAAATCTTTTATCGCCGAGCCCCCTCCATTCTAATGAAAATGTAGATTCTGTCATAAACTCATCCTTGTAATTTGGCAGAATCCTGCAATCTCTGATGTATGGTCAGAGGAGGACTGCAGCCTCGTGTCACATGATTCCAGCTGCACTTTAATAATGCGACTTTTAAGTAGGATCTGGAAGGAAATAAAAAATGTATCCTGCTGCAGATTTCACATGAAAAAATGTTACAATGATACAATTTTCATTTCCTGTGGTTGATTTTATTGATGCTATGTTTATTCCTTCGTTTCTCCACATCATGGATAACGCTTTCCAAGGAAATTCAAAGTCTTTCTGACTACAATTTTCTGAACTATTTACAACGTATAACTGGGCGCTCTATGACTCATCTTGTACAGCACCACAGACTATGTTCCCGCTATGATCATTATTAGGCCTCATGCACACGGGACGTGTCTCCCATGTCTCCCCGGCATGTTCTCCTATGTCTCCCCAGCATGTTCTCCTATGTCTCCCCAGCATGTTCTCCTATGTCTCCCCAGCATGTTCTTCTATGTCTCCCCGGCATGTTCTCCTATGTCTCCCCAGCATGTTCTCCTATGTCTCCCCAGCATGTTCTCCTATGTCTCCCCAGCATGTTCTTCTATGTCTCCCCGGCATGTTCTCCTATGTCTCCCCAGTATGTTCTCCTATGTCTCCCCAGCATGTTCTCCTATGTCTCCCCAGCATCTTCTCCTATGTCTCCCCCAGCATGTTCTCCTATGTCTCCCCAGTATGTTCTCCTATGTCTCCCCAGCATCTTCTCCTATGTCTCCCCAGCATGTTCTCCTATGTCTCCCCAGTATGTTCTCCTATGTCTCCCCAGCATCTTCTCCTATGTCTCCCCAGCATGTTCTCCTATGTCCCCCCAGCATGTTCTCCTATGTCTCCCCGGCATGTTCTCCTATGTCTCCCCAGCATGTTCTCCTATGTCTCCCCGGCATGTTCTCCTATGTCTCCCCAGCATGTTCTTCTATGTCTCCCCGGCATGTTCTCCTATGTCTCCCCAGCATGTTCTCCTATGTCTCCCCAGCATGTTCTCCTATGTCTCCCCAGCATGTTCTCCTATGTCTCCCCGGCATGTTCTCCTATGTCTCCCCAGCATGTTCTCCTATGTCTCCCCAGCATGTTCTCCTATGTCTCCCCAGCATGTTCTCCTATGTCTCCCCGGCATGTTCTCCTATGTCTCCCCAGCATGTTCTCCTATGTCTCCCCAGCATGTTCTCCTATGTCTCCCCAGCATGTTCTCCTATGTCTCCCCAGCATGTTCTCCTATGTCTCCCCGGCATGTTCTCCTATGTCTCCCCAGAATGTTCTCCTATGTCTCCATGCACACAGGCTGCTACCAGCAGTTTTTGTCAGGGGCATTTTCTGGTTGGAAAACCCCAGAAATTGTGGTTTTTAGGAGGAGTTTTTCATCTGTAAAAACACTGTAACTCTGATAAAAGCTGAAAAACGCTGCAAAATGTTGTTATTCGGCATTTATCAGCATTTTTAAGCTATAAAGCTTCTATAGGAGTATAGTTTTGCTAAAAATCGCTGAAAAACGCTACAACTAAAACATTGAAAAACTCACTCTACATCCTTCTACCGATAACACTCCTGGCTTTTACTGTTTATAACGTCCCGTGTGTATGGGACCTCGATGTATTGATGTGATTGGCTGCTCGGAGGCTTCCATCCAGCAATACGGACGGAGAGAAGTGGAAGGACAAGTGTCGGGTGTATGGGGCGCACATATGTTCATGTTTATTAATAGAAGCGTCCTCCATGGAGCTCACAGTGCAGGGGGGGGGGGGGAGATGGAGGAATGTGCAGCATGCTGGGGGGCTGAGAGCAGAGGGGGGGGGGGGGGGCGGTGACATCGCCCGACAATTGTCTCTCCGCTCACACTCATCGCTGCCACCGATGGGGACAAAACGCTTCTATAGAAAGATCCGGGGAGGGTGAGGGGTCACTGGGGGATCGGAGGATGGACTGACCGCCTGAGCCCCACGAGATCATCCATGGAGGTGAGAATCTTCCCTGCGATCCATCTGTATCTATATCTATATCAGTATTTATATCTATATCTGTATCTATATCTATATCTGTATCTATATCTATATCTGTATCTATATCTATATCTGTATCTAAATTTATCTCTATATCTGTATCTATATGATGTATTTATTGCTGCTTGCTCTATCGGTCATTCTATCTATCTATCTATCTATCTATCTATCTATCTATCTATCTATCTATCTATCTATCTATCTATCTATCTATCTATCTATCTATCTATCTATCTATCTATCTATCTATCTATCTATCTATCTATCTATCTATCTATCTATCACTTTAATATATATTGACCATTCTATCTATCTGGCTATCTGCTGTATCTATATATCTCATATCTATCTATCTATCTATCTATCTATCTATCTATCTATCTATCTATCTATCTATCTATCTATCTATCTATCTATCTATCTATCTATCTATCTATCTATCTATCTATCTATCTATCTATCTATCTATCTATCTATCTATCTATCTATCTATCTATCTATCTCTGTCACTATTGGGAGTAGGAAAATAGAATGGAAAGTGGATCCTTCGCTCGATGTCCTGCTGTGATCGTTGTTACTTTGTGTCGGATCCATCTTTTGGTCTCTATGGTTTTCTCCGCACGATGACAGATCCTCTTAGTGACATTTACCTGCACAGCCGCCGTCCAATCAGATCTCTCGGTTGCATAGTTTGGTGTGAATGGTGTCATACATGTTTCTGGAAATGATTTGTATTTGAGGTTCAGTAACGCGGTTCCTGAAGATCCGGGGTCAGATATTCCCTCTGTGTATCTTCTTCCATTGGGGGCTGAAGAAGTGTCTGCACTGAAGGATACAAATCGGGGCCCAGCAATCACAGTATGTGTGAACGGCGGAGGGCCCATGGTCGGGTTATGGTGCATTGTGTGCAATGGCCGGTTTGTGTCTACAATAGACTGGCCAGAGGGAGTCACAGGAAAACTTTACAGAACTTTCTTTTTTTTTGCAAAACACAAACAAAGCATGCGCTGGGGTATTCATGTTTCACCTGAGTTGTATTTATCAAGCAGTGAGCTTGGCATTCACCAAACTTTCACTGCAGGTGACTCATTCTCTATCATTTAAAACTCATGCACAGGGAGGATTCACCTGCAGTGAATGTTTGGGGAATGTTGCCTACATTAGGACCATACTTCCTGTAATACAGACCGCTCACTGCTGCTCTCTCTCCCTGTGCGGGGTGGCTGGTCTGGTCTCCGCCCCCTCCTGTAGCCTTCTGGACCCCTCCCATAGCTCTGCTCACTACAGAGGCTATGTACACCACAGCGAGGGTGTCACTGCTCCTCCCACAGCTCTGCTGTCTCCACAGGCTATGTACACCACAGTGAGGGTGTCACTGCTCCTCCCACAGCTCTGCTCACTACAGAGGCTATGTACACCACAGTGAGGGTGTCACTGCTCCTCCCACAGCTCTGCTGTCTCCACAGGCTATGTACACCACAGTGAGGGTGTCACTGCTCCTCCCACAGCTCTGCTGTCGCCACAGGCTATGTACACCACAGCTAGGGTGTCACTGTTCCTCCCATTGCTCTTCTCTCTCAACAGACTATGTACAGCACAGTGATGGTGTCACTGCTCCTCCCACAGCTCTGCTCTCTCAACAGGCAATGTACAGCACAGTGGGGGTGTCACTGCTCCTCCCACAGCTCTGCTCTCTGCACAGTAATGGTCATTTGGTGCACACAATGTAGATTTATACATTTTGTGTGTATTGAGGAATATATTTAAATACATTTTTTTGTGACTGTAGCTCACCTTTAATCTGTGCTGGGGGGGTTGGGGGGAGTATAAATACACATCATGTATTATTCCATATATTAGCAGCTCCTGTATGGAAAAGTTAGAAGAGTCATTTGTATTTTTTTTTTATTTCAGTTTGTTAAAAACTCCCTGTGCCTTTTTCATTATTGGCGGAGTGGCCCTTTAATTTCAGGCTCTCCGTAGGCCGCCAGGGCCGGCTCTGCCCACGCTGTCTCAGTAATCTGGCCGGGGACAATTTGCTGCGGCTGCAGAAAGCTGATGGCGGACTGAGCTGGCCTCAGACCAGAGAAGAAGGGCCTTTTGTTATCTGTGAATCTGTATCTAACGGCCGCTCGGGGTCCTAGTACTGACAGAACTCGCCCCGGAGCCCCAGCCGATAAATAGGAACAGCGGCTTGTGTGAGCGATGGCCCGCTCATAGGTGGTGGCTGAGTCCAGGGGAACGAGGATGTGGACCTGTCGGTAACTAGAATCAGTTCCCACCATGTCACAATATACAGCAACTGTATCATTTTCTAGAAAAGCTCCACCTTTTATTATTAAGAAGCCATCCACAGATCACCTTGTGATCCACAATACCCAGGGGCCCAAACAGTGGCCCTGTCTTCTGGGGGCACAATGAAGCTCTTCTATGAAGGTTGATAAGCCAATTCCCATGATGCATTGACAACTTACAGCCAGGGGGATTTGAAACCTTCCATGAGCTTTGGCTCATGCTCTCTGGCCAAAAAAGCCTTCAGAACCCAAACCTTGGGACCCTTAGGTGGTGTCTGAGTCCAGGGGAACGAGGATGTGGACCTGTTGGTAACTGGAATCAGTTCCCGCCAAGTCACAATATACAGCAACTCTATCATTTTCTAGAAAAGCTCCACCTTTTATTATTAAGAAGCCGTCCACAGATCACCTTGTGATCCAAAATACCCAGGGACCCAAACAGTGGCCCTGTCTTCTGGGGGCAAAATGAAGATCATCTATGAAGGTTGATCAGCCAATTCCCATGATGCATTGACAACTTACAGCCAGGGGGATTTGAAACCTTCCATGAGCTTTGGCTCATGCTCTCTGGCCAAAAAAGTCTTCAGAACCCAAACCTTGGGACCCAAATAATGGCCCTGTTTTCCAGGGGCACAAAGAAGTTCATCTAAGGAAGTTTGCCTGTAGCACCCCCTGGTGTCCATTGATAAGTTCCCGTGATGCATGGAGAAACCTACCATGAGCTCTGGCTCACGCTTTCTGGCCAAAAGGTCATTGGAATGGGGACTACATGACTCTTCTGCAACAAAGTTGCCTGGGGACTCCTTCACAGTGGATCAGTGATGGGTCCATCAGAGTCTGTCTACCAAACCGACTCAAAGACAGCGGGGTCATAGGTTTTCCGGGTACCTGGTCCTGATAGGAGAAAAATCACCACTCCTTCACTCAACCACAACTCCTGGCCAATCTTACATCCACAGACCACCTTGTGATCCACAAAACCCCTGGGGCACAATAAAGGTTATCTAAGGAAGTGAGGCTGTAGCACTCTGTTACAGTCAGCGTGATTGGAAACCTTTCATAAGCTTTGAATAACGCTCTCTGGCCAAAAAGCCCGTGGAATGGGGACTACATGACTCCTATGCAACAGAGTTGTCTGGGGCTCCCAAAACAGTGGTTCCAGGGCGAGTCCATCAGAGGCTAGCTACCAACATGACCCAAAGACAACAGGGTCATGGGCTTTCCCATGTGGCGTGGTCCTGATAGAAGACCAATCACCACTCCTTCTCCCAACCACCATCAGTCTTCTGCCCAAGCTAGCATCCACAGATCGTCTTGTGATCCACAATACTTCCGGGGGCACAATGAAGGTCATCTAAAGTTGTAGGCCTGTAGTACCCGTTGATAAGTCAGTTCTCACGATGAGTAGGCAACCTACAGCCAGGGGGATTGGAAACCTTACATGAACTTTGTCTAACGCTCTCTGGCCAAAAAGCCTTTGCATGAGAACTACATGACTACTATGAAACAGAGTTGTCTGGGGCCCACAATACAGTGGTTTCATCAGAGACTGGCTACGAACCTGACCCAAAGACAATGGGGTCATGGGTTTTCTTTGCACGTGGTCCTGACAAGAGACCGGTCACTAGTCCTTCTTCCAACCAGCACCAGTCTCCTGCCCAAGCTAGCATCCACAGAACACCTTGTGATCGACAAACCCAGGCCTGAATATTGGCCCTATCCCCTGGGGGCACAATAAAGTTCATCTAAGAAAGTGATCCTGTAGCACTTCCTGGTGGCGGCTGATAAGCCAGTTCCCATGATGCATGAATGACTTACATCCAGGGGGATTGGAGACCTTTCCTGAGCTGTGACTCACACGCTATGGCCAAAAGGCGTGTGGAAAGGGGACTACATGACTACCACGCAACAGAGTTGTCTGGGGCCCCCAATCCAGTGATATATGATGTATAATGATGTATGAGTACCACTCAGTTCTGGAGTACTGTCAGCCTGATGCGCCCCCTAGGGGTATGTGTGGGCTGGGCCTAAAGGAAATGGGCAGGAGGAAGACATCAGGAAGACCAGTGGTGATGGACTGAGGAGGAAGCCGGGGGTTGGCATTGGAGCACGGAGAGGAAAACTAGAACTTTGAACTTTTTTTTTAACACAAAGGGGTTGATTTACTAAAACTGGAGAGTGCAAAATCTGGTGCTGCTGTGCTTGATAGCTTCAGCTTGTTCAAATAAGCTTTGCCAAAAAAAAAAAACTGGAAGCTGATTGGTTTCTATACAGAGCTGCACCAGATTTTGCACTCTCCAGTTTTAGTGAAATCAACTCCCAATGGGTGGAACTACAAATGAAACAAACTGAAACTGGAGTTCCACTTTAAGGTTACCAATAGGTCCACTGTAAAGGCGGTTTTAGGAGAATTGGAGTTCCTCCAGCCGGTTTGGTGACGAGATGTATTTACAGATAGCAGATAGGTCAGCGGCAGAGAATTTCATAGCTCAGGAAATGTTCGCTCTTACATTCGTCATCCTTAATGTAAACACGAGGTCAGAGTCACAGGAGGAAGTCAGAGCGGGGACAGTGCGGCACAGCCCGGGGGGGGGGGGGGGTAGTTTATGTTTCCAAATCCCTTTAAGTAAAACAGTATATAAGTCCGGTGGCCGATATGTAAACTCCGGGTTCCATACAAGGAATTTCCAAACTATGCGGATTTGCATATTCACCGCTTCTACATCCATGACACCAGAATAGTCAGAGTCTGTGCTGAATGCACTTCTGTAAATTCTGGAGTCACCTTTTTCCTCCACTAGGTGAGACAAAGTAATCCCAGCACAGCAATACAATGTCCTCTATTCTCCAGGTGTGTCACTATGACTAAAGAACAACTAAACTTCCAATTATAAGCGGAATAAAACCAAACATTTCTTATTTCTTTTTCTCTCTCTCTCCATTTTTCTTTCTTCCTCTCTCTCTCTCTTCCTTCCTTTCTTTCTTTCTTTCTTTCTTTCTTTCTTTCTTTCTTTCTTTCTTTCTTTCTTTCTTTCTTTCTTTCTTTCTTTCTTTCTTCTTTCTCTCTCTCTCTTTCTTTTTCTCTCTCTCTCTCCATCTTTCTTTCTTCCTCTCTCTCTCTTCCTTTCATTCGTTCTTTCTTTATTTCTCTCTCTTTCTCTCTCTCTCCTTCTTTCTTTCTTTCTTTCTTTCTTTCTTTCTTTCTTTCTTTCTTTCTTTCTTTCTTTCTTTCTTTCTTTCTTTCTTTCTTTCTTTCTTTCTTTCTTTCTTTCTTTCTTTCTTTCTTCCTCTCTCTTTTTCTCTCTCTCTCCATCTTTCTTTCTTCCTCTCTCTCTCTTCTCTTTCTCTCTCTTCCTTTCTTCCCCCCCCCCTCTCTCTCTCTCTCTCTCTCTCTCTTTCTTTCTTTCTCTCTCTCTCTCTCTCTTCCTTTCGTTCTTTCTTTCATTCTCTCTCTCTTTCTTTCTTTCTTTCTTCCTCTCTCTCTCTCTCTCTTTCTTTTTCTCTCTCTCTCCATCTTTCTTTCTTCCTCTCTCTCTCTCTCTCTCTTTCTTTCTTTCTTTCTTTCTTTCTTTCTTTCTTTCTTTCTTTCTTTCTTTCTCTCTTTCTTTCTTTCTTTCTTTCTTTCTTTCTTTCTTTCTTTCTTTCTTTCTCTCTCTCTCTCTCCTTCTTTCTTTCTTTCTTTCTTTCTTTCTTTCTTTCTTTCTTTCTTTCTTTCTTTCTTTCTTTCTTTCTTTCTTTCTTTCTTTCTTTCTTTCTTTCTTTCTTTCTCTCTCTCTCTCTCTCCTTCTTCCTTTCTTTCTTTCTTTCTTTCTTTCTTTCTTTCTTTCTTTCTTTCTTTCTTTCTTTCTTTCTTTCTTTCTTTCTTTCTTTCTTTCTTTCTCTCTCTCTCCTTCTTTCTTTCTTTCTTTCTTTCTTTCTTTCTTTCTTTCTTTCTTTCTTTCTTTCTTTCTTTCTTTCTTTCTTTCTTTCTTTCTTTCTTTCTTTCTTTCTTTCTTTCTTTCTTCCTTTCTCTCATTGGTGTCAGTGGGAGGAATAGTGCCCCATCATTGGTATCAGTGGGAGGAATAGTGCCCCATCATTGGTGTCAGTGGGAGGAATAGTGCCCCATCATTGGTGTCAGTGGGAGGAATAGTGCCCCATCATTGGTGTCAGTGGGAGGAATAGTGCCCCATCATTGGTATCAGTGGGAGGAATAGTGCCCCATCATTGGTGTCAGTGGGAGGAATAGTGCCCCATCATTGGTGTCAGTGGGAGGAATAGCGCCCCATCATTGGTATCAGTGGGAGGAATAGCGCCCCATCATTGGTATCAGTGGGAGGAATAGCGCCCCATCATTGGTGTCAGTGGGAGGAATAGTGCCCCATCATTGGTGTCAGTGGGAAGAATAGTGTCCCATTATTGGTGTCAGTGGGAAGAATAGTGCCCCGTCATTGGTGTCAGTGGGAGGAATAGTACCCCATCATTGGTGTCAGTGGGAGGACTAGTGCCCCGTCATTGGTGTCAGTGGGAGGAATAGTGCCCCGTCATTGGTGTCAGTGGGAGTGTAAGCTCCTCTGGTGCAGAGACTGATGTGACTGGCTCAGTGTTCTCTGAACAGCACTGCGGTATATGTCAGAGTTATATAAATGTATATTAATAATAGTGTCTTTGACTGTGGGGGTGGGGAGACTTTCGAGTGTAAGCTCCTCTGGTGCAGAGACTGATGTGACTGGCTCTGTACAGCGCTATGGTATATGTCAGAGCTATATAATTGTATAATAATAGAAGTGTGTGACTGTGGGGGGGACATTAGAGTGTAAGCTCCTCTGGTGCAGATATTGATGTGACTGGCTCAGTGGTCTTTGTACAGCGCTATGGTATATGTCATAGCTATATAAATCTGTGACTGTGGGGGAATATTAGAGTGTAAGCTCCTCCAGTACAGAGACTGATGTAACTGCTTCAATGTTCTCTGTACAGCACTGCGGTATATGTCAGAGATATATAAATGTATAATAATAGTGTGTGACTGTCAGGGGGCATTAGAGTGTAAACTCCTCTGGTACAGAGACTGATGTGATTGGCTCAGTGATCTCTGTATAACACTGCGGTATATGTCAGAGATATATAAATGTATAATAATAGTGTGTGACTGTGGGGGGATATTAGAGTGTAAGCTCCTCTGGTGCAGACTTGGGGCCTTCTGATTATATTTGTCTTTTTTGGAGACAAGGTTTCGCTCTCACATATTCATTCCCATCCAGCGGCCCAGAGAACAGCTGCGGCAGCCGCCCCTGGAAAGCGCCAGCCGGGCCGTAGCTGCCCCTGAATGGCAGCCTAATTCTCCACGTCCATAGCAAACAGTAACACCCAGTGTCCCCGGCGCTCGGGCTTGGATCTGTTTTCGGCTGACGCACGGCCTCATTGATGCTTGCCAGCGTATTTTTTTCCAGCCAGGCTCTTTGTTGACATAGGCGGGTAGAGTTGCACAGCTCGCTTTTCATAATGAAGAGGCTTTGGCTGGAAAGCTGGCACGCCGGTGGCAGAGCTGTGCCTGGCCAGGTTTCTGCGGAGATTCTCCGCCGTAGACAAAACCCCCCCTTCCGACGTCTCAGGATCTTCAGGCCTCAGGAAATCATTTGCGTTCCTTATCTTCCAGCTAACCGGCGCTGTTGGAAGCGCTGCCAGCAACGCAACCCGGCCCCCGGGGGCCGCTGTCCTGGCTTATGACGGGCCCCGCCACCTGGGGCCCGGCCCTTCCCGAGGATTTCCCACATCACGCTCAAATTCCATTCTAAATTCTCATGGATTTTCAGAGTACGGATGTTATGCGGCCTTCCTCTTATCTTCGGGCAGACGGATCAAGGAAAGCCGCACGGATCCTTTTATATTAAATATATAGAGTGCAGATGTGTCCGGCCAAATGTCAGACGCTTTATTACAGATAGCCAGGTAGGAGAATGAATTAGAAGATCTTACGGCATCTCACCCAGCTCTGAGCATTTCACATAATATTATTATTTATTCATTATTTTATTTATTTATTTTTTATTTATATTACTTAGTACTATTTCATTTATTTATACATTTTTTTTTTTATTACAGGTAACCAGGTAGTAGAATTGATTATACGTAGTTACATCTCACCCAGCTCTGAGCATTTCACATAGTAAATTATTTATTTATCTATTAATTAATTGATTTAATAATTATTTATTTATATTATTTAGTAATATTTTATTTATTAATGAATTGTTTTATTACAGGTAATCAGGTAGAAGAACTGAATATACATAGTTACATCTCACCCAACTCTGAACATTTCACATAATAATTAATTAATTAATTGATTATGGCTTCTTTCACACGGTCCGCCTCCGCAGGCGGATCCGTATTGCTCAGCGGGGATCGATCCGCGATCCCCGCTGAGCCGGGCGGATGATAGCTCCGTCTTGCAGAGCAGAGAGGGAGGTGTCTCAGCACCCGCTGCCCTCTATGGGGGGATCGGAGGAGAGCGGACCGCTTGTCCGCTCTCTTCAGATCCGCTCCGCTCCGATTACTGAACGTATGGAAAAATAGGGTTTCCATCCGTCCAGATTTCAGCACTGGATCGGATGCGGATGGCAGCGGGTGTCAGCGGAGGTGACCTCCGCTGACACCCGCTGCCCCATAGAGCTGCATGGAGGATCCGATCAGATCCGCCTAAAAAACTGACAGGCGGATCTGATCGGACCGCCCGTGTGAAAGAGCCCTATCTTTTATTTATTTATTTTATTTTATTTATTTCACATAATAATCAAGTAATTAATTTTTTCATTCATTTTACTTTTATTTTATTTATTACTTGATTTGTTGTTTTTTTTTTTTTTTATTCCTTATTTATTTATTTTTAATATATTGTTTTGTTTTTTTTTTGTTTTTTAACGGATAATTAGGTAAGAAAATTGACAATACCTAGTTACATCTCACCCAACTCTGAGCATTTCACATAATAATGAATTAATTAATTGATTTTCATTTATTTATGTATTTTTTATTTATTTCACATAATAAGCAAGTAATTAATTTATTCATTTATTTTACTTTTATTTTATTTATTTCTTGTTTATTTTTTTATTATTCCTTATTTATGAATTTATTGCTTTTTTTTAGATAACAGATAACTAGGTAAGAGAATGGACAATACCTAGTTACAACTCACCCAACTCTGAGCATTTCACAAAATAATTAATTTATTAATTAACTAATTGTATTTATTTATTAATACTTTATTTATATTTTAGTTTGTGTTTTTTTTTTCCATTTATTTCTTATTTAATTTATTTGTTAATTTATTTCTTTATCACCCCCCCCCCCCCTTTTTTTTGTTAACAGATAACTAGGTAGGAGAATGGACTATACGTAGATACATCTCCCCGAAATTTGAGCATTTCACATAATAATTCATTAATTCATTTTAATTTTATTTTCATTATTTTTAAATGTAATTCAATTTAGATTTATTTAATTTATATCTTAGTTGGGGGGGGGGGTTATTTTTTTTTTTTTAACAAATAACCATGTAGGAGAATGGACTATACCTAGTTACATTTCATCCAGCTGTGAGCAAAAAAAAGCTGCGCTGCTTTTTCAAAAGTCCTGCATGCTGCATCTTTGGTGCACTTTTTTTAAAAAAACCTTCAATTTTAAGTTAGTGGAAATGCACCAAAAAATGCACCAAAAATGCACCCCCCTAAGAAAAAAAACAATGAAAAAAATTAATTGAAAAACAATAACGAAATAACAATAATAAATAAATTAAAATTATAATGATATAAATATATAAATAAATAATAATAAAAATAAAAAAATAGTGAAAAATAAAAACAAAACAAATAAATTAACCATAGCCCCAAACCCTTAACCAAAGCCATAACTCTTAAACCCTAACCCTAATATTAACTTCTAATCCTAATCCCTAACCCTAGTATTAACCACAAACCCTTAACCAAACCCCTAACCCTAATAATAACTTTTAACCCTAATCCTAACCTCTAATTATAACTCCTAACCGAACAAAAAAAATAATCAAATAGGTAAATAAATTAATAAACAATAATAATAATAAATACATAAAATAGAAAAAATGAACCCCTAACTCTAACCCCCTAACAAAAAAAATGTAAAACGTTAATTGAAAAACAATAAAAAAATAATAAATAAATAAATAAATACAATAAAAAAATAATAGTTAAAAAAAATAAAAAAAATAACCATAACCCTAAAATTAACCCCAACCCTTAACCTTACCGCTAACCCTAATATTAACTTCTAACCCTAATCCTAACTCTAATCCTAACCTCTAATTATAACTCCTAACCAAATAATAAAATAAATAAATAAATAAATGAATAAATAATAATAATAATAAATACATAAAATAGAAAAAATGTGATTGCATATTGTACCTTGTATGGTTTTTCTTCTGTTTGTTTTTGCCTTTTTCTTTTGAAAATCTCAATAAAAACGATTGCAAGTAAAAACAGAAAAAATGAACTTCTAGCTCTAAGCCCCTAACTAAAAAAAAAAAAAAAATATTAAAAAATAAATAAATAATAATAATAAATAAAAGCGGATGAAAAAGCTGAAAAACATATGATGAAACAGATGATATTTCTCTCTATCGGCTAATGAAAAAACCCACCAAAGCTCAAAAAGGCCTTAAAAGTGCTTTACAGAAACGCTAAAAAATCTGCGCCCAAAACGCCAGAAAAAATTCTCAAAAACGCAACGCTCAGGTGTGAATGCAGCCTTTTGTTAAATTTTATTACATTGCATTTAAAATTGTGATATGCGTTTTCGAAAACACATATCTCGTTTTTAATGCACTCCGGTGTGAAAGTGGCCTTAGTATTTGATGAGTGGATCGTGCACACATGGAATGGGGGGGGGGTTGGCGCACGGTTGGTTGGTGGGTGACTTATCCCGGGACAACACTTTAAAGCATTTGAGGAACGGTTGGCATTTCCACAACCGGGATCCTGAGCCGCCAGCATAGTTGTCTTCCAACGCGGCTCAAAGCTTTTCTTTTAAATATAAATCAGCGTCTTATTGATCCCCCCGACACCTCCCAGAAAGAGCGTGAATATGGAAATGTATGGGTAGATTGATTCTCCTCTTCCTCTATGGATAGGGCCCCATTCATAGACAGGGACATGCTGGGATGGCTCCAGGCTGCAGGCCTCCCGCCATTGTGCGGCCCATTGGCTCTGTGCACTACGTAGACCGCAAATCATTTTTATTTCCTTTATACTCCGTGTGAGAGCCCTGCGCATTAAATCATTCGCCTCATTGTGACATGAAGAGTGTCGCTGGGGTGACACAAATGGCTATCGTTCCACCGCCGACTTTCCCAGGATGCCCCGGGGGTGAACCTTTTGTTCACATGGGATGGAAGATACCTGAGCGATGATTTGTTGCTGAGCTGGGGGAGGGTTCAGGAACTGCCTTTATTCTTTGTGGCATAGATTCTACAAGGTGTTGGAAACATTCCTCAGAGGTTTTGCTCCATAGTGACATGAAAGGTGACCCAAAGGTGCTCTATTGGATGAGATGTGGTGAGTGTGGAGGCCATTGGAGGACAGTGGCCTCATTGTCATGGTGAAGAAACCAGTGGTGAGATGTTTGGAACTTTGTGACATGGTGCATTATCCTGGTGGAAAGAGGCATCAGAAGATGGGGACACTGTAGTCATAAAGGGATGGACATCCATGATGCCAATCTCCCATTCCACCACATTCCAAAGGTGCTCTATTGGATGAGATGTGGTGAGTGTGGAGGCCATTGGAGGACAGTGACCTCATTGTCATGGTGAAGAAACCAATGGTGAGATGATTGGAGCTTTGTGACATGGTGCATTATCCTGCTGGAAGGAGCCATCAGAAGATGGGGACACTGGAGTCATAAAGGGATGGACATGGTCAGCAACAATACTCAGGTAGGCCGTGGTGATTAAACGATGCTCAATTGGTACTAAGGGGTCCAAAGTGTGCCAAGAAAATATCCCCCACACCATTACACCACCACCACCAACCCGAATTGCTACCCCCCCTCCTCCCCCACACCATTACACCACCACCAGCCTGACCGGTGATACAAGGCAGGGTGGATCCATGCCTCCAAATTCTGACCCCACCATCTGAATGTCCCAGCTGAAATCGAGACTCATCAGACCAGGCAACGTTTTTCCAATCGTCTTTTGTCCAGTTTTGGTGATCCTGTGACAATTGTAGCCTCAGTTTCCTGTTCTTAGCTGACAGGAGTGGTACCCAATGTGGTCTTCTGCTGCTGTAGCCGTTCTGCTTCAAGGTTTGATGTGTTGTGTGTTCAGAGATGGTATTCTGCATACCTTGGGTGTAACGAGTGGTTATTTGAGTTACTGTTGCCTTTCTATCATCTGAAACCAGTCAACCCATTCTCCTCTGACATCAACAAGGCATTTTCCTCCACACAACTGCCGCTCACTGGATATTTTCTCTTTTTTTCCCACCATTCTCTGTAAACCCGAGAGATGGCTGTGTGTGAAAATCCCAGAAACACCACCGTCATATCCAGAGGTTGTTCTTCTAGAAGGTTCTCCTCTCTATACAGAGAAATGCTGGAGCTTTGTCAGAGGGACCATTGGGTTATTGGTCACCTCCCTGACTACGGCCCTTCTCCTCCAATCGCTCAGTTTGGCCGGGCAGCTCACTCTAGGAAGAGTCCTGGTGGTTCCAAACTTCTCCCATTTACAGATGATGGAGGCCACTGTGCTCATTGAGACCTTCAATGCTGCAGAAATGTTTCTGTACTCTTCACCAGATCAGACCAGCCCGTCTGCCACCAGCAACCATGCCAAGTTCAGTCACTTAAATCCCAGTTCTTCCCCATTCTGATGCTTGGTTTGAACTTAAGCAAGTCGTCTTCACCAGGTCTAGATGCCTAAATGCATTGAGTTGCTGCCATGTGATTGGCTGATTAGCAATTTGCGTTACCAAGCAATTGAACAGGTGTACCTAATAAAGTGACTGGTGAGTGTAAATTGCAATGCATTCTTTGACCGCCCCGTGCAATCATTTTGGATGAGAAGCTGCAGGTCATGTGACCTGAAGCTGCAGCATGCTGGATATTTTCTGCAGTGGGAATGGACCCCAGTGACATTAATTGATTCATAAAGCACCATGTGGGGGGTCAGAGGCAAAAAAACAGCAACATGTAGGAAACAGCATCTGGTGTGATTGAGCCAAAGGCAGTGCATGGTAGCTGATGTCATGGCATTATTTCCCATAGTGCTTTGCAGCCAGAAAGATGGTGCTGATGTTATATAATCACATGTCCATCATTCAGGGAGATTACACTGCAGAACTATAATTGGTGCCACTTCTACCTTCCCTCCCATGATACAGGAGCCTCTACCATTAAAAAAGCTGTAATTCAATAAATAAAAAGTGTAGACCAGCCACAGTCAGGCTGGGAAAGGAAAGAGCTAGATGATGCTGGTAGTCCACCCTCCCCCGCTGCTAATGCATGCCGAAGAATAGGTGTACCCCCCTTCTTTCATTTTCTGCCTCATTGTTCTGGCTGCTCATGGTTGGCATGGAGTGTGCACTGCACATGCATGGCCAATTGTTTCCTTCTAACAGTTAGAAAGTAGTTGTGCATGCATGGTGTGTTTTTCATGTCAGATGTGGGGTGGAGAGTGCGCATGTTGGAGCACCATGTGACAGCAGAGCTGGCAAATAGACGCAAACCCCTCATTGCCAGCCACTAATCTGGAGCATGTATGTGGTGATGGGGTCTCCCCCCCACTGCTGAATCTGGAGCAGATGCCCCTCCTGCCCATCCCTTGTCGCATCCCTGGCCAATACTTATTACTTTTTCCATTTAGAATTCATATTAGGGTTGGTGGTCAGGTTGAAGGTTAGGGGTCAAGTTGAGGTCAAGTTGGGGGTTGGGGGTCAGGTTGAGGGTTGGGGTCATGTGGAAGGTTTGGGGTCAAGTTGAGGGTCTGGCGGTCAGGTTGGGGATCAGGTTGAGGGTCAGATTGAGGGTCAGGTTGGGGGTCAGGTTGAGGGTCAGGTTGGGGTTAGGGACAAGGTTGAAGGTTTGGAGTCAGGTTGAAGGTTGGGGTCAGGTTGAGGGTCAGGTTGGGAGTTGGGGTCACATGGAAGGTTGGGGATCAGGTTGGGGATGAGGTTGGGGGTCAGGTTGAGGGGTCAGATTGAGGGTCAGGGGCAGGTTGAAGGTTAGGGGTCAAGTTGAGGGTCTGGCGGTCAGGTTGGGGATCAGGTTGAGGGTCAGATTGAGGGTCAGGTTGGGGGTCAGGTTGAGGGTCAGGTTGAGGGTCAGGTTTGGGTTGGGGACAAGGTTGAAGTTTTGGAGTCAGGTTGAATATTGGGGTCAGGTTGAGGGTCAGGTTGGGGAGTTGGGGTCACATGGAAGGTTGGGGATCAGGTTGGGGATGAGGTTGGGGGTCAGTTTGAGGGGTCAGATTGAGGGTCAGGGGCAGGTTGAAGGTTAGGGGGTCAAGTTGAGGGTCTGGCGGTCAGGATGGGGATCAGGTTGAGGGTCAGAATGAGGGTCAGGTTGGGGGTCAGGTTGAGGGTCAGGTTGGGGTTGGGGACAAGGTTGAACGTTTGGAGTCAGGTTGAAGGTTGGGGTCAGGTTGAGGGTCAGGTTGGGAGTTGGAGGTCACATGGATCAGGGTGGGATGAGGTTGGGGATGAGGTTGGGGGTCAGGTTGAGGGGTCAGATTGAGGGTCAGGGGCAGTTTGAAGGTTAGGAGTCAATTTGAGGGTCTGGCGGTCAGGTTGGGGATCAGGTTGAGGGTCAGATTGAGGGTCAGGTTTGGGGTCAGGTTGAGGGTCAGGTTGGGGTTGGGGACAAGGTTGAAGGTTTGGAGTCAGGTTGAAGGTTGGGGTCAGGTTGAAGGTCAGGTTGGGAGTTGGGGTCACATGGAAGGTTGGGGATCAGGTTGGGGATGAGGTTGGGGGTCAGGTTGAGGGGTCAGATTAAGGGTCAGGGGCAGGTTGAAGGTTAGGGGTCAAGTTGAGGGTCTGGCGGTCAGGTTGGGAATCAGGTTGAAGGTCATATTGAGGGTCAGGTTGGGGGTCAGGTTGAGGGTCAGGTTGGGGTTGGGGACAAGGTTGAAGGTTTGGAGTCAGGTTGAAGGTTGGGGTCAGGTTGAGGATCAGGTTGGGAGTTGGGTTCACATGGAAGGTTGGGGATCAGGTTTGGGATGAGGTTGGGGGTCAGGTTGAGGGGTCAGATTGAGGGTCAGGGGCAGGTTGAAGGTTAGGGGTCAAGTTGAGGGTCTGGTGGTCAGGTTGGGGATCAGGTTGAAGGTCAGATTGAGGGTCAGGTTGGGGTTGGGGACAAGGTTGAAGGTTTGGAGTCAGGTTGAAGGTTGGGGTCAGGTTGAGGGTCAGGTTGGGAGTTGGGTTCACATGGAAGGTTGGGGATCAGGTTGGGGATGAGGTTGGGGGTCAGGTTGAGGGGTCAGATTGAGGGTCAGGGGCAGGTTGAAGGTTAGGGGTCAAGTTGAGGGTCTGGCGGTCAGGTTGGGGATCAGGTTGAGGGTCAGATTGAGGGTCAGGTTGGGGGTCAGGTTGAGGGTCAGGTTTGGGTTGGGGACAAGGTTGAAGTTTTGGAGTCAGGTTGAATATTGGGGTCAGGTTGAGGGTCAGGTTGGGGAGTTGGGGTCACATGGAAGGTTGGGGATCAGGTTGGGGATGAGGTTGGGGGTCAGTTTGAGGGGTCAGATTGAGGGTCAGGGGCAGGTTGAAGGTTAGGGGGTCAAGTTGAGGGTCTGGCGGTCAGGATGGGGATCAGGTTGAGGGTCAGGTTGGGGGTCAGGTTGAGGGTCAGGTTGGGGTTGGGGACAAGGTTGAACGTTTGGAGTCAGGTTGAAGGTTGGGGTCAGGTTGAGGGTCAGGTTGGGAGTTGGAGGTCACATGGATCAGGGTGGGATGAGGTTGGGGATGAGGTTGGGGGTCAGGTTGAGGGGTCAGATTGAGGGTCAGGGGCAGTTTGAAGGTTAGGAGTCAATTTGAGGGTCTGGCGGTCAGGTTGGGGATCAGGTTGAGGGTCAGATTGAGGGTCAGGTTTGGGGTCAGGTTGAGGGTCAGGTTGGGGTTGGGGACAAGGTTGAAGGTTTGGAGTCAGGTTGAAGGTTGGGGTCAGGTTGAAGGTCAGGTTGGGAGTTGGGGTCACATGGAAGGTTGGGGATGAGGTTGGGGATGAGGTTGGGGGTCAGGTTGAGGGGTCAGATTGAGGGTCAGGGGCAGGTTGAAGGTTAGGGGTCAAGTTGAGGGTCTGGCGGTCAGGTTGGGAATCAGGTTGAAGGTCAGATTGAGGGTCATGTTGGGGGTCAGGTTGAGGGTCAGGTTGGGGTTGGGGACAAGGTTGAAGGTTTGGAGTCAGGTTGAAGGTTGGGGTCAGGTTGAGGATCAGGTTGGGAGTTGGGTTCACATGGAAGGTTGGGGATCAGGTTTGGGATTAGGTTGGGGGTCAGGTTGAGGGGTCAGATTGAGGGTCAGGGGCAGGTTGAAGGTTAGGGGTCAAGTTATGGGTCTGGCGGTCAGGTTGGGGATCAGGTTGAAGGTCAGATTGAGGGTCAGGTTGGGGTTGGGGACAAGGTTGAAGGTTTGGAGTCAGGTTGAAGGTTGGGGTCAGGTTGAGGGTCAGGTTGGGAGTTGGGGTCACATGGAAGGTTGGACATCAGGTTGGGGATGAGGTTGGGGGTCAGGTTGAGGGGTCAGTTTGAGGGTCAGGTTGAAGGTTAGGGGTCAGTTTAAGGCTTGGGTTTAGGTTGAGGTTTGGGGGTCAGGTTGAGGGATGGGGTCAGGTTGCAGGTTGGGGTCAAGTTGAAAGTTTAGGGTCAGGTTGAGGGTTGGGGTCAGGTTAAAAGTCAGGGGTCCTCACCATAGAGTGTTCTGTAATGTGCTTTGCCATGCAAGTTCACATGCAATGCACTATGGCTTTGAAAAATCCTGAACAAATTTATAGACCGTGGAGGACAATTCATCAAGAAATGCAGCTTGCACAGATTTTGTATTGCAATAGTGGGAACAGGTCATATGGGAAACAATTTATTCTTGTTTGTCAGCTCATTTCTTAGAATCCCTTAGAATTTTAGGAGAAATTTAGGATTCGTGATTAGGTTGATGGTTACTGTTTAGGTTAAGGTGGACCCACCCCCTCCCCCCAAGAAGAAAATCACAGGTGCATGCAAACAATATGCTGCTAGCATTAGCAAATAGGTAGGAAGGTATAATATATTACTTGTTAGACGTTGTTACTAGAAATGCTCGGGGGTGTTTTTCTAAATGATTTCTCAACTAAATAAAGCATAGAGACATGGATGGATGGATGGATGGATGGATGGATGGATGGATGGATGGGGGAGTTTGCGTTCAACACAAAAAATGAATTAAATGGCGTTTTCAGTTTGAGGTGCTCTGATACAGTTTTAATTATGAGGCAACAACCTGTCCAATACATATAGTTCCCTCTGCAGATCTTATAGTAGCAGGCAACCTTCTCTATGGTTTATGCTAAATTATGAGGCTCTTCTGGGTGGAGAGTTGGGTTTAGGAATTGGTCAACTGGGGTATGAACTAGGTTGAGGGTTAGAGATAGGCTGATGGTTAAGCTGGGTACACACTATGAGAAAATCTGAAGAAAAATTCCTGTAAGAGGCACGATGGTTTGATTTTCCTAAAGTGAGTACACAACTTTCGACATCTGATTCAGACTTTCCAAATAAAAATCTCCAAGTGGTCAAACTCCAAACAGAATGCACTATTTTAGTTTAATGTGTACTGTATTTGTTTCATACGAGAAAAATAAGAAAAACTACTCATGATCAGAAACAAGAAACAACAACAAAAAAAAGCCTTTGTCGTACGAGAATTTCTGTACATTATTTCAATCCTCCGTTTCGACTTGCTGTGAAAAATTTGGAAAATCGGGTGAAAGAGTTAGAGATTAGGTTGTGATTTGGGGTTAGGAAATAGGTTGAGAGTTCAGGTTAGGTTAAAGGTTAGAGTTGAGGATTAGGTTAAGGGTTAGAGTTGAGGATTAGGTTGAGGGTCAGAGTTAGGGGTAAGGTTAAGGGTTAGAGTTAGGGTTGGGTTGAGTGTTAGAGTCAGGGATAAAGATTGAGGTTTAGAGTTTTAGGGGTTAGGTTTGATGGTTAGAGGATTAGTTAAGGATTAAGCTGAGAGCTGGGGATTATTTTAAAGTTTAGGTTAGAAAATAGGCTCAGGTTAGGTTAAGGGTTAGAGTTAAGGATTAGGTTGATGGTCAAAGTTCAGGAATAGGTTGGAGTTGGAATTAAGAATTTGGATGAGGGTTAGAATTTTAGGAACTAGGTTTCATGGTTAGAGTTACTGATTAGGTAGAGGGTTGGAGTTAGAAATTAGGTTGAGGGTTGGGGTTAGGAATTAGTTTGAAGTTGAGGGATAGGAAATAGATTGAGAGTTCAGGTTAAGTTATGGATTAGATTTCAGGATTAGGTTGAGGTTTGGAATTAGGGATTTAGTTAAGGGTCCAAGGTTTAGGAATTAGGTATGATGGTTAAAATTAGTGACTAGGTTGGAGGATTATTTTAAAGTTTCTGGTTATGAAATAGTTTGAAAGTTTGGGTGAGGTTAGGGGTTAGATTTAAGGATAAGGTTGAGGATCAAAGTTAGGGGTAAGGTTGCGGATCAAAGTTCAGGATTAGGTTGAGGGTTGGAGTTTGGGATTATTTTGGATGTCTCACCACTTCCTCAAACTCAATCCATCCAAAACCGAATTTATAATTTTTCCTCCACCGCGTGCCCCTTCCCCTGATTTCTCCATCAATATCGATGGCATTACTATCAGCCCATCCCCGCATGCCAAGGTCTTAGGTGTTGTCCTGGACTCTGAACTCTCCTTCAAATCCCACATCCAATCACTGTCCAAATCTTGCCACAGCTTAGCCCCCAGCTACATCACCAGCCTCGTCTCAAAATACCAACCTAATCGCTCTCTTCGTTCCTCTCAAAACCTCCTGCTCTCTAGCCCCCTCGTCACCTCCTCCCATGCTCGCCTCCAGGACTTTTCCAGAGCCTCTCCAATCCTATGGAACTCCTTACCCTTATCTGTCCGATTATCTCCCACTCTATTAGCTTTTAGGCAATCTCTGAAAACCCTCCTTTTCAGAGAAGCCTATCCTACCCACACCTAACAACTCTACCTCCATTTCCTCCATCAACCCATCCCCCATGAGTATTGCCATTTGTTTCACTTGACCCTCCCTTCTAGATTGTAAGCTCTAATGAGCAGGGCCCTCTAGTTCCTCCTGTTTTGAACTGTATTGTAACTGTATTGTCTTCCCTCACATTGTAAAGCGATGCGCAAACTGTTGGCGCTATATAAATCCTGTATAATAATAATAGTAATAATTTTGAAGTTTAGGGATATGAAATAGATTGAGAGCTTCTAGATAGGTTATGGGCTAGGGATTTGGTAAGCGGCCGAGTTTTAGGAATTGGGTATCATGGTTACAGTAAGGTTGAGGATCAAAATTAGGGGTAAGGTTGAGGGTCAGAGTTTGGGATTAGGTTGAGGGTTAGCAATTAGTTTGAGGGTTGGAGTTTGGGATTATTTACAAGTTTAGAGATATGAAATAGGTTGAGAGCTTGGGTTAGGTTATGGGTTAGAGTTAAGGATGAGGGTCAAAATTAGGGGCAAAGTTGGGGGTCAGAGTTAGAGATTAGGTTGAGGGTTAGCATTAGCAATTTGGTTGAGGGTTGGAGTAAGGAAATATTTTGAAGTTTAGAGTTATGAAATAAGTTGAGCGTTTGGGTTAGGTTAAGGGTTAGAGTTGAGGATAAGGTTGAGGATCAAAATATGGGTAGGGTTGAGGGTCAGAGTTAGGGATTAGGTTGAGGGTTAGGATTAGCAAACAGGTTGAAGGTTGGAGTTAGGGATTATTTTGAAGTTTAGGGTTTTTAAATAGGTTGAGAACTTGGGTTAGGCTATGGTTTAGAGTTAAGGATATAAAGTTGAGGGTCAAAATTAGGGGTAAGATTGGGGGTCAGAGATTAGGTTGATGGTTACATTTAGGAACTAGGTTGAAGATTAGTTTTAGGGATTAGGTTTGATGGTTAGAGGTAGCGATTAGGTTGAGGGTTAGAGTTAAGGATTAGGTTGAGGGTTGGGGTTATAAATTATTTTACCATTTTAGGGATTAGATTGGAGGATAGTTTTAGAGTTTAGTTTGAGATTTTGTGATGGGGATTAGGTTTAACTTAGTTAAGGTTGGGGGTTAGGTTGAAGGTTGAATGCTATGCAGAGGGTTAGGTCCTTCAGGGTACGATTAGTGATGAGTCAAAATGTTATACATATGTGCTAAAAACATTAGTGTCTTATAAATATAGGATGCATGGATCTGATGCTACAGGAGGACAAAGCTGGGGAACTGGTTGTTTATTTAGCATAGTTCCCGACTATGGAAACATAGAGTTTGTGCTGTGTGGGTAGACCATTCTTTTTCAGTAGAAGTTCTAAACAGATCATATTGAGCACTAAATTTTAAGCTTTGGATGGACTTAGCCTTTAATCACCTGAGCTGACAGCGAGTGTAGCGATGTGAGGATGATTGCTTCCAAGTAGCGGCATGAAAGTTGAAACCATGGTGTATCATGCTTCACGCAGGTGTCTGCACACATGTACCAGTAAATCACCATGTCCTACAAGCCGTTAGCAATCACTGTACCGTACAGGAACCTGTCTGACTGTATGAATTCATTTCCTGATGTCAGGTTGACCACAGTGACCCCAGGTCTCTTTGCCATTGTCCAAGGGGGGGTTTCTGAGAGGCTGAGGCCAATGTAGTGCATCTTGCAGGAGAAAGTTGATCTCCCCCCTGAGGCCTCTGCTTCTGGGCCCGGGCTGATAAATGGTTTTCCTTGTTCAAATATTTGGAAACCTGATCAAGGAGAAAATGTCTCAGGCACTTGTTCTCCTTCTTAAGACGCAGATAAAAAGGTTCACTGAAAAATAAACATTGCGTGACATAGGCGTGTGCCCCAGCTCCCTCCGTGAACACCATGTTTGTTTCCATGCTCTGGAGCGTATAGACCTCCTCTCCTCTCAGACATGTGTAGAACTCATGTGAAGCAAATTAATTTCCCAAATGTACAGATTCCAAGGCCAGACAACAATCCGTGTCTTCAACCGAATTCCTTCCAGGCCTGGAGACACAGAAGACTCGGGACAGGCCCGGGCTTTAGTGATATTCCCAAATCAGCTTTAGTACATTCCTGCATGAAAAATAACATATGCAACTGAACGTTGGTGGGTCCCTGGATAATGACTTAAAGAACACCTGTCACAAAGCTTCATGTAACTGCATAAGAATTGTAAAATAATACTATATACCATTATTCATTTATATGTGGGGACATGACCAAACAGGGCATGTGAGAAGACATGCTTCTGATCCTACATAGATGCTCAACCCACTATTAGGGATGATCGAACTTTTCAAAAGTTCGGTTCGACCAGAACACCAGAACTTCCAGAAAGTTCGGCCCGGATTTCAGAACCCCATTGAAATCAATGGGACCCGAACTTCGGTAATCAAAAAACCCAATTTTGAAGCCCTAAAACCCAATAAATGCCCCTAAAAAGTGCCTAGGGTTCTGGGTCATGCCCCAGAGACTATTAATCACACAAAGAAAAGTTCTTAAAAATTGTCATCTTTGATAGAGAGACAATTATTGAAAAAATTATTGAAAAAAAAAAAAGAGATTTTTTGATTTTGACTTTGGATTTAGTGTCTGGGGGGGGGGGGGGTCTAAAAAGTGTACCTGTGAAGTTTCAGCTCTGTAGCATGTCCAGAACCAGAAAAAAAAAAGATTGTTTCTATTAGGTCACTTATAGAACAGGGATATGGCTCCGCTATTTTCACACCTTGCCGGTTTTGTAGCAAGCGTTTTTTGGGGGGGTTATTGGAGGCAGGCATAACATCAGAACTTCTGTGTAGGGGTATATATACACACACACTTATATGTATATATACACATACACATATATAGGTGTAAAAGTAACAGAACACTATACTTGCGCTAATGAAATAATTAACACCCATATGGCTTCTCTCCTTTCACACCTATATGTGTGTATGTGTATATATACATATAAGTGTGTGTGTATATATACCCCTATACAGAAGTTCAGATGTTTTGCCTGCCTCCAAAGACCCCAAAAAAATGCCCAAAAAAAACGCCTGCAATAACACACCTGGGCGTTTTTTTTTGGCGCAGGCGTTTTTTTGGGCATTTTTTTGGGGTCTTTGGAGTCAGGCATGACATCTGAACTTGTGTATAGGGGTATATATACACACACACTTATATGTATTATACACATACACATATATAGGTGTGATAGGAGCGGAGCCATATGCCTGTTAATTATTTCATTAGCGCAAGCATAGTGTTCTGCTCTTTTCACACCTATATATGTGTATGTGTATATATACATACATGTGTGTGTATATATACCCCTATACACAAGTTCAGATGTCATGCCTGACTCCAAAGACCCCAAAAAAATGCCCAAAAAAATGCCTGCGCCAAAAATAACGCCCAGGTGTGTTATTGCAGGCGTTTT
The DNA here is from genome assembly GCF_965119305.1 of Pelophylax lessonae. Lineage (NCBI taxonomy): Eukaryota > Metazoa > Chordata > Amphibia > Anura > Ranidae > Pelophylax > Pelophylax lessonae. Next base: position 675,953,667 of record NC_138770.1, on the reverse strand, counting down.
TTTTTTTTGGCCATTTTTTTGGGGTCTTTGGAGCCCAATAAACGCCTGCAGCAAAAAGCAGGCTGACCGGCGAGAAGCCATATCGCTGTTCTGTAAGTAACCTAAGAGAAACGATCTTTTCTCTATAGCGGTCACCCTGAAATGGAAGGGTTTGGTCACCCTGCCCTAGCAGTCAGTGTCAGTTCACCCTACACTACACTACGGTCACCCTGGCACTTAACACTTTCCCTACAGAAACTAGATTTTTGAAGCTAACTATAGTGGAAAATAGCACCCTAACTACACTAGATATCCCTTTCCTCACACTAATAATTGCTAAATGACACTTTTGAAGCAGAAGTAACAGAACTGCTTCCACTCTCTTCCACGTCCCTGTATTAAAATGCTAGGAATTTGGCAGGGCTATCTTATATACTGGGGGGCGTATTCACTAATGATTGGACTCTGGACCCCCTAGTCACTCCAATCACATTCCTAGCATTCTCCTGCCCCCTCAATTGGCTTTTACTAATGGTTCTGGTCCAATCATGGGCTTTTAAAGCCCATTTCCTGTCCCATTGCATTTTGGTCGGTTCTGGTTGCCGAATTCCGAACTTTTTCAGCAAAAAGTTCTAAATTCGGCCGAACCTCGAACAGTCAATGTTCGGGTCGAACCGATGGTCGACCCGAACCGTTCGATCATCCCTACCCACTATATATCCTTCCTATGAATCCAATCTGACTCTTTGTCTACCCTGCTGCCAGCACATATATTTTCTTGGCTCTCCATGACCCCCTGCAGCCAGGAGGAGGCCGTGGCCGCAATGCACAACATTACAGGTTCCAGTGGTGCCCCACCAATCAACAAGTCCACCAACAAGACCAGAGATGTGAAAGTCTGGCTGAAACGATTTACTAGGACTCTAGGCAAGGCTAGGGGACATTCTGAGATGCCTTCCTCCCAGTGTGGACAAGACCCTCTCAGCCAGTCAAGTTTGAAAAGATGGCGGAGAACTCCCAGGTGACACCATCTTGGATTATTAGTGTATATAGCACATTTCTCCATGGGGAGTCAGATCTGCTGTTGGGTCAGATGGTGAGGCAGGCATCTTGGGTGCACTCAGGAGAATATTGTACTAGGGCCGATGAACCAACTAGTATGTATTTGGTGTGTTGGGAGAAATCCCACAAAAGCACAGGAAGGACATGCAGACTCCTTGCAGGCAGTGTCCAGACCAGGACTCAAACCAGGGATCCCATTGTTCCATTGTTCCAAAACAGAAGTCCAAGTGTGGGTGGGTGCAGTGTGGTGCAGCGACAATAACACACACTCAGTCCAGATGCAATTGAAAGAACTTGTATTGGCGTCAAAGTAAAATAGTTCACAACAAGGAAAGAAGCCCAAAAGTGAACACTTACAAATGACAGCAGCGCATAGTGAAGCAGGTCTTAGCCGAGTTGATAGCACCCATCTTGAGTAGTGGAATGCAGCCTGGCTGGTCTGAGCCAAGTGGGGAGGTTTCCAAGAACAGTGGTGGATCTCTAGCTTTCCCTACTCATCTGGAACCTTTCCCTGATGCTAATACTGTCCCTGACAGACGGCTGACCTGTCCCTAAACTACCCACGTGCTAAATGCGTGCCAAACACAGTACCCAGAGTCCTAAAAAAGACTCTGCCTGACCCAAGATGGCACCTAAAGTCACATGGGCTGTCAACATCCAACTGGATCGCTGCCCCAGTGACCCAGGAAACCATAAAGGAACCAGGTTCCTCCTGACTTTCTCTCCCTCTGCACTGACACTGAGGTTGAGCGCCAACTGCAGTGGAGAAAATAGACTACACATGCCTGCACAAGGAGTCGAAAAGTCCAAGTGCTCCAAAGTTATAAGTGTAAATGCAACAGTCACCAGCCAGAATCCATCTTGTCTTTGTTGGATTCCACCAAACACAGGAAAAGAAGGGGCAGCTGCTGCAGGCTGATCAGACCTTGGGCCCTTTCTAGCCTTCAGCAAGACTCTATTAGCCTGAGGCACCCCATATTCAGAAGGTGAGGAAATATTTGATATATCGGTGGTCCAGTGTAAAGGTGTAACAACCTTCCCATTTAATAGACCTCGGGAACATGCAACCATTCTGGTGACTCCTTTTTTTTTTTTTTTTAATGAGGGGGTGATGTAATTTCCTCCCCCAGAAAGAAGGTACCATAACTCTTTCATTAAAGTTATTATACTGGGTTGCAGAGATCTGAGGTCTCCTAAAGCAAGGCATTGTTACACATAAATCACTGGATCAGCGATGTATGAAATACATTCAAGCTAGACGCTGAGAAGAAAATGGACAGAAGGGGCTGCATGACTAATGGGAGGAATTGGCCAGGAAAGAGTTCAATCACAGAAAAATTAAGAAGAAAAAAAAAAAACATTCAGTACATCTCTGCCGTACTTTCATTTTCCCCATGTTTTGGCTCTTTAACATGCTACAAACATATTTGTTGGTCTGACATCAATCCAGAGAGATCCTGAATTCCTGTTTGGCCTGACAATACAAAGACTCTGCTGCATTTAAATCCCAAGTAGTGTTGTCAATCCTGCTTGCTGGACTACAGAACTCTGCCTATCCCCGCCCCCTCCATATGCACACATTGATTTTTTTTTTCTCCCAGCAAACCAATGCTGCTGCAAAGTGTGTACAGAAAGAGCTCTTGGGAGGTGTAGTTTTTGGGGCATGCCAGGGTCAGTTGGAACTGAGCTCCCAGCAGCTGCCCTTGAAAAATGTTTTGATTTTGGAATATTGGTGATGTCACATGGAGTTATTAATAAAAGCTTGGGATCAAAGGAAAAGAAATTGGCTGCCCACCATCGCCGATCCAACAGATTTATTGAACATGTAATGAACTGCCACCAGGACAAGGACACAGATAAGGATGGGGGTGATATGTTTCACACTGACATTGTGCTTCTTTAGGTTTTAAAAAAGATCTCGGTGTGAAAGGTGTCACCTCCATCCTCATCTGTGTCCTTGTCCTGGTTGCAGTTCATTACATGTTCAATAAATCTGTTGGATCAGCGATGGTGTGCGGCCAATTTATTTTCCTTTGATCCCATGCTTACAGAGAGGAGCCCGGGTTAACAACCAGTCCATCAAGCCTTTTGGATTACAATACTCACCCAGAGCAGCAGCTTGTTTTTTGTTTCTGTGACGAACGCCCATTTGCTGGGACGTTAGCCAGGGGCTACTGGAGGTGTGTGGAGGCCAGACTCCTGCCCACGTACTATGGGCCCTGGCTTGTAGGGGAGTGCACCTCTGTGTGGGGGTATATGCTGGGGGACAATGGAAGTAGTGTTGCCTTGGACTCAAATCCATGTCACCCCAAGATACAGACTCAGACTGGGATCAATGTTAAAGGCCTAAAGCTGCCTGTTGCAGCAGAGGACTTCTCCACACATTGAGAGACTAAAGTGATGCCAATGACGTCTACTGTGGGGATGTGTATTGACACTTAAGTTATAATAAGGTGTGTTGAAAATGGAGACGGGCAGTCTGAGAGCCGATGTCTTCTGCTTTCATCTGTTTAGAGGTGAAGTGTGTTCACACTTCTAGGAGTGCGTATTCAGCTATGTTTTGGACTTGTTGTTTTTTAAGTTAATTATGATAATGTTGCCATCTCATTCACCTATTGTCTCTTTCCAGATGGCCAAGGTATGTTAACTATGTTCTGTATACAAATACATTTGCATATGATAATTAAATCAAACACATGAGACTGTATATATTGGAAGTGAGTTGGTGAATAAAGTGTCTTTTATTTTACCCTTCATCAAACTTAGGCTGATGTTTGGGGGGGGGGGGGGGATTGAGGGGCCAGGTCACTTCATCACGTGAGATTCTGGAGACCTAAGACAGAAATACTTGGTCCAAGTATTGGGGATCTGTTACACTTTCCAATTAATAAAAGCTGTTTCTCCCTACAGGTAAAGGAACAATTAAATGCAGGGTTATACTCTGGAGGGCGAGGTTAATTTGCTTTATGCCATTACAAATGTAACATGGTAGTGGTGTATTATGAGGCCATACCTAAATAGTGGTCATCAGTCAGATAGGTGGTATCACGTACCTGGTAGCAGAGCCTGATATGATGAGGAAGGCCCCTCTTACACCTCTGACTCGGGGGCCCCTGATAGTGTAGACAGGAGAGCAGAGTGGCAGGAGTGCCTGTAAGTCCTGCTAGCATCAAAGCAGGTGTCCTCGCTGGGCCAGAGAAGTCGTCAGATGGCTTCAGCAAGCAGGCAGGCAGGGGGTGTTGGCGACAGCAGGCAGAGTAGCAAGGTCAGGCAGGCTGGGTCACACACAGACGGGATGGATCGGGTACAGGGCACAGACAGGAATGTGGTCAGGAGACAAGCCGGGTCTGGAACCAATCAGTGGAACAGGAGCCAAAGGAGCATACAGAAGCGGAGGTCAGGGGACAAGCTGAGGTTGATGCAGGTGGCATAGGCGTGCGCACAGGGTGTGCCGGGTGTGCCTGGGCACACCCTAATCACCTAGGGCACATTAGCATTATCGCTCTGTTTGCCAGTGAGGAGATGGGAAAGATCTCCCTCGGACCTGCTCTGCCATAAGAGAAGTGCCACACACTTCTATTTCACTTTGCCAGCAGGGAGAGTAATGTACCGGGGCCATATACATGTAGGCAAACACATGCATGTGTATTTAAACTTTGGAGTGCACACCGTAATGCAATAGGCTGCGTACACCTATGGCAGGTGGAGATCAGAGAATGGTCAAGACAAGCCGGGTCAGCAACTGGAAGGCAGGATACTGGTTCACAGGTTACACAGGAGGCTAAAGACACAGCAGCACTGATCTTGAGCACTGCCTGAGTCTAAATAGTCTGTTTGGCGACAGCATCTGTCACAGGTTCACTCAAGCGCCAACGCGCACGACGGCTCATGTGCATTCGCATATGTATTAGCCATTGTCCAATTCTTGTGAGCACGAAAGGGAATATGTATTAGCCTATGCACAGAAGTTTGTCCAGAGGAGCTGTCTTGTTTGCTGGCATGTGCATCCTGACAGGTGGGTGGCAGCTGCAGGAGTAGGAACTGGGGTGTTGGTTGGCAAGGTCATTCCAAGCTTCACTGAAGATTGGAGTGAGTTATAGTATAATTGTCACAGGAGCTCGATGAGTTAGAGCAGAAGTCTCCAAACTTTCTTAGCAAAGGGCCAGTTTACTGTCATTGAGGCTTTACAGGGGCCAGACTGTGTCCAGAGGGAGTAAACAATGCCCCATCACTGATGTTAGTAGGAGCAATAGCGCCCCATCATTGGTGTCTGTAGGAAGAATAGTGCCCCATCATTGGTATCAATGGGGGAATAGTCCCCCATCATTGGTGGTTTTGGGAGAAATGGTTCTGCATCATTGGTGTCAATGGAAGAAATGGTGCCCTATCACTTGTGTCTCTGAGAAGAATAGTACCCTTTATTGGTGTCAGTGGATTGAAAAGTGCCCAAGGACTGGATAAAGGCAAGCAAAGGGCCACATTCGGCCTACGAGCTGTAATTTGGAGACCACTGATTTAGAGCATCTATGGAATAGTTGGGATTGCTACAAAATTCAGGCTCGTCTGGTGGTAAGGTGCTGCCCCTTGACTGGTGGCTAATGGTTTTATTTGGTCTAGGCTTGGTTCCTTGTAGGAAATCAAAAGCACACAATTTGGAACTGTCTTCGAATCAGTGGGGTTCATCTGGGGACAGGGGGTTAACCTTTTATGTAGTGGACAACAAAGGACCCTCTCCTGGCCACATTTGAAGATAATTACGTTTTTTCACATTGGTGTGGTGGTTATTTATGAAATTGATACATGTTGGTAAACTGAAGGATTGCTGTGGCTGAATAAGGCCCCTTTCACACTTGTGCAACTTGTCCTGCGACATGGGACTGCAAAGTCGCATGACAAGTCGTACTCCATGATTTCCTATGAGTACCATTCATATCTGTGCGACTTCAAGTTGCAACGACTTCAAAGAAGTCCTTGCACTACTGTGGTCCGACTTTGATGTGTTTTGAGGTCCGAGGACATAGGCATTGCTTCAAGTCCAGTTAAAATCGTGGCAACAAAATTGAGGAAAATCCAGGCAAAAATCACACACCTTTTAGGTCGCACAAGTGTGAAAGGCGCCTATAACCCCATCCTTCAGTCGTGTTTTTGCTAACCTCTTTCCTACTCTATGGCACTGTGCAGACAGAAAGTGAGAAGTAGACAACCTAATGTGTAGCTAGCAATCAAACTACTGTAGGACCTGTAGTTTCAGTCGATAAGTGTTGGACCCCTATAGCTTTACTGTTGGTGCAATAACTTAATGTTGCCCAACAGCATTTACTAACCCATCATCAGTGACCAGATGAGTGAAGTTCACTATGAAGACCTTTGTTTGCAGGTGTATTTGCCTAAAGTCCAAGGTAGAGAGGGGTAGGGTTAAGGATACCCAAAAAGTGACAAAAATCCCTCCACTTATATAGAGAATCAACGTTATCCCCTTTCACATGTGGGGAGGTGCAGCGTGGTGCGGCTGCAGTTTTGTTACAGTAACAGAACTGTATTGAAGGTAAGTTTAATAAAGCACAACTACCCAGCGGGAAGGCAACCCAACTGGGCGCACTCACAGAATGTTGCAGGGAAGAGTAGAACAGTAGTTCTCGGGTGCACCGGCAGAATCTGTCTCGACAGGCGGAATGCGGCCTGGCTGGCCCATACTCAAAACGAAAAGGCTTCCAAGAAGGATACGGCCTCCCTGCACTTTCCCTACTTTTCTGGAACCTCTCCCTGCCACTAATTATTGTCCCTGACAAATGAGTGACCTGTCTCAGCACTACCTACACATGAAAAGCCCGGGTCTTAAATTGACTCTGCCTGACCCAAGATGGCCACCAGGGTCACATGGGGCACCAGCATCCGATCAGATAGCTCCCCCAGTGACCCAGGAAACCATAGAGGAACCATGTTGCTCTTGACTTCCTCTCCCTCTGCTATGCTGCTGCAGTTATGCGGCACCTGCAGTGGAGAAAGTAGACTGCACCTGCCTACACACAGGCCAAGGGTGTGCCTTTAGGCTCATACCAGCAATGGACTGAGCAAGCTTTATGAAGGTTCTCCCCCTTTCAACCCATATTCCTATTTTCTAAGCTATAGCATTGGCCCATGGCCCATTTCCGTGGACTGGATTCTGAATCTAATGAGGTCTCCCTAGTTAAAGGCTTCTCACAGCGAACCTCTGGGTGTCAATAACCAGATCCTTGGACTCACATTTTCTCCAGGCAAAGCCAGGGAAGTGAAAGAATCTTCTAGAAGGGTTCTCTGAATGTTTATGTCCTTCCAAAACATTCATAGCCCACATCCATAAACATTCATAACCCACATCATTACTTATTCTTGCTCTGTCTACTGGAGAACCATCCCCAACAAAGGCAGAAGCAAATCAATCCCTAGGCTTAGGAAAAACCCATCAAAGGTACAAAACACCATCAGAGCCCAGGCTGACTACTGCCCTCCTGCCCACTGAGCCAGTCCTATCCTCCTCCTCCACCCCTAGTGTTGCTTCAACCTTGGCAGGGCGGCTACATTAGTAGTTATGTTCCTATTTGTGTTGGGGGCCCTCTAATGTCTTTAAGGTGCACCTAAATAATTCAGAATGGCATTATGGGTTATGGTACAGACAGAAAAGAGGACCCGCATAACACACTCGTCATTTCCCTACCACTCCAAGCATGACCCAATAGTACATGAGGGTGAATATAGTCCTGTAGTTGGCATATTTCACCTATTGCCACCACCCTTGCGCCTTTAAAATTTTTCAAATCTACTTTATTGCCAATTCTTCCACATGTACAATACATACATACAGAGAATCAAAATTTTGTTACTCTTGCGCCCTGTGTGTCCTCTTACATCTGCCCATTCTTCTCTGTCACCACATGTAGAGCTCGTTACCGGAAATAAAGACTTTGCTCTAAGTTTGGAGATTCTCAGCTTGTTATGTCGCCTCCGGCTGTTGGTCCCTGAAGCAAACATGTAAGAGGGTATTGAGTTCTTGCTTGTTGAAATGTTGTTGGCCCCCGATGGAGGGTGCAGACCGCGATATTTACAAGTTAACGGTACGCATAAAGGAAACATTGAAGGGAATCGGTTGAGGTGCATTGGCAGATCATTCAAAATCAAAAAGCTTAATTTGATTTCCACATTATCTCATGGGGTTTGAAACCTGGACTGTACCAGGTCTGCCATCTCTGACTATCTCTTGTTCCATGTCTATAGTCTCTGACCATCTCCTGTAGTATATCTGCAGTCTCTGACCATCTCTTCTATCATGTCTGCAGTCTCTGACCATCTCCTGTATTATGTCTGCAAGCTCTGACCATCTCCTGTAGTACATCTGTAGTCTCTGACCATCTCCTGTACCATGTCTACATTCTCTGACCATCTCCTGTAGTACGTCTGCAGTCTCTGACCATCTCTTCTATCATGTCTGCAGTCTCTGACCATCTCCTGTAGTACATCTGTAGTCTCTGACCATCTCCTGTATTATGTTTGCAAGCTCTGACCGTCTCCTGTAGTACATCTGTAGTCTCTGACCATCCCCTGTAGTACGTCTGCAGTCTTTGACCATCTCTTCTATCATCTCTGCAGTCTCTGACCATCTCCTGTAGTACATCTGTAGTCTTTGACCATCTCCTGTATTATGTCTGCAAACTCTGACCATCTCCTGTAGTACATCTGTACTCTCTGACCATCTCCTGTACCATGTCTACATTCTCTGACCATCTCCTGTACTATTTCTAGTTTCTCTGACCATCTCCTGTACCATGCCTGCTGTCTCTGACCATCTCCTGTACCATGCCTGCTGTCTCTGACCATCTCCTGTACCATGTCTAGATTCTCTGACCATCTCCTGTAGTACACCTGTAGTCTCTTGACAGACACAGAAGGCCCCCTATGTCTGTAAAGTTGACATATTACTGGCTAATCATCTGTAATCCATTTTGAATATTCCCTCTTTACACATTGCACACAATCTGCAATTTCAAATCAGGCTGACAGAAGCCAGCACTGACTGTAGAGAAATGTTTGACGGAAGATCCTTGCCTGCAATCTGAAACAGCGCCATGTTTTCTTGCACTGGAAGAAAATAAACAGGCAGCACACAGAGTTCAGGCATGTGTCAGAAATAATTATGCCTCAGAAAAATGTGGTCTTGGTTATAGAGCACAGGGGGCACTGATAGGAGCAAGAACCGACAACACAGACATGTAATATTCTGCAGCCGGCCAAGCCGTGATTATATCTCGAAAAAAGATTTTTCTTCCCCGTTTTTGTCTTCAGATTTCTGGTCAGGCTCCCAGTGAAGTCAGTTACACTCCATGACGGTATTCGGTGGGTGAGATTTCTCCACATCACATAAAAATATATGCATAAAATGCAACATAAATCCTTCAAGGTCCCACCGAAGGCGTAAAAATACAGCGAGCGCCGCAGTTGGCGTATCCAATGACCGCAAACGCAGATGGGCACCCCGCCGTGCGGTGATAAAACGCTACATAAACTCCTTTATGATAAATTCCTTTTGGCCCTGTAAATGCCATCCTCCCAGCATATGTCTCTCTGCGGAGCTGCACAGAACGCCATTATATCCCAATTATGGGGAATTCTGCGGCGCGCACGCGAGGGACGTCCCCCTGCGCAATCCCGGAGATCTCTTCAAATTCCACTTTTTTTTCTTGGAGTCCGGGGACCACACAGGAACTCAATAACCTCCGGCGGGCCGCTGTCAGTAAATCTTTTATACGGCGGGATAGAGGGGCGGCGGATCCCGAGTCTTGATATGTTATATTTACTGCAAGGATTCCGAGGACAATTTCCTTTTCCTCCGATATAACCTCCTTCGTGTCGCTTGATGCCAAAAAGCAAACGGCGCCAAAAGCCGAGACTGACATTTACTGAGCCTGAAGTTTGCAGTGTAACTCCGGGCAAAATTAAAAACAAGTCATATATCGTCTTCTTGAATCTCGGTGAGCTTTGTGTATTTCTGCCAGATCTGTGCAGTAATCCAGTGTGAGACTTTCTGTAATAAAGACCGCTCACTGCTGCGCTCTCTTCTTGTGCAGGGGGACTGGTCTTGTCTCCGCCCCTTATGTTGTTTTCTGCAGGCAATCTGTAGTGGGTGTGGTCTGCTGGGCCCCTCCCACAGCCCTGCTCTCTCTCTCCTTGTTCAGGGTGACTGGCCTTGTCTTCACCCCCTCCTGTAGTTTTCTGTAGTAGGTGGAGCTAGCTGGGCCCCTCCCACAGCTCTGTTCTCTCTCTCTCTATGTGCAGGGGGACTGGTCTTGTCTCCACCCCCTCCTGTAGTTTCCTGCAGACAGCCTGTAGTGGGTGGAGCTTGCTGTGTCCCTCCTACAGCTCTGCTCTCTCTCCTAGTGCAGGGTGACTGGCCTTGTCTCCACCCCCTCCTGTAGTGGGTGGAGCTAGCTGGATCCCTCCCACAGCTCTGTTCTCTCTCTCTATGTGCAGGGGGACTGGTCTTGTCTCCACCCCCTCCTGTAGTTTCCTGCAGACAGCCTGTAGTGGGTGGAGCTTGCTGTGTCCCTCCTGCAGCTCTGCTCTCTCCCCTTGTGCAGGGAGACTGGTCTTGTCTCCGCCCAGTCTAATTTTTTGCAGGTAGCCTGTAGTGGGGTGGGGCTTGCAGGGCCCGTTCCACAACTCTGCTGTCTCCTTGTGCAGGGTGATTGGTCTTGCCTCCGCCCGTTATGTTGTTTTCTGCAGGCAGTCTGTAGTGGGTGTGGTCTGCTGGGCCCCTCCCACAGCTCTGCTCTCTCCCCTTGTGCAGGGAGACTGGTCTTGTCTCCGCCCAGTCTAATTTTTTGCAGGTAGCCTGTAGTGGGGTGGAGCCTGCTGTGTCCCTCCTGCAGCTTTGCTCTCTTTCCTTGTGCAGGGTGATTGGTTTTGTCTCCACCCCGTCCTGTGGGTTTCTGTAGTGGGTGAAGCTAGCTGGGCCCCTCCCACAGCTCTGCTCTCTCTCTCTCTATGTGCAGGGGGACTGGTCTTGTCTCCGCCCTCCTGTAGTTTCCTGCAGGCAGCCTGTAGTGGATGTGGCTTGCAGGGCCCCTCCCACAGCTCTTCTCTCTCTCCTTGTGTAGGGAGACTGGTCTTGTCTCTGCCCCCTCTAATTTTCTGCAGGCAGCCTGTACTGGGTGGGGCTTGCAGGACCCCTCCCACAGCTCTGCTCTTTCCTTGTGCAGGGTGATTGGTCTTGTCTCCGCCCCTCCTGTTGATTTCTGCAAGCAGCCTGTAGTGGGAGGAGCCTGATGTGCCCCTCCCACAGCTCTGCTCTCTCTCCTTGTGCAGGATGACTGGACTTGTCTCCATCCCCTCCTGTAGATTTTTGTGATGGGTGGAGCTAGCTGGGCCCCTCCCACAGCTCTGCTCTCGCTCTCTATGTGTAGGGGGACCATTACCCCCCCTCCTCCCCAACACCATTACACCACCACCACCACCACCCTTAACCATTACCCCCTCCCCTCCTCCCGCACACCATTACACCACCACCAGCCTGAACCGTTGATAGAAGGCAGGATGGATCAATGCGCCAAATTCTGACCCCACCATCTGAATGTCGCAGTTGAAATACAGATTCTGTGCGACTTGTAGCCTCAGTTTCCTGTTCTTAGCTGACAGGAGTGGCACCCGGTGTGGTCTTCTGCTGCTGTAGCCCATCTGCTTCAAGGTGGGATGTGTTGTGCTTTCATAGATGGTATTCTGCATACCTTGGGTGTAATGAGTGGTTATTTGAGTTACTGTTGCCTTTCTATCATCTGGAACCAGTCTGCCCATTCTCCTCTGACCTCTGACATCAACAAGGCATTTTCTTCCACACAACTGCCGCTCACTGGATATTTTCTCTTTTTCCCACCGTTCTCTGTTAACCCGAGAGGTGGTTGTGTGTGAAAATCCCAGAAATACTCAGACCAGCCCGTCTGCCACCAACAACCATGCCACGTTCAGAGTCACTTAAATCCCCTTTCTTCCCCATTCTGATGCTCGTTTTGAACTTCAGCAAGTTGTCCTCACCACATCTAGATGCCTAAATGCATTGAGCTGCTGCCATGTGATTGGCTTATTAGCAATTTGTGTTACCAAGCAATTGAACCGGTGTACCTAATAAAGTGGCCGGTGAGTGTTTATATATTTACACACTGATCAGCCATATCTTTATGACCACTGACAGGTAACATGAATAACATAGGTTATGTCATTACAATGGCAGTGGGTGGGGTATATTAAGCAGCAAGTGAACATGTTGTCTCTGAAGTTTATGTGTTGAAAGCAGAAAAAAATGTTCATTGCAGTTTGTTGTGTATGGGGCTGTGCAGTCGCAGAGCGGTCATGCTGACCTGTGTCCATGGCCCAATACTTATAGTGTATGTATATATATATAGTAAGCCACAACTTGACTTGTCTAAAAGAGGGTGGTTAGCATTTCTGCCTTACAGAACTGGGGTCCTCGGTGTAAGAAATCCCAATGAGGACGCTACCTGTATGGTCCCTTTAATTTTCACAAGAGTACCTGTCAAGAAAAAAAAAAGAAAACATTTTTTTTTTTTTAATGTACGAAAATATCAGCGCATATCGGCCAATACCGATATTCAATGGCCAAAATATCGGTAGCAATGAAAAAAGGATATCGGTTCGATCACTAATAGTGACCCATCATTGGTGTCAGTGGGAGGAATAGTGTCCCATCATTGGTGTCAGTGGGAGGAATAGTGTCCCATCGTTGGTGTCAGTGGGAGGAATAATGACCCATCATTGGTGTCAGTGGGAGGAATAATGACCCATCATTGGTGTCAGTGGGAGGAATAGTGTCCCATCGTTGGTGTCAGTGGGAGGAATAATGACCCATCATTGGTGTCAGTGGGAGGAATAATGACCCATCATTGGTATCAGTGGGAGGAATAGTGCCCCATCATTGGTGTCAGTGGGAGGAATAGTGCCCCATCGTTGGTGTCAGTGGGAGGAATAGTGTCCCATCGTTGGTGTCAGTGGGAGGAATAATGACCCATCATTGGTATCAGTGGGAGGAATAGTGCTCCATCATTGGTATCAGTGGGAGGAATAGTGCTCCATCATTGGTGTCAGTGGGAGGAATAATGACCCATCATTGGTGTCAGTGGGAGGAATAGTGTCCCATCGTTGGTGTCAGTGGGAGGAATAATGACCCATCATTGGTGTCAGTGGGAGGAATAATGACCCATCATTGGTGTCAGTGGGAGGAATCCCAGATCCCTCCACAAGAGTACCTGTCAAGTGCTAAAAAAAAAAAAATTTTTAAATGTACGAAAATATCAGCCGATATCGATATGCAATGGCCAAAATATCGGTATTAGCAACAAAAAAAACGATATCAGTCGATTACTAGTAAATACGTCATTTACCTGCCCCTTCTTTTCTAAATGAACACACTCACTGTGTTCATTCATAACTGAAGCATAGTAAACTGTGTTTACTATGCTTCAGTTTGTGAATGAACAGGAAGCCGCTCAGCACAGAGTACTCCCCATTCATTCACAGTCCAGTGCAGCTGAGGCTGCAGAGGAAGGCGTGTGTGTTTGAGCTTCGGGGTGCACTCCCTAATGCAGCGATGGTGAATCTTGGCACCCCAGATGTTTTGGAACTACGTTTCCCATGATGCTCAACTACACTGCAGAGTGCATGAGCATCATGGGAAATGTAGTTCCAAAACATCTGGGGTGCCAAGGTTCACCATCGCTGCCCTAATGTAATAGGCTGCGCACACCCATGTGTCTGGCGTACATCCGATCACCATAACCCCTAATTGTAACAATGGTCGGAAGTCAGGCAGGCCAGGAGGTAAGGATCAGAGAGACTCATACAAAAAAAAAAAAAAGTGTCATAGTCAGAAAATGGGAGTCTCGGTTTGCTGAGTGGAGCAGAGGAGGACTTAGAGCAGGCAGAGATTTTCCCGTCATTTGATTGCCATCTTGGAAGGAGATGTTGCCTTTGGGTTGGAATTGAATTTGGCCCCCCCTTGGCCCGGTTAGCGTCTGACCGTCTCCCCTCTGGACGTTATTTCCCATGAACGGTATTGGCGGAGGGCTGCACATTATTGAAATAGATTCTGTGGGACGTTATGAGAAGCGGGATGGATGACTGTTCTTGGAGGAGATACGCGGCCTTACCTCATGTAAACGCGGCCGCCGTTTCCCCGGGGAGTGTGACGTAGTGTGGGAGAGCGCGGCTTCTCCTATTCTGCGCACTCAGGACTTCATTCTCATTCTTCTCTCTTACAGTTCTGGACGGCTGATTCCAATTATATCCCAACGCTGACTTCCCTCCATTCTCTTCTTTTTATAGATTTTACATTTTTCACCTTTTTTTTTATTGAGGAGAGATATTGGTGCTTTGTGGGGTGATTACAAAGGTCAGAGCCAGGGGTCACCAAACTACGGCCCGGGGGCCACGTGTGGCCCGCTGCAAGATTTTATTCGGCCCCCAGCTGTTGTGCATTGTCTTGTTCTGATGTTGACCCCAATGTAAGGGAGATAGAATGGGGTCCCCGATGTAAGGGGGGACTCTGATGGGGAACCTGATGTAAGAGGGGACTCTGATGGAGAACCTGATGTAAGGGGGGACTCTGATGGAGAACCTGATGTAAGGGGGGACTCTGATGGAGAGCCTTATGTAAGGGGGGACTCTGATGGGGAGCCTTATGTAAGAGGAGACTCTGATGGGGAACCTGATGTAAGGGGGGACTCTGATGGGGAACCTGATGTAAGGGGGGACTCTGATGGGGAACCTGATGTAAGGGGGGACTCTGATGGGGAGCCTTATGTAAGAGGGGACTCTGATGGAGAACCTGATGTAAGGGGGGACTCTGATGGAGAACCTGATGTAAGGGGGGACTCTGATGGAGAGCCTTATGTAAGGGGGACTCTGATGGGGAACCTGATGTAAGGGGTGACTCTGATGGGGAACCTGATGTAAGGGGTGACTCTGATGGGGAACCTGATGTAAGGGGGGACTCTAATGGAGAACCTGATGTAAGGGGGGACTCTGATGGAGAGCCTTATGTAAGGGGGGACTCTGATGGGGAACCTGATGTAAGGGGGGACTCTGATGGGGAACCTGATGTAAGGGGGGACTCTGATGGAGAACCTGATGTAAGGGGGGACTCTGATGGAGAGCCTTATGTAAGGGGGGACTCTGATGGGGAACCTGATGTAAGGGGGGACTCTGATGGGGAACCTGATGTAAGGGGGGACTCTGATGGGGAACCTGATGTAAGGGGGGACTCTGAGGAATAGTGTCCCATCATTGGTGTCAGTGAGAGGAATAGTACTCCATCATTGGTGTCAGTGGGAGGAATAGTGCCCCATCATTGGTGTGAGTGGGAGGAATAGTGCCCCATCATTGGTGTCAGTGGGAGGAATAGTGCCCCATCATTGGTGTCAGTGGGAGGAATAGTGCCCCATCATTGGTGTCAGTCGGAGGAATAGTGCCCCATCATTGGTGTCAGTGGGAGGAATAGTGCCCCATCATTGGTGTCAGTGGGAGGAATAGTGCCCCATGATTGGTATCAGTGGGAGGAATAGTGCCCCATGATTGGTATCAGTGGGAGGAATAGTGCCCCATGATTGGTATCAGTGGGAGGAATAGTGCCCCATGATTGGTATCAGTGGGAGGAACAGCGCCTCATCATTGGTGTCAGAGGGAGGAATAGTGCCCCATCATTGGTGTCAGAGGGAGGAATAGTGCCCCATCATTGGTGTCAGAGGGAGGAATAGTGCCCCAAAGGGCTAAATAAAGGCAGTCAGAGGGCCTGTTTGGAGACCGCTGCACAAGTATAAATGTTGCTCTCTGTACGGTAGTGATGTCACGCCATTTATTGGGTCCAGAATGTTAACTTTTTTTTGTGTGAAGTTTCTTCTGGTCTTACCAAAAAATGAACGAGTGTACGCGGGGCCCCTGAGAAAAGATCGCTGACTGAGAAGACGCTTCTTGGGGTTGGTGTTTGGCCGGCTGCATAATAAAATTGGTTTTATTTAAATCCTATTTGTTCAGTAAACAGTGCGAGGAGTAATGAGCGTCAGCCCCTAGCAACCTGTCTGTGTCCTCCGAGGACGATCGTTTTCTACTCAGCGCTCGGCTGTTTGCACAGTCTCCTCATTATATATTATACACTTGGTGACATTTTTGTTCTTTTTTTATTTAAACCATTAAATACACATTAACCACTTCAATACTGGCCACTCCCCCCCCCCCCCTTCTGCCCAGGCCAATTTTCAGCTTTCAGCGCTGTCACACTTTGAATGACAAATGCGCGGTCATGCTACACTGTACCCATATGACATTTTTTTCACACAAATAGAGTTTTCTTTTGGTGGTATTTAATCACCGCTGGGTTTTTTATTTTTTACTAAAAAAAAAAGAAAAAAGAACATTTTGAAAAAAAAAAGTTTTTCCTATTAAATTAACCACTTGCCGACTGCCTAACGCCGATCTACAGTCAGCCCCTCACAGGCAAAGTGACGTAGGGCTACGTCACTAGCTTGTGAGGGTCTAGGGAGCGAGCGTGCGCCCCCGGAGGCGCGCTCCCGCGTGGTCACGGACCCCCCCGCGCGTGTGACCAGCGGACCCGATGTCCGCCGGTCACTCGGCGATCGGCAGGGGAGAGGGAGAATGTCAGGCAGCTTGTGTAAACAAGCCACCTGTCATTCTCCTTGCTGTAAAGACACTGATCACACGGATCTAGTATGTAGATCCGTTGATCAGTGTCCTTACAGCTCAAGCCACAGCCAATCACAGTAGAAAGCACGCCCCTAGGGATACACACAGCCCCTCCCTCCCAAATAAAGTTAACCCCTTCACAACCAGTGTATTTTTACAGTAACAGTGCATATATATAGCACTGATTACTGTAGTAATGTCACTGGTAACCCCAAAAGTATCAAAAATGTCAGTCAAGGGTCCGATCTGTCCGCCGCAATGTCGCAGTACCGCAAAAAAAATCGCAGATCGCCGCCATTACACGTTAAAAAAAAAAACAACAAAAATGACAAAAATCTTTCCCTTTGTTAGTAAACGCGATAACTTTTGCGCAAACCAATCAAAATACGCTTTTTGCAATTTTTTTTACCAAACATATGTAGCATAAAACAAATTGGCCGAAAATTTAAAAAAATTTTGATTTTTACATTTTTTTGGGGAATTTCATATAAAAAATGTGAAAAATATTGTTATTTTTGCAAAATTGACGCTCTTTTTTTGTTTATAGCGCGTGATCAAAAAATCGCACAGGTGATCAAATACCACCAAAAGAAAGCTCTGTTTGTGGGAAAGAAAGGACGTCAAATTCATTTAGGTACAGCGTCGCACGACCGCGCAATTGTCCGTTAAAGTCACGCAGTGCCGAATCGCAAAAAACCCCTGGTCAGGAAGGGGGTAAAATCTTCCGGGGCTTAAGTGGTTAAGTAAATTTTATAAATAGGTAATTTTTCTCCTTCACTGATGTGCGCTGATAAGGCGGCACTGATGGGCACTTTTGAGGTGGCAATTATGGCCACTGATGAGGTGGCACTAATATGCCGCACTGATGGGCACTGATAGGTTGCACTGATGCGCACTGATAGGCGGCACTGATGGGCACTGAGAGGTGGCACTGATGAGCACTGATAGGCTGCACTGATTGGCACTGAGAGGTGGCACTGATGTGCACTGATAGGCTGCACTGATGGGCACTGGTAGGTGGCACTGATGAGCACTGAAAGGCGGCACTGATGGGCACTGAGAGGTGGCACTGATGTGCACTGATAGGCGGCACTGATGGGCACTGAGAGGTGGCACTGATGCGCACTAATTGGTGGCACTGATGGACACTGATAGGTGGCACTGATGAGCACTGATAGGCAGCACTGATGGACACTGATAGGTGGCACTGATGAGCACTGATAGGTGGCACTGATGGACACTGATAGGTGGCACTGATAGGCGGCACTGATGGACACTGATAGGTGGCACTGATGAGCACTGATAGGCGGCACTGATGGACACTGATAGGTGGCACTGATGAGCACTGATAGGCGGCACTGATGGACACTGATAGGTGGCACTGATGAGCACTGATAGGCGGCACTGATGGACACTGATAGGTGGCACTCATGAGCACTGATAGGCAGCACTAATGGACACTGATAGGTGGCACTGATGAGCACTGATAGGCGGCACTGAGAGGTGGCACTGATGGGCACTGATAGGCGGCACTGATGGATGCCACTGATGGGTATCGCCATTCCACAAGTGTGTGCAATTTTGAAGCATGACATGTTGGGTATCTATTTACTCGGCATAACATTATCTTTAACTATTTGTGCTTAAAAGACCGCTGCACAAATACCACGTGAAAAAAAATATTTCAACAACCACCATTTTATTCTCTAGAGTCTCTGCAAAAAAATAATATATTACTCATATATGTATATATAATGTTTGGGATTTCTAAGTCATTTTCTATCAAAAAATACTGATTTTAACTTGTAAACAACAAGTGTCAGAAATAGGCCCGGTCCTTATGTGTTTAAGATCGGTGAACGATTGATAAGTCAGTTCCTTGGTGTGAGTCGCATAGCTTGATGATCAGTTATTGAATTGAATAATCGCATCCAGCCACAGCCCTGCATAATTGCATGGTTTGAATTCTACTCTCATCAGGGGCGTAACTACAGGGGTTGCAGGGGTTGCGGTCGCAACCGGGCCCCATGCTCCAGGGGGTCTGTGCGGCTCCCCTGTACACCTGGATAGGAGGGGTGGCAGGGGCCACATGTAGAGAAATCACTGCCCTCCTTTTTCCTCCTGTAGTTGCAGGGGGAAAATGGAGGAAATTGGTTCCTCGGTATGCTGCCCCCGCCACTCCTCCTATCCAGTTCACTTGTGTTCTGCTGTCTCTGGGCCCCTGTGTGCTCCCCTGGTCCCCCCCTACTGTGCTGCCCCCCCCCCTACTGAGCTCCCCCCCCCCACTGTGCTGCCCCCCCCCTACTGTGCTCCCTACCCTCTCCTGCCGGCTGCTGCAGGGGATGTGTCACAATAGAGAACCAGGAAGGGGTCGGTAAATAGGTAATTTACCAGCTCCTTCCTTTTCTCAATGGACAGAGTCATAGTCAGTGACATTGTAAAAAAATAAAATAAAATGATAAAAAAATAATACAATTAAAATACCAAAAAAATAAAAACAACTGACACCAGTGGGTGAACTTCCAGGATCGTAAAGGTCACACTTGCAACCGGGCCCTGGCATTCCGCCACTGTGGGGAGGCCCCAACATGGCAGGAAGGTGGCCCACTGCAGAACTTGTGAAAGGGTCCCGCAACGAGAGTAAAGGGCCCCGGGATAAGTGGGAAGAGTCCCAGGCTTGAAGGGAAGGGCCCCGGCCAGGGGTCCAGGGGGCCCTTCATGGTTTCCTGCACCAGGGCCCTGAAGGTTCTAGTTACGCCTCTGACTCTCATATTCCTGTGTCTATGATTCTATCACAGAGGGATGAATCGTGGCTCTGCGATGATTATTGATAATTATTGATAAGTATTGATAGATTATTTTTTTTGCATTAGGATCAAAATATTGGAAATTGTACTCTCTCTGTACATTTTGTTAATAGAAAGTATAGCTGGGCTCTGATTGGTAAAGAGATTTGTCTGGATACAAAATAACAGAATTGGATACAAAGTAGCAGTCGCTGAGCTGTGCAGTCATTGGATACAAAGTAGCAGTCGCTGAGCTGTGCAGTCATCGCTCTGATGTAGATCACATGAAGACTGATCATCTGATCAGACAGTGAAGCGGAGTGAAGGCAATTCTGAGCGTTCGCTGAGCCATCATCGCCTGTCATCGTCTTCCACAGCGACTCCCCGCTGAGCGCAGTGTCACGCAATGCAACGCTTCACCTCCCTTCTACTATGGCTGACGCGTCCCAGATCCCTGACGGCCCTTAGTTGATGCTGATCAAAGCCCTAAACAAATACATATAAAAAAATGTATAAAATACATACCGAATACTATGAATTGAGGAATAAATATATAAATCTCTATAAAGAGTACCTGTCACCTGTGCATGTTATCACATAGAAGGATTTTAAGCCTCCTTGTAATAGCAATACAATAAAAAAAAGTATAAAGTGTAAAACAAAGATTATAAAAAAATACAAATAATTAAAAAACAATTTTTAAAGCCCCCCTCCCCCCCCCCCGTAAAAAAAAAGTATAAAGTGTAAAACAGAGATTATAAAAAAAACAAGTAATTAAAAGCATTTTTTTCAAGCCCCCCTCCCCCCGTAAAAACAATATAAGGTGTAAAACAAAGATGATAAAAATTACAAATAATTAAAAAACGTTTTTTTTCAAGCTCCCCCCCCCCCCCCCCCATATACACCCAATATGTAATATAGGACGCAGTGCCGGGACAAGGTCATCTAGAGCCCAGGGCGAACATGTAAAACTGCACCCCCCCCCCCACCAAAGATGTATGAGCATTATGTGTCAGCAAATATCCCCCCACAAAAAGACTGCATGCTCACCCCTAAGCATAAATCCCCCCTCCTCCCTGTAAAAATCCACCCCCTAACTGCAATCCCCCCTCCCAGCACAAATCTTTGCCCCACCATCCCCCAAATCCCCCCAGCTCAAATGCCCCCCCTTAAAAAAAAAACATTTGCCCCTCCTAGCACAAATCCTGTAACCCTAAAATGTCCCCTCTTAGTACACAGCTTCTCCCCACACACACTTTAAATACCATCTCCCAGCACAAATTCCCCCCAAATCATCCCCTCCTAGTACAAATCTTCTTTCCCCTTCTCAGCACAAATCTCCCTGAATCGCCACTCTTAGCAACCCCCCTCCCAAATTTCCTCTCCTACTACACATCTTCCCCCCCCCCCTCCCCACACACACTTTAAATCCCATATCACAGCACCAATTCCTCCCAAATCATCCCCTCGTAGCACAAATCTTCTTCCCCCCTCCAAACACAAATCTCCCTGAATCACCACTCTTAGCAAGGAGTGATGGGACTGGCTTCCATAATCTTAGTTTGCTTAGAATCACCACTCTAAGCAAATCCCCCCCCCCCCCTTCCCAAATCATTCCCTCCTAGCACAAATCTTCTTCCCCCTCCCCAACACAAATCTCCCTGAATCACCACTCTTAGCAAAACCCCCTCCCAAATTTCCCCTCCTAGTACACATCTCCCCCCCCCCCCCCACACACACACTTTAAATTCCATCTCACAGCACAAATTCCACCCAAATCATCCCCTCCTAGCACTTCTTCCCCCCTCAAAATAAATCTCCCTGAATTACCAGTCTTAGCAACCCCCCCCCCTTCCCAAATTTCCCCTCCTAGAACAATACTTGCCCCAGCCACCCTCAAAATTCCCTCTTCCAACACAAATGCCCTCCCCCCAATCTCCTTGTGGTGCCCCCCCCCCCACTTCCCATGTTACCACAGTGCCCAGGGGAGCTGCCTCTCCTGCCCACTCCTTGTCCTGGACCTGATAGGGTGAGCACGTGTGCCACAAATGTGAGGTATGGTTGTGAACGTCAAAGTGAGAGCAATAATTCTTCGGCCATAATTCTCAGTTATCTCCTCTGACCTGATAACCTGTAAAGGCTATTAAAGTGTCACCTATGGAGCTACTAAAGTGTCACCTATGGAGCTACTAAAGTGTCACCTATGGAGCTATAAAAGTGTCGCCTATGGAGAATTCTGGGTACCAACGTTTTCTGCAATTTCACAGACGTGCTCAGTTTTAAGGCTTAACATGTTTGCTATTATTTACATGTTTTATATTTCACCAAAAAGTTGGGTATAATATTGTTTTTGTTTGCATTAAAATCCATTTATTGATTTTTTTGCTGAAAATGTGAATTTGTTAAAAACTGTGCAATGTGACATAAAAAAGTTGCAACTATCACCATTTTATTCTCCAGGGTCTCTGCATTCAGAAAATATTTGCTTTTTTTTCTGTAAAGAAATGCAAATTTTAAAGTGTGCAAAAAATTAAGAAATTGCCCCAGTAGACAAAAGGGTTACACTCACATTACAGACTGTCTGTTGTGTGGGAAATGGAGTCCCTGGCTTTCTCTTTATGTTTATTGCACTGGAAGCTCCATCTCTGATGACGGCATGTCACTTCTAATGGAATGCCGGGTTATACTGTTTCCTATGACAATGTTGTGACTCATAAAGCTCTGATTTTTACTCTTGGATGAACTAACGTTGTGTCACTTTTCATCTTCCTGTAGATGATGATCAGCAGATAGCAGTGTACAGGATGACCATGGCTCCCCGGAAAAGGAATCGTCATGCTCTGGGATTCCTCTGCTGTTTCGGGGGCAGCGAACACCCTGAAATCAACCTCAAGGACAACAACCCGCTTCAGTTTGTGGAGTTTGCGGGGCCCATGCCATCTGCCGATGAGCTCAACGCCCGCTTCTCCGAGCTGGTGGTAAGTGAACTGCATTCATCTTACTTGGATCATGTAGAGTCTATAGAACTGTCCAGGTTATAAGTGACGGCTGCCTGCCCTCCATCGGTGACAGTGACTCCTTATATTGTTCTTTATAAGCGACTGCTGCCTGCCCTCCATCGGTGACAGTGACTCCTCCTTATAATGTTCTTTATAAGGGACTGCCGCCTGCCTTCCATCGGTGACAGTGACTCCTCCTTATAATCTTTATAAGTGACCACCGCCTGCCCTCCATCAGTGACTCCTCCTTATAATGTTCTTTATAAATGACTGCTGCCTGCCCTCCATCGGTGACAGAGACTCCTCCTTATAATGTTCTTTATAAGCGACTGCTGCCTGCCCTCTATAGGTGACAGTGACTCCTCCTTATAATGCTCTTTATAAGTGACTGCTGCCTGCCCTCCATCAGTGACAGTGACTCCTCCTTAAAATGTTCTCTATAAGGGACTGCTGCCTACCCTCTATAGGTGACAGTGGCGCCTCCTTATAATGTTCTCTATAGGTGACTGCTGCCTGCCCTGTATCGGTGACAGTGACTCCTACTCATAATGTTCTCTATAAGTGACTGCTGCCTGTCCTCTATTGGTGACAGTGACTCCTACTCATAATGTTCTCTATAAGTGACTGCTGCCTGTCCTCTATTGGTGACAGTGACTTCTCCTTATAATGTTCTTTATAGGTGACTGCTGCCTGCCCCATATAGGTGACAGTGACTCCTCCTTATAATGTTCTTTATAAGTGACTGCTGCCTGCCCCATATAGGTGACAGTGACTCCTCATTATAATGTTCTTTATAAGTGACTGCTGCCTGCCCCATATAGGTGACAGTGACTCCTCATTATAATGTTCTTTATAAGTAACTGCTGCCTGCCCCCTAAAGGGGATGGTGACTCATTATTAAAATTTTCTCTATAAGTGACTGCTGTCTGCCCTCTATAGGTGACAGTGACTCCTCCTTATAATGCTCTTTATAAGTTACTGCTGCCTGTCCTCCATCGGTGACAGTGACTCCTCATTATAATGTTCTCTATAGGTGACTGCTGCCTGACCTCCATCTGTCAATGTGACTTCTCATTATAATGGCCACAGAGAGTATTCTTTGACCAGCAGGAACAGTAGGAGGGCTACCATTTTCATACAAGGGGCATTTGCAAGGAGCCAACTAGTGGTGGGCCATTTCCAGCCCTGGGTGAGCCACCATTACCCCGAGGGCCCCAGTTTCAGAAGGTCAGGGAATGCACTTATTTGCTTATATATGGTAACATCAGTGGACCTTGATGCATAATGTATGTCGAAATAGTCAGTGGTAGTCTCCTTTGGAAGCCTGTGTGACAATGCAGGGAAACAACTGAGAAATGCCATACAGCCATTGCAGGGGTACATGCTTACATGAAGTGGCTGCAAACAGGATGCAGGGGGAGCAGTAGTGAGAGCTCTATGTGAGCTGATTTGTGGTGCCTTTCATTGTGAATGGCACCCCATTGCATTGTACAGTGTAGCACACATGCAATGCACTAAAGCGCACCACAATACAAAGCACCATGTGTTGTGGTGTGCTGCATTTTGAAGAAAGGGTCATGCACAATTGTTTCATCTGCTGTGCTGCATTGGCAGCCCAATAATAAGGAATAGACTGCCCTTAGGCAGGTCACATTAACGCATGTGCATTAACTACTTCTGGACCGGAACGATTTGCCCCCTTAATGACCAGGCTAATTTTGCAATATGGCACTGCGTTACTTTAACGGACAATTGCACCGTCGTGCGACGCTGTACCCAAATAAAACCAATGTCCTTTTTTCCCCACAAATAGAGTTTTCTTTTGGTCACCTGTGCGAATTTTTTATTTTTTACGCTATAAACAAAAAAAAGAGCGACAATTCTGGAAAAAAAAAAAAAACATATTTTTCACATTCTGCTATATAACATTCCCAATAAAAAATAAAAAAATCTAAATATTTTTTAAAATCAAAAAATTTTAAAATAAAAAAAAATAAAAACATTTAAAATCAAAATGGAGTGAAGGCAATTCTGAGCGTTTTAGGCAACATTTTAGGCCAATTTGTTTTCTTCTACATATTTTTGGTAAACAAAAAATCGAAATAAGCGTATTTTGATTGGTTTGCGCAAAAGTTATCGCGTCTACTAACTACGGGAAAGATTTATGTCATTTTTATTTATTTTTACTAGTATTGGCGGCGATCTGCAATTTTTTTTTGCGGGACTGTGAAATTGCGGCGGACAGATCGGACCCCTAACTGACATTTTTTACACTTTTGCGGGGGGACCAGTGACATTACTACAGTAATCAGTGCTAAAAATATGCACTGTTACTGTAATAATGACACTGGCAGGGAAGGGGCTAATACAGTAAGTGATCAAGGGGTTAAATATGTACCTAGAGGCGTGCTTCTAACTGTATGGGGGAGGGACTTGTGAAATGATCATAGAGACCTGTGTTCCTATATAGAAGGATCACAGGAGCTCTGTGATCATTCCAGGGAGAAGAACGGTCAGCTGTGTTTACAACAGCTGACCGTTCTTCTCTATCAGTTGGGAGCGATTGCGGGTTTCAGGTGGTAATCTGAGCCGACGGCCCCATGCATCCAATTCCCCCGCTGCCGAGTGGGGGCGGGAGCGCGCTGCAGACAGAGCACGCTCGCCCCCTAGCTGCAGGCGCGCGACCGACGCATACCTACGTCGGATCGCGCAGGAGGGCGGCCCTGCCGCAGTATAACTTCGGCGGGCGGTCTGGCACCATGCACCACAATGGAACGCTTTAGTGTGAATGGGCCTTAAATGGTTGCTATACTGAGAGAAACGTAGGCTGAAATAATTGGGCTCCTTCTAAAAATGTTGTTCGCCTGGCTGTCTCTCTCTGAAGTTTCTATGCTAGGACATCTTCAAATAGGAATAAACCCTACATACCCTCAAGCGATGGCTGTACGCCATTGCTCAGGGCAGGATGATGGTGGTCACAGTGGACGATGTCTGTGTAATCCGTAAAGAAACAATCTTCGGGAAGCCCCTGTGACAGGGTGACAACGCAGGAGCACAATTGGGAGACAGAGACAAAACAATGTCACCAGGATCAGGACAAGAGGTGGGCAGGAGGGGTGGCTGCCTTCTAGGTGGGGGGGGGGGGGCACCACGAGGAGATAGGGGGGTGATTTGTGTTGGCTGGGGGAATATAGGGGGCTGCAGGGGGTAAGAATTGTTCCAAGTGTGGAAATTTGGGGAGGGGGTGCTAAGAAATGTTATATGGGGGGATTTGTGTTGGGAGGGGGAAAGAGGATTTGTACTAGAAGAAGTGATATGGTAGATGGTAGAGGGGATTTGTGCTAGAAGGGGAAATTTTATGAGGGGGGTTATTGCTACAAGGCAAGGGGGCATATGTGCTGGGAGGGGGATATGTGCTGAGAGGGAATTTGTGCTAGGAGGGAACACTTTCATGGGCGGGGGGGGGGGGGGATTTGGGCTGGAAGGGGGGATTCGTATTCATATTTGGATGTGTATTCAGAAGGGAAATTTGAGGATTAGAGGATTTGAGTGACTTTTTTTTTCGGAGGGGTGATTTGTGCTGGTGGGATTAGAAGAGAGGGAGGATTTGAGCTGGAAGGAGTGATGGAGTGGGGGGGCAGAGATTTGTGCTCAGAGAGGCAATTTCAGCAGAGGGTGGATTTCTCCTGGGAGGATGTTTTTTTTGCTTAGAAGGTAAGCATTTAGATTTCTTTTGGGGGGGGAGGGGATATTTTGGCTAGGAGGGGGAGGATTCAGAGTAGGGGCCAGAGGATGTGTACTTGGAGTGGAAATTTGAGGGGTAGAGAATTTGTGCTAGGAGGAGTGATGCTTTTTTTTTTGGGGAGGGGTGATGGGGGGAGGGGAGAGCAAAGATTTGTGTAGGGAAGGGCAATTTCAGCAGGGGGGCCGATTTGCCCTGGGAGGAGAGGGGATTTATTCTTAAGGGGTAAGCGTGCAGAATAGTGTTCATTTTTTTATTTTTGGGGGTGGGGGGAGTGATTTTTGCTAACACGTAAAGCTCATACATCCTGGGGGGGGGGGGGGGGACATGTTCGCCCTAGGCTCTAGGTGGCCTTGTCCCGCCACTAGTTACCCTATGGCAGGATCACCAAGGAATCATTTTAATAAAGCTGCAGATTTAAAAATATAAAAATGATGTTTGATATTAACCACTTGCCGACCAGCCGCTGCAGTTATACGTTGGCAGGTTCCTGCGAATTGCCGTACCTGTACTTTTTTTTTTTTATTAAAAATATGTAGCAGAATACATATTGGCCTAAAAGGATGAAAAATTTAGATTTTTACATTTTTTTTTTTTTGGGAATGTTCTATAGCAGAAAGTGAAATCTATTGTTTTTAATTTAAATTTTATTTGATTTAATTTTTAATTTAAATTTAATTTTATTTAATTTTTTATTAAATTAAAAAAATATATATTTTTTTTCAGAATTGTCGCTATTTTATTGTTTATAGTTTAAAAAATAAAAATCGCAGAGGTGATCAAATACCACCAAAAGAAAGCTCTATTTATGGGGAAAATAAGAATGTCAATTTTATTTGGGTACAGCATTGTACGACCATGCAATTGTCCATTAAAGTAACGCAGTGCCGAATTGCAAAAAATGGCCTGGTCATTAGGGGGGAAAATCTTCTGGGCCAGAAGTGGTTAAATTAAGTGAAAAAATAAATGAAGAATAAATAAGATTTTAGCCACTGAGTTTATGTTTTATTATATATATATATATATATATATATTTATTTATTTATATCTATATTTATTTTTATTTATTTATTTATTTATATATATATATATATATATATATATATATATATATATTTATTTATATCTATATCTATATTTATTTTTATTTATTTATATATATATATATATATATATATATATATATATATATATATATATATATATATATTAATTTTATATATATATATATATATATTTATTTATTATATATATATATATATATATATATATATATATATATATATATATATATATATATATATTTACTTATATTATATTTTTATATTTATATTTTTTGGTATGTCCTCTGCTGTGTGTTGGGGAACGGTTGTACATCGGGAACTGTAAACAACACGCTGTGGTTGGTGCGGAGGATCGGTGCCTGCCACCAGCATATAATGCCATCCTTGTGTGTCTGCCCGGACGGCGGTGCCAGTATAGAGACGAGCTTTCATACTCATCAGTCAGGGGGAGGCGCTGTTCCCGGCCGCAGACTTCATACTGCAGCAGCGGATAATTAACCCGGCCGTGACCTGAACTAAAACATTGCAACATGATGGTCCCCTTATGGGACTCCCCATTAAAATGAACCTGTCAAACTAGGGGGGAGCTTACATAAGTACACAGCAGCAGAATTCTATTGGCCTTCTAGAATAAAGGTGACCTAGGGGGGTCAGCATACAGTATCTCACAAAAGTGAGTACACCCCTCACACTTTTGTAAATATTTGATTCTATCTTTTCATGTGACAACACTGAAGAAATGACACTTTGCTACAATGTAAAGTAGTGATTATACAGCTTGTATAACAGTGTAAATTTGCTGTCCCCTCAAAATAACTCAACACACAGCCATTAATGTCTAAACCGCTGGCAACAAAAGTGAGTACACCCCTAAGTGACAATGTCCAAATTGGGCCCAATTAGCCATTTTCCCTCCCCGGTGTCATGTGACTCGTTAGTGTTACAAGGTCTCAGGTGTAAATGGGGAACAGGTGTGTTAAATTTGGTGTTATCGCTCTCACTCTCTCCTGCTGGTCACTGGAAGCTCAACATGGCACCTCATAGCAAAGAACTCTCTGAGGATCTGAAAAAAAGAATTGTTGCTCTACATAAAGATGGCCTAGGCTATAAGAAGTTTGCCAAGACCCTGAAACTGAGCTGCAGCACGGTGGCCAAGACCACGATTCAGCTGGGGGGAGGGCTCTGTGACAGGCACACAGAGATCGGTGATTCAGCTGGGGGGGCTCTGTGACAGGCACACAGAGATCGGT
Source organism: Pelophylax lessonae (assembly GCF_965119305.1). Lineage (NCBI taxonomy): Eukaryota > Metazoa > Chordata > Amphibia > Anura > Ranidae > Pelophylax > Pelophylax lessonae. The sequence goes on along the minus strand of NC_138770.1, from coordinate 675,925,050 downwards.
GATTCAGCTGGGGGGGGGGGGCTCTGTGACAGGCACACAGAGATCGGTGATTCAGCTGGGGGGGGGGCTCTGTGACAGGCACATAGAGATCGGTGATTCAGCTGGGGGGGGGGGGGCTCTGTGACAGGCACACAGAGATCGGCGATTCAGCTGGGGGGGGGGGGGCTCTGTGACAGGCACACAGAGATCGGTGATTCAGCTGGGGGGGGGCTCTGTGACAGGCACACAGAGATCGGTGATTCAGCTGGGGGGGGGGCTCTGTGACAGGCACACAGAGATCGGCGATTCAGCTGGGGGGGGGCTCTGTGACAGGCACACAGAGATCGGTGATTCAGCTGGGGGGGGGCTCTGTGACAGGCACACAGAGATCGGTGATTCAGCTGGGGGGGGCTCTGTGACAGGCACACAGAGGTCGGTGATTCAGCTGGGGGGGGCTCTGTGACAGGCACACAGAGATCGGTGATTCAGCTGGAGGGGGCTCTGTGACAGGCACACAGAGATCGGCGATTCAGCTGGGGGGGGGCTCTGTGACAGGCACACAGAGATCGGTGATTCAGCTGGGGGGGGGGGGCTCTGTGACAGGCACACAGAGATCGGTGATTCAGCTGGGGGGGGCTCTGTGACAGGCACACAGAGATCGGCGATTCAGCTGGGGGGGGCTCTGTGACAGGCACACAGAGATCGGTGATTCAGCTGGGGGGGGGGGGGCTCTGTGACAGGCACACAGAGATCGGTGATTCAGCTGGGGGGGGGCTCTGTGACAGGCACACAGAGATCGGCGATTCAGCTGGGGGGGCTCTGTGACAGGCACACAGAGATCGGTGATTCAGCGGGGGGGGGGGACTCTGTGACAGGCACACAGAGATTGGTGATTTAGCGGGAGCGGCTCTGTGACAGGCACACAGAGATCGATTATTCAGTGGGGGGAGGGCTCTGTGACAGGCACACAGAGATCGGGGTTTCAGCTTAGCTCAGACACAGGATCTCACTGTGCCTGTCTGACAGGAGAGACCCCTGCTTTGTTAACATAGGCAGGCGGCTCTCCTATCAGTTTCTCTGAAGATCGCGGGAGGGCGGTAGCGATCGAGCCCGCTCCTCCCGCAGTCTGGCTCCCCCTGTGCCCAATCACAGCGGGTGCGCGGCCCCGGCGGCGCGTGCGCGCTGCCGAGACCGCATGCACATAATCACGTAGATCTACGTGTGAATATGCGCATCCGAGCCGCCCTGCCGTGGTAAATCTGCGTGGGGCGGTTGGCAAGTGGTTAAAGTTCATGTGCGTGTAAAGGCTGTTGTCCCAATACTTTTGACAATATAGTGTGTATCTATATGTATACATTTTGACTTCCTCTCTGGGGCAGGGTGCTGACGCTTCACCTCCAGCCTCTCATATGCATGCACCTGAGAAAAAAAATTATAGAAAAAATTATAGTAAAAAAAAAAAATCCAATGGCAAAACCTTGACTGGTTTCTCTAGACTGGGAGAGCTGGCAGACCGGCCAATCACATCCGACATGCGGTAGATTCACGTTGCTCTTTGGCCAATGACCAGCGTTAATTCTTCCCGGAGAATGTCAGCGTGGGATTTATTTCTCGCTTTCCCTCCCCGCGGTTAGGAGAATGGAAGAAATTTGGAGGCGCAGAGCCCAGGCGTGCGCCAAACCCGAAAGAATCCTTCCGCGGAATACTTGTCGAAGCTCCCTGACATCAGAACAATCGATGTTGTGTCTGCTCAGCCCACCCGGTCCGCCGAAGAAGACTCCGGCTGGGAAGACCGAGCCAAAATGCTGCGTGCGGCGTGCCGGCGTAACGCTGTTCTTCGTTAATATAATCCGCGATTGTGGCCAGGAATAAATTGACAGCAGAAGAAGGCGGAGGGGAAATCAGGAAACTTCCAACTATTTCACCTTCGTCTACAGCCGGGATTTTTTTGAAGCCGGTTTTTTTACTTTGTTTATATGGGAATATTAGGCATTAATTAACCACTTGCCGACCAGCCGCCACCTATATACGGCGGCAGGTCGGCAGGTTCCCGTGAACCACCATACCTGTACGGCGGTTTGCGGGAGCGATCCTGGGGGGCGCACTCGCCAGCGGGGAAGCTGAGGCATGGGGACGGAGGCCACAATTGCCGCCAGGCGCCCGCGATCACTCCCCGTGGAGACAAAAACGGCGGTCTGCTGGGGACGCTGTACCCAAATAAACATGATGTCCTTTTTTCCCCATAAATAGAGCTTTCTTTTGGTGATATTTGATCACCCGTGCGATTTTTATTTTTTTTATTTTTTGCGCTATAAAAAAAAAACAATTCGGAAAAAAAAAAACAATATTTTCTATTTTCTGCTATACAACATTCCCAATTAAAAAAAAATGTAAAAATCAGATTTTTTTCATTTCATTTCTTTCATCGTTTCATTTTAGGCTAATTTGTATTCTGCTACATATTTTTGGTAAAAAAATCCCAAAAAATGTATTTTGATTGGATTGCACAAAAGTTATCGCATCTAAAAACGAGGGGAAAGATTTATGTCATTTTTTTTTTCTACTAGTAATGGCGGCGATCTGTAATTTTTAGCGGGACTGCGACATTGCGGCGGACAGATCGGACCCTTAAATGACATTTTTGACACTTTTATTTTAACACGTTAATTTTGACATGTTATTTTAACGGACAATTGCGCGGTCGTGCGACACTGTACCCAAACAAAATTTACGTCCTTTTTTTCCCACAAATAGAGCTTTTTTTTAGTGGTATTTGTTTACCTGTGCGATTTTTTTTTTTTTTTTTTTTGCGCTATAAACAAAAAAAGAGCGACAATTTTGAAAAACAAACAATATTTTTTACATTCTGCTATAACATTCTCAAAAAATAAAAATTTAAAATCACATTTTTTTAACATTTTAGGCCAATTTGTTTTCTGCTACATATTTTTGTTAAAAAAAAAATCGCAATAAGCGTATTTTGATTGGTTTGCACAAAAGTTATCGCGTCTACAAACTATGGGAAAGATTTATGTCATTTTTTTTTTTTTTTTACTAGTAATGGCGGCAATCTGCGACATTTTGCCGGATTGTGACATTGTGGCGGACAGATCGGACCCCTAACTGACATTTTTGACGCTTTTGGGGGGACCAGTGACATTACTGCAGTAATCAGTGCTAAAAAATATGCACTGTTACTGTCCTAATGACACTGGCAGGAAAGGGGTTAACCCAGGGGTGATCAAAGGGTTAAATGTGAGCCTAGGGGGTGTTTTCTAACTGTATGGGGGAGGGGATTGTGAAATGATCACAGAGACCTGTGTTCCTATATAGAAGGATCACAGGCGCTCTGTGATCATTCCAGCCGACCGTCCTTCACTCTCAGCGGGGAGCGGTTGTGGTTACCCGGTGGCAATAGCGGCTGCCAGTCCTGTGAATTGGCTTCCCCGCTGACTAATGGGGGTGGACGCGCACCCCCAGGATCGCTCCTACAAGTACCAGTACGGCGGTTTCACAAGCCAACAATGAGGCCAGGTGAAACCTGTGCAGGTGAGCAGTGGTTTGAAATCTGTCCGTCCCCCTTATTTCCTGTGCCAGCCAAAGGGGCTCAGCAGGATAGGAAGTGATGGGAAATCTCTCTAATGTTCACAGGGTGTCACCGGGACCCACAGTGAGAGGAATTCCCCTTAGAGGAGTAACAGCAAAACAAACCTGCCAGACGTTCTAACCCTCGCAAACAAAGATTGAAATGGTTGGAGTTAGATTCCATTCGCACCTGAGCCTATCGTTTTCAGGTGTTTTTTGGGCTTTTTTTGTGCTTTTTTTTAGGTGTTTTTTTGCAGGTGTTTGGAGCAGAGGCGTAACTAGAACCTTCAGGGCCCCAGTGCAAGAAACCATGAAGGGCCCCCCCAGACCCCTGACCGGGGCCCTTCCCTTCAAGCCTGGGGCTCTTCCCACTGACCCTGGGGCCCTTTACTCTCGTTGTGGGGCCCTTTATTACGGTCCCGCAGCCGGACCCTTTCACAAGTTCTGCAGTGGGCCCCCTTCCTGCCATCTTGGGGCCTCCCCACGGTGGTGGAATGCCAGGGCCCGGTCCCAAGTGTGACCTTTGTTACATAGTAGGTGAGGTTGAATAAAGACAATAGTCCATCCAGTTCAACCTGTGTAGGTGTGTGTGGCTGTAATCATCTCCCATACCCCTGAATGTTCTGATCCTTGAGATGTAAGTCTTTGTGATCCTGGAAGTTTACCCACTGGTGTCAGTAGTTTTTATTTTTTGGTATTTTAGTTGTATTATTTTTTATGATTTTATTTTATTTTTTTACAATGTGACTGACTATGACTCTGTCCATTCAGAAAAGGAAGGAGCTGGTAAATTACAGATTTACCGACCCCTTCCTGGTTCTCTATTGTGACACATCCCCTGCAGCAGCCGGCAGGAGAGGGGAGGGAGCGTAGTGGGGGGGGGGGTGACCAGGGGAGCACAGTGGGGGGGGGGACCAGGGAAGCACAGTGGGGGGGGAACCAGGGGAGCACAGTGGGGGGGGGCAGGGGAGCACAGTGGGGGGGGGCAGGGGGAGCACAGTGGGGGGGGGACCAGGGAAGCACAGTGGGGGGGGGGACCAGAGGAGCACAGTGGGGGGGGACCAGGGGAGAAAAGTGGGGGGGACCAGGGGAGAACAGTGGGGGGGGGCAGGGGGAGCACAGTGGGGGGGGGACCAGGGGAGCACAGTGGGGGCGGGAACCAGGGGAGCACAGTGGGGGGGGCAGGGGAGCACAGTGGGGGGGGGGGACCAGGGGAGCACAGGGGGGGGACCAGGGAAGCACAGTGGGGGGGGGACCAGAGGAGCACAGTGGGGGGGGACCAGGGGAGAACAGTGGGGGGGGGGGACCAGGGGAGCACAGTGGGTGGGGGGGGACCAGGGGAGCACACAGGGGCCCAGAGACAGCAGAACACAAGTGAACTGGATAGGAGGAGAGGCGGGGGCAGCATACAGAGGAACCAATCTCCTCCATTTTCCTCCTGCAGCTACAGAAGGAAAAAGGAGGACAGTGATTTCTCTACATGCTGCCCCCACCTCCCCTCCTATCCAGGTGTACAGGGGAGCCGCACAGACCCGGAGCATGGGGCCCAGTTGCAATTGCAACCCCTGTAGGTACGCCCCTGGTTTGGAGGCAGGCATTACAGTACCAAAATGCTTGTAATCTGCCAAAAGAAATGAAGCTCATGTAATTTTTTTGAGCTTCAGGCGTTTTGCTTCAGGCGACAAAACGCTCAGATGTGAACAGGCGCCATTGAAATGAATGGGATTTTGCTTGTTGGGTGTTTTGAGACTTCAGAGATGAGCGTTTTACGAGCTGAAAAACACTCAGGTGTGAACAGGGCCTTAGACTTTGATTGCAATCTTGTTTTTTTTTATACTGTTATGTATACTCAAGAGCTGGAAGACAGCTTATTTTTTTTTTCTCAGTATGACCGATTTTCTTTACATTTTACCTGACCGCAAATGGAGAATGCAGCCTGAGGAATGAGACTCCTGGTCAGTACAGCTAGACGAAGTACAATGCTTCTATCTGCCATTAGAATTCTGTGATTTCTCACTCCGTACAATAGCGCATTCACACAGCCGTACGCCGCGTTTTGTGTCTCCTTCCTACAGCAGCTGGGAATTATTAGCAGAGAAGAGCTTCCATCCAGCAGCTGGGCCAACCCGGCTTTATATACCGGGAATGACATTTATTAATATTTGACACCCCCTTCAGCCCCCACTCTGTGTCTAGACATAAGCGCCATTTGTATATTATAGCGCCTTTAAATCTTTTTACGTGCCCGGCGCGAGAGCGCGGATTGTTAATTGGGGTAAAGACGGCCACATTGTTCCAGGGCATCGAATAGTTTAATTAAGCAGAGCTTATTCTGAAGCCAAATGTAACATTTTTCTTTATTAGCGCTCTTTACAAGAGGCGAGCGACGGCTTCAGTGCGGAAAACTGCCAACCGTAATGCGCTCATACCTATAGCAGCTCTAAAGTGGACCTGTCATTACCTCTGACTACATTCCTGACATGTCCCTATGAACAGCAACACAATCGCTTTTCAGAAAAGATCCACCTTTTATCATTAACCGAAAATCCTTCAGCTCCAGTCAATTAAATCAGTCTGCTTCAATCTCATTCCCTACCATCTCATTCCCCACCATCCCATTCCCCACCATCTCATTCCCCACCATCCCATTCCCCACCATCTCATTCCCTACCATCTCCTTCTCCACCATCTCATTCTGCACCATCTCATTCTGCACCATCTCATTCCCCACCATCTCATTCCCCACCATCTCATTCTCCACCATCTCATTCTCCACCATCTCAGCATCCCCCACCATCTCATTCCCCACCATCTCATTCCGCACCATCTCATTCCCCACCATCTCATTCCCCACCATCTCATTCTCCACCATCTCATTCTCCACCATCTCATTCCCCACCATCTCATTCTCCACCATCTCAGCATCCCCCACCATCTCATTCCCCACCATCTCATTCCCCACCATCTCATTCTCCACCATCTCATTCCCCACCATCTCATTCTCCACCATCTCAGCATCCCCCACCATCTCATTCCCCGCCATCTCATTCCCCACCGTCTCATTCCCCACCATCTCAGCAGTCCCCACCATCTCATTCTGCACCATCTCATTCCTCACCGTCTCATTCCTCACCGTCTCATTCCCCACCGTCTCATTCCCCACCGTCTCATTCCTCACCGTCTCATTCCCCACCGTCTCATTCCCCACCGTCTCATTCCCCACCGTCTCATTCCCCACCGTCTCATTCTCCTCCATCTCATTCCCCACCATCTCATTCTCCTCCATCTCATTCCCCACCATCTCATTCTCCACCATCTCAGCATCCCCCACCATCTCATTCCCCGCCATCTCATTACCCACCATCTCATTCCCCACCATCTCAGCATTCCCCACCATCTCATTCTGCACCATCTCATTCCCCACCCTCTCATTCCTCACCGTCTCATTCCCCACCGTCTCATTCCCCACCGTCTCATTCCCCACCGTCTCATTCCTCACCGTCTCATTCCCCACCGTCTCATTCCCCACTGTCTCATTCCCCACCGTCTCATTCCCCACCATCTCATTCTCCTCCATCTCATTCCCCACCATCTCATTCTCCTCCATCTCATTCCCCGCCGTCTCATTCCCCGCCGTCTCATTCCCCGCCGTCTCATTCCCCACCATCTCATTCCTCACCATCTCATTCCCCGCCATCTCATTCCCCACCGTCTCATTCCCCACCGTCTCATTCCTCACCATCTCATTCCCCGCCATCTCATTCCCCACCGTCTCATTCCTCACCGTCTCATTCCCCACCGTCTCATTCCCCACCATCTCATTCCTCACCATCTCTTTCTCCACCATCTCATTCCCCACCGGTACACAGGCATTACATTTTGTATCACTTGACCCCCCCTTTAGATTGTAAGCTCTAACGAGCAGGGTCCTCTGATTGCTCCTGTAGTGAATTGTATTGTGATTGTGTAACCTGCCCTTATATTGTAAAGTGCTGCCCAAATTTTTGGTGCTATATAACTGCTGAATAATAATAATAATTAATATTATTTCCACAGTCTCCTCCCCACTACTGATTATTCAGACTGTACATTGATAGAGAGATACGGAAGTAACATTGTTTATAAACGTTGATCAGCCAGGGGAACATCGCCTGTATCATGTCTGCAGTCTCTGACCATCTCTTGCATCATGTCTGCAGTCTCCGACCATCTCTTGTATCATGTCTGTAGTCTCTGAACATCTCTTCTATCATGTCTGCAGTCTCTGATCATCTCTTGTATCATGTCTGCAGTCTCTGACCATCTCTTGCATCATGTCTGCAGTCTCTGACCATCTCTTGCATCATGTCTGTAGTCTCTGAACATCTCTTCTATCATGTCTGCAGTCTCTGACCATCTCTTGTATCATGTCTGCAGTCTCTGACCATCTCTTGTATCATGTCTGCAGTCTCTGACCATCTCTTGTATCATGTCTGCAGTCTCCGACCATCTCTTGTATCGTGTCTGCAGTCTCTGAACATCTCTTGCATCATATCTGCAGTCTCTGACCATCTCTTCTATCATATCTGCAGTCTCTGACCATCTCTTCTATCATGTCTGCCGTCTCTGACCATCTCTTCTATCATGTCTGCCGTCTCTGACCATCTCTTCTATCATGTCTGCCGTCTCTGACCATCTCTTCTATCATGTCTGCCGTCTCTGACCATCTCTTCTATCATGTCTGTAGTCTCTGACCATCTCTTGTATCATATCTTTAGTCTCTGACCATCTCTTGTATCATGTCTGCAGTCTCTGACCAGCTATTGTATCATATCTGCAGTCTCTGGCCATCTCTTTTATCATGTCTGCAGTCTCTGACCATCTCTTGTATTGTGTCTCCAGTCTCTGACCATCTCTTGTATGATGTCTGCAGTCTCTGACCATCTCTTGTATCATGCCCATAGTCATTCACTATATCCTGTTGTGTTTCTGCTGTCTCTGACACTGAATCTTCACTGAATTTTATGTGCGGCCCTCTGGTGATATTGAGGACCACACTTGAGGACCCCTAAATCCAGAAAGTTGACCACCATTGCCTTAAAGGAGAAGTCCAGACAAAACCTAACTAATGCTAAACCTGCTCTGCGCCACATTCTAACCCTAATCTATATAACCCTGTAAAGCAAAAATCACTGTACTTACCTTTTTTGCACCCGATCCAGTCCGGTCCCATCATCAGCTGGCAGCGGCGGCTTCAGCCTGAAGGCGGGTGCAGGAGAGGCATCCGACAACAGAAGCCCCATAGTAAGTCTATGAGTGACGTCACTTCCCTGTAATTTTTACAGCCGTTGTCGGTCCTCTCCTGCACACAGTTTCTGCCGCTGGAGACCGGACAAGATCGGGTGCAGAAAAGGTAAGTACAGTGATTTTCCCTTTACCAGGTTTGATAGATTAGGTTTAGAATGTGGCACAGAGCAGGTTTAGCGTTAGTTAGGTTTTGCCTGGACTTACCCTTTAAGACAGTGGTGTTCAACTTTCTGGATTTAGGGGTCCTCAAGTGTGGCCCTCCACGTCACCAGAGGTTTAGTGTTAGGTTTTGCCTGGACTTAGGTGTCCTCAAGTGTGGCCCTCCACATCACCAGAGGTTTAGTGTTAGGTTTTGCCTGGACTTACCCTTTTAGACAGCGGTGGTAGACTTTCCTGGATTCAGGGGATCCTCAACGTCACCAGAGGTTTAGCGTTAGTTAGGTTTTGCCTGGACTTACCCTTTAAGGCAGTGGTGGTCAACTTTCTGGATTTAGGGGTCCTCAAGTGTGGCCCTCCACATCACCAGAGGTTTAGTGTTAGGTTTTGCCTGGACTTACCCTTTAAGACAGTGGTGGTCAACTTTCCTGGATTCAGGGCTCCTCAAGTGTGGCCCTCAACGTCACCAGAGGTTTAGCGTTAGTTAGGTTTTGCCTGGACTTACCCTTTAAGACAGTGGTGGTCAACTTTCCGGATGTAGGGGTCCTCAAGTGTGGCCCTCAACGTCACCAGAGGTTTAGCGTTAGTTAGGTTTTGCCTGGACTTACTCTTTAAGGCAGTGGTGGTCAACTTTCTGGATTTATGGGTCTTCAAGTGTGGCCCTCACTCAACATCACCAGAGGTTTAGTGTTAGGTTTTGCCTGGACTTACCCTTTAAGTAATGGAAATGTTTTTGCTGAATAGACAAGCACATGGTGGAAATGAAGAACCGTTCAGCCCCATAGGGGGCGTACAGGTATGAGAGCTCCAGCAATGGCTCAGGGCGTGCACCTCCTGAAATAGACCCGGCATTGCCGTTAGCTGAGTCGTACAGGAAGGGTTGATTACCGTTAGCGGGAGTTCAGGCCACACGGCTCCTCTATTTTCTTTTAATGTTCTTCTTCGCTTACTTGGCCCGCCGTCCGAGTCTGACACCCAGAAACACGCGGGACTAATCGCTAAAATAACACGAGGCTGAGCTCAGCGCCGAGCGCTCTCGGTATTAAAAATTCATCAATCTGGAGTTCAGAGGCCTCAGAGCGTATCGGGCCCAGGCGCTGGCAAATATTTTCCTTGGGTGCCGGTCAAGACAGGGCCTTTGTAGTGATCTCTCTCCGGTGGGAAGGAGGCCTCTCGGCCTGCTTGAAAAAAGACGTGAAAGATGCGTGGTAATATCCTTCGCTGTTTTCTTACCCTCCTCGCCGGTCGGGCACAGCCAAAGCTGGGGCTCCACGAAGAATTAAAACAGAACTGTAAATAAGGAAAATGCAGGTGTCTTTCTTGGGGACATTGGCAACAGGGTCAACCAACAGGTGGCACTGCCGAAAATGATGTGACAGTTGACTCCTAGAGGCACTATGGTAATCATGCTCAATTTGCCCACAATGAGCTACATACAACATAGTTGAGAGTCAATAAAATGAAATGTTAAAGTATTCTGTGCCCATGATCAGGGGTTTCCACCATCCCTGTGCTGAGTTCCTGGGTCTGTACACCTGCTGTGCCCATTATGAGGGGTTTCCACCATCCCTGTGCTGAGTTCCTGGGTCTGTACACCTGCTGTGCCCATTATGAGGGGTTTCCACCATCCCTGTGCTGAGTTCCTGGGTCTGTACACCTGCTGTGCCCATTATGAGGAGTTCCCACCATCCATGTGCTGAGTTCCCGGGTCTGTACACCTGCTGTGCCCATTATGAGGGGTTTCCACCATCCCTGTGCTGAGTTCCTGGGTCTGTACACCTGCTGTGCCCATTATGAGGGGTTTCCACCATCCCTGTGCTGAGTTCCTGGGTCTGTACACCTGCTGTGCCCATTATGAGGGGTTACCACCATCCCCGTGCTGAGTTACAGGGTCTTTACACCTTCTGTGCCCATTATGAGGGGTTCCCACCATCCCTTGGCTGAGTTCCCAGGTCTGTACACCTGCTGGGCCCATTATGAGGGGCCCCACCTGTGCTGAGTTCCTGGGTCTGTACACCTGCTATGCCCATAATGAGGGGTTCCCACCATCCCTGTGCTGGGTTTCTGGGTCTGTACACCTGCTATGCCCATAATGAGGGGTTCCCACCATCCCTGTGCTGAGTTCCTGGGTCTGTACACCTGCTATGCCCATAATGAGGGGTTCCCACCATCCCTGTGCTGAGTTCCCGGGTCTGTACACCTGCTGTGCCCTTTATGAGGGTTTCCACCATCCCTGTGCTGAGTTCCCAGGTCTGTACACCTGCTGTGCCCATTATGAGGGTTTCCACCATCCCTGTGCTGAGTTCCCGGGTCTGTACACCTGCTGTGCCCATTATGAGAGGTGCCCACCATCCCTGTGCTGAGTTCCTGGGTCCGTACACCCGCTGTGCCCATTATGAGAGGTGCCCACCATCCCTGTGCTGAGTTCCCAGGTCTGTACACCTGCTGTGCCCATTATGAGGGTTTCCACCATCCCTGTGCTGAGTTCCCGGTCTGTACACCTGCTGTGCCCTTTATGAGGGTTTCCACCATCCCTGTGCTGAGTTCCTGGGTCTGTACACCTGCTGTGCCCTTTATGAGGGTTTCCACCATCCCTGTGCTGAGTTCCCGGGTCTGTACACCTGCTGTGCCCATTATGAGAGGATCCCACCATCCCTGTGCTGAGTTCCTGGGTCCGTACACCTGCTGTGCCCATTATGAGAGGATCCCACCATCCCTGTGCTGAGTTCCTGGGTCCGTACACCCGCTGTGCCCATTATGAGGGGTTTCCACCATTCCTTTGCTGAGTTCGGGTGTCAGGCGATCGCTCCCTGCTGAGAGAGAAGAACGGCCAGCTGTTGTAAACGCAGCCGACCGTTCTTCTCCCTGGAATGATCACAGAGCGCCTGTTAACCTTCTATATAGGAACACATGACTCTATGATCATTTCACAAGCCACGCCACGCCACGCCCCCCCCCCCCCCACAGTTAGAATCACTCCCCTAGGCTCACATTTAACCCCTTGATCACCCACACTGTTAACCCCTTACCTGCCAATGTCATTCTTACAGTAACAGTGCATATATATAGCACTGATTACTGTAGTAATGTCACTGGTACCCCCAAAAGTGTAAAAAATGTCAGTTAGGGGTCCGATCTGTCCTCCGCAATGTCGCAGTCCCGCAAAAAAAATCGCAGATCGCCGCCAGATCGACCGCGCAATTGTCCCTTAAAGTAACGCAGTGCCTAATCGCAAAATAGGGCCTGGTCATTAAGGGGGCAAATCCTTCCGGTCTTAAAGTGGTTAAGTCTCATTTGTGGAGTCTGCAGCTTGAGAAGTGAGACTCCATGTCCAGGCAGACCCTCACAGTTATGTTTTATGATGGCTGGGTGAAGGTGTGTGTGCCAGGCGGTGGGGTGCGGCGTGGAGGTGTTTAGGATTTGCGCGGTGTTTGCACGGGAAGTCATCGGAGGGTGGGAGTGGCACACGATTGTCTACTTTGGTAGCTCCCGCTCTGAAAATTGCTTTACAGGAGGAAAAAAAAAAGAAAAGAAAATCTCTCCCCCCCTTGGCGTGCGAGAATCCGGGCCGGGAATGGAGCGTGCAAGCTTAGCAGTTTCCTCTCCGCCTTTCCCGCGTCTTCCTTCCCGTTCAGCTCCATAGACGGTCATACCGGATCTTTCCCAGGGACGCTGCGGGGGAAGGGAGGGGCCGAGGCAGCGACCACCGATATAAACACAGCTGTGATGTACGGGGCCAACGTCCGGGGGAGGGGGGGGGGGTCCAAACTTTATATAATAAATTGTAATCAGAATGATATTATGGCTCCGATCAATGAAGAAAGAACTTCAGTAAAACAAAGCAAAGAAATTCCAAATAAACCATTATAAAGATCGGACAAAAATAAATCCTTTCTCATCAAAGTTCCCCTTTACTTCAGTGTCCCCATCAGAGTCCCCCTTTACATCAGAGTCCCCACTTATTTTAGGGTCCCCATCAGAGTATCCCCTTATATCAGGGTCTCCATCAGTCTTCCCTTACATCTGGGTTCCCATCTTTATATCAGTGGATCTCTTGGTCATGTCGCCAAAGGTCACCCCTGTGGTTGGTGTTGTTGCAATTTATGACGGGTTCCCTTTAATAAATGAAATCTCTCAGAAGATGGAAGTGACACATGTACAGGTGTGGGGAGATTTCCGATGAATTCGGGGAGCGTGCGCTGGGATTAGTTCACACGTAGCACAGTGAATTCCTTCCTGGATGGGCCGCGGCCGTGCCTGGAATTTTGGGACAGGATGTAGCACTCTCCACCCGGCTTTGTTGCCGGGTAACGCTGTATCCCAAATAAACAAACCAGGAGATTCATTTGGAGCGCTGAGCCTGGAAAATATGTGCCGATTCCAGTCTTCGGATTGCTGATGTGAACTCTTGTGGTTTGAGTTTTGGCCGGAGGACATCGCTCTCCTGCATATTTTCTTCCTGATTCTGGAGGTTTTCAGTCCTCCGCTCCGAGGCTTGCTCAGTTCCAGCAAAGACCATGAATACACGGCTGGGATACAGAGAGTTAAATGTTTGTCCTTCTGTGCAGGTGATCCTGTGATTTTCACACTGCATGCATCACCACCTAGCCAGAGGGTGACCCCGTTACTGGGAGTCTGCAGCTCTACAGCTTCCTGTGTCACCTCCCCACCTCCAGTTTGATAACCGGACAGCATATGAGTATCAGAACAAAATTTCCTTTCCTTCCCATTCCCTTTCCTGTCTTATTCTTTCCTTTGCTGTCCTCTCATTTCCATTTCCTTTCCTTCCCTTTTCCTTCCCTGTCTTATTCTTTCCTTTCCATTTCCTGTCTTTTCCTTTCCTTTCCTTTCCTTTCCGGTCTTGTCCTTTCCTTTCCTTTTCTTCCTTTTTCCTTTCCTGTCTTATTCTTTCCTTTCCTTTCCATTTCCTGTCCTTTCCTTTCCTTTCCTTTCCTTTCCTTTCCGGTCGTGTCCTTTCCTTTCCTTTTCTTCCTTTTTCCTTTCCTGCCTTATTCTTTCCTTTCCCTTTCCATTTCCTGTCTTTTCCTTTCCTTTCCTTTCCATTTCCTTTCCTTTCCGGTCTTGTCCTTTCCTTTTCTTCCTTTTTCCTTTCCTGTCTTATTCTTTCCTTTCCATTTCCTGACTTTTCTTTTCCTTTCCTTTACCTGTATTTTCCTTTCCTTTCTATTTCCTTTCCTGTCTTGACCTTTCCTATCTGTTCCATTCCTTCCCCTTTCCTTTCCTCTCCATTCTCTTATTTTACTTTCTCTTCCTTTCTTATTCTTCACCTTTCCTTTCTATCTGTTCTTCCTTTACTTTCCTTACCTTTCCTTTCCTCATTCATTTCCTTTCCTTCCTCTATTTCTGTGCTGTACCTTTTCCTTTCCCTGTCATTTCCTTTCCTTTACTTCCTTTTTCATTTCCTTTCCTTTATTTCCCCTTTCTTTTCCCTTCCTCTCCATCCCCTTTGACTTTCTCTTCCTTTCTGATTCTTCACATTTCCTTCCTATATGTTCTTCCTTTCCTTTCCATCTGTTCTTCCTTTCCTTACCTTTCCTTTCCTCATTGGTTTCCTTTCCTTCCTCTATTCATGTCCTGTACCTTTTCATTTCACTATAATTTCCTTTACTTCCTTTTTAATTTCCATTCTTTTCCTTCTATTTCATTTCTTTCCCTTCTCCTCTTCTCTATCCCCTTATTTTACTTTATCTTCCTTTCTGGTTCTTCCTTTCCTTTGCTTTCCTTCCCTCATTCGTTTCCTTTCCTTCCTCTATTCCTGTCCTGTACCATTTTCTTTCCTTTCCTTTCCTTTTCCTGTTCTGTCATCGCCTTTCCTTGACTTCCTTTTTCATTGCTGTAACGGAACCGGCAACCCACACTGTGTTTGTGGGCTTCTGTCAGTATACAGCTTCCTCCAGTCTTGAACATAGATATCAGATATTACAGCCATCCCCAAACAAAACTAGCCTGAACTTAGCTTGTATAGATCTGGAATAACAACCTTTATTGAACAAGAAACAGACTTTTTATACATTTGAGAAGTATGTCAGTCACTACATGAACAATGACCTAAATATTTACCCAAAACAATACACAATGGTTAGATAACGAGGTACAGCTGACTCATGGCTAATCCAATCTAGACAAGGTGATCATTAACATACTAATTAACTCAGCGCACTTAAACCTGCCTGGAAGACCAGACTGCCGGAAACAAGGCTAAAACAAAATACAATACACAATATTATAAGTGTAAACACAGAACCCACAATAACAATAGGTGAATAAATCAGCATCATTAACAATGTGTGGAAGATAGGTGGTTGAGCTGATGATGGTAGCATCTGCTATGAGTCTGACCGTGTGAAGCAGTTTCTTATTGCCAATAGGCAGCTAGGCCTAGAGTCCCGGAGTCTTCATATATTCCTTGAGATATATTGTTGACAAAAATTACTGTCCCATTTGAGTAATCCAAACCATATTCTGTGTCCATTAGGTCCATCATTTTCTTGGTCCCCCTGTTCCCCTAATAGACACAGGGAGACTTACACAGAATAGGAGCCTAGGGAGCATAGAGAGGGATTTCTCAACCTCTCAAAGTTAAGCTGTGTTCCTTGGGCCCCCTAATCAAAGCGACTCCCGTCACAACTTCCCATCCTATCTTTCCTCTTTCCTTTCCTTTTTTTTTCCTTTCCTTTCCTTTCTTTCCTTTTTCCTTTCCTTTCTTTCCTCTTTCCTTTCCTCTTTTTTTCCCCTTTACTTTACTTCCTTTACTCTTTCCTTTCTTTCCTTTCCTTTCTTTTCTTTTCCTTTCCTTTCCTTTCTTTTCCTTTCCTTCCTCTTTCCTTTCCTTTCCTTTCCTTTCCTTCCTCTTTCCTTTCCTTTTCTTTCTTTCCTCTTTCCTTTCCTTTTCTTTCTTTCCTCTTTCCTTTCCTTTTTCTTTTCCTTTATTTCCTCTCCTTTTCTTTCTTTCCTCTTTCCTTCCCTTTCTTTCCTCTCTATTCCCTTCTTTTACTTTCCCTTCCTTTCTCTTGCTTTCTATTTCTTCACCTTTTTTTCCTGTCTGTTCCCTTCCCTTTTCTTCCTTTCCCGGTTATTCCATTTTCTTCCCAAGCTTAATTTCTTTCTTTCCTTTATTTATTTTTTTCTTTTCTTCATCCTTTCCTTTATTTTGCTTCCCTTTTCTTCATTCTCCCCCTCTTCTTCCTGCAAGTTGCTTAAACTCCTCCCCTCCAGCACCCGGGGTCTGAATCATGTGAGGGAAAAGAGCAGTGTACAATAAATATAGGAGAGCTCAGCCTAATGTCTGCTTTGCAGGCAATGATTGATGGAGGTGATTGGAGGTGACAATCAGAAGTTACATTGAGAATCATCAATACTTCCAATGTAACTGTTTCTGTAAAAATAACTTTTTGTTTCATGTTCAGTCCTTTAACCAGTTCTGGACCGGAAGGATTTTGTTACAGCTTTTTGTGTGTCTTCAATAGCAGAGGTGTAACTAGAACATTCAGGGCCCCGGTGCAAGAAACCATGAAAAGCCCCCCCGGACACCTGGCCGGGGGCCCTTCCCTTCAAGCCTGGGGCTCTTCCCACTGATCCTGGGGCCCTTTACTCTCGTTTCGGGGCCCTCTATTATGGTCCTGCAGCGGAATCCTTTCACAAGTTCTGCAGTGGGCCCCATTCCTGCCATCTTGGGGACTCCCCACAGCGGTGGAATGCCAGGGCCCGGTCACAAGTGTGACCTTTGCGATCCTGGAAGTTCACCCACTGTTGTCAGTAGTTTTTATTTTTTGGTATTTAATTGTATTATTTTTTATCATTTTATTTTTATTTTTTTACAGTGTGACTGACTATGACTCTGTCCATTCAGAAAAGGAAGGAGCTGGTAAATTACATATTTACCGACCCCTTCCTGGTTCCCTATTGTGACACATCCCCTGCAGCAGCCGGCAGGAGAGGGGAGGGAGCACAGTGAAGGGGGGGGGCAGCACAGTGGGGGGGGGAGCACACAGGAGCCCAGAGGCAGCAGAACACAAGTGAACTGGATAGGAGGAGTGGCAGGGGCAGTATACAGAGGAACCAATCTCCTCCATTTTCCTCCTGCAGCTACAGGAGGAGGACAGTGATTTCTCTACATTCTGCCCCCCCTCCTATCCAGGTGTACAGGGGAGCCGCACAGGCCCTCTGGAGCAATTGCAACCCCTGCAACCCTTGTAGTTACGCCCCTGTTCAGTAGCCCATAATCACGATGCAAGGCATGTTCGCTTCCATCCGAGGCTTCTCACATGGGAATTTCACTTTCTAACAGGTTCCCTTTTATTGCTGGGCCTTGAATGTTCTGTATGACGTGGACATTATATAACACAGCAGGAGGTGCCGCCTGGTGTTTGGCATGTTACCATGGACTGCCCACGCCGTATGGCCTTACAACCGCAGCGGCGTCTTCTTATGTCATTACCTGTCTGCTGCGCCCAGCTGCAGACGTCCAACTTATCCCACCCAGTTACCCAGCCAATGGAAGAGTTAAGTGGTGCTGCGGTTGGTGTAAATCCGGGGGATGGAGAGGACGGGAGGTGTCGCTGGCGGAGTAACATTGCATCCGGCTGCTGCCAAGTCTGCACTCTGTTTGATTAGCACAGCTGCTGATGTGTGCGGTCAGGGAAGTGCACGATTCAGTTCAGCCCAATCAGCAAGCAGCAAAGGGCACTTTCCATTATCAATGTCATCCCTGTAAGATTGTAACATTGTATAAAGCTTAAAGTGTTCCTGTCATCAGATAGAAAATTTTCATGTTCAGTCCATAAATGAGTAATGTGCTAGTGTAGCACTTCCTGGTATTTATTACCTCCCCCAGAGATGACAGGACTCCCCCCTGACAACCTAAATCCGCTTTTCTCTCCAGAATGACGGCACCATCTTTGTTCAGGCATCACCCAGGGACACCGTCTACTTCCTAGACTGAGATTAAAGTGTTCCATTTACATATTGCTAACCATGCACCCAATATAAACAAAGTATATCAGATGCTAGAGTCAGGAGCTAGGAGCATTCTTCCCACTGACCACCAATGTAAGGAGCATTCTTCCCACTGACCACCAATGTAAGGAACATTCTTCCCACTGACCACCAATGTAAGGAACATTCTTCCCACTGACCACCAATGTAAGGAACATTCTTCCCACTGACCACCAATGTAAGGGACATTCTTCCCACTGACCACCAATGTAAGGGACATTCTTCTCACTGATCACCAATGTAAGGAACATTCTTCTCACTGACCACCAATGTAAGGAGCATTCTTCCCACTGACCTCCAATGTAAGGGACATTCTTCCCACTGACCACCAATGTAAGGGACATTCTTTCCACTGACCACCAATGTAAGGAGCATTCTTCCCACTGACCACCAATGTAAGGAGCATTCTTCTCACTGACCACCAATGTAAGGAGCATTCTTCCCACTGATTACCAATGTAAGGGGCATTCTTCTCACTGACCACCAATGTAAGGGACATTCTTCCCAATTTTGTTTATTAAAAGTCTTGCAATCAATAAGCATAAAATCAATATACATAAATAAATATATACATATTTACATGAAAAGGGGGAAAAAAAATACATAGCAAATTCTGCTCTCAAATAAAGACTGCCTTTACAGCAAAAACAAAACTCACATCATGAAACACATCATTACCGGGAAAAATAATCTTAATAAGACTCACACCACCACACCAGACATCAAACCTGCGAGGTCAAGAAACAAAAACCACTCCCATTATGCATGCAGCCCTTCTTCAAAAATGAAGATATTAACTAACAAAAGCTAAGGGCGTGAAAGAAATAGCATAGGAAAAAAGCTTTTCACCCAGAGATGGACAGTTCACCAAAAGCAGGTCTGATATTCCTCCACGCCCTTATCCAGACCGCTCGAGGCTCCCTGCCCTTCTCAAGACCCCGAATCTTCCCAACCTCACCCAGAATATCGTACACCACCACCTCGACAGGGAGGACTTTCTTCCGCAGGGTAATCTGGCACCGTGCATTCCACGTGAAGTAACGGACAACTATACTAACTAGAAAAAGTGTATCCAAATCAAAATCCCAGCGAGTCGGGAATGCCCCGTACACCCACTCCGCATAACTCATGCGATAGAGAAAGGGGATGCCTAGAGCCCTCCCCACCCTTTTATACAACTCTATGTTAAAGGGACACTGGAGCAAAAAGTGGTCCATAGACTCCACTTTACCAACACACTCCGCTCTAGGACAATCCCGATCATCCACAGGGCGATGCTTCAGGTTCCCTCTCACATAGAGCCTTCCATGGAAAGCGAGCCAGGCTTGATCCCTAAACTTCAAAGGGATTCTTCCTAAGTTAATTAAACGCAACCCCTCCCTCATTACGGGGCCTGGGCAATCCCTTAAGGTCAGCGACACACTGAAAGCAGAGCCCAAAATCCTCTTCTCCAGAAGCTTTCTGGGGAGGGACTTGATATCCCCCACTGTCACCTGCCACTGCCTAAGTATTTTCAGACACGGGGCAACATAAGCCGGAAGCTTGCCATGTCGGACTCTCAGACTTTTCACTGGCCCGCCATCTTCCCAGCATCGCAGAAAAGGCCTAAACCAAGATTGAAAAATACCCACCCATCCCGGCGGGGTCTCTGCTAACATATTACCAAGATTATACTTTAAAAAAAGCAGAGAAAAGAAAACTATAGGGTTGACCATTCCTAGACCACCCTCCCGCCTGGACAGGTAAGTTACATTGCGTTTGATCAGGTTCAGCATTCTTCCCACTGACCACCAATGTAAGGAGCATTCTTCCCACTGACCACCAATGTAAAGGGCATTCTTCTTACTGACCACCAATGTAAGGAACATTCTTCCCACTGACTACCAATGTAAGGAACATTCTTCCCACTGACCACCAATGTAAGGAGCATTCTTCCCACTGACCACCAATGTAAGGAGCATTCTTCCCACTGATCACCTATGAATTGGTTTAAGTAAGGGTTCCCTAAGACCTGAACATTAGGGGTTCCTCAGGGGTAAAAACTGCTATAGAGCATCACTTGAGTGACACCTCTTAGTTAGCTGGTGCTGCTTATAATAAATCCAAGATGTTGGAACCCAGCAACAGTCTCAGGTCTTTGTCTGTCTATACAAGGTAGATAACATGGATAAAATAACTTAGATGCACATACAGTATCTCACAAAAGTAAGTACACCCCTCACATTATTTTATTCTATCTTTTCATGTGACAACACTGAAGAAATGACACTTTGCTACAATGTAAAGTAGTGAGTGTAAGGCTTGTATAACTGTAAATTTGCTGTCCACTCAAAATAACTCAACACAGCCATTAATGTCTAAACCGCTGGCAACAAAAGTGAGTACACCCCTAAGTGAAAATGTCCAAATTGGGCACAAAGTATCAATATTTTGTGTGGCCACCATTATTTTCCAGCACTGCCTTTACCCTCTTGGGCATGGAGTTCACCAGAGCTTCACAGGTTACCACTGGAGTCCTCTTCCCCTCCTCCATGATGACATCACAGAGCTGGTGGATGTTAGAGACCTTGCGCTCCTCCACCTTCTGTTTGAGGATGCCCCACAGATGCTCAATAGGGTTTAGGTCTGGAGACATGCTTGGCCAGTCCATCACCTTTACCCTCAGCTTCTTTAACAAGGCAGTGGTCATCTTGGAGGTGTGTTTGGGGTCGTTATGTTGGAATACTGCCCTGCGGCCCAGTCTCTGAAGGGAGGGGATCATGCTCTGCTTCAGTATGTCACAGTACATGTTGGCATTCATGGTTCCCTCAATGAACTCTAACTCCCCAGTGTCGGCAGCACTCATGCAGCCCCAGACCATGACACTCCCACCACCATGCCTGACTGTAGGAAAGACACACTTGTCTTTGTACTCCTCATCTGGTTGCCGCCACACACGCCTGACACCATTCTTACCCAAATAAGTTTATCCTGGTCTCATCAGACCACAGGAGATGGTTCCAGTAATCCATGTCCTTAGTCTGCTTGTCTTCAGCAAACTGTTTTCTGGCCTTTCTTGTCCATCATCTTTAGAAGAGGCTTCCTTCTGGGATGACAGCCATGCAGACCAATTTGATGCAGTGTGCGGCGTATGGTCTGAGCACTGACAGGCTGACCCCCCACCCCTTCAACCTCTGCAGCAACGCTGGCAGCACTCATACGTCTATTTCCCAAAGACAACCTCTGGATATGACGCTGAGCACGTGCACTCAACTTCTTTGGTCGACCATGGTGAGGCCTGTTCTGAGTGGAACCTGTCCTGTTAAACCGCTGTATGGTCTTGGCCACTGTGCTGCAGCTCAGTTTCAGGGTCTTGGTAATGTTCTTATAGCCTAGGCCTTCTTTATGTAGAGCAACAATTCTTTTTTTCAGATCCTCACAGAGTTCTTTGCCATGAGGTGCCGTGTTGAACTTCCAGTGACCAGTATGAGAGAGTGAGAGCGATAACACCAAATTTAACACACCTGCTCCCCATTCACACCTGAGACCTTGTAACACTAACGAGTCACATGACACCGGGGAGGGAAAATGGCTAATTTTCACTTAGGGATGTACTCACTTTTGTTGCCAGCAGTTTATTCATTAATGGCTGTGGATATTTTAAAGGGGACAGCAAATTTACACTGTTATACAAGCTGTACACTCACTACTTTACATTGTAGCAAAGTGTCATTTCTTCAGTGTTGTCACATGAAAAGATATAATAAAATATTTACAAAAATGCGAGGGGTGCACTTACTTTTGTGAGATACTGTATAACCTTATGGGAAGATTGTTGCTGAAGTGAATTGTCTGGTGCCGGGGTCTCTTTAGACTGTTCTTGTTTATATAGAACTGTAGTTCACTGTAATGTTTGGACAGGAGTTATCTCAGTGTTCTCAGACAATAATAAAATCCCTGAAGGACTCATTTCAGCAACATGTAATAAACAAAGACACAAAGACAAGTCATTGGCTGGCAGTGCAGCCGTTTATTACTGGTTAACCGACTATAAATAAAGGTAACTTTATTAACTGAAGTCCTCCGAAATTAAATCCTAACAAATCGTCCAACATTTAATGTGTGCAACAAGGCCAAGCCAGGGAAATGTGAGTGAGCGGAACTACACCAATCTGATATATCAGTGAAATCACATGCCGGCCTCCTATTGCTTTGAGGGAGGGGCAGAGACACAAACTACTGCAGGGAAATCTCACCATTGTGGGAGGGGCAGAGACCCAAACTACCACGGGGAACGCTCACCATTGTGGGAGGGGCAGAGACACAAACTACTGCAGGGAAATCTCAGTATTGTGGGAGGGGCAGAGACACAAACTACTGTGAAAAATCATTTTATTGTGGGAGGGGCAGAGACACAAATTATTGCAGGGAAATCTCACTATTGTGGGAGGGGCAGAGACACAAACTATTGCAGCGAAATCTCACTATTGTGGGAGGGGCAGAGACACAAACTACTGTGAGAAATAATTTTATTGTGGGAGGGGCAGAGACACAAACTATTGCAGGGAAATCTCACTATTGTGGGAGGGGCAGAGACACAAGCTACTGCAGGGAAAGCTCACCATTGTGGGAGGGGCAGAGACACAAACTACCACGGGGAACGCTCACCATTGTGGGAGGGGCAGAGACACAATTATTGCAGGGAAATCTCACTATTGTGGGAGGGGCAGAGACACAAACTACTGTGAGAAATAATTTTATTGTGGGAGGGGCAGAGACACAAACTGCTGTGAGAAATCCTTTTATTGTGGGAGGGGCAGAGACACAAACTACTGTGAGAAATCCTTTTATTGTGGGAGGAGCAGAGACACAAACTACTGTGAGAAATCCTTTTATTGTGGGAGGGGCAGAGACACAAACTACTATGAGAAATCCTTTTATTGTGGGAGGGGCAGAGACACAAACTGCTGCAGGGAAATCTCACCATTGTGGGAGGGGCAGAGACACAAACTGCTGTGAGAAATCCTTTTATTGTGGGAGGGGCAGAGACACAAACTACTGTGAGAAATCCTTTTATTGTGGGAGGGGCAGAGACACAAACTACTGTGAGAAATCCTTTTATTGTGGGAGGGGCAGAGACACAAACTACTGTGAGAAATCCTTTTATTGTGGGAGGGGCAGAGACACAAACTACTGTGAGAAATCCTTTTATTGTGGGAGGGGCAGATACAGAAACTGCTGCAGGGAAATCTCACCATTGTGGGAGGGGCAGAGACACAAACTGCTGTGAGAAATCCTTTTATTGTGGGAGGGGCAGAGACACAAACTACTGTGAGAAATCATTTTATTGTGGGAGGAGCAGAGACACAAACTACTGTGAGAAATCCTTTTATTGTGGGAGGGGCAGAGACACAAACTACTGTGAGAAATCCTTTTATTGTGGGAGGGGCAGAGACACAAACTACTGTGAGAAATCCTTTTATTGTGGGAGGGGCAGAGACACAAACTACTGTGAGAAATCATTTTATTGTGGGAGGAGCAGAGACACAAACTACTGTGAGAAATCCTTTTATTGTGGGAGGGGCAGAGACACAAACTACTGTGAGAAATCCTTTTATTGTGGGAGGGGCAGAGACACAAACTACTGTGAGAAATCCTTTTATTGTGGGAGGGGCAGAGACACAAACTACTGTGAGAAATCCTTTTATTGTGGGAGGGGCAGAGACACAAACTACTGTGAGAAATCATTTTATTGTGGGAGGGGCAGAGACACAAACTGCTGTGAGAAATCCTTTTATTGTGGGAGGGGCAGAGACACAAATCACTGCAGAGAAATCTCACGGATCTACAAATGCTCTTGCTCCTAAACTCTTCATTCCTCACTTCTCTACATCTGCCAACTGCTGCAGATTGGCAGTTGATAATGAGGTCACACAGGAGAAGAATGCAGTCTGTGGGTGATAAAGTGTGCTTTTCCCTTTCCGTAAAACACAAGTAAAACCTGCTGACACATCAGTCCGTCTATTTTCTCTTCTCCCCTCGCCCCGTTGTCATTTCTCTCTCTCTTTTTTTGGCCGGGAGTTCTCTGGAACGGCCCAGGTTTGTCTAGCCAGTGCCAGAGTCGCGGGACCTTGGAATAAAAGCCGCGCTAATGTTGTTGTAAGATTGTGCCACACAGTAAGTTGAAGGTTTTCCAAGGCCGCGTTCCTCCGCTGTCCCCAATCTGCGAAGCGGATTACCGCTTTATGAACTTCTTTTTTTTCTTTTTAATAAAGCGATGACAAATTTATGCTTTAACAATGTTGGAATGGTGTCCCGGCAATCTCCGATCCATTGCCAGCTCGCTGCGCGCCCCCCCGAGGGCTCCGTCACCGGCCCGGGGGGCTTCCCATGCCCCTTTCATGGTGACATTTTGGGAACAAAGGCAATAAGAAGCTTTGATATCACACAAAGCGCTTCCTCTGGAAACAGTGCGAGTTTTATAACTCCCAGCGATGGGGAAGAGAAGAGACTGCGGCAGGATCTGGAGAACATTTGTAGCAAATTTCTCACAGGAAATCGAATTAAAGGAGAACCCCATTTTTATTTTTTTGTATAGCCCTCCCCTAATCATGTATTGTTACCCATTTCTGCTCTCACACCTGTACAACCCTACGGAAATTGCCATTACTTAAAGGGAGGGGCAGAGACACAAACTGCTGCAGGGAGATCTCACCATTGTGGGAGGGCACCATAGGGAATGCTCACCATTGTGGGAGGGGCAGAGACACAAACTACTGAAGGGAGATCTTACAATTGTGGGAGGGGCAGAGACACAAACTGCTGGAGGGAGATCTTACCATTGTGGGAGTACACCATGGGGAATGCTCACCATTGTGGGAGGGGCAGAGACACAAACTACTGCAGGGAAAGCTCACCATTGTGGGAGGGGCAGAGACACAAACTACTGCAGGGAGATCTTACCATTGTGGGAGGGGCAGAGACACAAACTACTGCAGGGAGATCTTACCATTGTGGGAGGGGCAGAGACACAAACTACTGCAGGGAGATCTCACCATTGTGGGAGGGGCAGAGACACAAACTACTGCAGGGAGATCTTACCATTGTGGGAGGGCACCATAGGGAATGCTCACCATTGTGGGAGGGGCAGAGACACAAACTACTGCAGGGAGATCTTACCATTGTGGGAGGGGCAGAGACACAAACTACTGCAGGGAGATCTCACCATTGTGGGAGGGGCAGAGACACAAACTACTGCAGGGAGATCTCACCATTGTGGGAGGGGCAGAGACACAAACTACTGCAGGGAGATCTTACCATTGTGGGAGGGGCAGAGACACAAACTACTGCAGGGAGATCTCACCATTGTGGGAGGGGCAGAGACACAAACTACTGCAGGGAGATCTTACCATTGTGGGAGGGCACCATAGGGAATGCTCACCATTGTGGGAGGGGCAGAGACACAAACTACTGCAGGGAGATCTTACCATTGTGGGAGGGGCAGAGACACAAACTACTGCAGGGAGATCTCACCATTGTGGGAGGGGCAGAGACACAAACTACTGCAGGGAGATCTTACCATTGTGGGAGGGCACCATAGGGAATGCTCACCATTGTGGGAGGGGCAGAGACACAAACTACTGCAGGGAGATCTTACCATTGTGGGAGGGGCAGAGACACAAACTACTGCAGGGAGATCTTACCATTGTGGGAGGGGCAGAGACACAAACTACTGCAGGGAGATCTCACCATTGTGGGAGGGGCAGAGACACAAACTACTGCAGGGAGATCTTACCATTGTGGGAGGGCACCATAGGGAATGCTCACCATTGTGGGAGGGGCAGAGACACAAACTACTGTGAGAAATCCTTTTATTGCGGGAGGATCAGAGGCACAAACTACCACGGGGAATGCTCACCATTGTGGGAGGGGCATAGACACAAACTACTGCAGGGAGATCTCACCATTGTGGGAGGGGCAGAGACACAAACTACTGTGAGAAATCCACACCTGTACAACCCTATGCAAATTGCCATTACCTAAAACTGAAAAAAAAAAAAAAAAAAAAAAAAACAATATATTCTTAACCATATATAACCATAGAGGAGATAAATATATTTACATGCCATTGCAAATCCAGATATTACCTTGTAAAAGTTGAACTGCCATCATCAGTGTTTTAAACATAGCCTGTGCACAGAGCAAAGCTCTTGGAGGGTCCCAGCAGGCTCCACCCACTACAAAAAAATTGACATGATGGGCGGAGACAAGACCTGTCACCCTGCACAAGGAGAGAGAGCAGAGCTATGGGAGGGGAATAGCAGGCTCCACCCACTACAGAAAAGTACAGGAGGGGGTGTAGACAAGCTCAGTCACCCTGCACAAGGAGAGAAAGCACAGCTATGGGAGGGGCCCAGCAGGATCCACCCACTACAGAAAACTGAAGGAGGGGTGGAGATATGACCAGTCTCCCTGCATATGGAGAGAGAGCAGAGCTGTGGGAGGGGCCAGCAGGCTCCACCCACTACATGCTGTCTGCAGAAAACTACAGGAGGGGGTGGAGACAAGACCGGTCACCCTGCACAAGGAGAGAGAGCAGAGCTGGGAGAGCGGCCAGCAGGCTCCACCCACTACAGGCTGTCTGCAGAAAACTACAGGAGGGGGCGGAGACAAGACCAGTCCCCCTGCACAAGGAGAGAGAGCAGCAGTGAGCGGTCTTTATTAAAGGAAGTCTCACACTGGATTACTGCACAGATCTGGAAGAAATACACAAAGTTTACAGAGATTCAAGAAGAAGCCACATGACCAATAGATTTAGCCAATGATTGCTTATCCTGGAATTCAGCTTGAGCATAACTTTTTATTTTTTTAACTTTATTCTTTATTTGGTGATATTGCCCTACAAATTATTTTTTTTTTTTTTAATGCAAACTATAGTCAAAGTCGAAACAAAAGTAAAAATAAAAAAACACTTTATGACATGGTCATTGATATGTGTGTATATATATATATTAATGTATTGTTACTCTAGATAAAAGTATAAATGATATTCCATTATTTGTCCAGTTTTAAATTGAAACTAAAATTGAAAGATAATCACTTTAAATAAAAGTTTTAAAATAGAAAGTCCCATTACAATAAAAAAAAAACAATGCATAGTAATTTAAAAATGAAATAAAAGGATTTTTGTTTTTCAATTAATGTGACATGAAAAAAAATTAACAAAAAAAGTTTAAATATTAATGGAAAAAAAAGATTAGGAAATTAATAGTTAAGGGGAGAAGCAAGTTGGTAAAGGCTGATAAGAGGAAACTTGTTATTGAAGAGAAAGTTCAGTAGCCTCAATTCTGACCCCACCCCCTTCTCCAGCACCGCTGTCTTGGAAAATCCAGTGCATGATGTGCTGAAGGTCTCTGCCCAACCTTCAGGACCCAGCAGAGACATCTGCTCATGAAGGATTTGCTGCGCATACACAGATAACCTGAGATCCAGATAACTTTGTATCTCTCTATCCCCTGGCTGAACAATGTTTATAAACAATGTTACTTTGTATCTCTCTATTTCCCATCTGTACAATGTTTATAAACAATGTTACTTTGTATCTCTCTATCTCCCATCTGATCAATGTTTATAAACAACGTTACTTTGTATCTCTCTATCTCCCGTCTGTACAATGTTTATAAACAATTTTGCTTTGTATCTATCTGAAATATTTATATACACTGTTTCAGTTTGAACAGCTTTTGTATTTACACAGCAACTCCCAGCTGTCATTTTGGCAGCCAGGAATTGCAAGAGGGGAGCAGCAGCAGTGGGGCAGAAGAAGAGGGCAAACTACACACACCTCTTGTACTTCCATGGAGTTATGGTGGGTGTGTGTGGAGCGTCCACATCTGGTTAGGCAAAAAAATATGTCCATGCACTATTCCCTCCCTCCATGGTCCAGCGCTGGTCCCTGCTTCTTTCTTTAGCCAGAGCCATCCACTTCTTCCAGGATTGGATGAGATTGGCCTTCCTGTGAGCCCACGCTGTCATGGACACACCCCCTGGGAGAGATAATCATGCAGCCTAAATTTTACCTAGGAGTGTTCACATATCTTTACATGATGGCTGCTTAATTCATGAATAAGGACCGCCCACCGCGATTCACCAAGGAAGTGCGCTGTGCAATATGGGGGGCATTAGAGTGTAAGCTCCTCTGGTACAGAGACTGCGGTATATGTCAGAGATATATAAAAGTATAATAATATAGTGTATAATTGTGGGGGGGGGGGGCCTGTCTAGAGTGTAAGCTCCTCTGGTGCAGAGACTGATGTGACTGGCTCAGTGTTCTCTGTACAACACTGCAGTATATGTCAGAGATATATAACTGTATAATAGTTTGTGAATGCGGGTGGTGGGGGGGGGGTACATTAGAGTGTAAGCTCCTCTGGTGCAGAGACTGATATGACTGGCTCAGTGTTCTCTGTACAGCACTATGGCATATGTCAGCACTATACACTGTGTTCCTTGTACAGCACTGCAGTACATGCCAGAGCTATATAAATGTATGATAATGTGTGATTGTGGCGAAGGCATTAGAGTGTAAGCTCCTCTGGTACAGAGACTGATGTGACTGGCTCAGTGTTCTCTGTACAGCACTATGGAGTATGTCAGAGCTATATAAATGTATACTAATAATAGTGTATGATTGTGGGGGGGGGGGGAGGTTGGGGGCATTACAGTGTAAGCTTCTCTGGTACAGGGACCGATCTGACTAGCTCAGTGTTCTCTGCATGGAGTATGTCAGAGCTATATAAATGTATAGTAATAATAGTGTTTGATCATGGGGGATTGATTGTGGTGGTAACATTAGAGTGTAAGCTCCTCTGGTACAGAGACTGATGTGATTGGCTCAGTGTTCTCTGTACAGCACTGCGGTATATGTCAGAGCTATATAAATGTATAATAATATAGTGTATAATTGTTGGGGGGGGGGGCTGTCTAGAGTGCAAACTCCTCTGGTGCAGAGACTGATGGGACTGGCTCGGTGTTCTCTGTACAGCACTGCTGTATATGTCAGAGCTATATAACTGTATACTAATAACAGTGTGTGATGGTGGGGGGACATTAGAGTGTAAGCTCCTCTGGTACAGAGACGGATGTGACTGGCTCAGTGATCTCTGTACAGGACTATGGCATATTTCGGAGCTATATAACTGTATAATAAGGGTGTGTTTGACTGTGGGGGTGTGGGGACATTAGAGTGTAAGCTCCTCTGGTACAAAGACGGATGTGACTGGCTCAGTGATCTCTGTACATCACTATGGAGTATGTCAGAGCTATATAAATTTATAATAAGTGTGTGTTTGACTGTGGGGGTGGGGGGGGGCATTAGAGTGTAAGCTCCTCTGGTACAGAGACTAATGTGACTGGCTCAGCATTCTCTGTACAGCACTATGGCGTATGTCAGAGCTATACCCTGTAATGAAGGCCCCACAACTTTGTCAGAACCCCTTTTCCAGACTTGATATCTCTCTTTTGCCTTCCATGTCTCCCTGCCTGGAAGTTGGGGGTCAGCCCGGCCGTCTCTGCAGCCTCCTGACCTCAGACAGCATAGCTGGCTTATTTTTAGCGGTGGAATGTCGCTCTGGGCCCAGTAATCCTATGTAACATGGGTAAAGCTCTTGTTTCACTTGTCTGCCCCTTAAGTTTGGGAATCCATCTTTTAAACATTTCCATATGTCGGCTCTCTGAGCCGCAGCAACTCCCACAAAAAAACATTTTTCCAAAAAAAAAACTCCTCGGCTGGCTGGGCTGGCAGAGAGCTGCCCGCGGGTTTCTGGAGCGCTCTGGCCATGGGGGTCCTCGGGGGGCTCTTAGTTTGTCAGCGGCTGCGACCCGGCCAAGGAGATTACGACTGATTTTCACCGCTTTTACACGGCCGTGTTTAAAGAGCCGAACCACGCTGCGATGAACTGAGGGCTTGTTCCGCCGCGATGATGTAACCGGCAGACTTACAAAAGGGTTTTCAAGTGTTCTTATTGAACTGCATCCTGTATATTTTACGTTACATTTTATTTCCGTTACAGTGTACCTAAAATAGAACTGCAATGAAAACTTTTTTTTTTTTTTTTTTCTGCCTCATTGGGGGAGCCTTTCTTTCAGTCTTGCACAGTTGTACCCAGTGCCGAAACAAGGTCACCTAGAGCCCAGGGCCAACATGACAAATTGCACCCCCCCCCCCAGGTCTATGAACACTATCGCTGACCTAATTGCACCCAGCACCCCTCCCCAGCTCAAATCCTCTCATTCCGCATATGCTCCCAGCACATCCCCCCCCCTCCCCCCCAAAAAGGCCAATAGACATTTGCAGGCATCCCAACCTGCAAAAACGAATTTCAGGGAGGTGGCACTCTGCTGGTGGGTATTGCTGGCAGGTAGTGTTGGTGGGTAATGCTGGTGGTTACTGCTGGCGGGTATTGCTGGCAGGTAATGCTGGTGGGTAGTGTTGGTGGGTAATGCTGGCGGTTACTGCTGGTGGGTACTGCTGGCGGGTAATGCTGCGGGTACTGCTGGCAGGTAGTGTTGGTGGGTAATGCTGGCAGTTACTGCTGGTGGGTATTGCTGGCAGGTATTGCTGGCGGGTAGTGCTGGTGGGTAATGCTGGAGGTTACTGCTGGCGGGTATTGCTGGCAGGTAATGCTGGTGGGTAGTGTTGGTGGGTAATGCTGGCGATTACTGCTGGTGGGTACTGCTGGTGGGTATTGCTGGCAGGTAGTGTTGGTGGGTAATGCTGGTGGTTACTGCTGGCGGGTATTGCTGGCAGGTAATGCTGGTGGGTAGTGTTGGTGGGTAATGCTGGCGGTTACTGCTGGTGGTTACTGCTGGTGGGTACTGCTGGCGGGTAATGCTGCGGGTACTGCTGGCAGGTAGTGTTGGTGGGTAATGCTGGCAGTTACTGCTGGTGGGTATTGCTGGCAGGTATTGCTGGCGGGTAGTGCTGGTGGGTAATGCTGGAGGTTACTGCTGGCGGGTATTGCTGGCAGGTAATGCTGGTGGGTAGTGTTGGTGGGTAATGCTGGCGATTACTGCTGGTGGTTACTGCTGGTGGGTACTGCTGGCGGGTAATGCTGGTGGGTACTGCTGCCTGGTAATGCTGGCGGGTACTGCTGGCAGGTAGTGTTGGTGGGTAATGCTGGCAGTTACTGCTGGCGGGTACTTGTATAAAATGTAGTATTTAACTTGTGTTATACCTGTCACTCACTACTTTAAAGTAGTACAAAAAAAATCTCCATTAAATATTTTGTTCCTCTTCAGGAGAGCCCCTCGACCTAACACCGCTCAGAACAAAGGTTTTAAGACTAGGTTCACATCTATGCGGTTGCGGTTGATATGGTTTTCAGGTGCGTTTTGCATTTTAAACCCGTGTTTTTAAAGCGTTTTTGCATGCAGTTTTTATGCATTTTGCGTTTTGCATTTTTAAACACACTCTTTAAACACACTGTGTATAGTTGGTTGCTAAGGAGTGGGCCTGGAAGTCGGCCGCGTCCTTAACAACTATCGAGTCATCAGCTGTCAGCTTCCAGATTCCGATAAGCCTCCTGCCCGCAGATCACCACAACCACCACCCAGGGTTGTGGGGTTGTGGGGAGGAGCCCCTTGTCCCCATCAACATGGGGGCAAGGTGCTCTGGGGTGGCACCCACAGCACCCCCCCCCCATGTTGAGGTCGTGTGGCCTGGTATGGTTCAGGAGGGGGGGGGGTGCTTGCTCATCCCCTCCTTTTCCTGACCTGCCGGGTTGCATGCTAGGATAAGGGTCTGGTATAGATTTTGGGGGGAACCCCACGCCATTTTTTACAAACATTTTGACGTGGGGTTCCCCTCCAGATCCATACCGGCCCGAAGCTGATGATTCATCGGTTGTTAAGGTTCCCCTCCAAATCCATAGCAGCCCAAAGCTGATGATTCATTGGTTGTTAATGATGCGGCATCCAGCTTCCCGGGTGCTCCTTAGCAATCAGCTATACACAGTGTGTCAAAGAGGAAAAAAAACACAAAACGCATAAAAAACGCAACACTTGCATTTTTGGTGTGGCTCCCATGTTGAGGTCATGTGTCTTGGTATGGTTCAGGGGAGAGGGGGTGCTCACTCGTCACCTCCCTCTCCTGACCTGCCAGGCTGCATGCTAGGATAAGGGTCTGGTATAGATTTTGGGGTGAACCATTTTTTACAAACATTTCAGCGTGGGGTTCCCCTCCAGATCCATACCGGCCCGAAGCTGATGATTCATCGGTTGTTAAGGTTCCCCTCCAAATCCATAGCAGCCCGAAGCTGATGATTCATTGGTTGTTAATGACGCGGCAGCCGGCTTCCTGGGTGCTCCTTAGCAACCAGCTAAACACAGTGTGTCAAAGAGGAAAAAAAACGCAAAATGCATCAAAAATGCATAAAAAACGCAACACTTGCATTTTGGGTGTGGCTCCCATGTTGAGGTCATGTGGCCTGGTACCGTTCAGGGGAGAGGGGGTGCTTGCTCGTCCCCTCCCTTTCCTGACCTGCCAGGCTGCATGCTAGGATAAGGGTCTGGTATAGATTTTTTGGGGGGGAATCATTTTTTACAAAACTTTTGGCATTGGGTTCCCCTCCAGATCCATACCAGCCCCAAGCTGATGATTCATCGGTTGTTAAGGTTCCCCTCCAAATCCATACCAGCCCGAAGCTGATGATTCATTGGTTGTTAAGGACGCCGCAGCCGGCTCCCCGGGCGCTCCTTAGCAACCAGCTATACACAGTGTGTCAAAGAGGAAAAAAAACGCAAAACTCATAAAAAAAAGCATAAAAAAACGCAACACTTGCGTTTTTGGTGTGGCTCCAATGAAGTCTATTAAAAGCAAAACACAATCTGCTGTGGGGGAAAAAAGTCCCCGACCCTTTACAAAAAACGCAGTGCCGCAAAACACACAGATGTGAACTACATCCATAGGAATCCATGTTACATGGACTGTAGTGCGTTTCTGCAAAAACGCATAGGTGTGAGCGTGGGATAAAGAGAAGCTTTGCTGGCATTGTTACAGGTTATGGAAATTTTTAATTTCTGGCAGCTTTAAAGAATAGCAGTGAATTGAATTTTTTTGGACATTAAATTGCAGAATGGTTTATGTACCAATTCTTTATGTTATATCACTTAAAAAAAAATGAAAGTGAAGTTTTCTTTTCTGTGAAAGGGGCATCCGGTATGTATTTTCCAGCCCCCACCTGCAGAGGGCAGCACTTCCTGACAGGCTTTGTCCTTTGTTTTTACAGGATGAGTTGGATCTTACAGACAAGAACAGGGAAGCCATGTTTGCTCTCCCCGCAGAGAAGAAATGGCAGATTTACTGCAGCAAAAAAAAGGTAAGATGTCTCATCCATTTCTGATGTACTAACATCGCAAAATGCCAGAAAAAAGAGGAGTTCTTTAACCACTTCCATACCGCGCGATTTCTGGCACTCTGCTCCTACATGTAAAAATCATCTTTTTTTTTGCTAGAAAATTACTCGGAACCCCCAAACATTATATATATATATATTTTAGCAGAGACCCTAGGGAATAAAATGACGGTCATTGCAACTTTTTATGTCACGCGGTATTTGCGCAGAAATTTTTCAAAACGCATTTAAAAAAAAAAAAAGTTTTACGAATTAAAAAAAAAAGACAAAATTGTAAAGTAAGCCCAATTTTTTTTTTTTGTATAATGTGAAACATGATGTTACGCTGAGTAGATACCTAAGATGTCATGCTTTAAAATTGCGCACCAAACTTCGGTACTTAAAAATCTCTATAGTCGTGACTTAAACATTTTTTACAGGTTACCAGTTTAGAGTTACAGTGGAGGTCTTGGGCTAGAATTGTTGCTCTCGCTCTAACGTTCACGGCGATACCTCACATGTATGGATTGAACGCTGTTTACATATGTGGCCGTGACGAATGCATGCGTTCACTTCCACGTGCGAGCACGCGGGGACGGGGGCACTTTCAATTTTTTTATTTATTTATTTATTTTTTTACACTTTCCATTTAATTTTTTTTTGATCAATTTTATTCCTATAACAAGGAATGTAAACATCCCTTGTAATAGGAATAGTGCATGACCGGTCCTCTTTATGGGGAGATCTGGGGTCAATAAGACCTCAGATCTCTCCTACAGGCTAGAAAGCCTGAAATTATAAAAAA
Organism: Pelophylax lessonae; assembly: GCF_965119305.1. Classification (NCBI taxonomy): domain Eukaryota; kingdom Metazoa; phylum Chordata; class Amphibia; order Anura; family Ranidae; genus Pelophylax; species Pelophylax lessonae. Next base: position 675,890,853 of record NC_138770.1, on the reverse strand, counting down.
AAAAAAAAAAAAAAAAAAAACGATCTCGGCTATTTAGCCGAGATAAGTGCAGTATTAAAAACTGACGTCATCACGTCGCGCCCGGGCCTCCGAGAGTGATAGAGACTGCCGGGGACCAATCTTCAACCTAAACTCTCACACAAGCCTTCCAAATAAACCCATTGCCTTCAACATAACCCTCAAATCCTAACACAAGTCATCAACCCAATACCAAAATCCTAACCCTAGCTCTCGACCCAGCCTCCAAACCCTCATTCTAGCCCTCAACCCAGCCTATATACTCTGACTCTAGTTCTCTAAACCCTAACATTCACTCTCAGCCTAAACTCTGACACAATTTCTCAAACTAACCCTACCCCCCACCCCCCCCCCCCCGGCTCTCAACCTCACCCCTAACACAAGCCTTGAACTAAATACCTAAACCTTCAACCTAGCCCCCAACCTCACCCCTAACACAAGCCTTGAACTAAATACCTAAACCTTCAAGCTAGCCCTCAACCTCACCCCTAACACAAGCCTTCGACCAAATACCTAAGCCTTCAACCTAGCCCTCAACCTTACCCCTAATACAAGACTTTAACCAAATACCTAAATCTTCAGACTAGCCCTTAACCTCACAATAAAACAAGCCTTTGACCAAATACCTAAACCTTCACCCTAGCCCTCACCCCTACTCAGGGCCGGTGCTACCACTAGGCAAACTAGGCAGCCGCCTAGGGCGCACTGCCACCTAGGGCGCAGCTATGGCCTGTGCCACATTCTTCTCCTGTCACCTCCTCCTTCCATGTGGATGTCACCTCTAGAGAGGGAGGCAGTGTGTACAGGAAGGGGGTGTAGGGTTAAAGGGGGGCAGTGTGTATAGGAAGGGGGGTGTAGGGTGAAAGGGGGGGGGCAGTGTGTATAGGAAGGGGGGTGTAGGGTGAAAGGGAGACAGTGTGTATAGGAAGGGAGTGTAGGGTTAAAGGGGGTGTAGCATTAAAGGGGGGCAGTGTGTGCAGGAAGGGAAGTGTAGGGTTCAAGGGGGGAATTATGTGCAGGAAAGAGGGGGAATATGTACATTTTTTTTTTGGGGGGGGGGTGCAACAAGTAGCTGGTCTTGCCTAGGGTGCAAAATAGTCTAGCCCCGGCCCTGACCTAACCCCTAATAATATCCCTTAGTTCAGTCCTTAACCACTTTGCCGCTGCTCACTAGAGCTCTACTGCGGCAAAGTGGTTCGTTATCGTCTGACGACGTAGACCTAAGTCGCCAGACACCCCCCCTTCTCGGCGGCGCGTGTGCCGCCGGAGGCTCTCTCCCGCTGTATTCAGTCTTAGCGGGAGTTGGGCCAGGGGAGGAGCGGCGGTGATCACTGCTGCTCTTCCCCGATCGTCGGGGAATCGAGTTTAGAGATCCGTCCGCTTGTGTAAACAAAGCGGGCGGATCTCCTAAGTGACAAACAGTGACAGATTGCAGGGTTCAGCATAGATGAACCTGCGATCTGTGCCTGTGTCACTCAGTCACCTCCCCCCACACACGTCAGTAAGCACCAGGCATACATTAACCCCTCCCTCTCCAATAAAATTAACCCCTTCCCTGCCAGTGTCATTTTTACAGTAACAGTGCATATTTATGGCACTGATTACTGTAGTAATGTCACTGGCACCCCCAAAAGTGTCAAAAATGTCAGTCAAGGGTCCGATCTGTCCGCCGCAATGTCGCGGTCCCGCAAAAAAAAAATCGCAGATCGCCGCCATTACTCGTTAAAAAAGAAAAACACCAAAAACAACAGAAATCTTTCCCGTAGTTAGTAAACACAATAACTTTTACGCAAACCAATCAAAATACGCTTATTGCGATTTTTTTTTTTTTTACCAAAAATATGTAGCAGAAAACAAATTGGCCTAAAATGATAAAACATTTTGATTTTTACATTTTTTTGGGGGGAATTTCATATAAAAAAAATTTTTCAATTTCAAAATTGTCGCTTTTTTTTGTTTATAGCACAAAAAGTAAAAATCGCACAGGTGATCAAATACCACCAAAAGAAAGCTCTATTTGTGGGAAAAAAAGGACGTAAATTTCGTTTATGTACGGCGTTGCATGTCCGCGCAATTGTCAGTTAAAGTCACACAGCGCCGAATCACAAAAAGTGGCCCAGACGTAAGACAGCAAAATCCTCCGGTGGTAAAGTGGTTAAAAACACCATCCCTCAACGTATTTGCAGTCCTTAAAACTACCCTCTGTCAGCCCACCCTCCAATCCTTCTTCTGATCCTTGACCCCACAGTCAACATCTAACCCTCAACCCAACCCATAAACTGTCAGTACTGCAATATATGTATAACTATGGGATTGGAGTTCATCATCAAATGACTAAAAACCGGGAAACTTGGATCAGGTTGGTGAACCATTGTTGGACAATGAATCCAGTCTGGTATAGACGCTGCAGTCGATGGGTAAGGAAGAGTCCCCTGGGCATGCGGGCAATTCAGGCAAAGAATTACATCCTGTCATTGTGAAATGTCACTGATTGTCCGGGAAGAATACTTCCTCTGTTTCCCAGCAATCGCTTTCCAGGGCCGCCATGACAATACCCACAGGCTGGCGGCCAAGCAAGCAGAGCTGGTGAGCCCATGGCGGCAGCGTTGACAGATTATACCCTGTGAACATCACTCTAATGTCTCTCCATCATTCATATTGCTTCCTGCTATCGGCACCTGGATGGCGTCCATGGAGCCCCACATCATATTATTCCAGGTGCCCAAAGACATGAAACGGGCGTCCGTCCATCAGAGAGTGAGCAGAGCCAACACATGCAGCCCATACACGGCTCTTCCTAGTTGGCATCACTGCAAATTCTGAATGGCTGGCAGGCAGCTTGAGATAATTATAGATTATTGTAGCAGGGCATGAGTTTTACAGAAAAAAGATCTGTCTGTGCACAGTATGGTGTTTGTTTATCATCAGACGCTTAGCAGCCATATAGGAAAAAAACAGGCGGTATCAGAAATCGATCCAAGATAAATCTTGGTGCTCTATACAAAGCAACGATGTTGCAACATGTATTGTAGGCACTCAGGAGCTTCACAGATGAACAAGAAGGATGGCATAATCATTTTATTGCACCAACATTTTGGCAAGTCACAGCCCGTCTCTCCCAAGTAGAGTAGAAAATCTGTACTGTGCTGCAAAGAAGGACTCTTACTCTCTGTGGGAAAGCAGCGGTCCCACTGCAAAGGTCTGCATGCCCTCTGCTGAGTCATAGCTAGATTGGCCAATCAGCAAAGCTCTTGCTGTCTGCTCAATGGGGGCTTGTTGAACCAATGCAGAGAGGCAGCTGATTCCTTACAATGAACCTTTGATGCTGTACCGATGTTTCAGTGAGTCACAACTAGGGATACGTTTTTTTCAGGGCCGATACCGATATTTTGGTCACAATGTATTGGTATTGGCCGATATGGGCCGATATTTTGTACATTTAAAGTTTTGAAAAATAAAGACAATTTTTGACACAAATCTGGTACTGAACAGGTTAATTTTTGTTTAATGCTTAATGGCTGGCTTGCTGGCACCCTGTGGTGGGTGGCTGGCTGTCTGGCACCCTGTGGTGGGTGGCTGGCTGTCTGGCACCCTGTGGTGGGTGGCTGGCTTGCTGGCACCCTGTGGTGGGTGGCTGGCTTGCTGGCACCCTTTGGTGGATGCCTGGCTTGCTGGCACCCTGTGGTGGATGGCTGGCTGGCTGGCACCCTGTGGTGGGTGGCTGGCTTGCTGGCACCCTGTGGTGGATGGTGTACAGGGCCTGTGGCTGGCTGGTACAGGGCCTGTGGCTGTCTGTCTGACACCTTGTCTGTGGGTAGCTGTCTGTCTGGCACCCTGTGGTGGGTGACTGGCTGTCTGGCACGCTGTGTTGGGTGGCTGGCTGTCTGGCACCCTGTGGTGGGTGGCTGTCTGGCACAGGGGCTGTGGGTGGCTGGCTGGTACAGGGCCTGTGAGTGGCTGGCTGGCTGGTACAGTGCCTGTGGCTGGCAGGTACAGGGCCTGTGGTGGGTGGCTGTCTGGCACAGGGGCTGTGGGTGGCTGGCTGGTACAGGGCCTGTGGGTGGCTGGCTGGCTGGTACAGGGCCTGTGGCTGGCAGGTACAGGGCCTGTGGGTGGCTGGCTGGTACAGTGCTTGTGCCTGACTGGTTCAGGGCCTTGTCTGGCAGGTACAGGGCCTGTGGGTGGCTGGCTGGCTGGTACAGAGCCTGTGGATGGCTGGCAGGTACAGAGCCTGTGGATGGCTGGCTCACTGGTACAGGGCCTGTGGATGTGGGTGGCTGGCTGGCACCGGGGTGCTGTGGGTGGGTGTATGACTGTGATACACTCCCGTGAGACTAGTCCCGACTCCAGACGAGGCTGTCCAAGGCGAGGGAGGCGGCCTAAGAAAGCAGAATGATGTCACAAAAATATTTGCAATATCGGCCAGTTCCAGGGAAAGTGCATATCGGCCCACCATATATCGACCTTGCCAATACTCGGTCTATCCCCAGTCACAACCCACCTTTCTCGAGTAGAAAATCTTGTTCTGCACTATGCTACAGAGACAGGCTCTTACTCTCTGTGGGAAAGCAGTGGTCTCTCTCTGAGTCATAGCTAGAGCTGGGCAATCAGCAAAGCTCCTGCTCTCTGCACAAAGAGGGCTCGTTGGACCAATGCAGAGAGACAGCTGCTTCCTTACAGAGCGCAATGGACCTTTGCAGCACTAATGTGTCGGTGAGTCACAGCCCACCTTTCTCAAGTAGAGTAGAAAATCTATTATTCTGCACTATGCTGCAGAGAAGGATTCCTGCTCTCTATGGGAAAGCAGTGGTCTCTCTGCAGAGGGCATGCCCTGTTTTAGCTAGAGCTGGGCAATCAGGAAAGCTCCTGCTCTCTGCTCAATGGGGGCTTGTTGGACCAATGCAAAGAGACAGCTGCTTTCACGTGGAGAGCAATGGACCTTTGATGCAGACGTTTTGGTGAGTCACAGCCCATCTTTCTCATGAAGAGTAAAAAAATCTATTATTCTGCACTATGCTGCAGAGAAGGACTGTTCTGACTTCTGAGTCACAGATAGAGCTGATCAATCAGCTAAACTTGTGTTCCCTACTCAGCAGCGGGCTTGTTGGACCAATGCAGAGAGACATCTGTTTCCATGTGAAGAGCAGTGGACCTTTGCTGCAGTCCAGTGCAGGTGAACGGCTTTTCTACTTTACCTCTATCTACATCAGAAACAAAAATAAGAATAAGACACAGAGAATGTGCATTTTCCCAGCACATAAAATGCGTGTCAATTCATTAGGTTATGGTTAGGGGGTATGGTTGGGTGGAAGCAGGGGCAGCGCTATCACTAGGTGAGCTAGGCAGCCGCCTAGGGCACACTGCCTCCTGGGGCACAGCCATGGCCACTGGTTGTAATAGAGAGTCCCAATTCGGTGGTGGCAGGAGCAGGGCAGCAAATAGACTTCCTCAGGGTGACATTTATCTCCACACGGCACAGGGAAGGCAAACAGAGACGGAGGCCGCAGGGAAGGCAAACAGCGAGAGCAACTTGCCCTGAGAGCCCAGGAGGGAGAAGATCACCACTGCCTCCCTGACCCCCAAAGGGTCAGGGAGTAGCAGCAGGCTCAGCATTCCCGGAACAGTGGCGCCTCCCAGAGCCTGGATTCCTTTTCCCACCTCCACTCCAACATTAACAGTGACAGCTCTCACTCTCTCTCTCACACCCCCCTCTCTACCACCCCCCTCTCTACCACCCCCCTTTCTCTCTCTCACCCCTATCTCTCTCTCACAACCCCCCCTCTCACCACCCTCTCTCCCCCTCTCTCCCTCTCTCTCACTCCTCTCTCTCTCTTTCTCTCACAACCACCCCCCCCTCTCTCCCTCTCTCTTACTCCCCCCCTCTCTCTCTCTTACCCCCTCTCTCTCCCTCTCTCTCACTCTTCTCTCTATCTCTCACAATTCCCCTCTCTCTCACTCCCCTCTCTCTCCCCTCTCTCTCTCACTCCCCCTCTCTTTCTCTCATACTCTCCTCTCTCTCTCCCTCTCTCTCACTCCCCTCTCTCTCCCGCTCTCACTCCTCTCTCTCTCTCACAACCCCCCACCCCCTCTCTCTCACCCCCCTCTCTCTCTCTCTCACTCCCCTCTCTCTCCCCCCTCTCACTCCCCCTCTCACCCCTCTCTCTTTCTCTCTCTCACAACCTCCCACCCCCTCTCTCTCACTCCCCCCTCTCTCTCCCTCTCTCTCACTCCCCCCTCTCTCTCCCCTCTCTCTCTCACTCCCCCCTCTCTCTCACTCTCCTCTCTCTCACTCTCCTCTCTCTCTCTCTCTCTCTCTCTCCCTCCCCCCTTTTTCTCTCTCCCCCTCTCTCTCCCCTCTCTCTCACTCCCCTCTCCCTCCCTCTCTCTCTCACAACCCCCCTCTCACCCCTCTCTCTCACCCCCCCCTTTTCCTTTCTCTCCCCTCTCTCCCCCCTCTCTCTCACCCCCCTCTCTCTCTCTCATCCCTCTTTCTCTCTCTCTCTCACACCCCTTTCTCTCTCTCACCCACATATCTCTCTCACAACCCCCCTCTCTCTCACAACCCCCCTCTTTGTCTCACAACCTCCTTCTCTCTCTCACAACCTCCTTCTCTCTCCTTCACCCCCTCTCTCTCTTTCTCAACCCCCTGTCTCTCTCACCCCCCCCCCTCTCTCACTCCCCTCTCCCTCACCCACCTCTCTCTCTCACCCCTCTCTCTCTCACCCCCTTTCTCTCTCTCTCTCACCCCCTCTCTCTCACCCCTGTCTTTCTCTCACAGCCCCCCCCCCTCTCTCTCACTCCCTTCTCTCACCCCCTCCCCCATCTCTCTCCCTCTCTCTCACCCCCCTCTCTTTCTCTCACCCCCCTCTCTCTGATGTTGTTATGTCAATATATTTATTATAATGCCACAAAGTGAACTAATAAAAAAAAAAGTGCCATAATAAAAAAAACCACACTGTGACAGACTAACAGGTTGCCCTCCCCCATTTATGCTTACATTAGATAATTCAGTTTTATTTTTTCTTATGTGGGGGGTGGAGTCTAGCACCGGCCCTGAATGGGAGAACTAATAGCATGCTAATCCAATGCATCAATATTGATCCACAGACGGAGCTTGATCACCTACAAGGCAACCCCGGCAGGAGCCTAGGGCCCATTGGATGCTGGGGGCCCCAGCTTCATGCCTCTGAGCATACAGCAGTTAGCCAAAGCTTTGCATTCTACAAGGGAGATTGGACTTGAAGACTCTTCTTGTCTAATGGGACAATAAAATAAAGACAATGCAAATGGGACGGACCCTCCGATCCAATCATTATCAATGTCAATCAGAGGAATGGGGGTGCAATGCTGCTACCTTATCCTGGGGGCCCCATTCTGCGGCTGTTTTCTTTGTGAACAGCAGTACATTGGATTGAGCTACATTTTGGAATGCTGCAGAGTAACATGACCCTATATTGAATTCTGGTACCTGGGCTGTGCTGGGGCCAGCTTGGGGAATGGTGCTCCAGGGCAGTGTGGTTTATAGCCGGATCAAAGTGGTTAATCAGGGGTGCAATAAAAGGTCTCTGGCTATTGGCAATGCCTCTTGCTGTTAATAACCTTGGCAAGCCATCCAAGCAACGCATGTAGCTGTATGCTCTACAGTGCATTCCGCTCCAAGCTGTCCCCCAGCCAAGCCATGGCTATGGGCCCTCCTGCTTTATTGCAGATGGTGAGCATCTTTCAGAATTCCAGGGACGAGTTCATTAGCCTGCGTTCGACCCCTGTCACTGAGGGAAAGCACGCCCTGGGGGAGCGAATTAGAGACTGTGCAGAGCTTTCCATTATCTCCACTCTGCAAAATATGTCCAACCGGATGCTTGGGGACTAAAGGGAAACTCCAGATAAATGCAGAAAGGTACTCTTCTTCCTGCCCAATGGTTTGTAAAGAACTTCACTGACCACCAGTACAAGGGGGCACTTTACTGACTACTAATGTAAGGGGGCCCTTCACTGACCACCAATACAAGGGGGCCCTTTGCTGACTACTAATGTATGGGGGCCCTTCACTGACCACCAGTACAAGGGGCACTTTACTGACTACTAATGTAAGGGGGCCCTTCACTGACCACCAGTACAAGGGGGCACTTTACTGACTACTAATGTAAGAGGGCCCTTCACTGATTACCAATGTAAGGGGGCACCTCACTGACCATCAATGTAGACAGGCTCTTCACTGACCATCAATGTAGGCGGCCCCTTCACTGACCACCATTGTAAGAGGGCCCTTCACTGACCACTAATACAAGGGAGCCCTTTACTGATCACCAATGTAAAGGGGGCACTTCACTGACCACCAATGTAGGCAGACCCTTCACTGACCACCAATGTAGGCAGACCCTTCACTGACCACCAATGTAGGCAGACCCTTCACTGACCACCGATGTAGACTGGCCCTTCACTGACCACCAATGTAGGTGGGCCCTTCACTGACCAACAATGTAGGTGGGCCCTTCACTGACCACCAATACAAGTGGGCCCTTCACGGATCACCAATGTAGGCGGGCCTTTCTTTAGTCACCAACGTAGGCGGGCCCTTCACTGACCACCAATGTAGACGGGCACTTCACTGACCACAAATGTAGGGGGCGCTTCACTGACCACCAATGTAGGTGAGCCCTTTACTGACCACCAATGTAGGCGGGCCCTTTACTGAACACAAATGTAGTGGGCACTTCACTGACCACCGATGTAGACTGGCCCTTCACTGACCATCAATGTAGGCGGGCCCTTCACTGACCACCAATGTAAGAGGGCCCTTCACTGACCACTAATACAAGGGGGCCCTTCACTGATCACCAATGTAAGGGGGCCCTTCACTGACCACTAATACAAGGGGGCCCTTCACTGATCACCAATGTAAGGGGGCCCTTCACTGACCACCAATGTAAGAGGGCCCTTCACTGACCACTAATACAAGGGGGCCCTTCACTGACCACCAATGTAGGTGGGCCCTTTACTGACCACCAATGTAAGGGGGCCCTTCACTGACCACCAATGTAGGTATGCCCTTCGCTGACCACCAATGAAGGTGGGCCCTTAACTGACCACCAATACAAGGAGGCCCTTTACTGACTACTAATGTAAGGGGGCCCTTCACTTCCACCAAAACAGGAAGACCCTTTACTGACTACTAATGTAAGGGGGGGGCCCTTCATTGACCACCAATACAAGGGGGCCCTTTGCTGACTACTAATGTAAGGGGGCCCTTTGCTGACTACTAATGTAAGGGGGCCCTTCTTTGACCACCAATTTAGGCGGGGCCTTCACTAACCACCAGTGTAAGAGGGCCCTTCACTGACCGCTGATGCAAGGGGGCCCTTCACTGATCACCATTGTAAGGGGGCACTTCACTGACCACCAATGTAGGCGGGCCCTTCACTGACTACAAATGTAAGGGGGCTGCACACTGACCACCAATACAAGGGGGCCCTTCACGGATCATCAATGTAGGCGGGCCCTTCATTGACCACCAATGTAGGCGGGCCCTTCACTGACCACCAATGTAGGAGGGCCCTTTACTGAGTGACCACCAATGTTAGTGTGCTCTTCACTGACCACTAATGTAGGCGGGCCCTTCACTGACCACTAATGTAGGCGGGCCCTTCACTGACCACTAATGTAGGCAGGATCACCACTTCGCTGACCAACAATATGAGAAAGCACTTTTCCACTGACCTTAATTTTTTTTTTTTTCTATTAATTATTTATTTTTTTAAATTTCCTTATTACTGGAAATAATTGTGTTTTATAGTGCAGCCCAGGGTGTCAAACACAGGCAGTATGCAATATATAGCATTTTATGCTTTTATTTATTGTTATATCTCAGCTTACTCTTCCCGCTAACGTACCATGAGCTGTAGATACAGTAGTTATCAGCAGGGGTTTCCTGAGACCAGAACGATATTTTGAGGGTTGCTCCGCATTTGAGGAAGGCTCATATAGACCATTGCTATGAGCTGTTGTTGGTGTCTAGCGCCCTCTTCCTGCCGGCCTGCATTCCGCAGCATCCTCCCAGTAGCCGGACAGACGAGTCTTCTCCTCGCTGTGTTGTCACACCTGGGCAGATGATGAAGGTTGGATCTCAGGATGAGATCACTGTCCATCTGAGCTGTCATGACATCATCTGACATTAATGGAAGACAGGCCATGGGGCCATTACAAACATTTGCGGATGCTGTGATGTCAGACGCCAAACGCACTCAAATACTTTCGGAGATTTTTTTCAGGGTCCGGGGTCGTGAACGCTGCGCCGTTAAATCTTCCCGCTTGTCATATTGTACTTTTGGCTCTTCGAAGAATGAAAAATTGAGATTTTGATGAAAGGCAGAATAACATGGAAGAGCAGCGTGTTCTAATATTCGCAGAAGTCGCCGGGGTCAGATGGGAAGTACAAATTATTCCCGAGAGGAAAGAGCGTGCCGAGAATTCCTGACCGGGATCCATTTCGGGAGTTTGATTTGTGATGTCTCTGCTCATTGTAATTGTCACAACAGACAAGAGATGGACAAGCTGGGATGAAATTCTTTTTTTTTTTCCGAAGCATTTCCTACTCTTTTTAGGAATCGCAGCAGCTGATAGGATGGTGGGGTGAGGGGGGAGAATTAGGGCCCATTTACTTAGCGGTGCAGTAATGCATGTGCATTAAGTAGGGCGGGGAAAAGGGGTGGGCAGGAGGGTCAATCATCTAGGGTCCAACAGTGGGGATGGGGGGGGGGGGGGTAAATCAATCCAGTGCTTAGGTGCAGGGTTTACCCCCCTCACAGGTTCCCCCCACACCCTACGGGAGAATAGCGATGTGGCGCATTGTGTGCGCCACCTCAAAGGGTGGGTGTTGGCAAATTGAAAAGTGGGTGGGTCTTAAACAGTCATTGCTAACCTCTGTACCCCTCTGCCCCCCATCCTAAGCTCACCTGTATACTTCTGTCCAAAACTAATTTCTGCAGCTCACCATCCAAAACGAATCTCATCAACCCCTAATCCACAACTCACCTCTCCACCCCACCATCCACAACTAATCACTACCCCCTCTATCCACAACTCCCCTCTGCACCACCCCCATCCACAACTCACCTCTGCACACCCTGTCCACAACTCACCTCTGTGCCCCCCATCCACAACCCACCTCTGCACCCCCCATCCACCACTTGCGTCTTCACCCCCCCTCCACAGCTCACCTTTCCAGCCCCCCATCCACAACTCACCTCTGCACCCCCAGTCCTCTACTCACCTCTGAACCCCCTATCCACAACCCGTCTCTGCACCCCCCATACAAAACTCACCTCTGCACCCCACCATCCACAACTCACCTCTGCACCCCCCATCCAAAACTCATCTCTGCACCCCACCATCCACAACTAATCTCTGCACCCCCCCCCATCCACAACTCACCTCTGCACCCCACCATCCACAACTAATTACTGCCCCCTCTATCTACAACTCACCTCTGCACCACCTCCATCCACAACTCACCTCTGCACACCTCGTCCACAACTCACCTCTGCGCCCCCCATCCACAACCCACCTCTGCACCCCCCATCCACCACTTGCTTCTCCACCCCCCATGGTCAACTCATCTCAGAACCCCCATACAAAACTCACCTTTGCACCCCCCACTTTCACAACTCACCACTGCACAACCCATCCACATCTCACCTCTATACCCCCCATCCACAACTTACCTCTGCACCCCTCATCCACAACTCACTTCTGAACCCCCCCTCCACAACTCACCTCTTCACCCTCTGTCCACAACTCACTTCTGCACCCCCCCTCCACAACTCACCTCTGCACACCCTGTCCACAACTCACCTCTGTGCCCCTGATCCACAAATCACCTCTGCACCCTTCCCTCCACAACTCATCTCTGCACCCCCCATCCACAACTCATCTCAGCACCCCCATACAAAACTCACCACTCCACCCCCTATTCACAACTCACCTCTGAACCCCCCCTCCTCCACAACTCACCTCTGCAACCCCCATCCACAACTCCCCTCTGTACCCCCCATCCACAACTCACCTCTGCACCCTCCCCTCCACAGCTCACCTCTCCACCCCCCATTCACAACTCACTTCTGCACCCCCCTCCACAACTCACCTCTGCACCCCCCATCCACAACTCACCTCTGCACACCCCTATCCACAACACACCTCTATGCCCCCCATTCACAACACACCTCTGTGCCCCCCAACCCTTAACTCACCTCTGCACCCCGTTCCACAACTCACCTCTGCACCCCCCCATCCACAACTCACCACTGCACACCCCATCCACATCTCACCTTAGCACCCCCCATCCACAACTCACTTCTGCACCCCCCATCCACAACTCACCTCTGCCTCCCCCCATCCACAACTCACATCTGCACCGCCATTATCCACAACTCACCTCTCAAAACTCATTCTCATACAGCTTGTCACAGCCACAAGGATTTGCGTCACAAAGTGCCAAAGAATAGTATGGCATGTCCCATCAGTAGGCAATGCCGCCTGCAAAAGGGCTCCATAGACATGAATGGGACTACTCAACAACTTCATCTACTAGACGTGGTTGCAAACTTGCAATACAGTAAAGAGTGCCCCATAGACTTAAATGGGAATGCTCCACAACCTTATCTACTGGACGTATTTGTGACATGGTGAAGAGCACCCCACAGATGTGAATTAGGCCACTTCACAACCTCATTTACTGGACATTGTTGTGACACGGTGAAGAACCTCCCACAGACATGAATGAGGATACTCCAAAACTTTACCTAATGGAAGTGATTGTGACGTAGTGAAGAGCACCCTGAAGACGGGAACTGGACCACTTCACAACCTCATCTACTGGATGCAGTTGCAATACGGTGACAAGCCCCCCATGTACATGAATTAAACCACTCCACAAACTCACCTAATGGATGTGGTTGTGATGCGGTGAAGAGCGCCCCATAGGCTTGAAATGGGCTGCTCCACAACCTCATCTAATAGATGTAGTTGTGAAACAGTGAAGAGCAGCCCATAGACGTGAATTTGACCGCCTCACAACCTCATCTACTGGATGTAGTTGCAATAGAGTGACAAGCGCCCCTTGAATGCAAATGAGACCACTCCACACTCACCCAATGAACGTAATTGTGATGTCGCGAAGAGCACCCCATAGATGTGAATCAGGCTGCTTCACAACCTCATCTACTCGACGTAGTTGAGAAACAGTAAAGAGCAGCCCATAGATGTGAAATGGACCACCTCACAACCTCATCTAATAGATGTAGTTGCAATACAGTGAAAAGCACCCCATGAACGCAAATGAGACAACTCCACAATCTCACCTAATAGACGTGGTTGTGATGCAGAGAAGAGCACCCCATAAACGTGAATCGGCCCTCTCCACAACCTCATCTACAAGACGTAATTGCCAAACAGTGAAGAGCAACTTATAGACGTGAATTGAACCACCTCACAACCGCATATACTGTACGTAGTTGCAATACGGTAATGAGCACCCCATAAACATAAAGGAGACCATTCCACAAACTCACCCAATGGACGTGATTGTGATGCGGCGAAGATGCCCCATAGACATGAATTGGGCCACTCCACAACCACATCTAGTTGTGACACAGTGAAAAGCGGTCCATAGATGTAAATTGGAATTGGATGTAGTTGAGAAACTGTGAAGAGTGTCACATGGATGTAAATGGGGTCACTCCATGACCTCATCTAATGGACAGGATAGCGACATGGTGAAGAGCGATTTCTTCATAAAATCCCTCTTCAAACAAGTGTGTGGGAGGTGATCACCTCCTGGTCACCTGTTAACCGTAGGCCAGCCACTGCTGATGAAATAGTCCACCATGGATCATGAGTCAACAGCATTGCAAACGTGAAAGGGGCCCTAGATCTAAATGGGCCTTCAATATTTTCTTCTATATAAAAAACTAGAAAAAGAAAAAAATAAAAATCACTTGACCAAACTTGGTAGCCAGGAAAAAAAAATGAAGATTGGAAATCAGTGACATCTGGCAGCTTTGGAAGGGTAACTCCGTCTTCTACAATATCCTGCTTCTTAATTAGACCGACGTTCCTTGGTAATGAGTTTCCTTTTTGACAAAGCTGAGGCGTAGTTGCAATGCTGAGGATAGAGTGTTTGTGTAACATTTCCTCGGTTCCCGTATTGTTGGACGTGATTGTCCTTCGGTGACCCCAGGGGGGGTCTTGGTCACTGGGGCCGAGCACACACCCCCCTCTGATGGGAAGACTAAAGAGCGGGGTACACCCAAGGTTTAGGGTCACATGGGGCTGACACTGAGCGGAGCAGTGGGAATGCAGTCAGGACGGAGGTCAGTCCGAGGACCGCAGACTGGAATCTGGGACTCGCAATGTCCAGCTCATGCCAACACAACCATCATTAACCACATACTAAGGGCTTATTAAAATGCAATCTCCAGGGAGTATCCAGGCAGCCAGATCACAGAAAAGCAATAATGTTGCAAAATTCCTCATTGATTAACCCAATCCAGCCAAGTCAGTGCGCTTCACTGGCATATTAGCGAGGACCGCTACGTAAAAAAAAAAAAAGCATAATCATAATAAATTTCAGTCTGCATGATGTCTTGATTCAGGCCCCATTCACACCTCAGCGTTTTGTAGCTTGAAGCACTAAGCTCCAAAATGCTGGAGGAGAAAAATAATCAATTATTCTCTATGGAGACGATTCATATCTTCGCTCGAAATCGCCTGAAGCCAAAGGCCTGAAGTTTAAAAATGTTCTGGAGTTTTTTTTGTAGCTCCATTTGCAGCGTGTTTTTATTTCCATAGAAATTAAAAGAAACATGCGATTTGCACGTTTTTTTGCATTTTTGCGCAATTTTCTTCTCAAATGCAAAAATAAAAAAAAAATGTAATAATACATGAATAAATAAATGTTAAATAAATACACAAATACCTAAAAGTCATCATAAATAAATAATAAAGTAAATTAATAATATGTAATAATAAATAAATAATAATTAACCCTTAACCTTACAAAATATAATGAATAAATCATTATTGTTTTTATTATTATTATTATTTTTATTATTAATAATAATAATTAAAAACAGCAATAAATAAACACCAAACCCGAACAAAAAAAAACCTTAATGATGATAATAATATTATAATAATAATGAAATGTTAATATTATTATTATTTATATGATGTTAGAGTTAGGGTGTTTAATATTTATTTTATTAATATTTTTATTTATTTTTTTAAGGGCTAGAGGTTATTAATTATTACATAGTATTTATTTATTAACTTATTATTTATTTATGATTATTTTTATTTGTGTATTTTTTTACATTTATTTATTCTACATAATATTCTACATTTTCATCAATCTTATAGAGGTGGCCAGCCCCGCCAGGAGGGTCCTTTAAGGCACCTATGTCACATCCTATGGATGGGTATGGGTGGGGAAAGACCAGGGTGATCTACAGACTACAGGACATCAGGGTACGTAAGAGCATCAGTGCTACCTTGGGTAAAATCTCCAAGTGGAGGTTAACAGGACCAGTGGCCCTACTCAAGGAGATGTAGTATCAAGTACTGATCAGCATTACTGGAAACCAGTGCCTTGAAAGTGGACACTAGATTGTGTTAATGAAATATAGCTTGCCATTTGTATATTTGTACCAACTGAACTTCAGTTTTCAACAATTAACTTAAATAACAAGTTAATTTATGTGTTTCTATTGGCATAACTAATTCAAACCAAAATGATAGAGGGCACCCCAAGATTAACCATCAATGTACTTATCTGTGCCTCCATCTGATCCATACCCCCTACAAGGCACTTTTTTGGGTATTATAACACCACCCCAAGAAGCACCACAAAACAAACAGCACAGGTATTCCCCATAACTCCAAATGGGAATTCCAAGATCGCCTTTCTACGGAGCGGCCTAGACAATTTTATTTCTTTATTCTGCTCCCACCATATTATGAACTAGATCTAAAAATTATAACTTTTTTTCCTTTGGTTTCTTTCCTGCAAAATGTCATCTCATTCTGCCCAAAGACCTCCTTGCTTCATGTCCTAGGCATCTGACTTCACCACTCAGTAAGTAAGCCGATTCTAAAATCATCCTGCCCAAAGACCTTCCCACTGCATGTCTTACCCATCTGACTTCTTTAACCGTTAGGCAAGCCTCTTCTCAGCTCATCCTGCCCAAATACCTCTTTACTACATGTCCTACCCATCTGACTTCACCACCCAGTAAGTAAGCCCTTTCCAAACTCATCATGCACAAAGACCTCCTCGCTACATGACCTAACCATCTGACTTCACAAGCCAGTAGGTAAACCCCTTCTCAACTCATCCTGTTCTATAGACCTCCTCACTAGATGTCCTATCCATCTGACTTCACCACCCAGTAGGTAAGCCCATTGTCAGCTCATACTGCCTAAAGCCCTCCTTTCTGTTTGTCCTACAAATCTGATGTCATCACCCAGTAGGTAAGCCCTTCCACAGCTCATGCTGCCCAAATACCTCCTTGGTGTATGTCCTACCCATCTGACTTCACCACCCAGTAGGTAAGCCCATTCTCAGCTCATCTTGCCCAAAGACCTCCTTGCTGTATGTCCTACCCATCTGACTTCACCACCCAGTAGGTAAGCCCATTGTCAGCTCATACTGCCTAAAGCCCTCCTTTCTGTTTGTCCTACAAATCTGATGTCATCACCCAGTAGGTAAGCCCTTCCACAGCTCATGCTGCCCAAATACCTCCTTGGTGTATGTCCTACCCATCTGACTTCACCACCCAGTAGGTAAGCCCATTCTCAGCTCATCTTGCCCAAAGACCTCCTTGCTGTATGTCCTACCCATCTGACTTCACCACCCAGTAGGTAAGCCATTTCTCAGCTCACCCTTCCCAAAGACCTTCTCATTACATGTCCTACCCATCTGACATAACCATCCCATAATTAAGCCTATTTTAAACTCATCTTGCCCAATGACCTTCTCACTGCATGTCTTCGGTAGTTCTTCTCAAGACTTCTGTAGTTCTTTATCATGGGGCCTACCAGGATTCTAATAATTACTGGTCAGAAACCTACATACATCAACCCCTCAAGGCACCCTGTGAGCAACCCAGACTGGCCTGAATAGAAGAGGGTTTTATGGAAAGTCATAACTATTATAAGAAAGTACTATATTTCCTTATATGGTCAGCACATGATAGGAAGCACAGTACATCTTTATTATACATCTCAAAGGCTGGAAGATCTTCCCCAATTTTCCACCATGCCAATCTGTCACCACCCAGTAGGTAAGCCCCTTCTCAGCTCATCCTGCCCAAACACCTCCTTACTGTATGTCCTACCCATCTGAATTCACCACCCAGTAGGTAAGCCCCTTCTCAGCTCATCCTGCCCAAAGACCTTCTCATTACATGTCCTACCCATCTGACTTAACCATCCCATAATTAGGCCTATTTAAACTCCTCTTGCCCAATGACCTTCTCACCACATGTCTTCTGTAGTTCTACTCAACGCTTCTGTAATTCTTTATCATGGGGCCTACCAGGATTCTCATAATTACTGGTCAGAAACCTACAGACATCAACCCCTCAAGGCACCCAGTGAGCAACCCAGACTGGCCTGAATAGAAGAGGGTTTATGGAAAGTCATAACTATTATAAGAAAGTACTATATTTCCTTATAAAGTCAGCACAGTACATCTTTATTATACATCTCAAAGGTTGGAAAATCTTCCCCAATTTTCCACCATGCCAATCTGTCCAACAATAAAAAAAAAAGGAGACCAAAGGAACTTTTATGCTTGATTAGAACAAGCCAGGTAGGTTGCAGACATCATTAGTAGTGTGAATCTCATCATCAGCAGAGTGGATTTACAAATATAGGTTTAACGTTGACCATGTATGATCTCTTTCCAGGATTCGCTCTTTTCAGAGATAAATTATCTCTGTGGTCATCTTGACTATGAAGCAGAGGCGTAACTAGAACCTTCAGGACCCCCAGGCAAGAAACCACGAAGGGCCCCCCCCAGGCCCCTGGCCGGAGCCCTTCCCTTCAAGCCTGGGGCTCTTCCCACTGATCCTGGGGCCCTTTACTCTTGTTGCAGGGCCTTTTATTATGGTCCCGCAGCGGGACCCTTTCACAAGTTCTGCAGTGGGCCCCCTTCCTGCCATCTTGGGGCCTCCCCACGGTGGTGGAATGCCAGGGCCCGGTCGCAAGTGTGACCTTTGCGATCCTGGAAGTTCACCAACTGGTGTCAGTAGTTTTTATTTTTTTGGTATTTTAATTGTATTGTTTTTTATCATTTTATTTTATATATTTACAATGTGACTGACTATGACTCTGCCCATTCAGAAAAGGAAGGAGCTGGTAAATTACATATTTACCGACCCCTTCCTGGTTCTCTACTGTGACACATACCCTGCAGCAGCCCGCAGGAGAGGGGAGGGAGCACAATAGGGGGGGGGGGGACCAGGGGAGCACACAAGGGCCCAGAGACAGCAGAACACAAGTGAACTGGATAGGAGGGGGGGGGAGGCAGCATACAGAGGAACCAATCTCCTCCATTTTCCTCCTGCAGCTACAGGAGGAGGACAGTGATTTCTCTACATGCTGCTCCCTCCCCCCTCCTATCCAGGTGTACAGGGGAGCCGCACAGGCCCCCTGGAGCATGGGGCCCGGTTGCAATTGCAACCCCTGCAACCCCTGTAGTTACGCCCCTGCTATGAAGGCCTGACATGCATAGTGCGGCTTGCAGCATACGCATGAGAGAAAATCTAAAAACGTTTTTTCTCACATTAAGCCCTTCCAAGGTGACAGCTGAAAAGTTGAAGTACCCAAGAATTTAAAATAAGGAAGAATAAGATATATCAGATATATAAAATATGTCTAAATAAAATCTATAAGGGCGCCAATGATGTTTCAACTTGATGATCTTTTATATTATTGTGCGAAGCTCCCGTTTTCCCATTTCTTAACCAAACATTTAGGAACGGCAATATTTTCACAGTTGCTTTCGCTGTGTTACGGAATAAGTTGTAAGCGGGAAGGTGGAGACGGAGCTTTTCTTCCTTCCAGAATTTTATGATGATTTTTAAAAGCGATATTTTTTTTTTTTTCCACTTTCTGTTTGGACGGTTTATGGGAATAGTCGACATGTGTTTTCGTACTCTGACATTAACAGCTGAACGCGGTTTTTCTGTTCTCCTATTTTAACCTAGGAACAGCTTGTTCACAAGAAAATGTAACCGGGGCAAAGACCGCGAGCGCTCAGTCCAAGAACAGGTTGACGTATCCAGAATAAATGAGGGGTGTCAGATGTCGCTGGGATTCCTCTTGGAAGGACAGAGTGAAACATTTTTGGTGTTTTTGTTTATAAAATCTAATTTTCCTAAGTGTCTCTTCTAAGGAGCTGTGTAAGTATAGGAGTACAGCTGCGTGTTTTCTTCAGCAGTGTCTCTAAAATCAGTGTATGTATGCTGTAGCTCTCCATGGTTATCAAGCACTTCTAAAAGGGTGTTACTGGGGATGGGGGAGGTGCTGACCATTTGGCAGCACCCACCTAAGGGTGGCACTGTGAGATTTTCTTAGCAATGAGAGTGGGGCATAGCTCTTGCCCCCGCAATGGGGTACTATTCTTTCCACTGACACCAAGAATGGGAAACTATTCCTCCTACTGACACCAATGATGGGGCACTATTCCTCCCACTGACACCAACAATGAGGCACTATTCCTCCCATTGATAGCAATGATGGGGCACTATTCCTCCCACTGACACCAGTAAGGGGGCACTGTTCCTCCTAATGACACCAACAATGAGGCACTATTCCTCCCACTGACACCAATAATAAGGCACTATTCCTCGCACTAACACCAATGATGAGGCACTATTCCTCCCACTGACACCAATGATGAGGCACTATTTCTCCCACTGACACCAATAATAAGGCACTATTCCTCCCATTGATACCAATGATGGGGCTCTATTCCTCCCACTAACACCAATGATGGGGCACTATTCCTCCCACTGATACCAATGATGGGGCACTATTCCTCCCACTAACACCAATGATGGGGCACTATTCCTCCCACTGATACCAATGATGGGGCACTATTCCTCCCACTAACACCAATGATGGGGCACTATTCCTCCCAGTGATACCAATGATGGGGCACTATTCCTCCCACTAACACCAATGATGGGGCACTATTCCTCCCAGTGATACCAATGATGGGGCACTATTCCTCCCACTGATACCAATGATGGGGCACTATTCCTCCCACTGATACGAATTATGGGGCACTATTCCTCCCAATGGCACCAATGATGGGGCACTATTCCTCCCAATGGCACCAATGATTGGGGCACTATTCCTCCCACTGATACCAATTATGGGGCACTATTCCTCCCAATGGCACCAATGATGGGGCACTATTCCTCCGAATGGCACCAATGATTGGGGCACTATTCCTCCCACTGACACCAATGATGGGGCACTATTCCTCCCACTAACACCAATGATGGGGCACTATTCCTCCCAGTGATACCAATGATGGGGCACTATTTCTTCCACTGAGATCAACATTGAGACATTATTTCTTCCACAGACACCAATGATGGGGCACTATTCCTCCCACTGACACCAATGATGGGGCACTATTCCTCCCACTGACACCAATGATGGGGCACTATTCCTCCCACTGACACCAATGATGGGGCACTATTCCTCCCATTGATACCAATGATGGGGCACTATTCCTCCCA
This sequence comes from Pelophylax lessonae, assembly GCF_965119305.1. NCBI lineage: Eukaryota > Metazoa > Chordata > Amphibia > Anura > Ranidae > Pelophylax > Pelophylax lessonae. The sequence continues at coordinate 675,870,025 of NC_138770.1, read as the reverse complement.
CTGACACCAATGACGGGGCACTATTCCTCCCATTGATACCAATGATGGGGCACTATTCCTACCAATGGCACCAATGATGGGGCACTATTCCTCCCACTGACACCAATAATGGGGCACTATTCACTCCATTGATACCAATGATGGGGCACTACTCCTCCCACTGACACCAATAATGGGGCACTATTCCTTCCATTGATACCAATGATGGGGCACTATTCCTCCCACTGACACCAATGATGGGGCACTATTCCTCCCACTGACACCAATGATGGGGTACTATTTCTTCCACTGACATCAATGATAGAGTACAATTACTGACATCAATGATAGAGTACAATTACTGACATCAATGATAGAGTACAATTACTGACATCAATGATGGGGCACTATTCCTCCCACTGACACTAACTATAGAGCGCAATTCCTTAATCAGGAAAACAATGCATTATGGCCACCAGATGGCGCTAGAGATGCAAATAAACATGTTAGACACCATATGGTGAATAGTCATGATGCCTGTTTTTTTTTAAAAAGACCACCTTGTGCATTTAAATCACACATAAAATTATAACAAAAAAATATATATATTTTCATGTCTTCTTTTACTGGATGCAGAGGAGATGCTATAACAAGCGTGGTTGAATCATACAAAGTCTGTACCACATAGAGCCAAAATAATAATAACGTTACTGACCAGGGCTGCAATCCGGGGGGGGGACAGCTCATACACACTTAAGGGGCCCCGGCATCACTAGGGGCCCAGCCTCCCTGGTGTCCCAAGCTGCCAGAGGGTATTCTCTTTGCTGGATTTGGATGTGTTTTTTCCTGGATTGGGCGGTCTCTTTGATAGAGGGGCTGTCTCTTTGATGGAGGGGTTGCCTCTTTGATAAAGGGGCTGTCTCTTTGCTGGACTGGGCTGTCTCTTTGATGGAGGGGCTGTCTCTTTAATGGAGGGGCTGCCTCTTTGCTGAACTGGGCTGTCTTTTTGCTGGAGGGGCTGTCTCTTTGCTGGAGGGGCTGTCTCTTTGCTGGAGGGGCTGTCTCTTTGGTGAAGGTGCTGTCTTTTTGCTAGAGGGGATGTCTCTTTGCTGAAGGGGCTGTCTCTTTGCTGAAGGGGCTGTCTTTTTGCTAGAGGGGATGTCTCTTTGCTGAATTGAGATGTCTCTTTGCGGGATATGGATGTCTCTTTGCTGAATATATGGGTCTGTCTCTTTGCTGTATTGAAATTAAATGGCTATGTGAAGGAAGGTATAGTGAAAATTTTACCCCCCTGTGAAATGGGCATATAAATGAAGGAGAGGTGAAATGTTGTAGTGGCAGGCTTCATATTTTTTGGCCAAAATATTCATTGCTTACTGTTAAGTCTTGAAAGCACTGATGAATTGGAATACACTCTTCATTTTTATATATTAGGTTGCAGGAGTGTTAAATAAAAGTGGGGCACTGAAAGGCTTGGTGAGATGGCCATTGGGCCCTGGGAAATGTTGGTGGTCAAGCCTGGGGGGGCGACCTAAAGCTCTATTTGGGACCCCAAAATTTCTGATGGCTATCCATTGGGAGCCCCTATTAGAGGAAGTCAATTTAAAAAAATGAATGGGACCCAAAAAAATCAATGGCTTTCATTTATAAAGTAAAGGTGTGTGTGTGTGGGGGGGGGGGGGGGGGGGTTTCATGAGAGAAGAATTTGGCATTTCTTGGAATAGGGGAAACTGGAGGTCTGCCGTTTGCATGGATTTACTGGCTATGGGTGGGTAATAAAAAATAAAAAAAAAAAACGAACAAAAAAACGGATGAAATGATAATAGTGGTCGGGAAAGCAGAGGTTTCCTGACTCATGCTGATGTTTTACTCCGCATGTCCTAATTGCTAGTTTAAGTGGTTTTTGTGTTGCTGAAGGTAATTACGGGTGGAGGAAGTGGTAAAATGTTTATAGGCTGTAATTTGGATGTGTTATGTGTTTGTTCGCTAATTAGCCAGATAATTAATGCGGCATGTGATTGTAATTCAACGCTTTTAGCATCAACACGGGCATTACTATTAATATACATTATATTGTCAAAAGTATTGGGACGCCTGCCTTTACACGCACATGAATTGTAATGGCATCCCAGTCTTAGTCCGTAGGGTTCAATATTGAGTTGGCCCCCCCTTTGCAGCTATAACAGCTTCAACTCTTCTGGGAAGGTTGTCCACAAGGTTTAGGAGTGTGTCTATGGGAATGTTTGACCATTCTTCCAGAAGTGCATTTGTGAGGTCAGGCACTGATGTTGGACTCACCACTGACCCCAGGACTCTGCGTCACTTACTACTGATTCCTAAACTCTGTGTTAGATACCACTGACCCCCTGACGCTGCCTTAGTTAGTACTGCACTCTCCAACAGAGCCCCAGATAATAGTAAAAACCTGAGTCCTGGTGATCACACAGGAAGAGCTTAATTGGGAAGAATGCAGCTCTGTAGCCAATGCTCGCTTTGTATATTTAACCACTTCCCGCGAATCGTCGTACCTGTACGTCGGCTCATAGAAGTGGTTGTAGCGGGATGATATGCAGCTGCAGGCATCAACTCGGTATTGTTCTTTAGAGCCGGCGGTCGGCTTTCAGAAGATAACACCCAATGCGGCTCGGGAACCGCTGAGCCATTATCCCAGCGAGCGGGAAGGGACATCCCACTGCCTTCTGCAGCTCTGCCCATGTCTCCCGTCCCACCCGGAGACCTGAGCAACCAGCCAGCATGTCCGCCAGCTGGTTGGAAGCCCGAACAAAGCCAGATTCGGCTTTGATCGGGTCTCCGATGTTGTAACCCGGAATCGTCATGTCACTTTACTAATATATAAAACTGTCAAGTATTCAAAAATGCCCATTTCGGCAACCCCAAACACACCTCAGAGATGGCCACTGCCTTGCTAAAGAAGCGGAGGGTAAAGGTGATGGACTGGCCAAGCATGTCTCCAGACCTAAACCCTATTGAGCATCTGTGGGGCATCCACAAACGGAAGGTGGAGGAGCGCAAGGTCTCTAACATCCGCCAGCTCTGTGATGTCACCATGGAGGAGTGGAAGAGGACTCCAGTGGCAACCTGTGAAGCTCTGATGAACTCCATGCCCAAGAGGGTAAAGGCAGTGCTGGAAAATAATGGTGGCCACACAAAATATTGACACTTTGGGCCCAGTTTGGACATTGTCACTTAGGGGTGTCCTCACTTTTGTTGCCAGTGGTTTACACATTAATGGCTGCGTGTTGAGTTATTTTGTGGGGACAGCAAATTTACACTGTTATACAAGCTGTACACTCACTGTGACGGTACTCACCGTCACTGGGAGTAAAAGACAGATACTTAATGGTTTGGATTGCTTCAAGTGGGACAGTAAAATTTGTCAGCCATGTATCTCTCAGGAAATATGAAGATTTGATCCCACTTTGCACTGTGAGACCTATAGCCTGTTGCCAAGAAGTCTGACTCCTAAATAATCATAGCAATATGTAGATGTGTATTCCATGTACTTCAATGTAGGAGACGGACAGACTGTCATTGCCAGTCTTGTCCTACTGTCTGTTCTGAGGTGGGATGTGTATTGTGTTAAGTCTGCCTGTCCCATTGTTAAATGTTAAAGTGGAGTTCCGGCCTATTTTGCAACTTTAGTGATTCCTGGAGTGCCCGCTATGCTGATCAACAATTGGGCATTTTAAATTTTTTTTCGGGGGTCCCTTACCTTATTTTCAGGGCATTTTTGATTGTACTTCCTCCTTCTCCCACCTCTGTGGCCACGGCCTTTGCATTGCATCCTGGAAGCTGTTTGTCATCACTCCCAGGAGGCTGGAATCAGGAAGAACTCCCAGAACACTCCCTGGAATCAGGAAGAACTCCCAGAACACTCCCTGGAATCAGGAAGGACACAGCAATTTACACTGCGGCTTCAGATGCCCACAACCAAGATGGCCTCACCCAGACAGTGTTTTTAAAAGTAAGATTTTGACTAAAATCCAATACTGTACACCTTGTAAGTATGAGAATAGCAGTTCTGTAAAGGGCGATGGATTAGTGTTATAGGGGTATTTTTAGTTAAAAAAGGTATTTGAGGCTGGAACTCCGCTTTAATGAGCCCACGTTGTTCTGTTCAGATGTCTAGATAATTAGTTCAGGTTAATTCTATTTCTGTATACAATTTCATCTGCATATGATAATGTAATCAGGCAACCCCTGACCTGTGTGTGGTAATCTGATCAGGAGGGGGAGGTCCATGCTGTATATAAATTCCGTGTGACTGTTCAATAAAGAGTGATTCCTGTACAAGCTAAGTTATTGGCTAGCTTTGTATGAGGGCGGCTGGGAAAATCTAGTATATATGTTTAAGACTGTAGGAAGCCGTATACTGACGGAAGCCCACAAACACAGTGTGGTTCAAGATTCCGTTACACTCACTACTTTACATTGTAGCATTTGTGTCATTTCTTCAGTGTTGTCACATGAAAAGATATAATAAAATATTTACAAAAATGTGAGGGGTGTACTAATTTTTGTGAGATACTGTATATGGTTTAGCTCTGCACATTTTTGCTTTATAATAGTAAAAACCTGCCAGGGGTTCTAACCTTTCCCCCACTCCATCCGAGACTAAATAGAAAATGTTGGCTGGACAAACACTTTAATGCTAACCATTCTCCTAAGGATTTGTTATACTTCCTCTACAACCACTTGGCGTCTCCTGTCTAGCTGAGCGCGCCGCCGCCGCCAAGTCAGGGCCCGCCTCCCCCATCAATGAAGCATCAATGTGTCCATCTACTATGGCAGCAACATGTACATTTCAAACCGCTAAATGACTTCATTACTCTGCAATACATTTCCATTATCTGTAACTGGACGAGGGCTGGCTCCATCGCACGCGGATTCTTGCGGTTTCACGTAAAAACGCGTGCTGCCTTAGAAAAAAAAAAAATCCTTTTTCCGCTTTTAGGGCAGCGTAGGATCTGGGGATAATGCCTAATGACAAAACCACCGGCTGGAAGGGCGATACGGAGGATAAACGCAGAATAGGTGACGAGCGAGAGCAGCTGAAATCTTAGACGTTGCGATCCCGCGGTGTACTTAACAAATACAGTGTGCTAATAGGTAATGATGTAACCAAACTGCTCCGGGCGAGCAAATGTCTTCTCCAGAATCTCTGCAGCTCGATCGTTCTAATCCCCGGCCTCTCCGGTTAACAAGACGCATGAAAGGAGCCTTGACGGTTATACGGCACTGGCGTCTCGTAGCTTTACTCGCAGACAAAGTTCTATTTCCGAGATTTCCTAATATCTCCTGACCAATAAAATGTCCATTTTTTTTCGGGAGTGGGGGGGGGGGGGGGTTGTAACCCTAAAAATCTGATCTCTGTGCTTCCTTTTTAACCACTTCTGGACCGGAAAGATTTTCCCCCTTAATGACCAGGCTATATTTTGCGATTTGGCACTGCGTTACTTTAACAGACAATTGCGCGGTCGTGCGACGCTGTACCCAAATAAAATTGATGTCCTTTTTTTCCCACAAATAGCTTTCTTTTGGCGGTATTTGATCAACTCTGCGATTTTTTTTATTTTTTGCGCCATAAACAAAAAAAGAGCGACAATTCTGAAAAAAAAAAAACATTGTTCACATTCTGCTATATAACATTCCCCCCCAAAAAATTAAAAAATCTAAATTTTTTAACATTTTGTTTTCTGCTACATATTTTCGTAATTTGATTGGTTTGCGCAAAAGTTATCACATCAACTAACTACGGGAAAGATTTATGTCATTTTTATTGTTTTTTTTTTACTAGTAATGGCGGCGATCTGCGATTTTTAGCGGGACTGTGACATTGCGGTGGACAGATTGGACCCCTAACTGACATTTTTGACACATTTGGGGGGACCAGTGACATTACTACAGTAATCAGGGCTAAAAATATGCATTGTTACTGTAATAATGACACTGGCAGGGAAGGGGTTAACGGTATAGGTTATCAAGGGGTTAAATGTGAGCCTAGGGGAGTGTTTCTAACTGTATGGGGCGGGGTTTGTGAAATTATCATAGAGACATGTGATCCTATATAGAAGGATCACAGGTGCTCTGTGATCATTCCAGGGAGGACAGTCGGCTGTGTTTACAACAGCTGACCGTTCTTCTCTCTCAGCAGGGAGCGATCGCGGGTGTCAGGCGGCAATTGGAGCCCCCTGACCCGTGCATCGGAGGGCCGCACTGCCGCAGTAAATAGGCGGCGGGCGGTCGGAAAGAGGTTAATATATTTGCAGGTTAAAACATTTTCGCATGCTAGAGGTAACACTTGCAGGTTTTTATTACCTCCCACATATTGCAGCACCCCCTTCCCCCAGAAGGACAACGCCATCTTTGTTCAGGCATCATCCAGGGTCACCATCTTCTTCCTGAGAGGAGATGTTGGCTTAGGGATGACACAGTCATGTCATTTTTGGTTCCTGTGCTGTTCTTGGCTGTGTTCATAAATGTTTGACACAGATCAGCCCCTACTGCAGCCTTTTTCTAGTAGTTGCAGGGGAGAGGAGGGAGCGATCGACAACGGCTGGGAATTCCGGAAGCAGTGATGTCACCCATAAGCTCCTTTGTCCCAGCTGTTGTCAGGGCTCTCTCCTCTCCCCTGCAGCCACCTCTCAGGGCTGCTTATAGGGGGGGTTCCTCTGGGCTTTCTGTAGGGGGCCCAGGCACACAGCGGTCCCAGGCAGCGGGGGGATCGGTGCGGTGGGATGGGAGGACAATTACAGAACAATGCACTGTGTCAGTGTCTCTCCCTGCAGCAGCTGAAATCCTCTTTCTCTCCTCTCCCTCTCAGCTGCTGGAGGGAGAGACACAGACAGAGTGCTTTGTGTCTGTGTCTCTCCCACAGACCTTATTGGTCGGGGTCGGTAAGGAGAGCTTGGAATCTTTTTGTGTCTTGTTATATGCATTGCCCTTCTAATGCTCCTTGCTGCAGAGACCAGTTACAGGTGTGAACAGTAACCATTTGTTTGTGCTATGGTGGCTGCAGATGCCTGTTTCTGCTGGGTGGCGAGTCTGGTGGGCTCCTCTCCCTCTCTGCTGAGGATCGCTTGGTGCTTTGTGCCTGGCGACCGGGTGGTGCTGCCAGCGCGGTGGGGGTTGTCCCTTTGCAGTATTTTACACATTTTTTGGGGTCCCCCTGGTGACTCATGGAGTCTTTGGAGCACATCTCCCCACCTGATCCCCTCTCTAAGACTCAGGGGCCTTCCGGGTCCCAACCATCCATCTATGCACCGACGGCAGTTCTGGAGTCCTTTGTGTCCCTGGTGGAGGTGGTTTTCGGGTAACGGCTAGCTAAAAGCACCCCCCGATTTCCCCTGCCTCATCTATCTCATCAGATCTTGAATCTGATTCGGCCGCCGCGGATTTGGGTCGCCCTGTTGGGTCTGCGACCACGCGCCCGGAATCCTCAGATAATGAGGACAATTCCTCCACATCTGCAACCGCGCACGAAAAGGCGCTGGTGGAAGCATTGATTGTATCTTTTCGTGAGACCTTAAAGATGGAGGACGCAGCTGCGACGGAGGCGCAGGTCCCCTTTGGCACTCACAAGCCATCCAGAGCGGCAGAATTGTCGCTAAAGAGTGACTCTAATCGTAATCCTCTAACCTTAACCCCCCTAACTCTAACCCAAAGGATCTTAGTTAACCTTTCACAAACCAGAGCAAGTCATGCTAATCCCCTAACCCCAACCCTCTATTTAAACCCTAACTCTGACCCTAATGCCTAGCCATAACCCTCTACCTATAATGCTATCTCTCGTTTATAACTCTTAAGTTAACCTAACCCTCTAACTCCAACCCCCTAAATCCAACCCCAATCCTTCTCCCTCTAATCCTCTGACTGTAACCCTAACCCCAACTTGTGAACCCTAACCCCCAAAGTTCACGTTTCACAAGCTAGAGAAAATCATTCTAATTCCAAACCTTTAACCACTTGCCGACCGCCTCACGACTTTTTACTGCAGCAGTCAGCCGCTTACAGGCAAAGTGACGTAGACCTACGTCGCTCCCGCCCCCGCTCGTTCCCTGCCTAGCCAGCGCATGTGACCAGCGGCTCCAATGTCCGCCGGCCACTCGCGATCTCCCGCAGTAGAGGGAGAATGACAGGCGGCTGATGTAAACACAGCCGTCTGTCATTCTCACTGAAGTAGGCACAGAGGCTATGTGATCCTGCTATATAGGATCGCATTCTCTGTGGTTACTTCACTAGCCACGCCCCCTATCAGCTAGAACCACGCCCCTAGGGACACACTTAACCCCTTGATCACCAATAAAGGTAACCCCCTTCCCTGCCATTTTTACAGTAACCGTGCATATGTATAGCACTGATTACTGTAGTAATGTCACTGGTACCCCCAAAAGTGTCAAAAATGTAAGTCAGGGGTCCGATCTGTCCTCCGCAATGTTGCAGTCCCGCAAAAAAAATCGCAGATCGCCGCCATTACTAGTTAAAAAAAAAAAAACAATAAAAATGACAAAAATCTTTCCCGTAGTTAGTAAACGCGATAACTTTTGCGCAAACCAATCAAAATACGCTTATTGCGATTTTTTTTTTACCAAACATATGTAGCAGAAAACAAATTGGCCTAAAATGTTAAAAAATTTTGATTTTTACAAAGTTTGTAGCGCAAAAAAAAAAAAAAAAAAATCGCACAGGTGATCAAATACTGTTTGTGGGAAAAAAAGGATGTCAATTTCATTTGGGTACAGCGTTGCAGGACTGCGCAATCGTCCATTAAAGTCACGCAGTGCAGAATCGCAAAATAGGGCCTGGTCATTGAGCAGCCAAATCCTCCAGGGCTTAAGTGGTTAACTCTAACCCTAACCATCTAACTCTAACCCTTTCCCTCTAACCCTAACTCTCTAACCCTAACCCTCTTACCCTAAACCTCTAACTCTAACCCAAACACTCTAACTCCAACCTTCTAACTCTAACCTTAACCCTCTAACCCTCTAACTCTAATCCTAACCTTTTAACCATAACCCTAACCCTATCCCTCTAGCCCTAACCCTCTAACTCTAAACTTAACCCTCTATCCCTAACCCTCTAACTATAAGCCTAACTATCTATCTCTAACCTCTATCCCTACCCTCTATCCTTAAACCTCTAACTCTAACCCTATACCCATAACCCTGTATCCCTAGCCTCTATCTCTAACCCTCTAACTCTAAGCTTAACCATCTATCCTTAACTATATCCCTAACCTTCTAACCATCTCACTCTAACTCTAACCCTCTAGCTCTATCCCTAACCCTCTAATTCTAACCCTACCCTTCTAACTCTCTAACCCTAACCCTCTAACTCTAATCCTCCATCCCTAACCCTCTAACTCTAACACTAACCCTCACACTCTAACCCTCTATCCCTAACCATCTAACTCTAAACCTAACCCTCTATCCCTACTCCTCTAACTTTAAACCTAATCGTCTATCCCTAACCCTAACCCTCTATCAGTATCCCTACCCTCTATCCCTAACCCTCTAACTCTAAGCTTAACCCTCTATCCCTAATCCTAGATCCTAAACCCTCTAACTCTATCCCTAATCTTCTAACTCTGCACTAACCCTCTCACTCTAACCCTAACCCTCTAACTCTAACCCTAACCCTCTAACCGTAACCCCCTAACCCTACCCCTCTAACTCTAACCCTCTAGCTCTATCCCTAACACTCTAATGCTAACCCTACCCCTCAAACTCTCTTACTCTATTGCTAAGCCTCTAATTCTAACCCTACCCCTCTAACACTAACTCTAACTCTCTAACCCTAACCCTCTATTTATAACCCTCTAACTCTATCCCTCTAACTCCAACCCTCTAACTCCAACCTTCGAACCCTAATCCTCTATCTGTAACCCTCTAACTCCAACCCTCTAACTCCAACCTTCTAACCCTAACCCTCTAACCCTAACCCTCTAACCCTAACCCTCTAACCCTAATCCTCTATCTGTAACCCTCTAACTCTATCCCTCTAACTCCAACCCTCTAACTCCAACCTTCTAACCCTAATCCTCTATCTGTAACCCTCTAACTCTAAGCTTAACCCTCTATCCCCAACCCTCTAACTCTATCCCGAACCCTCTCACTCTAACCCTTACCCCCTAACCCTAATTCTCTAACCCTAACCCTCAAATTCTAACCCTCTAACTCTAACCTTCTAACCCTCTAAACCTAGCCCTAACCCAAGGATCCCAGTTAACCCTTCACAAAGCAAAGCAAGTCAGGCTTAGCATATCATGAAAGGATACATTAGTACAGGTTACTATTAATGAAAAATGTTTTAAAGACGTAACCAACTACAGCACTCTGATATTTAATACGGTTATGCAGACTCAGAAGCTGGGAGTAACTGTTACACTTTTAGGTAAACCACCACACTGAATAAAACTGCACCAGTACACCATATTTGACATAACCTATGTTGGGTCACCTGCGGCCTTCTTTGGACTTTATCTTTTCACCTCTCACCTTGCCTATTTTTTGTTTGTAGGAACAAGAAGATCCAAACAAACTGGCGACCAGCTGGCCGGACTATTACATCGACCGAATCAACTCCATGGCAGCTGTAAGTGACTTCCATCTCATTTACTTATATATTTATTTATTTATATTTTTTAAATTGTAGACATGTTCAGGATGAAAGAAATAGTTTTGGATCGATTCGTTAAGTTACTAATTTCCTTTTGATTATTAATTTTCGTCCGGATTCAGATTTTTTTCAATGGATTCGAAGTTTTCGAATCACATTTGAATCAAATTTTAATTGAAAATATCAAATTGATCCAAATTCTTTGTGAAGAATAGCTGGTTCTATTCGAAATTTGAATTTTGGAAGACGGTTATATTCTTTCTTTTTTTTCTATTCTATTCTAACTTGTTCTATTTCTATTCTATTCTAATCTTTTCTATCCCATTCTTTTGAATTCTTGTCCTTTTTTTTTTTTGCATTCTATTTTATTCTATACTTTTATTTTCTATTCTATTCTATTTTTTTGTTCTATTCTTTTCTAATTTCGAATTTCGGAAGATGGATATATTCTATTCTATTCTATTTTGTTATTCTATTTTATATTTTTGTTTTGTTTTCTATTCTAATATTTTACATTCTATTCTATTCTGTTTTATTCTTTTCTGTTCTTTTGGGAATTTTTCGACGATGGCTACATTTTAACACAAATACACACAGTTTTTGAAGGAAACCAGCAATAGACAGCAATATGTTTATATTTAGAATTTGTTTTAGAATTTGATTCAAATTGATTCGTATTTCAGACTAAATTTCGGTTTGTAACTTCTGATTTATTTAAATTTGTTACTGTTGTAATTCGGAAATTTCTTTATCTTTAAAACCAAAAGATAAATAAAAAATTTTCTTTTGCTTTAAAAAAAAATAAAAATGTTGACTTCTAGCCTGAACCGGAAGTGACGTTGTGACTGGTCCTCCAAGGCCATAGAGGTGATCAAAGAGAATCTACTCTTGGATCCCCTCTGTGACTCGCTGGCCGCACCGTTGGATTAATTCTCAGGCAAACCGGTGAAAACGGTAAGCCGGAGAAACACCTGGGAGGGGGCGGGGGTTTCGTTCCCTCCTGCCACTTCTGAAAGCGTTCCAGCGACTCATGAAAAAAGCTGTGGTCCTCCAAGGCCATTGAGGCGATCAAAGATAATCCAGATCTATTCTCTTCTTTACCTTTAAAATCAAAAGATTAAAAAAAAATTATCTTTGCTTTAAAAAAAAAAAAAAATGTTTACTTCCAGCCTGAACCGTAAATGACGTTGTGACGTCACTCTGGTACTCCAAGGCTAAAGAGGTGATCAAAGACAATGCAGATCTAAAGACCTCAAGTCTCTTCTTTACCTTTGAAATCAAAAGATAAAAAAAAAATGTATTTGCTTTAAAAAAAATAAAAATGTTTACTTCCAACTTGGACCGTAAGTGACGTTGTGACGTCACTCTGGTCCTCCAAGGCCATAGAAGCAATCAAAGACAATCCAGATCTAATGACCTCAAATCTCTTCTTTACCTTTAAAATCAAAATATAACAAAAAAAATTATCTTTGTTTTAAAAATAAATTAAAATGTTTGCTTCCAGCCTGAACCGTAAGCGACGTTGTGACGTCGCTCTGGTCCTCCAAGGTCATAGAGGCGATCAAAGACAATCCAGATCTAAATACTCCAAATCTCTTCTTTAACTTTTTAAAATAAAAAGATAAAAAAGAAAAATATCTTTTGCTTTAAAAAAATAAAAATGTTTACTTCCAGCTTGGACCGGAATTGACGTTGTGACGTCGCTCTGGTCCTCCAAGGCCATAGAGACGATCAAAGACAATCCAGATCTAAAGACCTCAAATCTCTTCTTTACCTTTAAAATCAAAAGATAAAAAAAATTATCTTTTTACTTTAAAAAAAAAAATGAAAATGTTTGCTTCCAGCCTTGACCGGAAGTGACGTGTGACGTCACTCTGGTCCTCCAAGGTCATAGAGGCGATCAAAGAGAATCTACTCTTGGATCTCCTCTGTGACTACCTGGCCACACCATTGGATTGTTTCTCAGGCAAACTGGTAAAAACGGTAACCCGGAGAAACACCTGCGAGCAGGGGGTGGTCGTCTTCGGAAAGCTTTCCAGCGGCTCATGAAAAAAGCCAACCGCCAAGTGTAAAAAAACGATACTGGGGTTATGGCGGATATCTTCCGCCATAATCCCGGTAAATCACTTCAATGCAGAGCCAGTCAGAGCCTGTGGCTGTGCACATGTGCTTACAGGGAACATGCTTACAGGAGGAAAGAGCAAAATGGGCGGGTCATTGACCAAGCTGTACTGCCTACCTGCACTTCCTGGGTCAGGCTCTTGGCTGTGCTGTTTGGCAGGGGTGTCTGGATCACAGAACTGGCTGAACAAAACTGGAAATGCTTTGGCAGGTAAAAACAGTTCCCATAAATGCATATAAGTGTATTCATCGCCTTGCCAGGTTTTTGGCTTTGAGGAGGATGTTGTAGGAGGGTTCGTATTGACCGAATATTACGGGAAGGGCCAAGCTGATGTTTTCTTAGTCTGTTGATTTATGATTGTATTGTGTTGTTGGACGTTACTTTCCTCCACATATAATGAATGAGCATTGAACTGGAACAAATGCTTACTCTTTCATCTGACCGCTAATAAAAATAAATTCCTCATCCATCACCGAGTGCTCGGTTCCCGGTGAGCCGCCATTTACCCTTCCAAAGCACCATTAGAGGAGATGTGGTATGAGAAGACCACCCCGATAACAGGAGATTGGGGGGGGGGGGCAGGGTATAAGGGAAGATTGGGGGGGGGGCAGGGTGTAAGAGAAGATTGGGGGCAGGGTATAAGGGAAGATTGGGGGGAGGGCGGGGTATAAGAGAAGATTGGGGGGCAGGGTAAAAGGAAAGATTGGGGGGGCAGGGTATAAGGGAAGATTGGGGGGGGGCAGGGTGTAAGAGAAGATTGGGGGGCAGGGTATAAGGGAAGATTGGGGGGAGGGCAGGGTATAAGAGAAGATTGGGGGGCAGGGTATAAGGGAAGATTGGGGGGGCAGGGTATAAGGGAAGATTGGGGGGGCAGGGTATAATGGAAGAGTAGGGGAGGGCAGGGTATAAGGGAAGATTGGGGGCAGGGTAAAAGGAAAGATTGGGGGGGGGCAGGGTATAAGGGAAGATTGGGGGGGGGGCAGGGTATAAGGGAAAAGTGGGGGAGGGCAGGGTATAAGGGAAGATTGGGCGGGCAGGGTATAAGGGAAGAGTGGGGGAGGGCAGGGTATAAGGGAAGATTGGGGGGCAGGGTATAAGGAAAGATTGGGGGGGGGCAGGGTATATGGGAAGTCATGTACTCAACCGCTCAAACTTTGTTTCATTCTTTGAGGGTCACCCCGCCCATATATGGTCTTTCAGGTTGTAGTGGATTCCGGGGATTTGATGGATAACTCCAGTTATGTGCAATAGAAAAAATAACAAAGAATAATATAATGTACACAATTGAGACACAAATCCTATTGTAATTAAATGTTAAAAAAAAATTACATTTCCTTTTTTAATCTGCAGCCGCTGTACTTTTCTGTAAAATGCAATATGACCACCTGGAGGCGCTCTATAAACAGATGGTATACAGAGCACAACCCCTCCCCCCAGAAACATAATTTCCTGCTTTTGTGATTGGCTCACTGATTTTCCCAGAAGTCTGCACTAAGACACAAGTCAGATTTCTGGCATCCCCTGCAACAAAAAATTCATTTTTGGTGAAATATTCCCAAAAGGAAATCACATCTAAAGAGATACAGACCCAGCAGCTTTCCTCATTAGAGCCCTGCAGGTGCAGCAGCTGGTTGATAGGTATGAAACCACTCCCATTAGACTCACTTTCCCACATGGACACAGACAAACACACAGGGAATTCTTCAGAACAACAAAAGATCAGAATCTGCTACAAAGTTTTTTATAATCCTTGCAATGTACAGAGATCACCCAGAGGGGTATGTTTTTTTTTTCAATAAAAGTGGAGTTATGCTTTAATCACTTGCCTATTGGGCACTTTCATCCCCTTCCTGCCCAGGCCAACTTTCAGCTTTCATCACTGTTGCATTTTGAATGACAATTACGCGGTCATGCAACGCTGTACCCATATTAAATTGTTAGCATTTTTTTTTTTTAGACAGATAGAGCTTTCTTTTGGATGTATTTAATCACCACTGTTTTATTTTTTTTATTTTTTGCTAAACAAATAATAAAAGACTGAACATTTTGAAAAAAGAAAAAACTTTTTAGTTTATGTTATAAAATTTTGCCTGACCGGACGGGGGCTGGCCTGCAAGGTAATCGCCTCGCATCATGGTTGCATATAACCGAGTCTCAGCCCGAGTCGCAGCATTCCTCCTGGCCGACAGACCCCCCCCCCCCCATTTCGATGAAGAGGAGGTTCTGTCTGGAGCGTTGCCCGCCTGGTTCCTGGTATGGTAAGTAACTGTCCCCCCTCTCCCCCTGGAGCATTATGGGGTGGACGTGGGCCCCTCCATGGGACAGTCAGACCCATGAGTTCCCCTCTATCCTGTTAGGCACCCCCCTCATCAGTCTGGTGGTCCCTGTAGGTCATATCGCTCCCAGTCAGCCCCCCCCCTCCTTCACTGACGCTGGGGCTGTGGGATGGCCTGGTCGACCGCCTTGGGTGGGGGCAGGTGCTGTGCTGGCGATGGGGGCGGGGGATGCACCAACAGGTGATTAGCTTTGGGGGGGGCTGTACCTGGGGGGGCTCCTGCCGAGGGCCCCCCTTCCGGCCTGTCCTGCTTTCTGAGGCATAGGGATTGCTCCTGGGTCCCTGGGAGCCTCGAGGTGCAATGCCGGGCCACCATTTTGCTGTAGCCTGTGTGCTCAATGCACGGCGGCCATGTTTGTGTAGTCCGGTGGCCATTTTGCGGTGGTTTGCCATTGAAAGTAGTGACGGCCATGTCAGTAGAGCCCTATGGGGTTCAGGGCCTCCTCTGGTGGATCCAAGCGAACTTAGTCTGGCAAGTTGGGAGCGGGCTTATCCAGATCCATGGACAAGGCTCCTTTAACATGAAGATGCCCCCTCACCCCTATCGGGGGTGGGGGGAAATCTTCGCTGGTTTCCGAGCCGTTGGTTTCCCTGGTACAAGACAAGTGGGTCCATGAAGTCATACGGTCTGACTACAAGATCGAGTTTCGCTCTTACCCCCTGGCAAGAATCTTTCCTTCCAACCTGCACCTGTCCCCGGACTGCTTACAGGGTCTGTTTGGGGTGGTACAAGACCTGTTACTTCAAGGGGTGATTTTCCGGTTCCTACATCGGAACGTTTTCAGGGTTTTTACTCAAACCTGTTCACAGTTCCCAGGAAGAAAGGCAAGGTGCGTCCAATCCTGGACCCCAGGCGCTGAACTGCTTTGTGCGGGTGCAGAAGTTCAGAAGGGAGTCCATTCGCACGGTGGTGGCATCCCTACATCAGGGGGATTTTCCTGCCTCTATCGACATCAAGGATGCTTACTTTCACATTGCAAAATGTGCTGGTCACCAGCGTTTCCTCCGCTTTGCCGTGTGGGACGAGCATTATCAGTTTGTGGCATTACCCTTTGTTCTCGCCTCTGCTCCTCGGGTGTTCACCCCGGTGCTAGCATTGTCATGCCAATGGGGGATTGTGGTACTGGGCTACTTGGATGACCTCCTTCTGTGAGCGGAGTCTCCTACTGCTTTGGTGGAAAACCTGGAAATCATCATACGAACCCTGAGGGAGTTCGGCTGGATTCTGAATTTTCAGAAGTCTGCTCTGGTTCCGTCCACAAAGCTGGACTATCTGGGTCTGACTCTGGACTCGGCCTTAGCCAGAGTGCTCCTTCCTCTGGACAAACTCCAGAAATTGCAGGCTGAATTTCCTCTCCTGCCGTCCAGCAGCATACTGTGTATATATATACAGTATGTATATATATAAATATTTAGCTGAGACCCTGGAGAATAAAGTGGTGGCCGTTGCAGTTTTTTATGTCACATGGGATATGCGCAGCAGTTTTTTTTTTAATTTTACCCCTCCTGCTGCTTCCAAAAGCGATCCAGCAGCTTATCAACCACTTGGATTGCTTTTAGCAGAAACAGAATCACCAGCTAAGAAAAAAAAAAACCAGGGTTATGGCTGACAGTTGTCATAGCCCCAGTAAACCGCTTCAAACCCACAAGGTATATAAACGTATTGTGGTCTTGAAGTGAATACATTGAATCATGTATAATAATAATAATAATATATCCAAAGTGTTTCCGGTATTAAAATAAAAAGCTGCAGTCATCCTGTGACCTGCAGTCCCACGGGAGGAGGAGATGCTTTCCTATCCCTGTTCAGATTTGGCGAGTTGTTCCCTGGCAGCGCTGCAGCTGGGAGGCGGTGTCATTGCGCTTCGCCAACTGCTGCCGCTGTTTATTTTTTCCTGTAAACAGACAGTATATTTCTATGAATCATACGCCGTCTTTAGGAAATGCAAGATGTTTAATTTAGTGCACTGTTTTCTGCCGGTCCGTCTTGCATGACGTCAATCCTTCCATCTGGAGATCTCAGGAAGTCATCATTATTTTAGCGCATCTTCCCGTCCAACTTCATCACAAAGACAAAAAACACAAGGACACAATTCCATCTTCTGTTACCAGGACTCTGCTCAACAATAGTGTCGCCAGCGATATATATATGAAATGTGATCTCTCATGCAGGCCACACCCCTTCTCCTACCCTAACCATTTAATGCGTTTGGTGGTTGGTTTGCCCCATTGCATTCGAGGGCAGGGGGTCACCTCCAAAGTACAGATCAGCCTTTCTCAACCAGGATTCTGTGGAACTCTAGGCCATGGTGTCACCCCTCTGGCGGGTGTCACCCGGTGCGGACCGCACCCACCGCACCCCCCTAGTGACGCCACTGCTCTAGGGCTCCTCCGGAGGTTGCTAGGAGTTCCTTGAGCAATAATGAGTTTCTACTTCTCAGATGAGTAACAACTGTCTCCAACGATCCATTTGTTAGCTATCTGTAAGGTGGAGATTCCACCAGTCCAATGTTCCTCTGTTATCTCACTCCAAGTAACAGAATAGGGCAATTATTCTCTCCTTCCTATACCTCTAGACCAGGCCATAGATCTCAGTAACGCGGGTTCAGTCCCGGTTGCTATTGGATACCGAGCACTATAGGAGGGGGCCTAATCATTGACCCCCTCGGTAGCGGAGGACCTGTCACTCTTACCAGGTACTATACCTTACGACTGGTTACTTAGTGGCTTGAACTTGTGCTTGGTTACCCTTATAAACTGCATTCCTCTTGCCAAGTTAACCCTTTTGTCGTGGGGTTCCTTCATACCTGTTTGTACTTTTACAGACCCAGGTTCCTTAGATACGCCAGAACCAACATGCACCCCTTGTGTTGGAGCTGGAGAAGGTCCAGAGAAGGGCAACTAAACTAATTAGGGGATTGGAGGACCTTAATTATGAAGAGCGTCTGCAATCGCTTGATTTATTCTCCCTGGAGAAGAGACGCCTGAGAGGGGACATGATAGCAATTTATAAGTATCTCAATGGTGATCTCAGCATAGAAAAAAAGCTATTCAGTCAGAAAGATTGCATAAGGACTAGAGGGCATACAATGCATCTGGAGGAGAAGCGTTTTAACCTCAGGCAACGAGGGGGGTTCTTTACTGTTAGGGCTACAAGATTGTGGAATTCTCTACCACAAGAGGTGGTTTCCGCGGGAAGTATGGTGGCTTTCAAAAGGACTCTTAGACGTACATCTCAAGAATCAGAACATTCAGGGTTATGCAAGATGATTACGGCCACACACACCTACACAGGTTGAACTGGATGGACTATTGTCTTTATTCAACCTCACCTACTATGTAACTATGTAATAACTTCAGACCAGACTCAGAATGTTTAATGTAACTTTAGTGAACGAGTTGCAGCATAACAGTTCAATATGAACAACATCCTCAACCCTAATCTAACTATAGTTGTCTGGCTGCCCAGGCATACCTCCATGGGGTGAGAGTCCAACTTTGTATTCTCCATGGCTTTGATGTCTCCGAAAATCCAGGAGCCTTCAGTGAGACGCAGCAGCCCGATACCACAAGCCTTTGAGCCTAAACCTCAGCCTCCCCCCTTTTTATAGAACAGATGGGCTGGATGGGACCTAAAAGCCCAGAAACTGAGCTCACGTAACTTAACCCTGGCCTGGGCTAGTCACTAACATACTAAGGCCAACATGTCACAACCTGCCTACATGTTCACCAATGATGTTACTGGATACAACAATTCAGCCACAACTAGCTTCTTTAGGGGTAGTCCTACCCCCCTATTGGTAAGGTCCACCCCTCACATTTTTGTAAATATTTTATTCTATCTTTTCATGTGACAACACTGAAGAAATGACACTTTGCTACAATGTAAAGTAGTGAGTATACAGCTTGTATAACAGTGTAAATTTGCTGTCCCCTCAAAATAACTCAACGCACAGCCATTAATGTCTAAACCGCTGGCAACAAAAGTGAGTACACCCCTAAGTGACAATGTCCAAATTGGGCCCAATTAGCCATTTTCCCTCCCCAGTGTCATGTGACTCGTTAGTGTTACAAGATCTCAGGTGTGAATGGGGAGCAGGTGTGTTAAATTTGGTGTTATCGCTCTCACTCTCTCATACTGGTCACTGGAAGTTCAGCATGGCACCTCATGGGAAAGAACTCTGAGGATCTGAAAAAAGAATTGTTGCTCTACATAAAGATGGCCTAGGCTATAAGGCTATAATAAGATTGCCAAGAGCCTGAAACTGAGCTGCAGCACGGTGGCCAAGACCATACAGCGGTTTAACAGGACAGGTTCCACTCAGAACAGGCCTCGCCATGGTCGACCAAAGAAGTTGAGTGCACGTGCTCAGTGTCATATCCAGAGATTGTCTTTGGGAAATAGACGTATGAGTGCTGCCAGCATTGCTGCAGAGGTTGAAGGAGTGGGATATCAGCCTGTCAGTGCTCAGACCATACGCCGCACACTGCATCAAATTGGTCTGCATGGCTGTCATCCCAGAAGGAAGCCTCTTCTAAAGATGATGCACAAGAAAGCCCGCAAACAGTTTGCTGAAGACAAGCAGACTAAGGACATGGATTACTGGAACCATCTCCTGTGGTCTGATGAAACCAAGATAAACTTATTTGGTTCAGATGGTGTCAAGCGTGTGTGGCGGCAACCAGGTGAGGAGTACAAAGACAAGTGTGTCTTCCTACAGTGAAGCATGGTGGTGGGAGTGTCATGGTCTGGGGCTGCATGAGTGCTGCCGGCACTGGGGAGCTACAGTTCATTGAGGGAACCATGAATGCCAACATGTACTGTGACATACTGAAGCAGAGCATGATCCCCTCCCTTCAGAGACTGGGCCGCAGGGCAGTATTCCAACATGATAACGACCCCAAACACCTCCAAGATGACCACTGCCTTACTAAAGGAGCTGAGGGTAAAGGTGATGGACTGGCCAAGCATGTCTCCAGACCTAAACCCTACTGAGCATCTGTGGGGCATCCTCAAATGGATGGTGGAGGAGCGCAAGGTCTCTACCATCCACCAGCTCTGTGATGTCATCATGGAGGAGTGGAAGAGAACTCCAGTGGCAACCTGTGAAGCTCTGGTGAACTCCATGCCCAAGAGGGTTAAGGCAGTGCTGGAAAATAATGGTGGCCACACAAACTATTGACACTTTGGGCCCAATTTGGACATTTTCATTTAGGGGTGTACTCACTTTTGTTGCCAGTGGTTTAGAAATTAGTGGCTGTGTTGAGTTATTTTGAGGGGACAGCAAATTTTCTCTGTTATACAAGCTGTACACTCACTACTTTACATTGTAGCAAAGTGTCATTTCTTCAGTGTTGTCACATAAAAAGATAGAATAAAATATTTACAAAAATGTAAGAGGTGTACTCACTTTTGTGAGATACTATATATGCAACTCAAATATATTTGTATAAATACATATCCAATACTGAAGATTGCCCCATTCCACTATCAGTCTGAAAGAAAGAGCTTGTTTGCCTATATCCGCCTTTCTCAACTTGGGTTCCTCCAGACGTTGGTAGGGGTTCCTTGAGCAATGAACAATTTCTGCCTCTCAGGTAAGTAACGACGGACACCAATGACCTTTTTAGCTATCCGTGAGAGGATATTTCCTATTGACTATCATACTAATGTACCTTGAGTTTTAGATTATTTATTAGAAGGGGTTCCTTGAGACCAGGAAGGTGTTTCAAAGGTTCCTCTATGTTGAAAAGGCTGAGAAAGGTTGGCCTACATGATAGAGCAGCCATTATCATCTATGGCTCTGTGGAACCCTGGTTGAGGTTGGTGGGGGCGCCATGAGCTGTGGTTGATTGACCTTCTGTTTAATGGTACAGGCAAAGTCCTGGAGCCAACACTGCTTGGCAGAGCCAGTGACAGGATGATGATAGTTTTTGCTCTATGTAAGGACGGCACTTTTTCCATTGACACACAATGGTTTTTTGCCAGAGTTTGCCGAGACTAGAAAATATTTTTTATGGGTTCCTCTGGGTTAAAAAGCATAATGTTGGATGGTGAAGGTCTTTATCCAGCTATGGACAGATTTGATATATTTTAAATTTTTTTTTTAAATAATACAGCTTAATCACTTTACCACCGGAGGATTTTGCTGTCTTATGTCTGGGCCACTTTTTGCGATTCGGCACTGTGCAAATTTAACTGACAATTGCGCGGTCATGCCACACCATACCCAAACGAAATGTACGTCCTTTTTTTCCCACAAACAGAGCTCTCTTTTGGTGGTATTTGATCACCTGTGCGATTTTTACTTTTTGCGCTATAAACAAAAAAAGAGCGACAATTTTGAAAAAATAACAATATTTTTCACATTTTTTATATGAAATTCCCCCCCAAAAAATGTAAAAATCAAAATTTTTTATCATTTTAAGCCAATTTGTTTTCTGCTACATATTTTTGGTAAAAAAAATTGCAATAAGGGTATTGTGATTGATTTGCGCAAAAGTTATTGTGTTTACTAACTAAGGGAAAGATTTCTGTCATTTTTGGTGTTAATTTTTTTAACGAGTAATGGCGGCGATCTGCAATTTTTTTTGCGGGGCTGTGACATTGCGGCGGACAGATCGGACCCTTGACTGACATTTTTTACACTTTTGGGGTTACCAGTGACATTACTGCAGTAATCAGTGCTATACATATGCACTGTTACTGTAAAAATGACACTGGCAGGGAAGGGGTTAATTTTATTGGAGAGGGAGGGGTTAATGTATGCCTGGTGCTTACTGACATGTGTGGGGGGAGGGGACTGTGTGACACAAGGACAGATCGCAGGTTCAGCTATGCTGAACCCTGCAATCTGACCCTGCCTGTCACTTAGGAGATCCGCCCGCTTTGTTTACACAAGCGGGCGGATCTCCAGACTCGATTCCCCGACGATCGGGGAAGAGCAGCGGCGATTGCCGCTGCTCCTCCGCTGGCCCGACTCCCGCTGTGACTGAATGCAGCGGGAGCGAGCCTCCGGCGGCGCGCGCGCCGCCGAGATGGGGGAGTGTCTGGCGACGTACGTCTACGTCGCCAGACGATAACGAACCACTTTGCCGCAGTAGAGCTCTAGTGAGCAGCGGTAAAGTGGTTAATACACACAGCCTCAACATCACACACTTTTGGCCATATTATGAAGCAGCAGTATGACCTTGCTACAGCCCAGAGTGGAGCCTGGTTAAATCACATATCAGAGCCACGTGACCAGCATATCCTCCAATCAAGGAGTTCTCTCTGTTGTATTAAGCAGAGAGAACTCTATAGGACAGTGCAGGCTCCACATTGTGGCCTGCATTTTATGAATGGCCTGTAAAATGGAGAGTGGATAGCTATACTATATTCACTCTTCACAATAAAAAGGACTGTTAGTAGCCCTTTCCTATAAAACTACTCCTTAATGGGAATAAGCTCAGTGCTAATTATTGACTACACCACAGTGTCTTGTGAGAGAATATGGGAAATTTGTTGCTAAGATTTGCTAAATTATACACAGCATGCAGCGTTCCTGGAGGGTCAGCCACTCATATCATGGTGTTCCTAAATGCCTGACACAGATCAATGAAATGTTGCAGTCTGATCATCTGGGGAGAAGAGACTGAGGAAATACTTCCTCCTGCCTGCAGCAGACTGATGACATCATCTCAGCCTAGGCAAAGTCACTGATTGAAGTTCAAGGAGGGAGCTTTTCTAAAAAAATTATACAGTTCAGAGGCATAACTAGAACCTTCAGGGCCCTGGTGCAAGAAACCATGAATGGCCCCCGGACACCCCTTCCCTTCAAGCCTGGGGCTCTTCCCACTGATCATGGGGCCCTTTACTCTCGTTGCGGGGCCCTTTATTACGATCCCGCAGCGGGATCCTTTCACAAGTTCTGCAGTGGGCCCCCTTCCTGCCATCTTGGGGCCTCCCCAGGGCGGTGGAATGCCAGGGCCCAGTTGCAAGTGGGACCTTTGCGATCTTGGAAGTTCACCCACTGGTGTCAGTATTTTTTATTTTTTGGTATTTTAATTGTATTATTTTTTATCATTTTATTTTATTTTTTTGTGACTGACTATGACTCTGTCCATTCAGAAAAGGAAGGAGCTGGTAAATTACATATTTACTGACCCCTTCCTGGTTCTCTATTGTGACACATCCCCTGCAGCAGCCGGCAGGAGAGGGAAGGGAGCACAGTGGGGGGGGCAGCACGGTGGGGGGGGGGGGGGACCAGGGGAGCACACAGGGGCCCAGAGACAGCAGAACACAAGTGAACTAGATAGGAGGAGTGGCGGGGGCAGCATACAGAGGAACCAATCTCCTCCATTTTCCTCCTGCAGCTACAGGAGAAAAAGGAGGACAGTGATTTCTCTACATGCTGCCCCCGCCGCTCCTCCTATCCAGGTGTACAGGGGAGCCGCACAGACCCCCTGGTGTATGGGGCCCGGTTGCAATTGCAACCCCTGCAACCCCTGTAGTTGCACCCCTGATACAGTTGCTGTACATTGTGACATAACAGGAATTTATT
Source organism: Pelophylax lessonae (assembly GCF_965119305.1). Taxonomy (NCBI): domain Eukaryota; kingdom Metazoa; phylum Chordata; class Amphibia; order Anura; family Ranidae; genus Pelophylax; species Pelophylax lessonae. Next base: position 675,846,408 of record NC_138770.1, on the reverse strand, counting down.
CACGCAGGCTTGAAAAGTTGTTGACGGTCTACTTCATTGGTTTGTAAAGACAGGTTCCCTTTATATCAGGCCCTATAAAAAAAATAAAGAGCCAGAATAGAATAAGGCCATGACTTCAGATGAGATTTGGAGACTGTTCACACACATGGTAGACGACCCATTCCTAGCACAGGAAGATGTTGGTTTCATTGTTCACAGCAGGGTAGAAAAGGGTCAGCATATGCAAATACAGCTGCTACCGGCCTTCCCTCCCGTTATAAACCTCTCCCGCCATCGCAGTAGTTTAGCCCTGAGCATGGAACGTGCTGCAGATAGAAGTGGGAACTCCCGTCCATTCCCAGTCCACTCTTGGCGCATTATGCAATGATGAAATATGAATAATTTAGCAGCTTCACGGCTATCGAGAGATGGGGAGCAACTTTGGGGGTACAGCTGCACCGACTGACTTCCAGGAGTCAGAGCCGGCATGTGATGGGTCCCAGGTTTCACCATTTCCCAGGACATCTGGAAAACATTGCCAGGGATTCAGCTATACAGCTGTTCCCAGAACTACCAGCATTTAACCCGTCAGGGACGTGCTTGGTGGAGAGACAACAATAATTATGTTTGATCATGGCTATGAGAGAAGGAGGCTGATAATAAGACCATTATAAGGCCCCAGCCTATGGGTCCCTAAGTTAACTAAATGTTTAACTTAGCTTAATTAACCTAATAAAAGATTCAGTATACCCAGTTTCTGGTACACTATATGGCCAAAATTTGACCACTGACCATATGGGCTTGTTAGACATCCCATTCCAAAGTCAGTATAATGGAGTTGCCCTCCTTTATGGCTATAACATGCTCCACTTCTGGAATAGCATCCCACCAGATTTTGGAAGGTGTCTGTGGTAACTTATGCCAATTTGTGAGGTCAGGTACTGATGTTGAATGAGAAGACCTGGCTCACCATCTGCGTTCCTATTAAGGATAGACCGATATGGTTTTTCCAGTGCCGATACCGATACCGATATGGGCCGATATTCTGCACATTCAATCACACATCCAATGCAGAGTGACCAGTGCCCCCATCCAATGCAGAGTGACCAGTGCCCCCATCCAATGCAGACTGACCAGTGCCCCCATCCAATGCAGAGTGACCAGTGCCCCCATCCAATGCAGAGTGACCAGTGCCCCCATCCAATGCAGACTGACCAGTGCCCCCATCCAATGCAGAGTGACCAGTGCCCCCATCCAATGCAGACTGACCAGTGCCCCCATCCAATGCAGACTGACCAGTGCCCCCCTCCAATGCAGAGTGACCAGTGCCCCCCTCCAATGCAGAGTGACCAGTGCCCCCATCCAATGCAGACTGACCAGTGCCCCCATCCAATGCAGAGTGACCAGTGCCCCCATCCAATGCAGACTGACCAGTGCCCCCATCCAATGCAGACTGACCAGTGCCCCCCTCCAATGCAGACTGACCAGTGCCCCCATCCAATACAGAGTGACCAGTGCTCCCATCAATGCAGAGTGACCAGTGCCCCCATCCAATGCAGAGTGACCAGTGCCCCCATCCAATGCAGAGTGACCAGTGCCCCCATCCAATGCAGAGTGACCAGTGCCCCCATCCAATGCAGAGTGACCAGTGCCCCCATCCAATGCAGAGTGACCAGTTCCCCCATCCAATGCAGAGTGACCAGTTCCCCCATCCAATGCAGAGTGACCAGTGCCCCCATCCAATGCAGAGTGACCAGTGCCCCCATCCAATGCAGAGTGACCAGTTCCCCCATCCAATGCAGAGTGACCAGTGCCCCCACCAATGCAGAGTGACCAGTGCCCCCATCCAATGCAGAGTGACCAGTGCCCCCATCCAATGCAGAGTGACCAGTGCATGGGGATTAGAGCGCTGTCTGATTACACAGAACAGGGTTCTTCTGCTTACCCGGCGCTGGCGCTGTCATACGAAGTCCTGCCTCCTGGACCGGCTCCTATGATAGACATCACCAGTGTGCTGTCTATCATAGGTAGGAGCCGGTCTAGGAGGCGGGACTTCGTATGACAGCGCCAGCGCCGGGTAAGCAGAAGAACCCTGCTCTGTTTAATCAGGTGGCGCTCTAATCCCCCCCCCCCCCCATCCCCTCAGGAGGCAGGAGGACGTGAATATCAGCCTCCGATTATCGGTCAAACCGATAATCAGTAGATTCCTAAATCCTATTCATCCCAAATGTGTTCAGTAGGGTTGAGGTCGGGGCTATATGCAAGAGACTCAAGTTCCTGCATACCCGGTCAAGCCATGTCTTTATGGAGTTGGCTCCACTTTTCTGGGACTTTTGAGTGTGTCGGTGGGAATTTTTTCCTATTGTGTCCAATCAGCCAAAAGAACATTTGTGAGGTCAGGTAATGATGTTGGATGAGAAGTCCTGACTCACCACCAGCATTCCAGTTCACCCCAAAGGTGATCAGTAGGATTGAGATTGTGAAAACCACCTGAGATCCTCCACACAAAAGTGGTCCAACCATGTTTTTATGGAGCTGGCTTTGTACACAGGGGGGGGGGGAGGCAGGGTGGAACAAAAAAAGGTCTTCACCAAACTGTTACCACAAGGTTGAAAGAGCACAATCGTCTAAAATGTCTTTGATGTAGTTTTGAAAGTCCCCCTCATTAGAAATCATGGTCGATAATATGGAATTGGTATCTAACCTTTCCCTTCTTTGTAGCTATGACATCCTCCACTCTTCTGGGAAGACTTTCCACAAGATTTTGGAGGGGGTCTGGGAATTTGTGCCCATTTGTGAGATCGGGTACTAATGTTGGATGAGAAGACCTGGCTCGCTATGATTCCAGTTCATCCCGAAGGTGATCACTAGGGTTGAGGTCAGGACTCTGTGCAGGACACTCAAGGTTCTCCACACCAATGGTCACACCATGTCTTTATGGAGTTGGCTTTGTATACAGGGGCATAGTCATACTGGAACAGAAAAAGGTCTTCACCAAACTGTCACCACAAGGTTGAAAGAGCACAATTGTCTACAATGTCTTTGTATGATGGAGTATTACCAGGATCCTTTAGTTATCTGTATATGCTCAAGGTCAGTCTATACATAACCAGCCCAGGAGAACTTAGGGGCAGATCTAGGCTTCTACCCAACTTCGACAACATCCAAATGAAGGAAAAGGAAAGATCCCACATTGTGTCAACTAAAAAAGCTTTTACTTTATTTCAAATTAGTACAGGATACAAGATCAAGCTCTAAAATGCTTCCAGCTGTACATTGTCAACACTGTAAGCATCTAGACTTTTTCCATGTGTTCCTCACCCAAAAAAACCTGACATTTTTATTAAAGTAGACCATCCATACAGTGCCGGTTTTAACTCTGTGGTGGCCCCTAGGCCGTCGAAACCTTGGGGCTCCCCTCGCAGGTTTCTGGAAGTTTCTCATGCTTGTGCTTTAGTGGGATAACATTGAACTAAGTTAGTGATGGAGAACCTTGGCACCCCCAGATGTTTTGGAACTACATTTCCCATGATGCTCAACTACACTGCAGAGTGCATGAGCATCATGGGAAATGTAGTTCCAAAACATCTGGGGTGCCAAGGTTCGCCATGATTGAACTAAGTAATGTGCACATTGGCCACTAGGTGGAGATGACCATCACTACTGTACATTACACGTACGCAGGTTGCGCCGAACTGTTTTACAAACTGATAGAAGATAAGCTTATAAGAGACAAACTGTAATGGGAACCCTGATGTCTCTAGTTTTTTGGACTTTAAAGCGGCGTTCCACCCAAAAGTGGAACTTCCGTTTATACAGTATGCTTCCCCAGCCCCCCCCCCCCACACACACCTGGTGCCACATTTGGCACCTTTCATGGGGGAAGAAGGGGGGAAATGGGTACCTGTTTCAGACAGGTACCCTTCCCCACTTCTGGCAGACAGCTCCGTGGTGCTGTACCCTGGAAGTTCGACCCCCCCCCCCCTTCTTTCTCCGCTGCCAGGTCAATTAGAAAGCTTTGCGCATGCGCAGTAGGGAACTAGCTGTGAAGCGGAAAGGCTTCACCACCAGGTTCCCTTACCCTGAATGGCAATGGAAGCACCTGAGAGCTGATACAAAAATCGGCTTCGGGTGCAGACATCGCGGGAACCCTGGACAGGTAATTTCTAATATTTAAAAGCCAGCAGCTACAGTATTTGTAGCTGTTGGCTCTTAATCTTTTTCCTGGGCGGGGGTGGAACTCCTCTTGTTATTGGATAGAGCCTTTTCTCTATAGAGTCTTTAGCCCTGGTTCACACCAGTGCAATTTGCCCTGTGATTTGACAGTTCATAATCGCATGACAAGTCGCACCGCATTGCCAGCAATGGAATTGTTCAAATCGTTGCGACTCAAGTTGCAGCGACTTCGAAAAATATGCCTGCACTACTTTTTTGTGATTTCATTGCGACTTGCATTGACTTATGTTAAATGAAGTCACAAGCCGCAATGAAATTGGAGGTCCAAATGGCACTGATCTGCCGCTTTGAAATCACGCTGAAGTAGCACGATTTCAAAGCTTCAGTAGTGTGAACCAGGGCTTCATGTATGGCATGGGTGTCCAACCTTTTGGCTTCTCTGGGCTACATTGAGTGTAGAGAAATTTTCTCGGGCCGCATATAAAATATATACTATAGTTAAGGTATATAAGTAATAAAATGCCGCCCCGCGCTGACGCCCCCCCAGCACTAATTTAACACACTTAGAGGATGATCCCTTCCGAGGCAGCCTCTGCCTACAGTTAGTTGGAAGCCGCTGTGGCCGTGCCCCCGACCCGACTTCTTTCCTCCCCAGCAAAAAATAAAAATAAATTGTCAGGGGGCAGTGGGCCGCATTGCCTGCAGTTCTGGGCCGCATGCGGCCCCCGGGCCGCAGGTTGGACTTGCCTGATGTAAGGCTTTGCTTTTTTTTTTTTGAGTTGATTCATTGTTTCTATCATTTGTAAACAATTTAAGAAAGCTTCATTGTAATTTTCTTTCACTATCAAACCAATCATTTTTTGATCCGTTGTTGCAGGGCCCTTAAATGGCATGGGGGTCGTAGGCTGGTGACTACTCTGCTTATTTGGTAACCCACCACTGTGTCCATGGCCAACAGAAAGTCTGCTTTTTTTTGTCAGCCCTCTTACCCCACAAAAAACGTACTACGGCCCTGGGGACTGATGCACTGAGAGGTATAGGTGATGTTACGGTGTCTCCTGGCAGAGATAAGAGGTAGAAATTCGGCAAGAATGCATTTCAGCCCTTTGCAAGAGCGCATCCTTGTAGGATTTTAGGATAAGGCAGGAGACTGGGGTCTAGCTGCATGGGCGTCCGCATGGGGGGGCAAGTGCCCCCCCCCCCCGGAATCTCAACTACCCCTTTAAAGTGGCTGTTAAGCCACTTTATACTATCCTGTGTGGTCTGTTTAATAATCCTGTGTGCCCGTGCCCCTGTGTCTCTGTATGCGTTTTTAAAAAATAAGCCGTTCTTTACCAGTTTTCAGAGTGCCGATCGCCGCTCACGTGACCCGCCAGCTCTCTCCTCTCCCTGTCTGACAGCTGCCTGCAGCGGGCGGGGCTGAGGATTTCCCGCTGACGTCATTTAGGAGGGGAGGAGGAAGGGCCAAGAGGAGGAGAGAGGTGGCGGGTCACGTGAGCGGAAATCAGCGTTTTGAAAACTGGTAAAGAGCGGCTTATTTTTCCCCTTTAAAAATAAATATTCCCAAGTCACGGCTCGCACGGTGACCAACATCAGTCCACATCCCCAGGCCCCGGTGCTATCATTCCAGAAGAGGGGAAGCCCAGGGCATGAAAATTGAGGAGATTTGTGGCCCCGTGCACAGAGGCACGGCATGGCATGTGACGTCACAGTACGTCACGTGCATGTATGCACCGCCTGCACAGACCCAAAACAGAGAGGGTCAGCTTTGATTTTGCATCAGGTTTCTCAAACCTTTGAATGCCTGCGCTTTATGAGATAATGACTAGCCCCCCCTCTCATGACATTGTTGAAAAGGGACGGAGCATGACTGACCTTAAAATGATGCCCCCCCCCCCTGGAAAAAGTTCTGCGGATGCCCATGTCTAGCTGGTTGTTATTCTTTCTGAGCAAACCTGACACAGACCCTGACCCCTGTATTCATCTCAAACCATTCCGCAGAGTGACTAAGATATATGTTAGCGCCATTTTAAAAGTACTGTATTTTCTGGCGTATAAGACTACTTTTGAACCTCAAAAAAATCCCCCAAGAATGGGGGGTCGTCTTATACGCCGAGTATAATATCTACAAGGTAACCTAAGTATGAGTATTATCGGTAGATGAAAATTAGGGGGGTCGTCTTATACGCCGGAAAATACGGTAATTTTTAATAATTTAACCGCTTCCATACCGCACGAATTCCGGCATTCCTCTCCTACATGTAAAAATCATCATTTGTTTGCTAGAAAATTACTCCGAACCCCCAAACATTATATATATATATATATATATATATATATATATATATATATATATATATACACAGTATATATATATATATATATATATATATATATATATATATATTTTTTTTTTTTTTTTAATTTATTTTTTTTTAAGCAGAAGCCCCAGGGCAGTGATGGGGAACCTTGGCACCCCAGATGGTTTGGAACTACATTTCCCATGATGCTCAACTACACTGCAGAGTGCATGAGCATCATGGGAAATGTAGTTCCAAAACATCTGGGATGCCAAGGTTCGCCATCACTGCCCTAGGGAATAAAATGTCAGTCATTGCAATTTTTTATGTCACACGGTACTTGCGCAGCAATTTTTCAAACGCAATCTATTTTTGAGAAAAAAAAAAACACTTTAAGTCCCGGTTCACATATATGCGATGCAGGAACCCTGCGAATCCACTGCGGGTTCCCGCATCGCATTCAACTCGCAGGCAGTTCACACTGTCATACGCGAATTGCTGGGGGTGTCAATACAAAGTTTATGACACCCCCCCAGATCAGTTCGCATATCGCAGTGTGAACTGTCAGTTCGGACATGAATCGGATCGCATAGGTGTGAACACCCATGTGATCCGATTCTGGTGTGGACCCAAAAAAGGGTCCTGTGCAAGTTGTGTCTCAATGCAATGCGAATTCAGCCATACAATCTGTACAATCTGTATGGCTGAATTTTCATCGCACAGACATCGCATGTGTTTTGCAGAGCAGTGCGCTCCGATTCACATGCGATGTCTGTGAATATATGTGAACCCACTCTCATGATTAAAAAGAAAACAAACAAAACAATACAGTTAGAACAATTTTTTTTTAATATAATGTTTTTAAAAAAAAGAAACCGTTCTTTACCAGTTTTCAGAGCGCTGATCGCCGCTCACGTGACCCGTCGGCTCTCTCCTCTTCCCGTCTGACAGCTGCATGCAGCGAGCGGGCCGAGGATTCCCCTATGACATCAGTCAGGAGAGGAGGAGGAGGAGAGGCCGAGAGGAGGAGAGAGGCAGATGGTCACGTGAGCGGCGATCAGCGCTCTGGTTCATTTTTTAAAACACAGACACAGGGACACACAGGATTATTAAACAGACTGTAGACAGGATAAGAAACTTTAAATTAAACTACAGCAGTAGGGGGGGAGGGGGGCACTGACACAGGAGCAGACAGGCAGGGAGGGAGGGATGGGGGAGAGCGAGGACAGAGGAGGGCTGCGGATGATGGAGGCACATAGACTGACCACGGTGTCAGGGCTCAGCAGCCATGATATACCGTGGTCAGTTTACAGAGGGGAGCAGATAGCCAGGCAGGATCAGCCAGGTATTTTAGGTAATAGAAGGGGCCAAAATACACAGCAAAGCACTGCGCTGTATAACATGATTTAATGTTTTTTTTATTTATTTATTTTAGGTTAACAAACACTTTAAAAATAAATTCTGCCCTTTCCCCTTAAAAAGTAAATGCTCACAAGTAGCGACTCGCGCGGTGAATGTCACCTTAATGACATTGTCAAAAAGGGGCGGTGCATGGGTGACCTTAAAATGATGCCCCCACCAGAAAAAAGTTCTGCAGACGCCCACGATGGCCCCACTGGCCTAGGCCTTTTGCTGTGGGGCCGCATATATGCATATCTGTCTCAGCAAAGAGACCGGAATCTCACTGAGAGCCCCGGGTCCTGTACTAACGGTCGGTACCCGGAACTCCCAATTCTGGGTCACTGTGAAAGCCTCTGATTGGCTACCACAGTGATCAGTCACTGTGAGGCTACCCCTGTGTTTCTCTCTCTGTGAATGGAGAGGAAATATACATTGTATCTTTCTCTCTTCGCAGAGAGAAAAGAAAGTGCTTGTAAATAAATAAATAATAATTAAAAAAAAACAAAAAATAAAGATAATGGGTCAAGTAAGGGTCAAAGGTCAGAGTCACTATATTTTGGGCAGGATATTTTTATATTTTTTTTTTTCTTAATTAGTATCAGTGTCTGTCAGTAAATGTCAGTGTCAGTGTGTTTTAGGTAAAACAAAAAACAAAAAAAGCAAAATGCGCACCATTGTCTCTGGGCTGTACTACTACATAAACAACTAACATACACATATGTGGTATCACTGCGATCGCCAGGAGCAGGATAATTTATTTTGGGTTGCTCTTTGGTGGTAGGGTATGGTAGTAGCAAAAAATATACAGATACATTTAAAAAAATATTTTTTTTACTATTGTGGGCCAGTTTTCCTTTGATAATAAACAAAAAAAAAAATCAGGAGATATCCATTGCCATTTACCACCAAATGAAAGCCCAATTTGTCCTAAAAAAAAATGTGGTATAATCCACCTGGACGCACAAAGTAGTTGTGACGATATGTATGGTTTTACTAACATGTCAAAGTTGCAAAATTGTGCTTAGGCATTAAAGTGGAGTTCCACCCATTCATTAAGTTCAGATGTACGTAATCCCCTTTAACCGCTTGCCGACCGCCGCAAGTACATATACTGCGGCGGTCAGCCCCTCACAGGCAGAGTGACGTATCGGTACGTCACTAGCCTGTGAGGCTCTGGGGAGCGAGCGCGCACCACCGGCGGCGCGCACCCGCGCGGTCACGGACCCCCCCGCGCGTGTGACCGGCGGACCCGATGTCCGCCGGTCACTCAGCGATCGTCGGGGGAGAGGGAGAAAGGCAGGCGGCTGATGTAAACAAGCCGCCTGTCATTCTCCCCTGTGTAGGAACACTGATCATACGGTTCTACTATGTAGGACCGTTGATCATTGTTCCTACAGCTCAAGCCACAGCCAATCACAGTTAGAATCACGCCCCTAGGGACACACATAACCCCTCCCTCTCAAATAAAGTTAACCCCTTCACTGCCAGTGTAATTTTACAGTAACAGTGCATATGTATAGCACTGATTACTGTAGAAATGTCACTGGTAACCCCAAAAGTGTCAAAAATGTCAGTCAAGGGTCCGATCTGTCCGCCCCAATGTCGCAGTACCGCAAAAAAAATCGCAGATCGCCGCCATTACGCGTTAAAAAAAAAAAAACAACAAAAATGACAAAAATCTTTCCCTTTGTTAGTAAACACGATAACTTTTGCGCAAACCAATCAAAATACGCTTTTTGAGATTTTTTTTACCAAACATATGTAGCATAAAACAAATTGGCTGAAAATGTTAAAAAATTTTGATTTTTACATTTTTTTGGGGGGGAATTTCATATAAAAAATTGTGAAAAATATTGTTATTTTTGCAAAATTGTCGCTATTTTTTTGTTTATAGCGCATGATCAAAAAATCGCACAGGTGATAAAATACCACCAAAAGAAAGCTATGTTTGTGGGGAAAAAAAAGGACATCAAATTCGTTTAGGTACAGCATTGCACGACCGCGCAATTGTCCGTTAAAGTCACGTAGTGCCGAATTGCAAAATACCCCCTGGTCTTTAACCACTTACCTACAGTGCACTTTCACCCCCTTCCTGCCCAGACCGATTTTCAGCTTTCAGCGCTCTCACACTTTGACTGAGAATTACTCAGTCATGCAACACTGTACCCATTCAAAAATTTTGTCCTTTTTTTCACACAAATAGAGCTTTCTTTTGATGGTATTTAATCACTACTGGGTTTTTTATTTTTTGTGCTATAAATAAAAAAAGACTGAAAATATTGTGAAAAAACGCATTTTTCTTTGTTTCTGTCATAAAATTTTGCAAATTAGTAATTTTTCTTCACAAATTTTGGCCAAATTTTATACTGCTACTTATCTTTGGTAAAAATAACCCAAGTAAGTGTATATTATTTGGTCTTTGTGAAAGTTATAGAGTCCACAAGCTATGGTGCGAATCATTGAAAATTGATCACACTTGATCACACCTGATGTACTGAAGGCCTATCTCATTTCTTGAGACACTAAAAAGTCAGGAAAGTACAAATACCCCCCAAATGACCCCTTTTTGGAAAGTAGACATTCCAAGGTATTTAATAAGGGGCATGGTGAGTTTTTTGAAGTTGTAATTTTTTCCCACAATGCTTTGCAAAATGAAGATTTTTTTTTTTATTTTATTTTTTTTTACAAATTGCCGTATTAACAGGTTATTTCTCTCACACAGCACATGTATACTTGCAACTACACCCCAAAACACATTCTACTACTCCTTCTGAGTATGGCGATACCACATGTGTGAGACTTTTTCACAGCCTAGCCACATACAGAGGCCTAACATCCAACCAGCACCGTCCGGCATTCTAGGAGCACAAATTTCACATATAATTTCCTGACAACCTATCGTACTTTTGAAGGCCCTGGAGCACCAGGACAATGGAAACCCCTATAAAATGACCCCATTTTGGAAAGCAAACACCCCAACGTATAATTTTTGAGGCATAATGAGTCTTTTGAATATGTCATTTTTTTCCACAAGTTTTTGGAAAATGTGGAAAGAAAATGAAAACACATTTTTTTTTACACAAAGCTGTCCATTTATGCAATATTTCTAACACATAGCATGTACATAGCAAAAATTGCAACCCAAAATACATTCTGCTATTCCTCCTGAGTATGGCGATACCACATGTGTAACACTTTTTCACAGCCTGGCCACATACATAGGCCTAACATCCAAGTAGCGCTTTACACAAAGTTGTCCATTTATCCACTTTAAGACTGGGCCTATTTTTGACACTTGGTGTTTACAAGCTAAAATCATTTTTTTGCTAGAAAACTACTTGGAACCCCCAAACATTATATATTTTTTTTTAGCAGAGACCCTAGAGAATAAAATGGAGATCGTTGCAATATTTTTTATCACACCATATTTGCGCAGCAGTCTTCCAAATGCGATTTTTTTGAAAAAAAATCACTTTTTTGATCTAAAAAATAAGAAAACAGTAAATTTAGCAAATTGTTTTTCCATAATGTGAACGATAATGTTACGCCGAGTAATTAGATACCCAACATGTCATGCTTCAAAATTGCGCATGCTCACAGAATGGCGCCAAACATTGGTACTTAAAAATCCCCATAGGCAACATTTTAAAAATTTCTGCAGGTTACTAGCTTAGAGTTACAGAAGAGGTCTAGGGCTTAAATTATTGCTCTCGCTCTAACGATCGCGGCGATACCTCACATGTATGGTTTGAACACCGTTTACATATGTGGGCGGGACTTGCGTATGCGTTTGCTTCTGCGCGCGAGCTAACGGGGACAGGGCGCTTTAATTTTTTTTTTTTTTTTTTTTTTCCTATTTATTTTATTTATTATTTTTTTATTTTTACACAGTTTAAAAAAAAAAAATGTTTTGATAATTTTTATTCCTATTACAAGGAATGTAAACATCCCTTGTAATAGAAATAGGCATGACAGGTCCTCTTTATTGTGAGATCTGGGGTCAAAAAGACCTCACACCTCACAACTACACTAAAAAAGAAAAAAAAAAAAAAAAAAATTGTTGAAAGAGGAAAAAAAAAACAGCAAAAAAAAAAGCGGCCCTTTAAACCGGTTGCTAGGCAACGTCTTTTGACGTAGCTCCGGTCCTCCAAGACCATAGAGTTGAGTGAGGGCCATCTTGCCCTCACTCGACTTCCTGTCTCTGAGGATCCGGGACCGGATAGTTTTCCCCGCTGCCGGCGGGTCCGGTAAGCTGGGAAAACGTCTGGGACGCGGCAGGAGGGGGGGGGGCACCTCTTCCCCTGCACCGTAAGGGTAATTCCGCGGCGAATCCGCCACTGGGACCACCCTTATCTGAAAGCCGACCGCCCGCCGTTTCAAAAAATACCGGGGTTATGGGGGCTATCTTCTGCCATAACCCCAGTATTTAGCTTTTAATGGCCGACGCATATAGTCGTTAGGCGGTCAGTAAGTGATTGCATGTATATGGCAAACAGGTGACGATGACTGATGGGTTGACAGGTGACGATGACGGATGGGGTGACAGGTGATGATGACTGATGGGGTGACAGGGGATGATGATTGATGAGGTGACAGGTGACAATGATTGATGAGGTGACAGATGACAATCACTGACCGGGTGACATGTGACGATGATTGATGGGGTGACAAGTGACGATCACTGATGGGGTGTCAAGTGACGATGATTGATAGGGTGACAGATGACGGTGACTGATGGGGTGACAGGTGACGATGACTGATGGGGTGACAGGTGACGGTGACTGATGGGGTGACAGGTTGCGATGACTGATGGGGTGACAGATGACGATGACTGATGGGGTGACAGGTGACGGTGATTGATGGGGTGACAGGTGACGGGCGATGGTCACTGATGGGTGACAGGTGACGGGCGATGGTGCACGGCGGTACTGATGGCAGTCTCTGGTGACCGGTGAACTTTAGGCTACATTCACATGTGAGCGTAGCGATCACGGGCAGAATCACTGCGATTCTGCCCGCGATCCAGAAATCATTGAAAATGGCGACGCCTGTGCGTTGCCCGCTGTGCGATGTTGCTGCGATTTCCGCCTGCCGAATCGCGGTAACATCACGCAAACAACGCATGACGCCCCAAAGAAACTCTTGTACTTTTTTGGGCGTCATGCGATGTTTGCGCGATGTTACTGCGATTCGGCAGGCGGAAATGGCGGCAACATCGCACAGCGTTTGGGGTGCTATTGCAAATCACGGGCAACGCACAGGCGTCCCGCAATTTGCAATGATTTCCGGATCGCGGGCAGAATCGCGGTGATTTTGCCCGCGATCGCTGCGCTCACATGTGAACGTTATGGGTGTCAATTTCTGGGCACTGATGAGGTGACTGTTGGGTGACAGGTGACATTGGGGGGGGGCTGGGGACTGTGTGGGGACCTTTATTACTGTGATTTTAGTGTGATTTTACTTTTTACATGTGTACAGAGCAGTAACTCACTATTTCTAGCTCTTCTCCCCTCATACTGGAAACTGTATGAGGAGAGAAGAGCTAGTAACAGTCAGTTACTGCTCTGTGTTTACATTTTGTGATCGGCTGTGAATGGATTCACAGCCGATCACTTAGTAAACAGTCACTGTCAGTGACTGTTTACTACCGCCGGTGACAGCTGTGTTCCTACGGAACACAGTGCCACCGGCATGACCGCGCTGCGCGCTCCCGATCGCGCATGCGCGGTCATCTCCCGGCCGCCTCCATTGTGATCGGCTGTGTCATTGGAACACAGCCGATCACGTGGGAAACAGCCATGCCTATTGGCTGTTTCCCCCCTGCCGGTGACCGGCTGTGTCCCGGGGACACGCCGACACCGGCAGTGCACGGCGGCGCGCCCGCGATCGCGCGCCTGCCGTGCTTGAATGGGCGGACGTCATATGACGTCCGCCCAGGATAATAGCCGCACCGTCCCGCCGTCATATGACGGCGGGCGGGCGGTAAGTGGTTAAGCAGCCAAATCCTCCGGGGCTTAAGTGGTTAAATATGTGTTTACCAATGCAAACTATTTTTTTTTCTTTTTTGTAAGGAAATACCGTTTTTCTCCTTTATTCATCTGCACTTCCGGGTCCGGCCGCCTTTAGGCGATTACGTCACTCGGCGATTCGCAAGGGCTCCTGGGATAGCGGCGTCATGTATCGCAGCAGCCCTTGCGAATCGCCTAGTGACGAAATCTCGCATTATTTCCAGACCGGCACCAGCTGTTCTCAGGGAAGTATTGCATTTAGTCCACGCTCCGCCCCGCCTCCTCTCAGTGAGCTCTACGGGATGTAATGCTTTCAGTCAGCGCTCACTTAGAGGAGGCGGGGCGGAGCGTGGACTGAAAGCATTACATCCCGTAGAGCTCACTGAGAGGAGGCGGAGCGCGGACTGAATGCAATACATCCCTGAGAACAGCTGGTGCCGGTGCCGGTCTGGAAATAACACGAGATTTCGTCACTAGGCGATTCGCAAGGGCTGCTGGGATACATGATGCCGCCCTTGCGAATCGCCGAGTGACGTAATCGCCTGTAGGCAGCAGGACCCGGAAGTGCGGATGAATAAAGAAAAAAAACTGTATTTCCTTAGAAAAAAAAATAAAATAATAGTTTACATTGGTAAAAGCATATTTAAAGGGGATTACGTACATCTCAACCTATTAAAATGGGTGGAACTCCGCTTTAAGATTTGTTTTACCCTTAAGCCCCGTACACACGTACTGATCGTCGGCCGAACGATCGGCCGTCTTTTGTCCAGGGCTGTAGTGTCTGTTGAAGACTGCAAAAGACTGCACACGAATTTTGTCGGCCAACAACAGACGACTGCAGAAGTGATGTCATGTGATGGTTAACTTTCCTTGTCTTTTTTCTTTTCTGAGCATGCCCAGTCTTGCAAATCTGTTGTCTGTCGGCCGAAATCTGCACTGACTGGCGAACAATTGGCCGTTCTGGTGTTGGCCAACAAAAATTTTAATGCCTGCACACCCGATTCTGTTCGGCCGAAAATGCGCTGTCGGTTGTCGGAAGCATCATACTAGCAAGCCGACAATCGGCCGATCGTTCGGCGGCCGAATATTTACGGCCGACAATCGGTACGTGTGTACGGGGCTTTAGGCGTGAAGGGGTTAAATTACAGGGTTTTTTTTAGCCTGAAGTTCAGCTTGAAGCCCCACAATGTATTTTTTCTGTAAGTAAAGTAGATCCAGTGCATCCGGAAAGTATTCACAGCGCTTCACTTTTTCCACATTTTGTTATGTTACAGCCTTATTCCAAAATAGATTAAATTCATTATTTTCCCCAAAATACTACAAACAATCCCCCGATAATGACAACGTGAAAGAAGTTTGCTTGAAATCTTTGCAAATGTATTAAAAATAAAAAAAAGGGAAAAAAAACACATGTACATAAGTATTCACACCCTTTGCCATGACACTCAGAATTGATCTCGAGTGCATCCTGTTTCCACTGATCATCCTTGAGATGTTTCTCCAACTTGATTGGAGTCCACCTGTGGTAAATTCAGTTGATTGGACATGATTTGGAAAGGCACACACCTGTCTGTAGAAGGTCCCACAGTTACCAGTGCATGTCAGAGCACAAACCAAGCCATGATGTCCAAGGAATTGTCTGTAGGCCTCTGAGACAGGATTGTATGGAGGCACAGATCTGGGGAAGGGTACAGAAAAATGTCTGCAGCATTGAAGGTCCCAATGAGCACAGTGGCTTCCATCATCTGTAAATGGAAGAAGTTTGGAACCACCAGGACTCTTCCAAGAGCAGACCACCTGGACAAACTGAGGGATAGGGGAGAAGGACCTTGTCAGGAAGGTGACCAAAAATCAGATGGTCACTCTGATAGAGCTCCAGCATTTCTCTTCTTCCAGAAGAACAACCATCTCTGCAGCACTCCACCAATCCGGCCTGTATAGTAGAGTGGTCAGACGGAAGCCACTCCTCAGTAAAAGGCACATGACAGCCCACCTGGAGTTTTCCAAAAAGCACCTGAAGGACTCTCAGACCATGAAAAACAAAATTCTCCGGTCTGATGAAACAAAGATTGAACTCTTTGACCTGAATAGCAAGCGTCATGTCTGGAGGAAACCAGGCACCGCTCATCACCTGGTCAATACCATCCCTACAGTGAAGCATGGTGGTGGCAGCATCATGCTGTGGGGATGTTTTTCAGCGTCAGGACCTAGGAGACTAGTCAGGATTGAGGGAAAGATCAATGCAGCAATGTGCAGAGACATCCTTGTCGAAAACCTGCTCCAGAGAACTCTGGACCTCAGACTCAGGTGAAGGTTCATCTTCCAACAGGACAACAACCCTAAGCACACAGCCAAGATAACAAAGGAGTGGCTACGGGACAACTCTGTGAATGTCCTTGAATGGCCCAGCCAGAGCCCAGACCTGAACCCAATTGAACATCTCTGGAGAGATCTGATAATGGCTGTGCACCGACGCTCCCCATCCAACCTGATGAAGCTTGAGAGGTCCTGCAATGAAGAAAAGGAGAAAGTGCCCAAAAACAGGTGTGCCAAGCTTGTAGCATCATACTCAAAAAGACTTGAGGCTGCAATTGGTGCCAAAGGTGCTTCACCAAAGTATTGAGCAAAGGCTGTGATACTTATGTACATGGGATTTTTTCATTTTTTAAATTTTAATAAATTTGCAAAGATTTCAAACAAACTTTTTTCTGGTTGTCATTATGGGTGTTTGTAGATTCTTGAGGGAAAATAATGAATTGAATCCATTTTGGAATAAGGCTGTAACATAACAAAATGTGGAAAAAAGGGAAGCGCTGTGAATACTTTCCAGATGCACTGGGGTTAAAAAATAGTGTAGAATGTATCTTCCATGATTTTAGCAGATTGTGTGTTCTGGATCTGCCACAAAATGTCATTGGTGTTGGGATGTTCATCTTAAAACATTGTAGCCATGGATTGATGGGAGTCATTATGACATCATAGAGCCATGTTCTGTCTTTGCTCTCACAGATGCAGACTCTGTACGCCTTCGATGAGGAGGACACGGAGATGAGGAATAAAATCGTGGAAGATCTGAAGACGGCACTGCGCACCCAGCCCATGAGGTAAGGTGACCCCTACTGTTCAGAGGTCAGAATACATGTCATGCCATGTCATTCCCAATAGGAAAATGTGTGGAAGGTTCAACATTAAAGAGGAACTCTGGGATCAGTAAATATTGTCTAAATAAGTGGTGGTCAACTTTCTTGATATTAAGGGCCTGAAGTGTGGCGCCCGACATCACCAAAAATAAAGTTCAGGAAATATTCAGTGTCAGAGACAGCAGACATACAACAGGATATTGTTAAAGACTATAAGCACGATACATTAGATGGTCAGAGACAGGACACATGGTACAGGAGATGGTCAGAGACTGCGGACATGATAAAGGAGATGGGCAAAGACTGGGGACATGATAAAGGAGATGGTTAGAGACTTTGGACTTAATACTGGAGATGGTCAAAGATTGAGAACATGATACAAGAGATGGTCAGAGACTGGAGACATAATACAAGAGATGGTCAGAGACTAGATACATGCTATAAAAGATGGTCAGAGAATAGAGACATAAATAATACAAGAGATGATCAGAGACCGGAGACATGATTCAGGAGATGGTCAGAGATTAGAGACATAATACAGGAGATGGTCAGAGATTGGAGATATGATACAAGAGATGGTCAGAGACTGGAGACATAATACAAGAGATGGTCAGAGTTAGGAGATATGATACAAGAGATGATCAGAGACTAGAGACATGATACAGGAGATTGTCAGAGACTGGAGATATGATACAAGAGATGGTCAGAGTTAGGAGATATGATACAAGAGATGATCAGAGACTAGAGACATGATACAAGAGATGGTCAGAGACTGGAAACATAATACAAGAGATGATCAGAGATTAGAGACATGATACAGGAGATGGTCAGAGACTGGAGACATAATACAAGAGATGGTCAGAGTTAGGAGATATGATACAAGAGATGATCAGAGACTAGAGACATGATACAAGAGATGATCAGAGACTAGAGACAAAATACAAGAGATGGTCAGAGACTATAGACAACATACAAGAGATGGTCAGAGATTTGAGACATGATACAAGAGATGGTCAGAGACTGGAGACATGATACAGGAGATTGTCAGAGACTGGAGATATGATACAGGAGATGGTCAGAGACTTGAGACATAATACAAGAGATGGTCAGAGACTATAGACAACATACAAGAGATGGTCAGAGATTTGAGACATGATACAAGAGATGGTCAGAGACTGGAGACATGATACAGGAGATGGTCAGAGACTTGAGACATAATACAAGAGATGGTCTGAGACTTCAGACATGATAGAACAGATAGTCAGAGAGTGGAGACATAATACGAGAGATGGTCAGAGACTGTGGACTTAATAGAGGAGATGGAGACATGATCTGTTTGTATTGCATAGAACAACACAGAGACCCAGTGTTGACAAGGTATGGAAAGAAAACAAGAAAACACAAATATTTTATTTAATAATTAAATTAGCCTGTTGGCGGGGAAGGGGAAGGGGGGGGGGAGGGGACAGGTAAGGCAAAATATAAGTAAATTATACTTCAGCTGTGATACAATGTAATAAGCCATCTTATAGGAGCCAATGTGTGATCAGTAGGGAGCATTAGATTCATCACCAGGCTCGATCTCAGGCCTCCTCCGCTCGGCACAATAAATGGCTCCTTTTGTAAACGCTGATTATCATCCGTTTGTCGCGGGGAGAGACGCTTTCTGGGTCATTAACCTTAATAACGAGATAATTGGCGAGGAAATCTTCCCACACTAATTATTTAATTTTAACAAAGCTGGCCGAGGTTTTCCATCCAGTCTCTATGAACTGCGACGGAAATGTAATATTAACTCTCCCGCTCTCGTCTGGGCGGCGGTGAAAACCCGGCCAAGCAAAACCATCTTAAAGGGGAACTCGAGGATCATGTTTAAAGTATAACTAAAGGCAAAAACTTTTTTTTTTTTTTGTTTTAGAGCAGGGGATTAGAACATCTGTCAGTTTTTATTGCTGTCTGTGTCCCCGTTAAGGAGATTTATTGAAAGTGAAAGAAAATCCCAAATTTTGGGTTGTCCTCAGAAAAGTAATAAAGGGGAAATCTTCCAATGGGGACACTACTTCTGGTGAGCTGGGGGGTCCCCAAGGGATTCCCTTAATTTGTAGGGATTTCCTCTCACTTCCTGTTTGGCTATTGGACAGGAAGTGGAGGGTACTCTCCCCAGTGGGACACAGATGTTATTACTCTTCATTGCTCTATCCAAAATAAAGTTTCCTTGCCTATAGTTCTACTTTAACCACTTGCCCACCAAGGTATTTTTTAAAATAATTTTTTGCACACATCTAAAAATCTGCATTGTTTGCTAGAAACTACTGTAACCTCCTTTCCTCATTATATATTTCCTGAAAGAATAGACCCAGGAGAATAAAATGGCATTGGAGGTTCATTAGACCAATGTCTCCTCTGCCCAACAACGTACTGTAGATATTCAAGCACAGATTGTGCTTGAATAGCTACATCATTGGCTGCAATAGCTGAGGAGTGACAGCTGTGACCCTTGAAGTGACGTGATGCATGTCACTTCCGGGGTCATTAGTCACTGTGCGGATCGGAGAATGGATGTTCCTTGAGTTCCTCCTGTTCTCGCTGTACAAGCAGTTTCCCAGTCCCGGGATCCCAAAAGGCCACTGTTCTTCAGACTCTTTGGGGGCTGAACTGTGCCCAGTGTGAGTAGAAAAATTACATAACACCGGAGGTCAGTAGAAGGAGGAAAAGGGAGGCATTGTTGGTGTCAGAGGAAGGAATAGTTCCCTGTCGTTGATGTCAGTAGGAGGAATAGTGTCCCATCATTGGTGTCAGTAGGAGGAATAGTGTCCCATCATTGGTGTCAGAGGAAGGAATAGTTCCCTGTCGTTGATGTCAGTGGGAGGAATAGTGCCCCATCATTGGTGTCAGTAGGAGGAATAGTGTCCCATCATTGGTGTCAGTGGGAGGAATAGTGCCCCATCATTGGTGTCGGTGGGAAGAATAGTGCCCCATCATTGGTGTCGGTGGGAAGAATAGTGCTCCATCATTGGTGTCAGTGGGAGGAATAGTACCCCATCATTGGTGTCAGTGTGAGGAATAGCGCCCCATCATTGGTGTCAGTGGGAGGAATAGTGCCTCATCATTGGTGTCAGTGGGAGGAATAGTACCCCATCATTGGTGTCAGTGTGAGGAATAGCGCCCCATCATTGGTGTCAGTGGGAGGAATAGTGCCTCATCATTGGTGTCAGTGGGAGGAATAGTGCCTCATCATTGGTATCAGTGGGAGGAATAGTGCCTCATCATTGGTGTCAGTGGGAGGAATAATGCCCCATCATTGATGTCAGTGGGAGGAATAGTACCCTATCACTGGTATCAGTGGGAGGAATAGTGCCCCATCATTAAAGTCAGTGGGAGGAATAGTGCCCCATCGTTAGTCAGTGGGAGGAATAGTGCCCCATTATTGGTGTCAGTGGGAGGAATAGTGCCCCATCATTGGTGTCAGTGGGAGGAATAGTGCCCCATCATTGGTGTCAGTGGGAGGAATGGTACCCTATCACTGGTGTCAGTGGGAGGAATAGTGCCCCATCATTGGCGTCAGTGGAAGGAATAGTGACCCAACATTGGTGTCAGTGGGAGGAATAGTGCCCCATCATTGGTGTCAGTGGGAGGTATAGTGCCCCATCATTGGTGTCAGTGGGAGGTATAGTGCCCCATCATTGGTGTCAGTGGGAGGTATAGTGCCCCATAATTGGTGTCAGCAATGGGTGGAGCCTTACTTTATGTTCAGAGGGATTGTGTCTCCCTTGTCCTTTAAGGGCTCATTTACATGTGCAACTTTACTGCTGCTCTTCTGAAAAGCAAAGTAGAGGGCATTTATTAAGTGTTGAGAAGGCAACTTTTCGTCTCCTCACCACCTGATTTAATCCTTAAAATGCCCGCCTGTTGCAGGGTGGATGTGATGCGCCCCCCACCCCCTGTGTGAATGAGCCCTAAGTGTCTTGTTGAATGCAATGATGCAGCACAAGGTTCATATTTATTGGACAGAACACATGGTTGCGATCCCACTGCAATAATGAACTGACTCGCTCCGGGGAGAAGGCCACGTCTTATCCAAATTGCCCGATGCCTAATGCAACTTAATCAGTTTAAAATCACAAATAAAACGTGTTTATGAGTTGGCGCGGAAAGCGGATCCGAGTGCTCCCCCGGCTTGGAAAACCGCCACCTAAGCGCCAGCGTCTGAGTCATCTTCAGATCCTCCCACATATCGGCAGAACCCGCTCCTCTGGGGGGGAACCGGCCTGGCGGACAACCTCACTACCTGGAGAAAGGGATCCGTGGACACCCTCCCCGCAGCTGCGTTCATCTGATGAACCGCGATCGTCTCATCTGTTAATAATCAGAAGGCGTATCAGCGGCGCTTCGAAGGGGTCGCCGCTGTGCGCTCGGCTAAGCTCTTCTTCTAAGCCTTTGGCACCGACTTAAAACCTTTTAATAGCTGGAAGCAGCCAAGTTTCTCGTTAAGGGCCCGCGTCCCGGCTAATTTCCAGAGACTCAACTCGTTGGCTGCCAAGTGGGCGCGCCGCCAGCGGCCCGGAGCTCTGGCCAATCCCTAAATGCTAATGGTAATAATACCGGGGGGGGGGGGGGAGCTGCAAGCCATTAACGAGCAGCAGCCCCGCGATGTATATAAATAATACAGGAAGAGCGATGACATCATCACTTTAATACAGGTGTGTTATAAAGATTGAATCTGGACTTAATCAGGACGGGAGCGCCAAACTCAGTGACGCCGCGTAATTTCGCTTCTTCCACGTCGAGCGGGATGTCAAAAGGTTATGACTTCATCAGCGGATTACATAGAGGGCCTTGTTCTGAACGTGCGCTCAGCATTATAAACCATCGACATTTCTTTTTTAAATAAAATGCTTTTTGATACTTTGTTGCGGCTCAGCGCTGCTGATCGCCTCCAGCCTCAACATGCCCTCCAGTGATGGTCGCAGGGCAGCCATCAGAGATTTTTGGGGCCCCTTACACAGCCTTAGGCTTGGGCCCCTCCGGGCCTAACAACCCACATTCCCAGAGCCCGCCCTCTGGCCCGTCCCACCGAATCCACCCACTGGCTGCCCCACTGAGTCCTTCAGTGCACCCACTTCTATTTTAACACTCTTACAGCTTAATATATGAAAATGAATCCAATCCATTAAAGAGACATCCCCATATATTCAGCAAAGAGACATCCTAATCCAGCAAAGAAATATCCTAATCCAGCAAAGAGACATCCTAATCCAGCAAAGAGATATCCTAATCCAGCAAAGAGACATCCCCATATATTCAGCAAAGGGACATCCCAATCCAACAAGGAGACAGCCCCATATATTTAGCAAAGAGACATCCAAATCCAGCACAGAGACAGCCCATCGCAGCAAAAAGACATCCCAATCCAGCAAAAAGAGTTCCCAATCAAGCAAAGAGACAGCCCAATCCAGCAAATATAAATCCTAATCCAGCTAAGAGACACTCCATCCAGCAAAGAGACATCCCAATCCAGCAAAGAGACCGCTCAGTCCAGCAGAGAGACATCCTAATTCAGCAAAGAGAATTCCCAATCCAGCAAAGAGACAGCCTAATTCAGCAAAGAGACTTCCCAATCCAGCAAAGAGACAGCCCAATCCAGCAAAAAGACATCCCCCTATATCCAGCAAAGAGACATCCTAATCCAGCAAAGAGACATCCCCATATATTCAGCAAAGAGACATCCTAATCCAGCAAAGATACATCCTAATCCAGCAAGGAGACATCCTAATCCAGCAAAGAGATGGCCTCTTATATTCTGCAAAGAGACAGCCCAATCCAGCAAAGAGACATCCCCATATATTCAGCAAAAGACATCCCATTTGAGCAAAGAGACAGCTCAGTCCAGCAAAGAGACATTATAATTCACCAAAGAGACTTCCCAATCCAGCAAAGAGACATCCTAATTCAGCAAAGAGACTTCCCAATTCAGCAAAGAGATGGCCTCCTATATTCTGCAAAGAGACAGCCCAATCAAGCAGAGAGACATACCTTTGGCTGCATGGGCTTACTTTGCGGCCGCCCTGTTTTAGCATCCGCTGCCTTTGCAACCTAGGGTGGAATAAATGTCGGGGGGAAGGGGGGGGTGTTGTAAAAATGTGGCTCAACCATGTGTTTTTTCTGCCCCCCTCCCCAAAACCACAAATGTAAATGAGGTCACATAATATCAATTGAAATACGATCAAATTTATGAAAAAAGTATCTCATTGCTGAGGAACAATGCAAAGTGATCGATCATTTTCCTCTGTGACCGATCTGAAGTGAGTGTAAATCAACCGGATGGAAAGTTTTGGCTATTCGACTGTTTGCGGATTTGATCACTTTGTTCGAATCGCACATTGATTGAATAAAAAACAACAATTGAAGCATGTGTGGCAACCATAACAAGGTGGGGAAAACTTTAAGATTTGGGGTTGCGGTGAACGCGGTCAGAAGCAGCATTATCAGTTCTGGGCGGAGCAGCCAGTAAAGCGGCATTTTATGCAGATGGAGATTCTCCGCGTTGCTCTCCTGGCATAAGGTGACCTGTTACTATTTTGAGAACTTCCCGCTCCCTGCGAGCATCGCTTGCTGTTTTTGGCGGCGGCGAGTTCTATGCGCGCTGGCGATTTATCCTTCCAGCCTCACACGCCCGCCTTGTTGCCGTGGAAATAAAATGGTTTACAGCAACAGTGGCGTCGGTTCGCTTCTGCTTTTTGCTCTTGTTCCCGAACCAAAAAAAAAAAAAAGAAGGGAGAATTCCAGATGTTGAGATTCCATGGACCGGGACCCGGCCAACCAGGCCAATGCTGGAGAGGCTGCACATCCAGTACTGGGGGGAGGGGGGAGGGGGGGGGGGGTGAGGTCCATCAAGGAACACATTTGTTCTTTCTTTGCTGAATAACAACGAAAATATTCCGGGATCCTCCGACACCAGAATCCCCATTGTTTCTGCATGGGAACCACTCATAATGGGCACAGCAGGTGTACAGACCCGGGAACTCAGCACAGGGATGGTGGGAACCCCTCATAATGGGCACAGCAGGTGTACAGACCTGGGGACTCAGCACAGGGATGGTGAGAACCCCTCATAATGCACACAGCAGGTGTACAGACCCGGGAACTCAGCACAGGGATGGTGGGAACCCCTCATAATGGGCACAGCAGGTGTACAGACCCGAGAACTCAGCACAGGGATGGTGGGAACCCCTCATAATGGGCACAGCAGGTGTACAGACCCAGGAACTGAGCACAGGGATGGTGGTAACCCCTCATAATGGGCACAGCAGGTGTACAGACCTGGGGACTCAGCACAGGGATGGTGGGAACCCCTCATAATGGGCATAGCCGGTGTACAGACCTGGGGACTCAGCACAGGGATGGTGGGAACCTCTCATAATGGGCACAGCAGGTGTACAGACCTGGGGACTCAGCACAGGGATGGTGGGAACCCCTAATAATGGGCACAGCAGGTGTACAGACCCAGGAACTCCGCACAGGGATGGTGGGAACCCCTCATAATGGACACAGCAGGTGTACAGACCCGGGAACTCAGCAGAGGGATGGTGGGAACCCCTCATAATGTGCACAGCAGGGGTACGGAATGTCCCCTCCAACTCCTTGTAATGACAGCCGATCGGCTTCTCAGCCGCATCGATTGCCATTATAAGACAGCCGACCGTCGGCTATGGACGCCGGTTCCGGGGTGATGCCTCTAGCTGAAGGCATCACTCTGGTACAAGCACTTTCCTGAAATATCGGCAATATTGGTGACCTCAGCGATTCCGATATATCGGGGAAAGTGCATATCGGCCCCCGATATATCAGCTTTGCCGATAATCGGTCGATCCCTAGTTTCTACTAGGTCACACCATTCTATTATAATATATGTGTTTTAATGACTCATATGGGTAGAGGTGAGGACGTTGAGGAGGTAATGCCATGAGTTTGATGTCCTTCCCCCCAGCTCTGCCCACTCCCTGCCCCTTTTATTGGCTTTAAATTCACCTTGTTGCCGCTATTCCCGTGACTTGATAAAGTGCATGCGCGCGAAACACGTAGTCACGGCAACAGGCTTGCTTGCATTCCACGCTGGTTCCTGCACTTGGCTCCTTTCCATCGAGTGACGTCATTTCCGGATACCCTGCTGCTCTCTGCGCTTCAGTGCCACGGCTTGCACACGCCCCCAGCGGCGTCCGGCTAGGATCCTCTTCCTGCTCCACGGTGGGTTGCGTCCCTTGGCCATCCACACATCCATACATCTCCGAGAGGTACAGTGTCGGATTATCCTGATTTGACTATTGCCATTTGTCTATCATCAATGACCTCACCGTCATCCGGACTTATGTAGTAACGTGCTTGTGTTCCCTGGTTTTATTCGTTCAATAAACTGACATTTACTGTGGATTGCTGCCTGCTGATTCTCCTTGCAGGGCCGGTGCTACCACTAGGCGAACTAGGCAGCCGCCTAGGGTGCACTGCCACCTAGGGCGCAGCTATGGCCTGTGCCAAATTCTTCTCCTGTCACCTCCTCCTTCCATGTGGATGTCACCTCTAGAGAGGGAGGCAGTGTGTACAGGAAGGGGGGGGGGGGGTGTAGGGTTAAAGGGGAGCAGTGTGTATAGGAAGGGGGGTGTAGGGTGAAAGTGGGGGGCAGTGTGTATAGGAAGGGAGTGTAGGGTTAAAGGGGAGCAGTGTGTATAGGAAGGGGGGTGTAGGGTGAAAGGAGGGGGGCAGTGTGTATAGGAAGGGGAGTGTAGACTTAAAGGGAGACAGTGTGTATAGGAAGGGAGTGTAGGGTTAAAGGGGGTGTAGCATTAAAGGGGGGCAGTGTGTATAGGAAGGGGGGTGTAGGGTGAAAGGGGGGGCAGTGTGTATAGGAAGGGGAGTGTAGACTTAAAGGGAGACAGTGTGTATAGGAAGGGAGTGTAGGGTTAAAGGGGAGCAGTGTGTATAGGAAGGGGGGTGTAGGGTGAAAGGGGGGGGGCAGTGTGTATAGGAATGGGAGTGTAGACTTAAATGGAGACATTGTGTATAGGAAGGGAGTGTAGGGTTAAAGGGGGTGTAGCATTAAAGGGGGGCAGTGTGTATAGGAAGGGGGGTGTAGGGTGAAAGGGGGGGGCAGTGTGTATAGGAATGGGAGTGTAGACTTAAAGGGAGACAGTGTGTATAGGAAGGGAGTGTAGGGTTAAAGGGGGTGTAGCATTAAAGGGGGGCAGTGTGTATAGGAAGGGGGGTGTAGGGTGAAAGGGGGGGGGGCAGTGTGTATAGGAAGGGGAGTGTAGGGTTAAAGGGGGTGTAGCATTAAAGGGGGGCAGTGTGTATAGGAAGGGGAGTGTAGACTTAAAGGGAGACAGTGTGTATAGGAAGGGAGTGTAGGGTTAAAGGGGGTGTAGCATTAAAGGGGGGCAGTGTGTATAGAAAGGGGGGTGTAGGGTGAAAGGGGGGGGGGCAGTGTGTATAGGAATGGGAGTGTAGACTTAAAGGGTGACAGTGTGTATAGGAAGGGAGTGTAGGGTTAAAGGGGGTGTAGCATTAAAGGGGGGCAGTGTGTATAGGAAGGGGGGTGTAGGGTGAAAGGGGGGGGCAGTGTGTATAGGAATGGGAGTGTAGACTTAAAGGGAGACAATGTGTATAGGAAGGGAGTGTAGGTTTAAAGGGGGTGTAGCATTAAAGGGGGCAGTGTGTGCAGGAAGGGGGGACAGTGTATACAGGAAGGGAAGTGTAGGGTTCAAGGGGGGAATTATGTGCAGCAAAGAGGGGGAATGTGTACAGTTTTTTTTTTTTTTTTTTGGGGGGGGGGGGGTTGCAACAAGTAGTTGGTCTTGCCTAGGGTGCAAAATAGTCTAGCCCCGGCCCTGTCTCCTTGACACCACATTGTTCTTCCTGTGCGCTGTCCATTTTTGGTGCTAAATTCCTTTGCACTCACATCCTATGCTTGGGACTGGCAGCACAGAGATTGGTTCTTTTGGACATTCAGTGTCTTCCTGGTTATTTCCTCCTGGGGGGGGGGGGGGGGGTCTTAAATATTAGCGCCTGGACTTTTTGTATATACTTTTGCTAGCATGTTCATGCAAATAAAAAAAAAGTATTTTATGGAAAGGAAGAACGCTCCATGGTTTTTCCTGCCATTTTTGAAAATGGTGACAGCGTCTCTTTAAATCTCTATTTCTATTATGATGCAAGATCAGAATTCGGCATGCGGAGCAGATATTCCCGAATCCGTCCCGTCTTCTTGTTAGGGGTGGTCTAGAGATGACCCAGCGAAGTCGTCATTGACCGAAAATTTCAAAGGAAGGTCTCCTCCTGCTGAGCCCATCCTTCTGAGAATTCGGCTCTTCTGGGGGGGGGTCCATGATTAGGCCCCCCTCATATATGTCTATCCGGGGATCCGTTTCCTGATTGCACTTTGCTGTTCCTCTCTCGGAGTCTTATCAGTCAGCTCAGACTGGAGAACAATTCTGATTTCTAGGGAGCTAATTGGTCTTCTCTCACCGTCCCATCAGCAGGACCGCCGACCGCCCTTCCTCGTCTTCATTTTAGTCATTTCTACGCTGAGGACGCCATTTTCTGGATTGCTTTCCAGGAAGATGAAAGGATTTACGTCAACCCAGTCCTGCGCAAGAGCTTCCACTCTAAAGTGGGGGGGGGGGGGGGGTCTCCAAACGTTCTAATACCAAAGCCGCATTGTTTATTATACAAATAATTGCAGCCCCCTCAAAATTGCTTTTATAAATGAATAAATCAACGCAATGCAAGAAATACATTCACATCAGAAGCCCCCCCCCCCCATGACATTAAATCACCCCCCCCCCACCCCCTCACATCAGTGTCTTACTTTTGCCACAGTGTCCTGCCTTCATATTAGAAGCCCCCCCCCCCATGACATTAGAGCCCCCCCATTCACATCAGTCTCCCTTTTGCCCCAGAGTTCAGCCTTCATATCAGAAGCACACTATGACATCAGAGCCCCCTCCCCCCTCTTACATCAGAAGCCTCCCTTACACATCAGAGTCCACCTTTCATCAATCTTTTCTTAAATCGGTGTCTACATCAGAGATCCTCCTTACATCAGTGTCCCCATCAGAGTCCCCCCTTACATCAGAGTCCCCCGTTATATCAGTGTCCTCATCAGAGTCCCCCCTTACATCAGTGTCCTCATCAGAGTCCCCCCTTACATCAGTGTCCCCATCAGAGTCCCCCCTTACATCAGTGTCCTCATCAGAGTCCCCCCTTACATCAGTGTCCTCATCAGAGTCCCCCCTTACATCAGTGTCCTCATCAGAGTCCCCCCTTACATCAGTGTCCCCATCAGAGTCCCCCCTTACATCAGTGTCCCCATCAGAGTCCCCCCCTTACATCAGTGTCCTTATCAGAGTCCCCCTTACATCAGTGTACTCATCAGAGTCCCTCCTTACATTTATGTCCCTATCAGAGTCCCCCTTTCCACTTTATCCTCATCAGAGACCCCTATACATCAGTGTCCTCATCAGAATTCCTCCTTACATCGGTGTCCCCATCAGAGTCCCCCCTTACATCAGTGTCCTCATCAGAGTCCCCCTTACATCAGTGTCCTCATCAGAGTCCCCCCTTACATCAGTGTCCTCATCAGAGTCCCCCCTTACATCAGTGTCCCCATCAGAGTCCCCCCTTACATCAGTGTCCCCATCAGAGTCCCCCCTTACATCAGTGTCCCCATCAGAGTCCCCCCCTTACATCAGTGTCCCAATCAGAGTCCCCCTTACATCAGTGTACTCATCAGAGTCCCTCCTTACATTTATGTCCCTATCAGAGTCCCCCTTTCCACTTTATCCTCATCAGAGACCCCTATACATCAGTGTCCTCATCAGAATTCCTCCTTACATCAGTGTCCCCATCAGAGTCCCCCCTTACATCAGTGTCCTCATCAGAATTCCTCCTTACATCGGTGTCCCCATCAGAGTCCCCCCTTACATCAGTGTCCTCATCAGAGTCCCCCTTACATCAGTGTCCTCATCAGAGTCCCCCCTTACATCAGTGTCCTCATCAGAGTCCCCCCTTACATCAGTGTCCCCATCAGAGTCCCCCCTTACATCAGTGTCCCCATCAGAGTCCCCCCTTACATCAGTGTCCCCATCAGAGTCCCCCCTTACATCAGTGTCCCCATCAGAGTCCCCCCCTTACATCAGTGTCCCAATCAGAGTCCCCCTTACATCAGTGTACTCATCAGAGTCCCTCCTTACATTTATGTCCCTATCAGAGTCCCCCTTTCCACTTTATCCTCATCAGAGACCCCTATACATCAGTGTCCTCATCAGAATTCCTCCTTACATCAGTGTCCCCATCAGAGTCCCCCCTTACATCAGTGTCCTCATCAGAATTCCTCCTTACATCGGTGTCCCCATCAGAGTCCCCCCTTACATCAGTGTCCTCATCAGAGTCCCCCTTACATCAGTGTCCTCATCAGAGTCCCCCCTTACATCAGTGTCCTCATCAGAGTCCCCCCTTACATCAGTGTCCCCATCAGAGTCCCCCCTTACATCAGTGTCCCCATCAGAGTCCCCCCTTACATCAGTGTCCCCATCAGAGTCCCCCCTTACATCAGTGTCCCCATCAGAGTCCCCCCCTTACATCAGTGTCCCAATCAGAGTCCCCCTTACATCAGTGTACTCATCAGAGTCCCTCCTTACATTTATGTCCCTATCAGAGTCCCCCTTTCCACTTTATCCTCATCAGAGACCCCTATACATCAGTGTCCTCATCAGAATTCCTCCTTACATCAGTGTCCCCATCAGAGTCCCCCCTTACATCAGTGTCCTCATCAGAGTCCCCCCTTACATCAGTGTCCTCATCAGAGTCCCCCCTTACATCAGTGTCCCCATCAGAGTCCCCCCTTACATCAGTGTCCTCATCAGAGTCCCCCCTTACATCAGTGTCCTCATCAGAGTCCCCCCTTACATCAGTGTCCTCATCAGAGTCCCCCCTTACATCAGTGTCCTCATCAGAGTCCCCCCTTACATCAGTGTCCCCATCAGAGTCCCCCCTTACATCAGTGTCCTCATCAGAGTCCCCCCTTACATCAGTGTCCTCATCAGAGTCCCCCCTTACATCAGTGTCCTCATCAGAGTCCCCCCTTACATCAGTGTCCTCATCAGAGTCCCCCCTTACATCAGTGTCCTCATCAGAGTCCCCCCTTACATCAGTGTCCCCATCAGAGTCCCCCCTTACATCAGTGTCCCCATCAGAGTCCCCCGCTTACATCAGTGTCCCCATCAGATTCCCCCGCTTACATCAGTGTCCCCATCAGAGTCCCCCCTTACATCTGTGTCCCCATCAGAGTCCCCCCTTACATCAGTGTCCCCATCAGAGTCCCCCCTTACATCAGTGTACTCATCAGAGTCCCCCTTACCGCTTTAATTAGGCTTTTAATGTGGCTGTAGATGTGTAGCAGTGGCTGGATAAAATCTCATAGTGGGCCGGCTGTGGCCCCCGGGCCATAGTTTGGAGAGGTTCACACTGCAGCAGTCTCCTAAAAAGCGATCTGTGGTTCAGCCTCTGGAATGTCGTTTGTTTCGCCTTTTAATCTTGTCCCCTCATAAAAATGCTGGAATCTCAGGCTCAGGAGCCGAACCCCTCATATACATGAGCTGTTACTGCAAAGATCCCATGGAAGGCTTCTCTACCCCAGCTGACCTGAAGGTCCAGTTCTGTTTTATCTGAAACATAGGAAACATTGTTGCAGTTGTGAAGTATCTCAGGACTGATATTAACCATTTCCTTTCTGCATTCACTGGGATCCTACAAACGTTTTCTGTGCCCCGCTTCTTCCAACGCAATAAATAAATTCCTCCGGAGAGTTTGATTGGCGGGTTACAGAGCGGAATTTATAAAAAGGCTTTTTAGGTGACTGCGGATATTTTCAGGGAAAGCACAAATATCACCAATGAGCTTTTCTTGGAAAGCGTCCAAAATCAACCCGAGAAGTGCGTGTGGTGTTCTCTAGTATAGTCCTTAAAGCAAGGCAGTGCCTGGTTCTATAGTATAGTCCTTAAAGCAAGGCAGTGCCTGGTTCTATAGTATAGTCCTCGGGACAGGACAGGGCCTGGTTCTATAGTATAGTCCTCGGGGCAGGACAGGGCCTGATTCTATAGTATAGTCCCTAGGGCAGGACAAGGCCTGGTTCTACAGTATAGTCCCTGGGCAGGACAGGGCTCGGTTCTACAGTATAGTCCCTGGGGCAGGACAGGGCCTGGTTCTATAGTATAGTCCTCGGGGCAGAACAGGGCCTATTTGTACAGTATAGTCCTCCGGGCAGGACTGGGAATGGTTCTATAGTATAGTCCTCGAGGCAGGACAGGGCCTGGTTCTATAGTATAGTCTTCGAGGCAGGACAGGGCCTGGTTCTATAGTATAGTCCTCAAGGCAGGACAGGGCCTGGTTCTATAGTATAGTCCCTAGGGCAGGACAGGGCCTAGTTCTATAGTAAAGTCTTCAAGGCAGGACAGGGCCTGGTTCTATAGTATAGTCCTCGGGACAGGACAGGGCCTGGTTCTATAGTATAGTTCCTAGGGCAGGGCAGGGCCTGGTTCTATAGTATAGTCCTAGGGCAGGACAGGGCCTAGTTCTATAGTATAGTCCTTGAGGCAGGACAGGGCCTGGTTCTATAGTATAGTCCCTAGGGCAGGACAGGGCCTGGTTCTATAGTATAGTCCTCGAGGCAGGACAGGGCCTGGTTCTATAGTATAGTCCTTGAGGCAGGACAGGGCCTGGTTCTATAGTATAGTCCCTAGGGCAGGACAGGGCCTAGTTCTATAGTAAAGTCTTCAAGGCAGGACAGGGCCTGGTTCTATAGTATAGTCCTCGGGACAGGACAGGACAGGGCCTGGTTCTATAGTATAGTCCTCGGGACAGGACAGGGCCTGGTTCTTCAGTATAGTCCCTAAGGCCATTGGTAGAGGGGGGAGCTCTATATTAAAAGCAATGGGGAGAGGGGATGCAACTCTAGATTAATGGACATGGGGAGAAGGGGGCAAATCCATATTAAGGGCCATGGGGAGAGGGGGGCAACTTCATATTAATTGTGATGTGGGTGTGGAGGTAAACTCCATGTTAATGGCCGTGGGAAGAGGGGGGCACCTCCAAATGAATAGCCATGGTGGGAGGGGCAACTCTATATTAATGACCATGGGGGAATGGGGGCAACTTAATATCATTGGTCATGGGGGAAGGGGGGCAACTCTATTATTGGCCATGAGGGAGGGAGGCAACTCCATAATAATGTCAATGGGGAAAAGGGGGGAAACTCCATATTATTGGCCATGGCGGAAGGGGGGGCAACTCTATTAATGGCCATGGGGGAGGAAGGCAATTACATAATAATGGACATAGGCAGAGGTGGAGGGACTTCATATTAATGCCCATGGAGGGGGACTCCATATCAACAGCTACAGGGGAGGGGGCAAATCTATATTAATAGCCATGGGGGGAATGGGGGCAACTAAATAATAATGGCTATGGGGGGGAGGGAGCAACTTTACATTAATGGCCATGGGGGGAGGGAGGCTACTACAAATTTATAGCCATGGGGGAGGGGGGAAACTTCAAATAAATGACATGGGGGTGCAGGTCCAACAAGCTCCTAAAGATGATCAAATGTCCACCTGGCCATGTAGTGTACTGTACACTGTATATATATATATATATATATATATGATCCCTTCTCATACACATATAATGTAGACAGTGCAAAGCTTAAAATCCCATAAATGATAATAAGACCGAAGGAGATCTCATTGGAAATACA
This sequence comes from Pelophylax lessonae, assembly GCF_965119305.1. NCBI lineage: Eukaryota > Metazoa > Chordata > Amphibia > Anura > Ranidae > Pelophylax > Pelophylax lessonae. The sequence goes on along the minus strand of NC_138770.1, from coordinate 675,813,602 downwards.
TTCTATCTTCCTTGTGGTGGAAACTTCGATGACAGCATTGATCGGTGTGATCGATGGCTCTGCGTAGATCTATCACAGTCCATGTCACCTTCTCTAAGTGTCCTGACAAGTGACGGGAGGCCTCTGATTGGTGTCTAGACAGACAATAAAAATCCCGGAGCTGCTGACAAGGACTAGGGGGACTTTTCTTCTCCTTCTTTACATTGTTGTAACTCAGGAATCTCTTCCATGCAGCGGGTCACTCGGTGCATTTCGTTCTTCATGGAAATCTTCTTCTAATTCATGTTGGGTGAACAGTCATGGCCGTTCCCATATGTGGTCAGGTTTCCTATAAGATAAATGGGCCGGTGGAGGTGAATGAGTAAAGTCTTCGTAATATAAACTTTATGTCAGGTTGTTATGGAATGGTCTGCGCTCCGTGCATTCCATCTGTTCCGTAACTTGGTCTGTGTCCCAAACTATCTGCTGAACCTCGAGGGTTGGAAGGAACCCATTGATGATCTGTTGTTCTGAAGACGTGTCTTGGCTGTCATACTGATCCGTTGGCTTTAATACCGCCGGAACCAGTGGCCGGCAACAAGCATAAAGAGCCGAAATTCCAACTTTCCAATCTGCATGCTTGTTCTGGGTTAGAAATGCTGAAGCCTCAGACAACCAGGCATAGCAGAGGCGAAGCTATAACCTTCAGGGCCCTGGTGCAAGAAACCATGAAGGGCCCCCCTGACTGCTGGGACCCTTTCCATCAGTCTCAAGGCCATTTTTGTTGGTCCCACTGATCTAAGGGCCCTTCCCTCTAGGCCCAGGACCCTTCCCCCTGATCCTGGTGCCCTTTACTCCCATAACAGTGCCCCAGTCCCGCAACGGGACACTTACACATGTTCTGCAGTGGACCTCTTTCCTTCTATTTGGGACCCCCACGGTGGCGGAATGCCAGGGCCCGGTCACAAGGGACCCTGGTAATTCCAACACTGATGCATAGTTGCACAGTTACAGTTTGGTTAAACTTGAGCTTCAATCTGCTTAAATTTTGCCTTTCCAGGTCACTACCCCCATCAACTTGTTAACCACTTAAGCCCCGGAAGATTTTACCCCCTTCCTGACCAGGGCCTATTTTGCGATTCGGCACTGCGTGAATTTAACGGATAATTGCGCGGTCGTGCGACGCTGTACCTAAACTAATTTGGCGTCCTTTTTTTCCCACAAACAGAGCTTTCTTTTGGTGGTATTTGATCACCTGTGCGATTTTTTGATCATGCGCTATAAACAAAAAAAGAGCGTCAATTTTGCAAAAATAACAATATTTTTCACATTTTTTATATGAAATTCCCCCCCCAAAAAATGTAAAAAGCTAAATTTTTTAACATTTTAGGCCAATTTTTTTTTTTTTTTACCATATGTTTGGTAAAAAAAAATCGCAAAAAGCGTATTTTGTTTGGTTTGCGCAAAAGTTATTGCGTTTACTAACAAAGGGAAAGATTTTTGTAATTTTTGTTGTTTTTCTTTTAACACATAATGGCGGCGATCTGCGATTTTTTTTTTTGCGTGACTGCGACATTGCGGCGGACAGATCGGACCCTTGACTGACATTTTTGACACTTTTGGGGTTACCAGTGACATTACTACAGTAATCAGTGCTATACATGTGCACTGTTACTGTAAAATTACACTGGCAGTGAAGGAGTTAACTTTTTTTTTGAGAGGGAGGGATTAAGTGTGTCCCTAGGGGCGTGTTTCTAACTGTGATTGGCTGTGGCTGTGTGTGTAAGAACAGTGATCAACGGTTCTACATAGTAGAACCGTGTGATCTCCATTCTTACACAGGGGAGAATGACAGGCGGCTTTGTTTACACTAGCCGCCTGCCTTTCTCCCGCAGTCACAAACGATCGCGAGTGCCCGGCGGACATTGGGTCCGCCGGGCACACGCGCGGGGTGGTCCGTGACCAAGTGGGAGCGGGAGCGCGCATTCTGCGGTGGGCACTCACTCCTAAAACCCTTGCAGGCTAGCGACGTAGCCCTACGTCGCTCTGCCTGTGAGGAGCTGACTGCCAACGTAAATATTCGTTGGGCAGTCGGCAAGTGGTTAAATACATTTTTCAATAAAACCTTTCTCATTTCATTACATTATTTATTACCTTTTTTTTTTTTTTTTAAACTCTTTTTATTAACGGAGAAAAAGCATAAAGTACATACAACAAGGCACTCAACAGGAATGCCAACATATCAAACATAGAGTAAACAGAAACGGTACATAAACTTATGCAAGCATACAAAGATAGTTTCCATGATAAACATTGTATCTCAATCATGTTATCTTAGAAATCAAGTAGCAAACTGCAGTCCAACACGGCATAAAGTAAAACCATCAGACATAATATGAGAGCAATGTAGAGAACGGCATATGCAAAAAGGGACCAGCTTCATACAGCCAAAGCTAGACAGCAGAATTGGTAAGATCAGAGGCGCACCATGCCCCCCCCCCCCCCCCCCCCAGACCTTATCATACTTAGCCGGGCAGCCTCTATGTTCAAACACGAGTTTTTCATATGGCAACACTTGATTAACCAACTGCAGCCACATACGTACCGAAGGAGGAGCAGGTTGAATCCACTTGAGGGCAACGGCCTTGCGTGCCATACTGTTATTACCTTGTTTTACACCCAGTAATCTCCTCACCGGGCATCTGTGCTTCTCTACCCAATGCAGGCAGATTGTCATGACTAGTGGGACGGGCAGTACATAGCCTCCTGTAAACATCACAGCACCCTGCCTAAGTTCTCCTCTCAAGAACCCTTGGCCTTGATGCAAGACATGGGTTGCCTCTTGCAGAGGAGTTATGCAAATATCAATATTCCTTGCTGGGTAGATAGTCTGCAGGAGTGGGCAGTCCTAGGAATGCTGAATTTGCATTCAGACCACATGCTGAGCCTCCATGGGTGAAAGAACTGAAATCCCAAAAATGAAAGGGGTGGGCCAGGGACAGCACTGCAGTCTCCACCAGACTCTTCAGTCTGACACTTCCTGGAATGTCGGATCCTTGTGTCCCCTGTCATGCACTGTGGGTTCATTCTCTGCATTGATGTAAGGGTCAGAGGATGGAAGCAGGTATGGCCGAGGACACAGGGATCTTAATGTCCTGGAGGTGTCAGAGGTTGAAGAGTCAGATGAAGGCTGCAGTTTTGCAACACATCTGAGGGGGTTGGATCCCTGTATCCCCACCCCCCAATGCAATGTGGTTTCATCCTCTGGACCCCTGCATCACTGCTGAGTAATATGAAATGAAATGTTGGTCAGAGGATGGAACAAACATGCGGCAGGGGACACAGGGATCTGACACTCCAGAAATTGTGAAAGGCTGAAGAGTCTGGTGGACACTTCCTGAATTTTCAGATCCCTGTGCAGTGCTGTATCTTGGCCTAGGCCGACAAGGCCCAGGCCTAGGGCGGCACTTTGCAGGGGGGCAGCAAAAAAAGCTGCTCACCGCAATTAAAAAAACAGCCTCCTCCCGGCTCCCACACAAAAACGGTTCCTGCCGGCTCGTGCTACACTTAGTTTAGTGCCAGTATTATGGGGCGAATTGAGCCAGAGGGCAGGGTCCAGGAAGCAAATCAGTCTGGCACCCCCATAAAGCAGTCACACTGCTACCTGCCAGTATGATAGGCAGCATTAATGGGCACTGATAGGCTACACTGGTTGCCACTGATGGGGCTGTACTGATGGCCACTGATGAGGCCACACTGATATGCTGCACTGATGGGCAGTAATGAGGCGGCACTGATGAGGCTGAACTTATGGGAACTGATAAGGCTATGCTGATGGGCACAGATAGACTGTGGTTGTGGTCTGCGGTGTACAGATGACAGGGCGGATCATAAACAGGAAGAGGTGTGGCCTTTACAGGAAGGGGTTAAATTATGGGGTGCACAAACTTAGTCAGGCCTAGGGCAGCACAAAACCTAAATACACCACTGTCCCTGTGTACCCTATCGTGCACTGTGGTTCATTCTCTGGTCCCTACAGCACTGCTGGGTTCTGCAATGATGCAAGAGTCAGAGGATGGAGGCAGTCATGGCCGAGGACACAGGGATCTGAAAATCCTGGAGGTGTCAGAGGCTGAAGGGAACACTTCTGAGGGAGTTGGATCCTTGTATCCCCCCGCCAATGCAACGTGGCTTCATCCTCTGGACCCCTGCATCACTGCTGAGTAATATGAAGTGAAATGTTGGTCAGAGGATGGAAGCAGGCATGGTTGAGGACACATGGATCTGAAAGTCCTGGAGGTGTCAGAGGTTGAAGAGAACCAGAGGCGTAGCTAGAACCTTCAGGGCCCCAGTACAAGAAACCATGAAGGGGCCCCCCGGACCCCTGGCCGGGGCCGTTTCCTTCAAGCCTGGGGCTCTTCCCACTGATCCTGGGGCCCTTTACTCTTGCTGCGGGGGCCCATTATTACGGTCCCATAACGGGACCCTTTCACAAGTTCTGCAGTGGGCCCCCTTCCTGCCATCTTGGGGCCTCCCCACGGTGGTGGAAGGCCAGGGCCCGGTCGCAAGTGTGACCATTGCGATCCTGGAAGTTCACCCACTGGTGTCAGTAGTTTTTATTTTTTGGTATTTTAATTGTATTATTTTTTATCATTTTATTTTATTTTTTTACAATGTGACTGACTATGACTCTGTCCATTCAGAAAAGGAAGGAGCTGGTAAATTACATATTTACCGACCCCTTCCTAGTTCTCTATTGACACATCCCCAGCACCAGCCAGCAGGAGAGGGAAGGGAGCACAGTGGGGTGGGGGGGGGGGGACCAGGGGAGCACACAGGGGCCCAGAGACAGCAGACCACAAGTGAACTGGATAGGAGGAGTGGCGGGGGCAGCATACAGAGGAACCAATCTCCTCCATTTTCCTCCTGCAGCTACAGGAGGAAAAATGAGGACAGTGATTTCTCTACATGCTGCCCCCACCGCCCCTCCCATAAAGGTGTACAGGGGAGCTGCACAGGCCCCCCCTGGAGCATGGGGCCTGGTTGCAATTGCAACCCCTGCAACCCCTGTAGTTACACCCCTGAAGAGAACACTTCTGAGGGAGTTGGATCCTTGTATCCCCCCGCCAATGCAACGTGGCTTCATCCTCTGGACCCCTGCATCACTGCTGAGTAATATGAAGTGAAATGTTGGTCAGAGGATGAAACAAACATGCGGCAGGGGACACAGGGATCTGACACTCCAGGAAGTGTGAAAGGCTGAAGAGTCTGGTGGACACTTCTTGAAGTGTCAGATCCCTGTGTACCCTATCATGCAGTGTGGTTCATTCTCTGGTCCCTACAGCACTCCTGGGTTCTGTAATGATGCAAGAGTCAGAGGATGGAGGCAGTCATGGTGGAGGACGCAGGGATCCAAAAGTCCTGAAGAGTCTGATGGAAGCTGCAGTGTTGGATTGGAGGGAAGCAGGGTTGGTGCAAGGATTTTTGCCGCCCTAGGCAAAATAAAAAATTGCCGCCGCCCCCCCCCCCATATGCTCTCCCACCCCCCATCCCAAGTTGCTGAAGGGTTTAAAACCAGTGGCGGCTGGTGCTCCATCGGTCGGGGGGGGCGGCAGATGGACCTGGCCTCGGACACCCCCATCACTCCAGAGTCCAGTCCACACCATATTTCTCCCCCCCCCCCCCCTCCGGGCGCCAGTTCACTTACCTTTTTCCTCCAGACGGCGACGGCTTCCCCCTCAGTCTCCTCCATGTCCCCTCTCAGCGGCCGTCTCCTCCCTCCTCCTCCACCAATAGGAATGGATGCCATCTCCTTTGGCCAATTGGGAAACAGGTCCCAGGGCTTCCTGATTGGCCGGGAGGAGAATCAGTATGGCAATAGCAAATATTAATTCGCTATTGTCACACAACTGGGTGGGCTCTGCGCCCCGAGCCCCCACTTTTTTTGAAGCCTATTTAGAGCCTCTGGCTCTAATCAGGTGCTTCATAGAAAAAAAAACCCTCATTGGAATCCATGTATCCGGTGCCCTGCATGTAGGTTAGGGGTCGGACGCATGGATGGGGGGGGGGCCTGCGCCCCTAATGGATGGGGCGGCCGCTACTGGTTAAAAACTCTTCAGTGACTTATGGTAGGTCACTTACCTCGGGTCAGGCTCCGCCGGTGCCCCCTGCTAAGTTGCACCCTAGGCGGCTGCCTAGGTTGCCTTACTGGTAGCACCGGCCCTGTGTGGCGGGGGGACACAGGTATCTGACACTCTATGAAGTGTCAAAGGCTGAAGAATTAGATGAAGACTGCAGTGCTGGGACGTCAGGAAGGTAGGAGACAGGGACCAGAGAGGACAATGTGATACCTCTTCTTTTACAAGAACCTATGATGTTGATATTATTTGTAACATGACAGGGTCATTTCTTAGGGGGGTCAGATCCCTGTATCCCCCCCCCCCCCACATTGCAATGTGATTTCATCCTCTGGCCCCCCTACATCATTGTTGAGTCCTGTAGTCAAGTGAGAGTCAGAGGAAGGAACCAGCACAGGGTGGGAGACATAGGGATCCGACACTCCAGGAAGTGTCAAAGGCTGTAGAGCCTGATGGAGGCTGCAGTGTTGGACGTCAGGAAGTTAGGAGACTGAGGCCACCAGAGAGGACAATGTGATACCTCTTCTTTTACAAGGACCTGTGATCTTGATATTTGTAACCTGACAAGGACTCTTCATTTCATAAAATTGCTTTTATTAATACAGTTTTGCCTAAATTGAATTTCTTCATCCAATGTTTCATCTTTGTCCTCAGGTTTGTGACCCGGTTCATCGAACTTGACGGTTTAACGTGTCTGCTGAACTTCCTGAAGAGCATGGACTACGAGACGTCGGAGAGCCGAATACACACATCCGTTATAGGATGCATTAAGGCGCTAATGAACAACTCGCAGGGCCGGTCCCATGTCCTGGCTCACCCGGAGAGCATCAACATCATCTCCCAGAGCCTACGGACTGAGAACATGAAGACTAAGATCGCTGTGCTGGAGATCTTGGGGGCCGTATGCCTGGTCCCCGATGGACACAAGAAAGTCCTACAAGCCATGCTCCATTACCAGGTCTACGCCGCAGAGAGGACGCGGTTTCAGGTGAGGGCCAAAAGATGCCATTATTTTTCATTTAACCACCTAAATACCGGGCACTTTTACCTCCTTCCTTCCCAGGCCAATTTTCAGCTTTCAGCACTGTCACTCTTTGAATGACAATTGCACGGTCATGAAACATTGTACCCATATGACATTTCTATCATTATTTTGAGACGGATAGAGCTTTCATTTGGCGGTATTTAATCACCACTGTTTTTTTTTTGTTTTGTTTTGTTTTGTTTTTTGCTAAATAAACAAAAAAAGCCTGAAAATTTTGAAAATAATTTTTTAAATTTCTGTTTTTTGCAAATAAATAATCTTTCTTTATAAATTTAGGTCAAAAAGTATTCTGCTACATTTCCTTGGTGATAATAACCCAAATTGAAATATATTATTTAGTCCACAAATTTAAATTAAATAAAATTTAATTAAATTTAATTCATTAATTTATTTAATTAATTAAATTGAATGTAAATTTAGTATCTGAAAACCGCTCAATCCTGATGTACTGACGGCCGCTCTTGAGGCCCAAAAATGCCAGGATAGTACAAATATCCCCAAAATGGCCTCATTTTGTAAAGTAGGCAGTCCAATGTATGTAGTAACAGGCAAAATGTTTTTGTTTCAATTTTTTGGAAAATAAAGAAATAAAAGATAATTGTTTTTAAACGTTTTTTTTTTTTTTGTTTTTTTTTTACATATTGTCACCAGTGCAGTACAGGTCCATCTTATAGCTGGTGTGGCGGTGATCAGAGACACTGACTGGTGGCAGTATGTAAAAAAATAAAAGATGTGGGGACATTTTTTTTTAAGAATTTAAAAAAATATATATTTTTTTATTTTTTTTATCTATCTTTTTACATACTGTGCAAGTGCAGTACAGCACCATCCTATAACTGGTGTGGTGCTGTATTTTTTTACATACTGTCACCAGTTATAGGATGGTGTATGCACCATCCTATAACTGGTGACAGTCTGTAAAAAAATAGAAATAAAAATTGTGAAAAAAAAATTGTAAGATTTAAAAAAGAAAAAAAGAATACATTTTGTTTTCCTTTCTTTTCTTTTCTTTTTTTTTTTTTCTTTTTTTTTTACAATTTTTTTTTTTTTTTTTTTACATACCGTGACCACAGCAATACAGTGTTACCATAGCATCACTTTACTACTCTGAGGAGGTGATCAGAATTTTTTTTTTTTTTTACGATTACTTTTTTTTTTTTTTTTTTAATTACGATTTCTTTTTTTTTTTTTTTTTTTACATACCGTGACCACAGCAATACAGTGTTACCATAGCATCACTTTACTACTCTGAGGAGGTGATCAGAATTTTTTTTTTTTTTTACGATTTCTTTTTTTTTTTTTTTTTTAATTACGATTTCTTTTTTTTTTTTCTTTTTTTTTTTTTTACATACCGTGACCACAGCAATACAGTGTTACCATAGCATCACTTTACTACTCTGAGGAGGTGATCAGAATTTTTTTTTTTTTAACGATTTCTTTTTTTTTTTTTTTTTTTTAATTACGATTTCTTTTTTTTTTTTTTACATACCGTGACCACAGCAATACAGTGTTACCATAGCATCACTTTACTACTCTGAGGAGGTGATCAGAATTTTTTTTTTTTTACAATTTCTTTTTTTTTTTTAATTACGATTTCTTTTTTTTTTTTTTTTTACATACCGTGACCACAGCAATACAGTGTTACCATAGCATCACTTTACTACTCTGAGGAGGTGATCAGAATTTTTTTTTTTTTTTTACGATTTCTTTTTTTTTTTTTTTTAATTACGATTTCTTTTTTTTTTCTTTTTTTTTTTTTTTACATACCGTGACCACAGCAATACAGTGTTACCATAGCATCACTTTACTACTCTGAGGAGGTGATCAGAATTTTTTTTTTTTTTTAACGATTTCTTTTTTTTTTTTTTTTTTTTAATTACGATTTCTTTTTTTTTTTCTTTTTTTTTTTTACATACCGTGACCACAGCAATACAGTGTTACCATAGCATCACTTTACTACTCTGAGGAGGTGATCAGAATTTTTTTTTTTTTTTAATTACGATTTCTTTTTTTTTTTTTTTTTACATACCGTGACCACAGCAATACAGTGTTACCATAGCATCACTTTACTATTCTGGGGAGGTGATCAGAATTTTTTTTTTACAGTTTTTTTTTTTTCATACCGTGACCACAGCAATACAGTGTTACCATAAGCATCACTTTACTACTCTGAGGAGGCGATCAGAATTTTTTTTTTTTTTTTTTTATGATTTCTTTTTTTTTTTTTTAATTACGATTTCTTTTTTTTTTCTTTTTTTTTTTTACATACCGTGACCACAGCAATACAGTGTTACCATAACATCACTTTACTACTCTGAGGAGGTGATCAGAATTTTTTTTTTTTTTTTTTTTTTTTTTTTTTTTTTTTTTTTTTTTTTTACGATTTCTTTTTTTTTTTTTAATTACGATTTCTTTTTTTTTTTTTTTTAACATACCGTGACCACAGCAATACAGTGTTACCATAGCATCACTGTACTATTATGGGGAGGTGATCAGTATTTTTTTTTTTTTTTTTTTTTTTTTTACACGTTATGATCACCTATAACAGTGAAATTATAAGCAACCATTTTTTCTGAATTAAAATCGATTCATTCAGTGTGAATTGTTGTGATTAGCTGTAATTGGCCCTGATACAGATGGGCTGTGATTGGCCCTGTTTGTACCATGTGATCACTGTGACCAATCACAGTGAGCAACACAATAGTACACAATGAATGGCATGAATGGAAGCCATCCATTGTATGCAAATATCATGTGATCTGCTGTGTTTGGTGCCGGCAGTGGCCCGATACACTGATCTGTCAATGGCTGTTTCCGCTGGACACAGAGGGTAACAAATCACCCGTGGTGAATTCTAAGGGGACGTCATATGACGTCCACCCGGATCTAGAACTGTCCCACCCAGCCGTCATTTGTCTATAGGCTGGGCAGGAACTGGTTAAATTCCGGGCAGATATAAAAGACACAAATGAATACACCATTCAATGTATTTTGAAGGCAAGCAATGTAAGTATCTGAATCTGACTTGGTATCAGCCTGTTTAAATCCCCATGCAGCAGAGCTCAGACTGGGGGAGGGAGAAGCAGCACGAGAGAGCCAATTAGTTGTGTTGCACTGCTTATGAGCTAACAAGGGACGTGCTGATAGGAGGAGAGAGCAGAGTGACAGAGAAAAGAGATGCTTTTCGTTTCATTGTCCAATCACAGGGTCATTCAGAGCCCCTTAAAGGCATCAGCAAGGCGGAAATCTTCTCAAAGAATGTAAATAAAGAAATAAACAAACAAATACAGGTTATTTAAGGCCCCGTTCACATACAAGCGACGCTACTTCGCACCGCGACCTCCGAGGTCGCGGTGCGAGCAGCGCGCCGCGACCTCGGAGCAGCCGCCACGGACTTCATAACATTGAAGTCTATGGCGGTCGCCTCCAGGTCGCCCCAAAGAAGCTCCGGACCCTTTTTCTAAGTTGGAGCGACTTGTGTCGCTCCTATTAGAACGGGTCCACAGCTTCCCTATGGGAGGCGACCTACGGCGACCTGTGAGGCGACCAGGTCGCCTCACAGGTCGCCTTAGTGTGAACGGGGACTCAAGTACAATTTCTTCGTTGTTGTGTGTTAGGCTGTTTTATTTTTTTAAAGATAGGTCCTCCGTTCACATACTGGCATATCGGATCGCGGGCAGAATCACCGCGATTCTGCCCACGATCCCAATATCATTGCAAATTGCGGGACGCCCGTGCGATTCCCGTGACTTGCAATGGCACCCCTAACGCGGCGCAATTTCGCCATGATTGTCGCCCGATGAATTGTGGTAAAATCGCACAAACAGAATCGCGGGATGCCTTTAAAAATAAGTTCTTGTACTTTCCTGTTTGCGTGATTTTACCGCAATTGGTCGGGCGACAGTCGCGGTAAAGTCGCGGCGCGCTTGGGGTGCCATTGAAAGTCACAGGAATTGAACGGGTTTCCCCCCAATTTGCAATGATTCGGGATCGCGGGCAGAATTGCAGCGATTCTGCCCACCATCCGATCCGCCAGTATGTGGAGCCTTAAAGAGACCCTGTCACTAGACCATTCATTTCAACAACAATCTTCCCATAAGATTATTCGTGCATTTATAGTATTTTATGCATGTTATTTTTATTTAAACGCCATCTTGGATGTGATGCCAGCAGCCCCAGTGAGCTGCTGAGTGAGTGAGCTGTCACTCTGTATTATTCCTTTTCAATCCTTCCCCCGGAAGCTACATAAAAGGCTATGTAGAGAGATGAGGAAGTGGCGGAGGAGCTGGGCCAGCACAGACAGTAATTAGAAAATCTAAAAGAGGAGAGGGCTATGGCAGGTAAGGAGGGGAGGGGCTGTGCTAGGGAACGGACTCCTCTGGAGTTGTCAAATTTTCTAGGAAGCGCATTGCAAGAGAATTAAAAATAATTTACGGAACGGAAAAAAAAAAAAGTAATCTCAAATACTTCATTTTTTGTGGTTTATTTTATGCTTTTTTTTTTTTTTTTTTAATTTGGTGACAGGGTCTCTTTAACCACTTCTGGACCGGAAGGATTTGCCCCTGTAATGACCAGGCCATTTTCTGCGATTCTGCACTGCGTTACTTTAACTGACAATTGCGCTGTCGTGCGACGCTGTACCCAAATAAAATTGATGTTCTTTTTTTCCCACAAATAGATCTTTCTTTTTTGCGCTATAAACAAAAGAAGAGCGACAATTCTGGAAAAAAAAAAACAATATTTTTCAAATTTCTGCTATATAACATTCCACATAAAATAAAATATAAAAATCAAAATTTTTATTCATTTTAGGCTAATTTGTATTCTGCTACATATTTTTGGTATAAAAAAAATCGCAAAAAGCTTATAATAATTGGTTTGCGCAAAAGTTATAGTGTTTTGCAATCTACGGGATAGATTTATGGACTTTTTATGTTTTTTTATTAGGTTTTCTTTTTATTAGTAATGGCGGCGATCAGCGATTTTTGTCGGGATTGCGGCGGACAGATCGGACCCCGAACTGACATTTTTGACACTTTTTGGGGACCAGTGACATTACTACAGTGATCAGTGCTAAATAATAGGCACTGTTACTGTATAAATGACACTGGCAGGGAAGGGGTTAACACTGCAGGTGATCAAGGGGTTAAATGTGAGCCTAGGGAGTATTTTGATTGGTTTGCGCAAACGTTATCGCGTCTACAAACTAGGGGAAAGATTTATGTCATTTTTATTTTATTTTTTTACTAGTAATGGCGGCGATCTGCGATTTTTAGCGGGACTGCGACATTGCGGCGGACAGATCGGACCCCTAACTGACATTTTTGACACTATTGGGGGGACCAGTGACATTACTACAGTAATCAGTGCTAAAAATATGCACTGTTACTGTAATAATGACACTGGCAGGGAAGGGGTTAACCTAGTGGGTGATCAAAGGGTTAAATGTGAGCCTAGGACAGTGATGGCGAACCTTGGCACCGAAGATGTTTTGGAACTACATTTCCCTTGATGCCTATGCACTCTGCAGTGTAGTTGAGCATCATGGGAAATGTAGTTCCAAAACATCTGGGGTGTCAAGGTTTGCCATCACTGGCCTAGGGGGTGTTTACTAACTGTAGGGGTAGGGACTTGTGAAATGATCATAGAGACCTGTGTTCCTATATAGAAGGATCACAGGCGCTCTGTGATTATTCCAGGGAGAAGAACGGTCAGATGTGTTTACAACATCCGACCGCCCTTCTCTCTCAGCAGGGAACGATCGCGGGTTGCGTGGCCGCCGGCCCCGTGCATCGACATCCCTGCTGCCTAATGGGGGCGGGAGCATGCCGGCGGCGGCGCACGCTCACCCCCCCCACCCCCAGTTTCGAGCGTGCGACTGACTTAGGACTACGTCGGTTCGCGCAGGAGGGCCAGGAAATGTGCGGCGGGCAGTCCAGCACGTGTTAAGTGAAATTAGGAGTCACATGATCCATTTCGCTCTTTGCTTCTCTACATCTATGAGCTGCTGTACAATGGCAGTTACATTGAAGTACACATAGGCTGGCCATGCGTTTACACTTACAAGTTTCTTGTACAATTTTCCTTTAGTTTTCCCAAAACCATAAAATATGAGGCCAAATCTTAACCCTTTCAATGTGTAAGCAATCAGACAGGCCCGTGCACTACATAGTTGAAGTTAAATCTAAAGGAAATAGAATAAGAAAATTGTATAAAGTATGATTGTAAAATTGTATAATGTATGGTCCAGCCTAAGTCAAGAGATTGCATCACTGCTGTCTGTTCACGTTTGTTTGATGGTATAAACTGATGGAAATGGAAGTCTTTAAAACTCCGTAAATCTGTTTGGGTGGGGGGGCACAGCTATTTCTCACACTAATACCCAAACATAAATGAATTGCAGCCTTCCTGACACACACAATACAGGAATCCATTTATTTAGTTTGCACAAGCGAATATTAATGTGTTTCAGACCCCGGTCGGGACTGCGGTTTTCACAGGACGGGGGGAGATTTATGAAGTCGGGAAAATTACTTATTGCAAGTTTGCTGAATTCTGAAATCTGCACTGGAAGAACTGCGTGTGGAATCATTTATATACATTGTATCCCTATGGCAGATACATTGCAGACCAGAGCAGCTTCTGTACGGGTTTTATTTCCCGCATATATGTTGGACTTCTCTTTATTGTATCGTCACATCAGTCTCTGTACCAGAAGAGCTTACACTCTAATGTCCCACCACAGTCATCACAGAACCAGAGGAGCTCACACTCCAATGCCCCACCACAGTCATCACAGAACCAGAGGAGCTCACACTCCAATGCCCCACCACAGTCATCACAGAACCAGAGGAGCTCACACTCCAATGCCCCACCACAGTCATCACAGAACCAGAGGAGCTCACACTCCAATGCCCCACCACAATCATCACAGAACCAGAGGAGCTTACACTCTAAGGTCCCCCCCCCCCCCACAGTCACACATTATTATACATTTATATAGCTCACATATACCACAGTGCTGTACAGAGAACACTGAGCCAGTCACATCAGTCTCTGTACCAGAAGAGCTTACACTCTAATGTCCCACCACAGTCATATCACAGAACCAGGGGAGCTTACACTCTAATGTCCCACCACAGTCATCACAGAACCAGAGGAGCTCACACTCCAATGCCCCACCACAATCATCACAGAACCAGAGGAGCTCACACTCCAATGCCCCACCACAATCATCACAGAACCAGAGGAGCTTACACTCTAAGGTTCCCCCCCCCCCCCACAGTCACACATTATTATACATTTATATAGCTCACATATACCACAGTGCTGTACAGAGAACACTGAGCCAGTCACATCAGTCTCTGTACCAGAAGAGCTTACACTCTAATGTCCCACCACAGTCATCACAGAACCAGGGGAGCTTACACTCTAATGTCCCACCACAGTCATCACAGAACCAGAGGAGCTCACACTCCAATGCCCCACCACAATCATCACAGAACCAGAGGAGCTTACACTCTAAGGTCCCCCCCCCCCCACAGTCACACATTATTATACATTTATATAGCTCACATATACCACAGTGCTGTACAGAGAACACTGAGCCAGTCACATCAGTCTCTGTACCAGAAGAGCTTACACTCTAATGTCCCCCCACAGTCATACCAGAACCAAAGGAGCTTACACTCTAATGTCCCACCACAGTCCTCCCAGAACCAGAGGAGCTTACACTCTAATGTCCCCACCATAGTCCTCACAGTCATCACAGAACCAGAGGAACTTACACTCTAATGTCCCCACCTCAGTCATCACAGTCATCACAGAACCAGAGGAACTTACACTCTAATGTCCCCACCTCAGTCATCACAGAACCAGAGGAGCTTACACTCCAATGCCCCACCACAATCATCACAGAATCAGAGGAGCTTACACTCTATGCCCCCCCCCCCCCCACAGTCACACACTATTATTATTATACATTTATATAGCTCACATATACCGCAGTGCTGTACAGAGAACACTGAGCCAGTCACTAGAGGAGCTTACACTCTAATGTCCCCCCACAGTAACACACTATTATATAACCCTGACATATACCGCAGTGCTATGCAGAGAACACTGAGCCAGTCACATCAGTCTCTGTACCAGAGGAGCTTGCACTCTAATGTCCCACCATGTCTTTAATGGTTGCTCACAGGTAGTATATAAACCTCTCTAGGAGAATGCTCTGGTTAGAGGAACATCTAAGGACACAGAGTTTTATCTGGAGTTTCACTTTAAAAAAAAAAAAGTTGCATGGGAAGCTGCATTAAATGAAGACATTTGCTGGGCTCCAGATAACGGATCCTAAATCATTCCTTTGTCTGCTCTGAACAATGCTTGGAGCTCGGAGCTTTCCAGGGACATCATAGATGAAGTTCATCCTCCGGTAATGAGATGCACAAGTTATCGCCAGAACCAGAGGGTGAAAACCTAATGCGATTATCATTTCTCTGCGATTATCAGGCTGAAAAGCGCATTATAGACAATGGATGAGGTCACACCATTCAAGGCCGCAGCGTTCTCAAGGTTAGGCTCTGTAGACGGGTGAAGAAGCCTCTACATGGTCCTCTGGAGCCCATGTGTTATGTGCAGAGGTCTATTGCCCCAAGATTGGCATTTTTTAAGGCTCCATGGGTGGCAGAATTGCCAGTTTGTGGAGTTTATTAGGAGCTATTGAATATATGATTAATGATTTTTTAATTCAAAACTTTTAAAGCAGGGGTAGGCCAAAATGGAAAGTTGGAGATTTGCCTGTGTATGTAGGCTTACCCTAACCCTAACATTTAACCCTGGCCCTTAGCTCTAACCCTAACATTTAACCCTGGCCCTTAACCCTAACATTTAACCCTGGCCCTTAACCCTAGCCCTAATATTTAACCATGGCCCTTAACCCTAACATTTAACCCTGGCCCTTAACCCTAACCCTAATATTTAACCCTGGCCCTTAACCCTAACATTTAACCCTGGCCCTTAACCCTAACCCTAATATTTAACCCTGGCCCTTAACCCTAACCCTAATATTTAACCCTGGCCCTTAACCCTAATCCTAACATTTAATCCTGGCCCTTAACCCTAACCCTAACATTTAACCCTGGCCCTTAACCCTAACCCTAACATTTAACCCTGGCCCTTAACTGTAACCCTAATATTTAACCCTGGCCCTTAACCCTAACATTTAACCCTGGCCCTTAACCCTAACCCTAACATGTGACTTTAGTTGCAAAGAGGTTCTTGAACTACTTTGATGCAAATTAACACCCTATGACACTCAGGTAGCATCAAAGTAGTGTAGGAACCTTTATGTGTCCAAAGTTGCATGTTAGGGTTAAGGGTTAGGGTTACTGGCTAGGGTTAGGGTTAAGGGCTGGGGTTTGATGTTAGGATTAGGGCTAACCCTAACATTTACCCCTAATCCTAATATTTAACCCTGACCCATAAACTTAACCCTAGCTCTTAAACCTAACCCTAGCCCTTAACCCTAACCCTAACATGCGACTTTGGACGCATGAAGGTTCCTAAACTACTTTGATGCAAGTTTACAACCTCTAACACTCAGGTTGTATAAAAGTAACATAAACGTAGTGCAGGAACCTTTTTGTGTCCAAAGGTGCATGTTAGGGTTAGGAGATACAGTTAGGATTACTGGCTATAATTAGGGTTAAGAGATAGGGTTAGGGTTACGGGGTTAGGGTTAAGGGCTAGGGTTAGGGTAAAAGCTAGGGTTAGAGTTAAGGGCTATGGTTAAATGTTAGGATTAGGGCTAGCCACAACCGTAACGTTTAACTCTAATCCTAACATTTAGCCCTGACCCTTAAACCCAACACTAGCTCTTACCCGTCCCTAACCCTAACATGTGGCTTTGGATGCATGAAGGTTACTGAACTACTTTGATGTGACTTTGATGCAAATTTACACTCTCTGACACTCAAGTAGTGCAGAAACCTTTGATGTTGGTTGCGCTAAATGGACTTGTGTTTTTTTTTTCAACCTGATTAACTATGTAACTATGTAACCTTTATGTGTCCAAAGTTGCATGTTAGTGTTAAGGGCTAGTATTAGGGTTAAGAGATAGAGTTAGGGTTAGGATTAGGGTTCAGTGCTAGGGTTAAGAGCTAGGGTTAGTGTAAGGGCTAGGGTTTAGGACTAGGGTTAGGGTAAGGGTTAAGGACTAGGGTTAGGGTTAATGACTAGGGTTAAATGTTAGGGTAAGGGTTAAGGACTAGGGTTAGGGTAAGGGTTAAGGACTAGGGTTAGGGTAAGGGTTAAGGACTAGGGTTAGGGTTAATGACTAGGGTTAAATGTTAGGGTTAATGGCTAGAGTAAGGGGCTAGGTTTAAGGGCTAAAGTTAAGGACTAGGGTTAAATGTTAGGGTTAGGGGTAGGGTTAAAGTTAGAATAAGGGCTAGGGTTAAATGTTAGGGTTAAGGCCAGGGCTAGAGTTAAGGACTAGGGTTAAATGTCAGGGTTAGGGTTAAGGGCTAGGGTTAAATGTTAGGGTTAAGGCCAGGGCTAGAGTTAAGGACTAGGGTTAAATGTCAGGGTTAGGGTTAAGGGCTAGGGTTAATATAAGGGCTAGGGTTAGGGTTAAGGACTAGGGTTGTGGTAAGGGGTAAGGACTAGGGTTAGGGTAAATGTTAGGGTTAAGGGCTGGAGTTAAGGACTAAGGTTAAATGTTAGGGTTAGGGGTAGGGCTAAGGTTAGGATAAGAGCTAGGGCTAGAATTAAGGAATAGGGTTAAATGTTAGGGTTAAGGGCTAGAATTCAGGACTAGGGTTAAATGTTAGGGCTAAGGGCTAGAATTAAGGACTAGGGTTAAATGTTATGGTTAAGGGCTAGAATTAAGGACTAGGGTTAAATGTTAGGGTTAAGGGCTAGAATTAAGGACTAGGGTTAAATGTTAGGGTTAAGGGCTAGAATTAAGGACTAGGGTTACATTTTAGGGTTAAGGTTAGGATTAAGGACTAGGGTTAAATGTTAGAGTTAAGGGCTAGAATTAAGGACTAGAGTTAGTGTAAGGGTTAAGGACTAGAGTTAGTGTAAGGGTTAAGGACTAGAGTTAGGGTAAGGGTTAAGGACTAGGGTTAGGGTAAGGGTTAAGGACTAGGGTTAAATGTTAGGGTTAATGGCTAGAGTAAGGGGCTAGGTTTAAGGGCTAAAGTTAAGGACTAGGGTTAAATGTTAGGGTTAGGGGTAGGGTTAAAGTTAGAATAAGGACTAGAGTTAAGCACTAGGGTTAAATGTTAGGGTTAAGGCCAGGGCTAGAGTTAAGGACTAGGGTTAAATGTTAGGGTTAAGGGCTAGGGTTAATATAAGGGCTAGGGTTAGGGTTAAGGTTTAGGAGTTAAGGACTAGGGTTGTGGTAAGGGGTAAGGATAGGGTTAGGGTAAATGTTAGGGTTAAGGGCTGGAGTTAAGGACTAAGGTTAAAGGTTAGGGGTAGGGCTAAGGTTAGGATAAGAGCTAGGGCTAGAATTAAGGACTAGGGTTAAATGTTAGGGTTAAGGGCTAGAATTCAGGACTAGGGTTAAATGTTAGGGTTAAGGGCAAGAATTAAGGACTAGGGTTAAATGTTAGGGCTAAGGGCTAGAATTAAGGACTAGGGTTAAATGTTAGGGTTAAGGGCTAGAATTAAGGACTAGGGTTAAATTTTAGGGTTAAGGTTAGGATTAAGGACTAGGGTTAAATGTTATATTTAAGGGCTAGAATTAAGGACTAGAGTTAGTGTAAGGGTTAAGGACTAGAGTTAGGGTAAGGGTTAAGGACTAGGGTTAGGGTTAATGACTAGGGTTAAATGTTAGGGTTAATGGCTAGAGTAAGTGACTAGGTTTCAGGGCTAAAGTTAAAGACTAGGGTTAAATGTTAGGGTTAGGGGTAGGGTTAAAGTTAGAATAAGGGCTAGGGTTAAGGACTAGGGTTACATGTTAGGGTTAAGGGCTAGAATTAAGGACTAGGGTTAAATGTTAGGGTTAAGGGCTAGAATTATGGACTAGGGTTAAATGTTAGGGTTAAGGACTAGGGTTAAACGTTAGGGTTAAGGGCTAGAATTAAGGACTAGGGTTAAATGTTAGGGTTAAGGGCTAGAATTATGGACTAGGGTTAAATGTTAGGGTTAAGGGCTAGAATTATGGACTAGGGTTAAATGTTAGGGTTAAGGACTAGGGTTAAACGTTAGGGTTAAGGGCTAGAATTAAGGACTAGGGTTAAATGTTAGGGTTAAGGGCTAGAATTATGGACTAGGGTTAAATGTTAGGGTTAAGGACTAGGGTTAAATGTTAGGGTTAAGGGCTAGAATTATGGACTAGGGTTAAATGTTAGGGTTAAGGGCTAGAATTATGGACTAGGGTTAAATGTTAGGGTTAAGGACTAGGGTTAAATGTTAGGGTTAAGGGCTAGAATTATGGACTAGGGTTAAATGTTAGGGTTAAGGGCTAGAATTATGGACTAGGGTTAAATGTTAGGGTTAAGGGCTAGAATTAAGGACTAGGGTTAAATGTTAGGGTTAAGGACTAGGGTTAAATGTTAGGGTTAGGGCTACAGTTAGTTACTAGGATTCAATATTAGGGTTAGGGTTAAGGTTAGGGTAAGGGCTAGGGTGAAAGGCTAGGTTTAAATGTTAGGGTTAAGACTTAAGACATTTAACCCTAATCCTAACATTTAACTCTGAACCTTAACCCTTACTCTAACATTTAACCTTAACCCTAACATTTAACCCTAGCCCTTACCCTAACTCTAGCCCTTAACCCTTACTCTAAAATGCGACTTTGGACACATTAAAGGTTCCTGCACTACATTGTGGCTGAGTGCCAGAGAGTGTAAAGTCGCATGAAAGTTGCACTAAATGAACAGAACAGCCAAAAAAAAAAATGCATCAACTACATGTCATAAACTCATCAAAAATGCAAAACGCGCCACTGAACGTTCCAGAAATGCGTTACCGCAACCTGCATGTTTCTGCTAAAGGCTTTCATTTCAGAGGTAAACATGGAGGCTGCCAATGTCAACTCCTCATTGTAAGACAGCTGACTGCAGTGACTGTAGAAGTAATAAAAGCAGAAGATGAGTCAGTCTAACAGGCAGCTAACCAGCAGGTCGGCAGTGACAGCTCCTGTATTTCTATTAGGACAACATTTTACAGACATCCTAATTCCCCCGCCCCCCCCCCTCCAATATACAAAGTTAATGTCAGAGAAGACGGGCCGAGGTCTGTTACAAATTGAAGTTGTCAGAGAGTTTGCGTAGTGCGGCATTCCTCCGGCGTTGCCTCATGCTATACAGGAATTTACATATATACTCCCTGCGACTGCCAAGGATCCTAAATCATATTTTTTTTTAAACTTGGCATTAATATTGACCCCTGATGTAGATGCGGGTCTCCAATAAACTATGTGGCAGCAAAGTATGCGGAATGTCGGTAAACACGCCATACATTATGCAGAGATGTTTTTCTTTGTGGAAAAAAAAATTCATAAAATTTATCGCAAAAGGGATCCCGTTTGACACAAGAGCTTACATTCCATCAACAGAAGGCTGGAGACGGTTTGTAAAGATATAGGGTGATGGGTTTGACCCTTGGACAACATGAGGCCCTTCACATGAACTACAGGTCCCAGAAGATTGTGGGAATGTTAATGAACTGTGTGGTTGGTATGAACGGTAATTAGTGGTGCAGGGATCGGAGCCACGGCGGGTTTTACAAGTGCCGCAATGTCTCTGCCGTTACTGACAGCCAGTGCCGGGACAAGGCCATCCAGCGCCCAGGGCAAAGATGCCAAACTGCACCCCCTCCTTCCCTTATGGTTAGGATCAGGGCGCCCAAATCCCTGCAAAAAAACTTTGCGCCCAGGGCAGCCGTCCCTCCTGCCCACCCCTTGTCCCGGCCCTGCTGACAGCTGAGCGGGTCCTAAAGTGCTCCTTTCATTACCTGCATGCACACATTCCTGGCTTGTCACAATGTACAGCAACAGGATAATTTTTCAGCTCCACCTTTGATCAGTAGGAAGCCGTCCTTCACCTCCAGTCAGTAACTTTGTCTAGGATGAGATGATGACTTCAGTTTGCTGCAGGCAGAAGGAAGCATTTCCTAAGTCACCACTCATATGCCTTTGATCTGTAGATACAAAAACAACAATGCTTCTTTGTATCTCTCTATCTCCTGTCTGATCAATGTTTATAAACAATGTTACTTTGTATCTCTCTATCTCCTGTCTGATCAATGTTACTTTGTATCTCTATCTCCCGTCTGATCAATTTTTATAAACAATGTCACGTTGTATCTCTCTATCTCCAGTCTCATCAGTGTTTACAAACAATGTTACTTTGTATCTCTCTATCTCCCGTCTGATCAATGTTTATAAACAATGTTACTTTGTATCTCTCTATCTCCTATCTGAACATTGTTTATAAACAATGTTACTTTGTAGCTCTCTATCTCCGTCTGAACAATGTTTATAAACAATGTTACTTTGTATCTATCTCCTGTCTGATCAATGTTTATAAACAATGTCACGTTGTATCTCTCTATCTCCCGTCTGATCAATGTTTATAAACAATGTTACTTTGTATCTCTCTATCTCCCGTCTGTACAATGTTTATAAACAATGTTACTTTGTATCTCTCTATCTCCTGTCTGATCAATGTTTATAAAAAATGTTACTTTGTATCTCTCTATCTCCCGTCTGAACAATGTTTATAAACAATGTTACTTTGTATCTCTCTATCTCCCGTCTGTACAATGTTTATAAACAATGTTATTTTGTATCTCTCTATCTCCTGTCTGATCAATGTTTATAAACAATGTTACTTTGTATCTCTCTATCTCCCGTCTGAACAATGTTTATAAACAATGTTACTTTGTATCTCTCTATCTCCCGTCTGAACAATGTTTATAAACAATGATACTTTGCATCTCTCTCTATCTCCAGCCTGATCAATGTTTATAAACAATGCTACTTTGTATCGCTCCTTTAATAATGTTTATAAACAGACGGTCCTTTTTGTTACATCAACTGACTGGAATAGCTGCTATATTTATATCTGGGAATATCTGGCTGTCGTTTTGCCAGTTGGGAATTGCTGGGGAAGGCAATAGAGCAGAAGGACTGGACATAGCACACATGCCTCATGTAGTTTAATTACATTTTTTTGGGTGTGTGTAGCAAGGCTCCGGTGCACGACTAGTTAAAAACACATCCGACGCCTCGCACTGCACTTGAAAAACATGACTGGTGCTGCTTGTATTTTGTCCCGTCATCACACATTAAAAGCTTATTGAAATCAAATCGTCACCCTCAGCCAGAGTTAGGACAAGGGGTGGGCAGAAGGGGGCGGCTGCCCTGGGCACTGTGGTATCATGTGAGGTGGGGGGGGGGGGGTGCTGCTAAGAGATTAGTGGGGAGGGATTTGTGTTGGAAGGGGGAATTTAAGGGACAGCAGGGGGTAAGAATTGTCCTAGGAGGGGAAATTTGGGTATGTGGTGATTTAGGGGGATTTGTGTTGGGAGGGAGGGGGTGGGGGAGGAGCATTTGTGCTAGGATGGGGGATTGGGGGTTTTTTGTGCTAGAAGAGGTGATATGGTAGAGGCGGGAGTGGAATTCGTTTTTTCTTTTTTTTTTGGGGGGGGGGGGTTGTATTTAGGGAGGGATGAAGGGATGATTGACAGTATTTGTGCTAGGAGTGGGGGGGATTAGGGGGGGGCTTTGTGCTGTTAGCGAGGATTGGGGGGGATTTGTGCTGGGAAGGGGGTATTGGGGTGTTTGTGCTGGAAGAGGTGATATGGTAAAGGCGGGAGGAGAATTTTTTTTGGGAGGGTAGAATTTGTTTTTTTTTTGGGGGGGGGGGGGGTAGATATTTATGGAGGGCTATAGCGATGATTGGTAGTATTTGTGCTAGGAGAATAAAGGGTTTGTGCTAAGAGTGGAGGGATTGGAGGGGATTTGTGCTGGAAGGGGAGTTTGGGGTGTTTGTGCTATTAGATGTGATATGGTAGAGACAGGAGGGGAGTTTTTTTTTTTTTTTTCGTTGCTTTTTTGGGGGGGAGGGGGGTAGGTATGTAGGGAGGGATATAGGGATGATTGATGGTATTTGTGCTAGGAGGGGAAAGGATTTGTGCTAGGAGTGGGGGGATTGGGGGAGATTTGTGCTGGTAGGGAAGGGAGGAATGGAAGGTACATTGTGCTAGGAAGGGGGATTTGGGGTGTTTGCGCTAGAAGAGGTGATATGGTAAAGGCGGGAGGAGAAATTTTTTTGGGGGGGGGGTAGAATTTGTTTTTTTTTGGGGGGGGGGGGTAGATATTTATGGAGGGCTATAGCGATGATTGGTAGTATTTGTGCTAGGAGAAT
Source organism: Pelophylax lessonae (assembly GCF_965119305.1). NCBI lineage: Eukaryota > Metazoa > Chordata > Amphibia > Anura > Ranidae > Pelophylax > Pelophylax lessonae. The sequence goes on along the minus strand of NC_138770.1, from coordinate 675,790,059 downwards.
AAAGGGTTTGTGCTAGGAGTGGAGGGATTGGAGGGGATTTGTGCTGGTAGGGAGGATTGGGAGGAACACTGTGCTGGGAAGGGGAGTTTGGGGTGTTTGTGCTAGAAGAGGGGATATGGCAGAGACGGGAGGGGAATGTGTTTTTTTTTTGGGGGGGGGGGGGCAAAGGTATTTGTGTTAGGAGGGGAAAGGATTTGTGCTAGGAGTGGGGGGATTGGGGGTTATTTGTGCTGGTAGGGAGGATTGGGAGGAACATTGTGCTGGGAAGGGGGATTTGGGGTGTTTGTTCTAGAAGATGTGATATGGTAGAGGCAGAAGGGGAGTTTGTTTGTTTTTTTTTTGTTGCTTTTTTTGGGGGGGAGGGGGGTAGGTATGTAGGGAGGGATATAGGGATGATTGATGGTATTTGTGCTAGGAGGGGAAAGGATTTGTGCTAGGAGTGGGGGGATTGGGGGAGATTTGTGCTGGTAGGGAAGGGAGGAATGGAAGGAACATTGTGCTAGGAAGGGGGATTTGGGGTGTTTGTGCTAGAAGAGGTGATATGGTAGAGGCGGGGGGGGGGGGTAGGGTGATTGGCGGTATTTGTGTCAGGAGGGGAAAGGATTTGTGCTAGGAGTGGGGGGGATTTGTGCTGGTAGGGAGGATTGGGAGGAAATTTGTGCTGGGAAGGGGGATTTGGGGTGTTTGTGCTAGAAGAGTTGATATGGGGGAAAGAGAGGATTTTTTTTTTTTTTTTTGGGGTTGGGGGCATGTAGGCAGGAATATAGGGATGATTGGCTGTATTTGTGCTAGGAGGGGAATGGATTTGTGCTGGGAGTGGGGGGATTGGGGGGGATTTGTATTGGTTGGGGGGGATTGGGGGGGAAATTTGTTCTGGGAAGGGAGATTTGGAGGGGGGGTTGAGGATGTGTACTCCGAGGGGAAATTTGGGGGGGGGGGGGTAGAGGATTTGTGCTAGGAGGGGTGATTTTCTTTTTTTGGAGGAGGGGGCCTTTGTGCTGGGGGATAGGTTGCAAAAATATGTGCTGGGAGGGAGGATTTCAGCAGGGGGTGCAGATTTGTACTGAGAGGAGGTGGAATCTATGCTTAGGAGGTAAGCATGCAGTTTTTTTTGTGGGTGGGGGGTGGGGGGGGGGGGTTTGCTGATACATAATGCTCATACATCTTGGGAGGGGGGGAGCAGTTTAGCATGTTCGCCCTGGGCTCTAGATGGCCTTGTCCCGGCACTGCCCTCGGCACACGTCGACATGCATAATTACATGCACATAGGTGTAAAAGGGACCCTCTCCAGCCGGCATGTGTCAGATTGGAAGAAGCCTGTGATCTATCATCTCACCTTACTTCTCACCCCGGATTCAGTGGCATAACTAGAACCTTCAGGGCCCCGATGCAAGAAACGATAAAGGGCCCCCCGGACGGGGCCCTTCCCTCCCAGCCTGGTGGCGGAACGCCAGGGCCGGTCGCAAGTGCAATGTTTGTGCCCCCTTTCAATGCAGAGTGACCACAGGTTCGTCTTTAACACAGCGTCCCGAAAATACACAAATTGTAGCATGGGAATGGGGGGGTTCATGAGAATTATTTCCCATGAAATACACATCCATCTCAATAATGAGTCTCTACATATCTCTACATGTATCACAGCTGATAGGAACATATGTGTCCAATTATGAGTCTGGAATTCCAGCATTTCTGGAATGGCCGGGCTCAGACACGCTCACTGACATCCATTGTTCCAGTTCGGCATACGCCTAATGGGTCAGTAAAGGCATTGGTATATATATATATATATATATACATATACACCCATCCAAAGGGGTAGTTGGATTCTTTACACCACTTTCCACTCCGCTGACAATGATCCTGATTCTGAATATTCCACTTGATGTGAATAGCTCCAAGCAGAGGGCCACCTAATCACTGTAAGGCGTGGATAAGGTCTTCTCCAGAACGGCTCAATCAAAAGACAAGAGAACTCCACATAGTGTAAAACCATACAAAAAACACATTTATTTAAGATTTGGAACACTTACACTTAAATAGTAATAAGGAGTTCTTCATTAGATATCCTGTAGATCACATAGAACGCAATGACATTAATGGCAATAGACCCAATGCGTTTCGTCTGATAAGACATCATCTGTGGGTGAAAAGCGTTTTATATCTATTCAAGTGTAAGTGTTCCTAATCTTAACTGCTTGCCGACCGCCGCAAGTAGATTTACTGCGGCGGTCAGCCCCTGCCAGGCAGAGTGACGTTAATTAACGTCACTAGCCTGGGAGGGTCTGGGGAGCGAGCGCGCGCCCGCGGAGGCGCGCTACCGCTCCCGCGCGGTCACGCACCCCCCCGCGCGTGTGACCAGCGGACCCGATGTCCGCCGGCCACTCGGCGATCGTCGGGGGAAGAGGGAGAAAGTCAGGCGGCTTGTGTAAACAAGCTGCCTGTCATTCTCCTCGCTGTAAAGACACTGATTACACGGATCTAGTATGTAGATCCGTTGATCAGTGTCCTTACAGCTAGAGCCACAGCCAATCACAGTTAGAATCACGCCCCTAGGGACACACACAGCCCCTCCCTCCCAAATAAAGTTAACCCCTTCACTGCCAGTGTATTTTTACAGTAACAGTGCATATGTATAGCACTGATTACTGTAGAAATGTCACTGGTAACCCCAAAAGTGTCAAAATTGTCAGTCAAGGGTCCGATCTGTCCGCCGCAATGTCGCAGTACCGCAAAAAAAATCGCAGATCGCCGCCATTACGCGTTAAAAAAAAAAAACAACAAAAATGACAAAAATCTTTCCCTTTGTTAGTAAACGCGATAACTTTTGCGCAAACCAATCAAAATACGCTTTTTGCGTTTTTTTTTTTACCAAACATAGGTAGGATAAAACAAATTGGCCAAAAATGTTAAAAAATTTTGATTTTTACATTTTTTTTTGGGGGAATTTCATATAAAAAAAACGTGAAAAATATTGCTATTTTTGCAAAATTGTCACTCTTTTTTTGTTTATAGCGCGTGATCAAAAAATCGCACAGGTGATCAAATACCACCAAAAGAAAGCTCTGTTTGTGGGAAAAAAAGGACATCAAATTCGTTTAGGTACAGCATCGCACGACCGCGCAATTGTCCGTTAAAGTCACGCAGTGCCGAATCGCAAAATACCCCCTGGTCTTATAGCAGGAAAATCCTCCGGGGCTTAAGTGGTTAAAGGGTAACTCCACTTTCGTGGGGGGAAAAAAAAAATCAGCAAATAAAGACAAAACAATATAGCGTATACAATTGCGACACAAATCATATTGTAATTGAATGTTAATAAAAAATTTACCTTTCCTTTTCATTCTGCAGCTGTAGTAATTTTCTAAAAATGCAATGCACTATGGCCGCCTGGAGGTGTTCTGTACACAGAATGTATACTGACCACCAGGGCTGCTGTTAGAAATCGCGGGGCCCCGTACAGACTACCTGGCAGGCCCCCCCCCCAAGAAAATATTAATATATTTAGCTGAAATTACAACAAAATCACTATTATCAGACACAAATATAACATAACTCGCAAAATTCCTGCTAAATCTAAAAAAAAAAAAACATGTTAAATAAAAAAGATGAGATGAGTAAAATATACAGGCTGGGCAGTTGGAGCTCAGTGATCAGAGAGACAGAGAGAGAGAAACAAAGTTACAATTTACAAATAAACTCCTGAGCAGAGATAAGTGCAGGGAGGGGGGGGCACACAAGGGAGGGCGGTTAGTGAGGGACGACTGTCTCTTTCTCAGCAGATAAAAGCTGATAGCAGGGAGAGAGACAGATCAGATTCAGGTGCTGGAGGAAGATTTCTGTATTTGTTGTCCATCATTAATCCCCCTCTCTGTGTGGGCCCCCCTGTGTGCTCGGGCCCCCTACAAGAGGGCTGGTGGTCCCCACCTATCAGCGGCCCTGCTGACCACACCCCCAGAAACATAATTTCCTGCTTGTGTGATTGGCTCACCAATTTTCCCAGAAGTCTGCACTAAGATACGAGTCAGATTTCTGGCATCCCCTGCAACAAAAATGTAATTTTTGGTGAGAAACTCACAATAGGAACACGTCTAAAGGGATGCAGGCCACAGCAGATTTCCTCATTAGAGCCCTGCAGCTTCACAGCTGACAGATAATTATGAAACCAATTTTTTGTGCCACAAAAGTGGAGTTATCCTTTAAGATTAGGAACACTTACACTTAAATAGATATAAAGCGCTTTTCACCCCAGATGATGTCTTATCAGACGAAACGCGTCGGGTCTATTGCCATTAATGTCATTGCGTTTCATGTGATCTACAGGATATCTAATGAAAAGCGCTTTATATCTATTTAACTCCACTTTTGTTTAGAAAAAAACATTCCCCTCTGGGTGATCTCTGTACATTGCAGGGATTATAACAAACTTTGTTGCAGATTTCTTCCTTTTGTTATTCTGAAGAAATCCCTGTTTGTTCCTCTGTGCTGAGTGGGTCAAATGGGAGTGGTTTCATAATTATCTATCAGCTGTGACAGCTGCAGGGCTCTAATGAGGAAATCTGCTGGGCCTGCATCCCTATAGATGGGTTTCTATTGGCAGTATCTCACCAAAAATGACATTTTTGTTGCAGGGGATGCCAGAAATCTGACTTGTATCTTAGGGCAGACTTCTGGGAAAATTGGTGAGCCAATCACACAAGCAGGAAATTATGTTTCTGGGGGTGTGGTCAGCAGGGCCGCTGATAGGGGGGGACCACCAGCCCTCTTGTAGGGGGCCCGAGCACACAGGGGGGCCATAGAATCCAACTACCCCTTTGGATGGGTATATATATATCCGCTTGCCGACTGGCAATTTTTCTTTGGCAGGCTGGCTCGGCTGCGTGAACAGGGGTACGTCCGCTCGCGGGAGCGGTTCTGGGGGCATGCGCACACCCGCCCCAACTAGGCAGCGGGGATACTGATGCACAGTCGGTGCCGCCGGGCACCCGCAATCGCTCCCCGCTGAGAGAGAAGGACGGTCTTCAGTTGTAAACACAGCCGACCGTTCTTCTCTCTGGAATGATCACAGAGCATCTGTGATCCTTCTATATAGGATCACAGGTCTCTGTGATCATTTCACAAGTCCTTCCCCCCACAGTTAGAAAACACCCCCTAGGCTTACTCTTAACCCTTTGATTGCCCCTGGGTTAACCCCTTCCCTGCCAGTGTCATTATTACAGTAACAGTGCATATTTATAGCACTGATTACTGTAGTAATGTCACTGGTCTTCCCAAAAGTGTCAAAAATGTCAGTTAGGGGTCCGATCTGTCCGCCGCAATGTCGCAGTCCCGCTAAAAATCGCAGATCGCCGCTATTACTAGTAAAAACAAAATAAAATAAAAATGACATAAATCTTTACCGTAGTTTGTAGACGCGATAACTTTTGCGCAAACCAATCAAAATACGCTTATTGCGATTTTTTTTTTTTACCAAAACTATGTAGCAGAATACAAATTGGCCTAAAATGATGAAAAATGTTGATTTTTTAATTTTTTTATTGGGAATGTTATATAGCAGAATGTAAAAAATATTGTTTTTTTCTTTTTTTTTTTTTTTTCAAAATTGTCGCTCTTTTTTTGTTTATAGCGCAAAAAATTAAAATAAGTTGATCAAATACCACCAAAAGAAAAAAGCTCTGTTTGTGGGGAAAAAAAGGACATCAATTGTATTTGGGTACAGCATTGCAGGACTGCGCAATTGTCAGTTAAATCAACACAGTGCAGAATCACAAAAAATGGCCTGGTCATTGAGGGGGCAAATCTTTCCGGGGCTGAAGTGGTTAAAGAGAACCCATGCAGGCACGTACATTCTTCTCCGGTGCGATCTGTTCAGTTGTCGGTTAAGCACTGCGGTGCGTATAAATAGTTTGGAAATATAATAAATATTGATTTAGAATTTCTGGAATAGATTACATACGGTGGATAATGGTCGGGCCGGTCTGAGCGCGGCGTGCCGCGGTTTACTTCCCGTTCGCGGAAGTTCTAAAGATAGCGCGGTAATTGTATAATGATGATCTGGGCCTTTTATCCTTATTAACAATCATCATCTTGGTAAGTGGACGCAGTTCCTGCATCACGTCATCATAACACAGACACCGGGCTTTGCCCGCCATGTCCTGCGAATGACCTCCGCTTTATTGCTCCTCTACGCTATTTGATGGCGTCTTATTTAACCCCTTGCTGCCCAGCAGGTCGGCTCTGTCCCATGAAAAGCTGTACCTGTACGTCGCTTCGCAGGGGCTGATAGTGGGGGCACACGCGCGCAGCCGGAGGTGCGTGCACGCGCCAATTGGCTACAAGACAGAGGTTTGTTTACGCCAGGAGCAACAATGCACATAAAATCACGCTTTTAACCGCAGGAAAATGCGCTGCCTTCTGCAGATGCCCACGGTTACCAATAGATGTTAATGGCACGCCAACGCAATTGGCATGCACTACTTTTGTAAACTCACTGCAACTGCATCGCATGCTTCTTCTGTACCATGCGCTCTGGTGCGCAGGTGCATGTGAATTGCGCAGGAATGTACAGTGCGTTCCTCTGCAATTCCCAACGTGAACCATCCCCTAGATCAGTGATGGCGAACCTTGGCATTCCAGATGTTTTGGAACTACATTTCCCATGATGCTCAACTACACTGCAGAGTGCATGAGAATTATGGGAAATGTAGTTGCAAAACATCTGGGGTACCAAGGTTCACCATCACTGCCCTAGATCATCAATATAGCGTTGGATACATCCATATGTATAATGGGAACCAATGTTTTTCTTTGAAATCATTCTTAATTGCTTAGAAATGTCTGAATAGTACAGAGATTGGGATGTCAGTGAATATTAATGATCCTTGAAGTGTTATGTTTACTTAAGTAGAACAGATGATGGCGAATTCCTGATTGATTCTGTCTTCAGGAGGTTCTCTGCCTGGGAAGAGAAGGCCAGCACTGCAATAACAGAGGAAGGAACGTTACAAATAGCTAAATACTATATAATATATATTTATATATGTAACGTAGTATCCAAACACCATATAAATAGTAGAAGGACTAGAAATAGTAAAATGATACAACCATTCTACATCTATATATAATAAATGGTAAATGGATTTATCCATGTTACAGCTTTTGTTCCTTCTATTTATATGATGTCTTGATACTATTTACGGGTTTGTTATTTGACCTGACAAACGGAGTGATACCTTAAAGCAGTATTAAACATTTATTATATTGCAGCTTTTCAATTCTTAGCTGTGATGGCTGCATTTGTTTTCTTTTTTAAGCTTTGGTGGGATGGCCTTGGAACGGGAAGGTTGGATGGCCTTGGAATAAGATGGCGGGATGGCCTTGGAATGGGAAGGTGGGATAAACTTGGAATAGGATGGTGGGGTGACCTTAGAATGGGAAGGCTGGATTACCATTGAAATTGGATGACCTTGGAATGAGAAGATGTGATGGTCTTGGAATGGGAAGGTGGGATGACCTTGGAATAAGATGGTGGGATGGCCTTGGAATGGGAAGGTGGGATAGCCTTAGAATAAAATGGTGAGATAGGCTTGGAATGGGAAGGTGGGATAGGCCTTGGAATAAGATGGTGGGATGGCCTTGGAATAAGATGGTGAGATGGTCTTGCAATTGGAAGGTGGGGTAGCCTTGGAATGGGATGGTGGGACGGCCATGCAATATGAAGTTGGGATGGCCTTAAAATAGGATGGTGGGATTACCTTGAAATAAGATGGTTGGATGGCTTTGCAATAAGATGGTGAGATAGCCTTGGAATGGAAAGGTGGAATGGCCTTGGAATGGAAAGGTGGGATCATGACCTTGGAATAAGATGGTTGGATGGCCTTGCGATAAGACGGTGGGATGGCTTTAAATTAGGAAAGTGGCATGGCCTTGGAATAAGATGATGGGATGGCCTTGGAATGGGAAGGTGGGATAACTTTGGAATGGGATGGTGGGATGGCCTTGGAATGGGATGGTGAGATGGCCTTGAAATTAGATGGTGGGATAGCCTTAGAATGGGAAGGTGGGATAGCCTTGGAATAAAATGGTGGGGTGGGCTTGGAATGGGAAGGCAGGATAACCTTGGAATAAAATGGTGGGGTGGGATTGGAATGGGAAGGCGGGATAGCCTTGAAATAAGATGGTGGGATGGGCTTGAAATGGGAAGGTAGGATAGCCTTGGAATAAGGTGGTGGGATGGCTTTGGAATGGGAAGGTGGGATGTCCTTGGAATAGGAAGGAGGAATGTCCTTGGAATGGGATGGTGGGATGGTTTTGGAATAAGAAGGTGGGATGGCCTTGAAATAAAATGGTGCGATGGCCTTGAAATAAAATGGTGGGATGGCCTTCAAATAGGATGGTGGGCTGGCCTTGGAATTGGATGGTGGGATAGCCTTGGAATGGGATGGTGGGACAGCCAACAAGCTATCTATATGTCTATCTGGATGTAGTTTTCTTAAATACTGATACAGATTACTTTTTATTTTCTCCCGCAGTCGCTCTTGAATGAACTGGACAGAAGTATGGGAAGATACAGAGATGAGGTCAATCTAAAGACCGCCATCATGTCTTTTATCAACGCCGTCCTTAACGCTGGAGCAGGAGAGGTGAGCTTATTGCGATTTAAAAAAGCAAGTTTCCTTCATCTACATGGTGTGAACCTAGGAGGTACAGAGGGTCCAAATGTCTGGGGGCCCCTGAGGTCAGAGGGCACAGGTACAATGGCTCTTCCTCTTCATTCACAGCAGTGTGCTTTTATTACATTCTGTACAAATATTTCTCCTTATTTCACTTTTCTGAAGCACTCAGAGGAGTTGGGGATTTGGAAGTCTTCATGAACCTTGTCCTTGCTCCCGGTATCCCTTTTGTTTGTCCTACCTGTGTATCTTCCCTTCTCCATGGCGCCCCTACTCATTAGCTCCCTTCACCCGACCTACCCTAGAGTATCAGAGCCACATGTCACCCTTTGAACTTTGACCGAAACTTAAAAATAGAAGTCTGCATGTTGTATTTAACCTTCCTGTAATAATAAAACCGGTCCGAAAAGTTTTAGTCTTTTTGTAAATAGGTGACTGTGGCGGAATGGACACTGAGAGTGTGGTTTGTGTTGAGAGAGTGAGAACTCTTTCACTTGGGACCATCATATTTCTGAGCAGTGTCCCTCAGGAGATGTGTGGGGATGTATTGCAGATGGCTAGAAAATGGTTGAAGTGTTTCAAAGACCCATGCCAGTGGGGTGGGATTTGTTATTGTGAATACCTGCATTCCATTGTCCTATTGTTCCTGTCTGCCTTGTAAGCTTATTATGGGATTTGTGTTTGTGTGGGGGATAGCGCAAAGAGGGAGGGATTTTCGCAGAGTGTAGATCTCTTGTGTTTTCAATAAACAATTCATTCTAGTTTGACTCCCAGAACTGTGGGTCGTCCAGTTACTGGGGGGGGGGGGGATTTTGCCTTGGATATTTTAGTACTTCCTCAGCTTCAAGGATTATACAGCGGAGATACCTAGGCTGGGTATTGGAGATCCGTTACAGTGACCTCTACACCCCTTGTTACATATTCGTTCTTGCACCTTCAAGATATTTCTGTCAAACTTTAGGAAGTACAGCACATTTTTTTAGACTTCACTGGCTACATACCTGTTCCAGGTCATTGACCCATTTAAAGGTGGTCCTCCTGACTTCATCACAGTTGCAGCACCTTCTAAAGCAATGCATGGAAGTTATATGTAACAGTTGTTTAAAAGGGCCCTCTTCTTCCTGCGTCTGCAGCCTGGGGGAGGGGGGGGGGTCTGTTTTCTATCACTGCCCCATCCTACACACACTTCATAACAATATCCTTGCCCGCTCTGCACTTGAAAACAAAGAGTCAGCTGTGAATGAATGCTTCCAGAGCTGTTCCTTTAAAAGGCCATTTCTCCGGGCCGTTTGCTGTTAGGGGCGGAGGCGCGCACACGCTGCCGGTAGCACAAAATATTTTAATGGTTTATGACACGATCTCATTTCCAAAACCTGGATCACACGGGTGATAGATGACAGACGCTGCAAATGGTTTCCATCTCCTCCAATCTGCGGGAGATTGAAAGATGCAGCCCAGAGCTGTCCAGCACTTAGAGGATAGCCGGATAATGGGGATTTAGAGTGGAACTCCACTAGCCAAAATGCTTGTGTGAAGTGAGTCATTTTGGTTGGGGGGCCCGTGGAACCCAACTTACCTTAGAGCGGTTGGGAAATCCCTGTCTAAGCTCCCTAGGTCCCTCTTATGTGTAAGTCCCCCTGTGTCTATTAGGGGCACAGGGTGACCGAGAAAATGATGGACAACTACTTAATGGACACTGAGAATATGGTTTTGATTACTTCAAATAGGACAGTAATATTTATCCACAATATCCCTCAAGAATTCTATGATACATTCATTTCACTGCATCAGAATGATAGAAACATTGTATGAGCTTTGCCTCATAGACTATTGTAGACCGTTGCCATGAAGTCTGTGACTTCTGAATAATCAAAACATTGCTTTTGTGTGGATTGCAAGTACTTCAATGTAGAAGACGGACAATCTGCTACTGGGGTCTCCTGCTATTGTCTGTTTAATAAGGTGTTCTGTGTTTATACTTAGGATGATGTGTATTGTACTTTGTTTTAGCCTTGTTGCAGTGCTGAGTTAATTAGCATGTTAATTATAACATTGTCTAGGTCTGGATTCCCATTCACCTATTGTTTCTGTCCAGATGGCTAGGTAATTAGCTCTGGTTAATTCTGTTTCTGTATATAATTTCATCTGCATATGATAATGTACAGGGGCAGACTGGCAACTTTCAGCCCAGGGGGCAAGTACAAACCATAGGCCCATGGTGCAGCAACTCGGCCCCCCTCCCACTCTCTCTCTTCCCAACCTCCTCCTGACCCCCATTGCAGGCTGAAGCTCTGCTCCTAGTACTCTCTACTCACCGGCCGAATCTGGTTTCCTGACTTGGCCAGCAGGGGCGGTTGGGGGAAGCTGGGACAGCTCGGTTGAGGCTGGCCAGGGGAGGAGAGTCTCCAGTGGGGCATGGAACTGGCCTCTGCTCAAACACAGCTTACACCATCCATGCTGAGGGGAGGGCTGCGCTCTGTCCTTGTCTTTATCCTGCACTCAGTAGGTCAGCGGTGGGGGCTTTTTACTTCTATTCACCAGGAATCCTTTAAGCATGTCTGTGGCAGAAGCAGTGCAGCCTTTTTATGGGGCATCAGAATGGCCCAGGGGGCAATTGCCCCCCTGCCCCAGTCCTCCCCTGATAATGTAATCAGGCTCACCTGACCTGGTATATATTCGGTGTGAGTTTGTTCAATAAATGTTCCAAATCTTATCACGGTTATGAGTAAGCGGCTGTGTGCGCCGTGAAACGCGTTAACCTGGATTATCTGTTCCCTGCACTGTCTGTTCACATTTTGATTTGAAGAATAAAGTATTCCAATTGTTTTCATCTACCTGGGTGCGGTTCCACTACTTCTTTTCCAAATCTTATACAAGCTATTCTTGGCAGTTTTGTATGGGGGCGGCTAGAATATCTGATATCTATGTTCAAGACTGAAGGAAGCGGTATTCTGACGGGAGCCCACAAGTGCATTGTGGGTCGTGGTTCCGTTACTACTTGCTTTGGTTTTGTTTAGAGTGTTTAAGGGTTAGGACCCCTGTCATCTTTTTATTGCAGTCTGTGTCCCCTCTGAGGAGATTCACTCTCGTTATTTGTCCTGGTGGCCATTGTCAGAAATTGAGGGGAAAGCCAACATTTCCTGCATTTTGGAGAGATTTCCTCTCACTTTCTAATGTGTTTACATGACCAGGAAGTAAAGGAAAATCTCCCCAATGGGTCACAGATATATAAAAAAAAAAAAAAACGGACAAGGGTTCTAACCAGGGATTCACCTTCCCGAAGAAATAGGGTTGCTTTTGGAGTTTGAAAGTAAGTTTATACAGAGGTAAGCTATTATTGATTAAGTTGAGCCAGGTTATATTTGCTTTGTTTCAGAAGTGACTGCACTATTGTAAGTCTTAGGGTTTAGATTTTCTCCCAACCCTTAATGTTCTGCTCATGCATTTATTTTGTTTGGATTCCATGTTTTTCTTTCTTCTTTAACCTTTGTTATTTACTAAAATAAAGATTATTTAAAAAAAAAAAAAAAAAAAAAGTTAAGCCAGGTGGTTAAAGTGGGTTGGGAGGCTCCCTTCCAAGACAGAAGTATGTTTTCTTTTGACAAAAAAATACAGGATACGTAACAGCCGCTGGATATGCATTATATTCCCAAAAGTATTGGGACGCCTGCCTTTACACACACATGAACTTTAATGGGATTCCAGTTTTAGTCCGTAGGGTTCAATATTGAGTTGGCCCACCCTTTCCAGCTATAAAAGCTTCAACTCCTCTGGGAAGGCTGTCCACAAGGTTTAGGAGTGTGTCTATGGGAATGTTTGACCATTCTTCCAGAAGCGCATTTGTGAGGTCAGGCACTGATGTTGGACAAGAAGGCCTGGCTCGCAGTCTGCACTCTAATTGACCCCAAAGGTGTTCTGTCGGGTTGAGGTCAGGATTCTGTGCAGGCCAGTCAAGTTTCTCCACCCCAAACTCGCTCATCCATGTCTTTATGGACCTTGCTTTGTGCACTGGTGCGCAGTCATGTTGGAATAGGAAGGGGCCATCCCCAAACTGTTCTCTGAAAATTTGAGAGTATGAAATTGTCCAAAATGTCTTGGTATGCTGACGCCTTAGGAGTTCCCTTCACTGGAACTAAGGGGCTAAGCCGAACTCCTGAAAAATAACCCCACACCATAATCCCCCCCTCCACCAAATGATTTGGACCAGTGTACAAAGCAAGGTCCAATAATTCGGCGAATGGAGGATCTAAGCTATGAGGAAAGACTACAAGCACTGAACTTATTCTCTCTGAAGAAGAGACGATTGAGGGGGGGATATGATATCAATGTACAAATACTGTACTGGTGAGGACCCGAGCATAAGGAACAAACTTTTCAGAGAAAGGGAATACAATAAGACATGTGGCCACTCACTAAAACTAAAGGAAAAACGGTTTAACCTTAAAATACGTAGGGGGTTCTTTACTGTCAGAGCAGTAAGGATGTGGAACCCTCTATATCAGGCAAAACGTGTCAGTGGGTGCCGCTGTTGGGAGGAGTTGGGGCTGAGGCCACTCTTTACCTTCTATACCAGGGGTCTCCAAACTTTCTAAGCAAAGGGCCCATTTACTGTCCTTCAGACTTTTGGTGAAGGGGCCAGACTGTGGCCAGTGGGAGTAGAAAATGCACCAAAAGTGACCCATCATTGGTTTTAACTACTTGCCGACCGCCTGCCGCAGATATACTGACTACGGCAGGCTGGCTCGGCTGCGTGAACCACCATACCTGTACGAGCGGTCTGCGGGAGCACTCCTGGGAGCGCGTGCGTGCCGCCGGAGGCTCACTCGCGCCCCCATTAGGCAGCAGGGAAACCGATCCACAGGGCCTGCAGCCGTGATTGCCGCCGGCCACGCGCAATTGATCCCCCTGGAAAGAGAACGACAATCTGCTGTTGTAAAATCCAAGTTTGGCTGTTTTGAATGCTGTAAGTTTTTTGAATTCGGCGCCGCCAGTACCCGAAAGTGATGTCATGTCATGTCATGACATCACTTCCGGGTACTCCGGGGGCACTGAATTCAAAGAAATGGAGACCCGGTCAGACGGCGGCGGTGCAGATGGAGACCTGGTCAGACGGCGGTGGTGAAGGTAGGATGCCCAGGTCTCCCAGTGGGACGAGCCGCAGAAGGCGCGGAGGGGGGGGACGTCCCCTCCCGCTCCTTGTAATGACAGCTGAGCGGCTTCTCAGCTGCATCGTTTGTCATTACAAGACAGCCGACCGTCGGCTATGGACGCCGGTACCGGGGTGATGCCTCTAGCTGCAGACATCACTCCGGTACAAGCACTTTCCCTAAATATTGGCAATGTCGCTAAATCAAAAGGCCGATTCCGATATATCGGGCAAAGTGCATATCGGCCTTCGATATATCGGCTTTGCCGATAATCGATCACTATATAGATTAGTGAATAGTGCCTCGTTTATGGTGTTAGTAGGGAGCATGGTGCCAGTGTCATTGGCATTGTTTGGTAAAATAGTGCCCCAAGGGCCAGATAAAGGAAAGCAAGAAGCCACATTTGCCCCCCAGGCCGCAGTTTGGAGACTGCTGTTCTATACACTCAGAGCTGATTGGTGTGCGGCGTTGGATTACTATTTGATTACAGAGCTGGATGAGCATATTTATGCCTGCGCCCCTTCTTAACAGTAGAATATTTGAGCAACGCCACCTGTCCCTTGGCGCAGTGCCCCATCAAGTCTATGTGCGCTCCCAAAAGAACGTTGACTCATTTTATTCAGTTAGTTTTTTTTTTTTTATCTCGGAGGATTTATAATGAAGATCAGTCCATAATCCTCAGGTCTCCGCTGTGTAATGCGCAGCGAGGTCACGGTATGACAGGGAGGGATGAAATACAGCTGACCCGGGACTGATCGATGGACTGTTAGCTCCGCTCCGGTGCCAGAATTGGTGGAACTCCATTGAGCTGCTCTAAAGGAATGATACCGTCTGCCAAAACCAAAGAAATAAATCAAATAACAAATAAATTATATTCGAAAAAAATATCGTTAAGCACTTGCTGGGATTTTGTACTTCCATACACCGATTTAGAAGTCTGTGACTGATCCTGAGATGTAAAATGACTGACATTTTTTTATGCTTTTCCCCTTATAGGACAATTTGGAATTTCGGTTACACCTCCGATATGAATTTCTCATGCTGGGAATCCAACCCGTTATCGAGAAACTGAGAAGACATGAAAACGCCACCCTGGACAGGTAGAACAATGGCCCCCTCCGCGTCCAATCAAATTAAAGGTTTATCATAAAGAGGACCTGTCATTTGTAATAGAGGGAAATGATGGGGGAGGGTAGACACTTTGATTGCATTTTTGTTAAGAAGGCTTTTTTTTTTTTTAATTATATCTATAAAGTAGAGCTGCCAGTAGCTTTATAAATGTATTTATTTATTTATTTATTACAGGTATTATACAGTGCCATCAATTTACGCAGCGCTTTACATATATTTTGTACATTCACATCAGTCCCTGCCCTCAAGGAGCTTATAATCTAAGGTCCCTAACTCACATTCAGTGGTGGCTGGTGCTCCATGGGTCGGGGGGGGGGGGGGGGGGAGGCGGCAGATGGACCACACCATACCCCCCCCCCCCCCGGTCGCTGGCTCACTCACCCTGGACATGTGAAGGGCAGGCAGCGGTGGCTTCCCCTCAGTCTCCTGCGTCTCCTCCCTTCTCCTCCTCCTTGGCCAATGGCATGCAATGGCATGGCTTCTCCTTTCGGCCGGGTCTCACTCAGGACCCGCTTCCTGATTGGCCAGGAGGAGGATCCTTGTGACAATAGTGAATATTCATTCGCTATTGTCACACAACTAGGTGGGCTCAGGGTGCAGTGCTCTGCGTCCCGAGCCCACCCTTTTTTGAAGCCTATTAGAGCCTCTGGTTCTAATCACGTGCTTAAAAAAAAAAAAAATACCTCATTGGAATCCATGCGTCCGGTGCCCTGCATGTAGATTAGGGAGCCGGACGCATGGATTGGGGGGGCGGCAGCTCTACGCCCCCAATGGATGGGCTGCCGCTGCTCACATTCATACATACACATACCAGGGCCAATTACCCTACCACAAATATGCAGCAACTGTATAATTTTTCAGAAAAGCTCCACCTTTTATCACTAAAATACTGAACTGATCTCCAGTAAGTGATTTTGCCTGGGCTGATCATAGAGACCTGTGATCCTATATAGAAGGATCACGGGCGCTCTGTGATCATTCCAGGGAGAAGATCGGTCGGCTGTGTTTACAACAGCTGACCATTCTTCTCTCTCAGTGGGGAGCGATCTCGGGTGTCAGGCGGCAATCGGAACCGCCTGCCCCGTACATCGGCTTCCCTGCTGACGAGCAGGGGCGGGAGCGCGCCGCCGGTGGCACGTGCTCGCCCCCAACTGCCTGTGCGCGGACGAAGTTTAGCTTCGGCAGTTTGCGCAGGAGCGGCTGCCTGCCGCAGTATAACTGCGGCGGGCAGTCGTAAAGTGGTTAAAAGTGGTTGTTAACATCTGAAATGAAAAATGAACTAAGCATATCCTTCTATAGTGTGTATTCGTCTCAACCCAAAACACAGAGTGTGATTTCTGTTTCTTCTCTTTTTCCTCTATCTGCATTAGTCACTTCTGGTTTCCCCTGACACCAGAGATTCCTGGGAGATGGCCCCGTCCCCCTCAGGGTGACTGACAGCCTAAGCCGTGCACGTTTCCCTATGAGACTCTGTAGAGCTAGGTGTGTCCTTTTTCTTTATCAGGTCCCAGATTACACTCAGCTCCCTGCTCTATGCTGTGCATTGTGTGACATCAGATCCTTCCCCCCTACCTGCTGGAGCTGAGAGCATAGCTCCCAACTTTTTGAGATGGGAATGAGCAACACCTATTAGCAAAAGTATGTAAGCATAGGGCACACCGCCGGTTACTTTATTTTACCACTACTATTTCTTTATATTGGCTTTTTATATTTACAAATGCAACAATTTAGAAATTGGATGAAATATTTACCACTGGGAAACACTTTTTGAAAGTTAAAAAGTACATTTTATATACAACTATATAGATGAGACCAAAATGAGGGACAAATGAGGAGTAAAGAGGGACTTTGTTCCAAATCAGGGACAGCCCCTTAAAATCAGGGACAGTTGGGAGCTATGGAAATGGCCTTTGATCTGTGTGCTTTAGGAGGCTCTAGAGGATAATGGGCTGCAGACAAACAGGTACAACTTATGTAGGAGGATTTGCTTCACCTCTGTGTATCACCTGAGGCAGGGGCAGACTGGCAACTTTCCTCCCAGAGGGAAAGTACAAACCAAAGGCCCATGGTGCAGTGACTCGGCCCCCCTCCCACTCTACCTCTTTCCCTAGACCCCCATTCCAGGCTGAAGCCCTGCTCCAGATACTCTCTACTCATCGGCTGTATCCGGGTTCCTGACCTGGCCAGCAGGGGGTGGTTTTTGGGAGCTGAGACAGCTCGGTTGGGCCTGACCGGGGAGGAAAGTCTCCAGTGGGGCATGGAACTGGCCTCTGCTCAGACACAGTTTACACCATCCATGCTGGGGAGGGAGGCCTGCGCTCTGTCCCTGTCTTCAACCCGCAGTCAGTAGATCAGTGGTGGAGTCTTTTTTCTTCTCTTCACCAGGAATCCTTTAGGCATGTCTGGGGCAGAAGTGGTGCAGCCTTTGTACAGGGCATCAGAGAGGCCCAGGGGGCAATTGCCCCCCTGGCCCCTGGCCAAGTCCTCCCCTGACCTGAGGCCAGTTACTTTACTGGTATATGTAAGGGTTTACAACCACTGTAAGGACACGTTAATGGCCCTAACTGTGGGTGAGTTCAAATCTTGTAGCGGACTGGATGTGGCCATTGTTTGGAGACCTCTGAACTGGTTGAACCAATCTAAAAAAAATAATAATAAATAAATAAATAGAAAACCTTCATATACAGAACACGATACCCACAGTTGATCCAGAGGAAGGTAAAAAAAAAAAAAAAAAAAAAAGGCATTGCATAACATGGTCCAAATTTCACCAAGGCAAGAAATTCCTTCCTGATCCCCTAAGCCCTGGATCAACCATCTCTGGTGTTATTACTTAGAAATGTTAATATTCAGTTATATTCTGTGAATTTAGGAATGCATCCAGCTCTTTTTTTAACAATCAGCTAACCTGGCCCCGAGTTAGTTCTCAAAGGAGCCTATTCCACATTATTCCACATTATTACAGCTCTTACTGAGATGAAGCCTTTCCGTAAGGTTTGAGAACAACACGACTCCAAAGCTTTTATAAACCCCATTGTAACTTTATAATGTAGAATATATTTTATTTTCACGGTATAATGCTGTATTAGGAAGACGAATGTTTGTTCACACTCTTGTTCAATGTGTTAAACTCACATCTAAAAAAATATAAAACTACTGTAATAACAAAAACAAATTGTATCTACATAAACATAGCTATTAAAGGGTCAGTCCACCCGAACGTGATATTTTTGTTACTGGTGCAGCCCCTGGCTTCTTACAATATATGCTTTGGCTACCCCAATAGTGATATCTTCTGGCCTTAATTGCCGACTCTGTTTCTGTCCCCCTGGAAGTGTTGGGTGTTCCAACCCACCAAATTTTGTCCTCAAGGAAAAGGAGAGACGGTAAAGTGGTCTTACTCTACAGCATCTACCAAACACCGAAATATCTTTGTTTTTTTTTAGGTGGAGTGACCCTTTAAGAGCTAATGGGCATTGTGTGATGTTCCTGTGTTTATTTTTCTTATGTGCGTTTCAGACATCTGGACTTCTTTGAGATGGTGAGAAATGAGGATGAACTGGAGCTGGCCAAAAGGTTTGACCTGGTGAGTCAACAACGAAAGAGAGTGGGTGTAAGAAAATAAGAAGTAGTGTTAATGCGACAGTATAACCATACAGGGATGGTGGGAAGGGATTAGAGCAGATGTTCTCAACTAGGGTTCTATCTGAGGTTGCTAGGGGCTCCTTGACTAACTTTTAATGAAACCGCTAATTTAAAATACATTGTCCATCAATGTGACGTCCCTTGTCCTGCTGACTACCAATGTAAGGGAAGCCCTTCTTCTCTGACCATCAATTTATAGGAGGGCCTTCCATACCGACCAATAATGTAAATTAAGTTTTTCAACTGTCCACCAACTTGCCTCTAACCATAAATGTAAAAGGCCCTTCTTTGTGAACTACCAATGTAAGGGGAGGCCTTCGCCACTGACCATCAATGTAGGAAGCCTTCTCCACTGACCATCAATGTAGGAAGCTTTCCCCATGGACCATCAATGTAGGAAGACCTGTCCAATAACCATCGATGTAGGATGCAGGAAGTCTTCTCCACTGACCTTAAATGTAAGAAGCATTCTCACTGACTATCAAAGTAAGGGGGCCCTGTTCCAATGGCAATCAATGTAGGAATATGTCTCCACTGAACATCAATGTAAGAAGCCTTCTCCACTGACCATCAAAGTAGGAAGCCTTCTCCACTGACCATTGATGTAAGAAGCCTTCTCCACTGACCATCAAAGTAAGGGGCCCTTCTCCAATGATCATCACTGTTGGCAGACTTCTCTACTGACCATCAAAGTAGGAAGACTTCTCCACCGACTATCAAAGTAGGAAGCCTTCTCCATTGACCAGTAAGGTAGGAAGCCTAATCCACTGACCATCATTGTAGGAAGACCTCTCCACTGACCATCAATGTAGGAAGCCCTTCTACACTGATCAAAGTAGGGAGTCTTATCCACTGATCATCAAAGTAGGAGGACCTCTCCACTGACTATCAATGTAGAAAGCCTTCTCCACTGACCACAAAAGTAGGAAGCCTTCTCTACTGACCATCAACGTAGGAAGCCTTCTCCACTGACCATCAACGTAGGAAGCCTTCTCCACTGACCATCAATGTAGGAAGCCTTCTCCGCTGACCATCAAAGTGGGACACCTTCTCCACTGACCATTAATGTAGGAAGACTTCTCCACTGACCATCAAAGTAGGAAGCCTTCTTCACTGACCATCAAAGTAAGGGGGCCCTTCTCTAATAACCATCACTGTTGGAGTAAACATAGAAAACATAGAATGTGTCGGCAGATAAGAACCATTTGGCCCATCTAGTCTGCCCAATATATCTGAATCCTATGAATAGTCCCTGGCCCTATCTTATATGAAGGATAGCCTTATGTCTATCCCATGCATGCTTAAACTCCTTCACTGTATTTGCAGCTACCACTTCTGCAGGAAGGTTATTCCATGCATCCACTACTCTCTCAGTAAAGTAATACTTCCTCATATTACTTTTAAACCTTTGCCCCTCTAATTTAAAACTGTGTCCTCTTGTGGTAGTTTTTCTTCTTTTAAATATGCTCTCCTCCTTTACCCAGTTGATTCCCTTTATGTATTTAAAAGTTTCTATCATATCCCCTCTGTCTCTTCTTTCTTCCAAGCTATACATGTTAAGGTCCTTTAACCTTTCCTGGTAAGTTTTTTCCTGCAATCCATGGACTAGTTTAGTAGCTCTTCTCTGAACTCTCTCTAGAGTATCTATATCCTTCTGGAGATATGGCCTGCAGTACTGCGCACAATACTCCAAGTGAGGTCTCACCAGTGTTCTGTACAGCGGCATAAGCACTTCTCTCTTTCTACTGCTTATACCTCTATAAGCCAATTTTCCAGTCAATTTTCCACTGACCTTCAAAGTAGGAAGCCTTCTGCACTGACCATCAAAGTAGAAAGCCTTCTGCACTGACCATCAAAGTAGAAAGCCTTCTGCACTGACCATCAAAGTAGAAAGCCTTCTGCACTGACCATCAAAGTAGGAAGACTTCTCCACTGACTATAATTATAGGAAGACTTCTCCACTGGCCATTGATGTAGGAATCCTCCTCTACTGACCATCATTGTAGGAAGCCTTCTCCTTTGACTTTTAAAGAAGGGAGGCTGAGATCAATGTATGCAGAAATTTCTCCACTGAACACTAGTGTAAAAAAAGGTCTTTCTCCTCTGACCACCAATGTATGGGGGCCCTTCTCCATTGACCACAAGAGTAAGAGGGCCTTTCCCCAGTGACCTTTATTAATTTATTATAAAGCATGTTTTTATGATTATATATACAACTTACTGATCATGCTCATTTACCTTGAGCTGAGAGATAATAAGTTTAGCAGAGTTTCCACAGACTTGAAATATGTTTCATTGTTCCTCAAAGGCAAAAAGGTTGGGAAAGACACTTTATTCATTTTTCCAACTGTCCATCCAGAACCTCGGGTTTATAGCCCAGATATGACCTAAATATAAAGCCATTTATCCAACTGTCAGTCTAGAGCCTCTGGTTTATAGACCAGATACATTCTAAATGTAGAGCCAGTTATCCAACTGTCCACCAAGAGCCTCTGGTTTATAGACCTGATACAGCCTAAATATGGAGATATTTATCCAACTGTCCATCCAGAGCCTCTGATTTATATACTAGATACATCCTAAATATAGAGCTATTTATCCAACTGTCCATCCAGAGCCTCTGGTTTATAGACCTGATACATCCTAATTATAGAGACATTTATCCAACTGTCCATCCAGAGCCTCTGGTTTATAGACCTGATACATCCTAATTATAGAGACATTTATCCAACTGTCCATCCAGAGCCTCTGGTTTATAGACCTGATACATCCTAATTATAGAGACATTTATCCAACTGTCCATCCAGAGCCTCTGGTTTATAGACCTGATACATTCTAAATATACAGCCATTTATTCAACTGTCCATCTAAAGCCTCTGGTTTATAGACCAGATACATCCTGAATATAGAGCTATTTATGCAACCGTCCACCCAGAGCCTCTGGTTTGTAGCCCAGATATATCCTGAATATAAAGCCATTGATCCAGCTGTCCATCCAGAGCTTCTGGTTTGTAGCCCAAATACATCCTAAATATAGAGCCATTTATCCAACTGTCCAGCCAGAGCCTCTGGTTTATAGACCAGATATATACTAAATATAGAGCCATTTATCCAATTGTACATCCTGAACCTCTGGTTTATAGAGCCATTTATCCAACTGTACATCCAGAGCCTCTGGTTTATAGACCGGATACATCTCAAATATAGAGCCATTTATCCAACTGTCTATCCAGAACCTCTGGTTTGTAGCCCAGATACATCCTAAATATAGAACAACTTAAGTTAATTGCACTCTTAAATTCTCATTAGTATTTTTATCTGTCTAAATATCTAATCAACTCAATAATTTTCCAGCTGCACCTAAACACATGTTACAGTTGGCTGAATCATCACCTCTCTGGTATACCACTATGCTGGCAGGTCCGCTCCTTGATAAATAGGTCTATTAGGGTCCATGCAGAGCTCATTAGTTGTGCCTGTTGTCCATTAACAAAGAATGTCCTGAATTAACAAAGTCTGCTGAAAATAATTAGGATTAATACCGCGCATGTTTCCAATTATTACTCGACAGGCCTGCACTGATCCAGGAGTAATTGGTTTATTTGCCTACTCAACTGCCGAGCGGGCGCAAGTTGCGTTGAGTATTTGTATGATCTGGAAGGGGGGGGCAGACTCTGGTCAACACGTGCGCTGCACTAATTTTTTTTAGGAGGGTTTGTAAGCCCTCCAGGGCTCATAAGTCCAAAAATAACTTCAGAGCACCAACATTGCATGATGATAAGCCATTGCTTGGATCATGAATAATCCTGGCACAAGATCTCCAGTGTTTTTACAGCCAAAGCGTTGGACATAATTGATGACGTCATTAACCTACTATGGCCACGTGGCCATATTTGGTTAAGACATTTTCTATATGGCCATGTGGTCATTGTAGGTCAACAATGTCACCAGTAAACCCACCCCTTTATTATATGTGGCTATGAGGTGGGTGGCAGCTGATTGGGCTGAGGGCTTGCTATCATGTGACTGTTTCCCAGAGGTTTTGACCCAACTCATTTGGGCCTGAATGTTAGCTCATCTCTACTAGGTTTGTAGCTGGGAGGAGTCAGCCCTTCTTTTTAAGTTTTGGATAGTTTGGAAGGTTTAGAACCCATTGTAGGGGGGTTGAGGGAAGAAAGTACCCCTCCATTGGTAAATGTCAAGAATACGTCTTATTTGTACAGCCAATGCGTTTGACATAATTGATGACATCATTGACCTAATATAGCCACATAGCCATATTTGGTTAGGAAATTGTCCATAAGGCCATGTGGTCATTGTAGGTCAAAGATGTCACCTGTAAACCCGCCCTTTTATTATATGTGGCTATGGGGTGGGCTGAGGTTTTGCTATCATGTGACCTTTTCCTGCTGGTTTTGACCCAACTCATTTGGACCTGAATGTTCGCTCATCTCTACTAGGTTTGAAGCTGGTAGGAGTCAGCCCTTCTTTTTAAGTTTTGGATAGTTTGGAAGCTTAAGAACCCATTGTAGGGGGTTGAGGGAAGAAAGTACCCCTCCATTGGTAAATGTCAAGAATAAGTTTTATTTGTACAGCCAATGCGTTTGACATAAATGATGTCATCATTGACCTAATATAGCCACATAGCCATATTTGGTTAGGACATTGTCCATAAGGCCATGTGGTCATTGTAGGTCAAAGATGTCACCTGTAAACCCGCCCTTTTATTATATGTGGCTATGGGGTGGGCTGCAGCTGATTGGGCTGAGGGCTTTCTATCATGTGACCGTTTCCTGGAGGTTTTGACCCAACTCATTTGGACCTAAATGTTAGCTCATCTCTACTAGGTTTGTAGCTGGGAGGAGTCAGCCCTTCTTTTTACGTTTTGGATAGTTTGGAAGGTTTAGAACCCATTGTAGGGGGGTTGAGGGAAGAAAGTACCCCTCCATTGGTAAATGTCCAGAATAATTTTTGTTTGCACAGCCAATGCGTTTTACATTATTGATGACATCATTGACCTAATATGGCCACATAGCCATATTTGGTTAGGACATTGTCCATAAGGCCATGTGGTCATTGTAGGTCAAAGATGTCACCTGTAAACCCGCCCTTTTATTATATGTGGCTATAGGGTGGGCTGCAGCTGATTGGGCTGAGGGCTTGCTATCATGTGTCCTTTTCCTGCTGGTTTTGACCCAACTCATTTGGGCCTGAATGTTAGCTCATCTCTACTAGGTTTGTAGCTCTGAGGAGTCAGCCCTTCTTTTTACGTTTTGGATAGTTTGGAAGGTTTAGAACCCATTGTAGGGGGGTTGAGGGAAGAAAGTACCCCTCCATTGGTAAATGTCCAGAATAATTTTTGTTTGCACAGCCAATGCGTTTTACATCATTGATGACATCATTAACCTAATATGGCCATGTGACAGTATTCACCGTCACTGGAATTTAAAGACATAAGATTGCTTCACATTTGTCAGCAATATCTCCATAAAGATTTATTCCCATTTGCCATGAAATCTGTAATTCCTAAATGCTGTGTATATTGCATATCTTTCAATGTCAGAAAGGTTTTCCTTTTGTTTGTGTATTGGGAGGGAATGTGGATTGCCCTGTCTCATTGTTAAGTGCTAATAACCTCCCATTGTTCTGTCTGTCTGCCTTAAGAGAAATGTATTATGGGATGTATAAAGATATGGTTAAGACATAGTCCATATGGCCATGTGGTCATTGTAAGTCAACGATGTCACCCGCCGTTTTATTATATGTGGCTATTGGGTGGGCTGTAGCTGATTGGGCTGAGGGCTTGCTATCATGTGACCAGTCATGTGACCATTTCCTGTGGGTTTGAGCTGAACCCAGTTGGGCCTAAAGGTTAGCTCATCCCTATAAGGTTTGTAGCTGGAAGGAGTCAGCCATTTTTCATGTTTTGGATAGTTTGGAAGGTTTAGAACCCCTTGTAGGGGGTTGGCGGAATTAAGCACCCCTTCATTGGTGAATGTCCAGAATAAGTTTTATTTGCATGTCCAACACGTTTCGGGGGCTACAGGTAACCCCCTTCATCAGGGCTGGAAAAAAAAATCAGTTTTAATTAGGCTTCATGGGAAATGTAGAATGCAACTACAGAGTGCTCTGTTATCGCTTGTTTCAGCTCTAGTTCGGCTGCCACCCCACTGAGAAGATTAAACTTATTTGTATTGGTGACCAATGTTGCTGAAACCCTTCCTTACTTTCCCTTTCCAAAATTGTAAAAATACATTCAGTTTCAGTTCTTCCAATCATGGAGGCTCAACATCACACGTGGGCTTTACCGAGGGTGGTCTGCATGCAAATGCAGCCTGCCTAGGAACGCCTACTCTTCCAGACTGGCACCTAGCAATCAGGGCACTTTGATATTTGCATAAATTCTTCTAAGAACCAGCCCACTGCTTGCATCAGCGCTGAGGGCCTTTTTAGCAGGGTGCCGTGGCATTTCCAGGAAGCTATGTACGGCACCCTGCTGGCCCCTCCCACCAGCCATGATCTGCCTGCACTGCACAGAGAAGCAGAGAGACCCAGTGATGATGTCACTGGATCGATAATAAGGTACGTAATTAAAACAGAAGGGTTTTATATGAAAATGTTAGTAGCATGTAGGTGAAGGTAGCAACCAGTGGAAAGAATCACATAAGTAGCTTTAAACTTTTGCAACTGCAGCTATTAGTATAAACCATGAAATAAAACTGCAGCCTGAAAACTTGGATGCGATGAAGTAATTGTAGGAGAAATATTATCAAAACTATAACTGCGACATATTAAATATAATTGAAGTTTGCTTTTATTGAACAAAAACACATAGTTGAGGTTACGGGGGAATAGATCAACCCCAAACGGGCAATTTTGTGGCTTAAATATTTTCGCAGAGTGTACAAAATAGAAATCTCTCATTGTTTTCTGCGGAACATTGTTTAACTAAACGCTGGAACTGAATTGTGTCTCTGGAATTGGCAGCGGGATTTGGCTGCAGCTGGAACAATTTTTTTTTTTTTTTGCTTTTATTTTTGGGCAATGGCTGTCTTTCCGCCGGATTATTGAATATTAGGAACGTCAGGCATGCAGAAAAGTTTCTTTTTTAATTCAAATATAATAATTGTAGAAAATGCTGGAAATTGTCTCCAGTATCATATTTTCAGGTATGTTTTATGGATTTGCTGTTCCTGGCAATAGAACATTTTTATGTTAAAAAAGCTTTTAGATTTCATACAAATATTTCATAAATGTCGCTTAAAGTAGCAGATAGAACAGCCTCAGTTCTCTAAAGCTGGACATTGATGGATCGAATCAGTCGGTTCAGCAGGGTTCGGCAGAGATTTGATCCATCTATGGGCAGGCTGGTTGTACCCAAGTCAATCCATCCAGCCTGTCGGATTTTTAACATGGGTTTACTGCTGGTGGCCAGGGCCATCTTACCGAATGGGCACACTGGGAAGTTGCCAAGGGGCCCCACATGCCTAGGGGGCCCCATCTGCCCAGCGACCCAGCCAATCATTAGTCCCGATTTTCCTTGTGCATCCCACCACCAAACTTAGCAGGTGGCAAGCGCCTGTTGGCCCTGCGCTGCTGTCAGGCCACTTGGGCCGTGGAGGGGGAGCCCAAAACAGCAGGAATTCCTGTCCACCTCCACGGGAACAGGCGCACACAGGACAGTCGAGTCTGACTCCTGTCTGTGTGTGTGTTCACCGGACCCAGCCGCCCAACTTGGAAGCTGTCATTAGCCTGGCACTGCTGTACCAATAAATATCGCCTTATCAATAATTTGCATTTTTATTCTTTTGGGTTATTGTGTAGGCGGGGCCCCAGTGCACTGCATTGCCCGGAGCCCTTTAATGCTCTTAAGATGGCACTGCTGGTGGCTATAGCTTCTAGCAGTAATCATTGCATTCTGCCACCGGGCAAGGCTCCCCATGTCCCCACCCGCTGGCAGAACACATTCCCCCATCAACACAGTCAGTGTTCACTCATGGTAAAAGGAAAGAATATTGAATCATCTATGGCCTGCTTAAGCCGGTTTTTCTAAACCAGGGTGCCATTGGGGTTCTGCCTGGGTGCAACGAGCACAGGACACAGTTTGCCTTGGATCAGGGCCCGTGGGAAAGCCTATGATGGGGGGGGGGGTGTAATTGGGGGCTGTTTGTTGGGGAGACACTGTGATTGGGGGGCCCTGTGATAGGGGGACCCTGTAATGAGACAACTGTTGATGGAGGAACTCTAATGGGATGGAGGGATTCTGATGTGATAGAGGACCCTGAAATGAAGGGGGGACTCCGACACGATGGGGGGATTCTTACATGATGGTAGGACCTCTGATGTGAAGGAGGGCTTCTGATTTGAAGTGGGCCTCTTATGTGATGGGAGGACCTCTAAAGTGATGGGGGGGCTTCTGGTGTGAAGATCATTTCATCAAAGCAGTTTTGGGCATGGTCCCAGGCAGGGCCGCTGATAAGGCAGTACAGCTGGCCCTCCCGTACTAGCCCAGGCCCCATCAGTTTAGAAGGGGGGCCCTGGACACCTGCCAAGCAGGAGAGCCAGCTGTACTGCCTTGTGACTCCTGTGGATCCCCCTGCCGCTCTGCCGGCTTTCTCCCTCCGGCTGCTCTACAGGAGGATCGGTTCTACACACTTGCAAACTGCCCCGACTTTGGAACAGCTGCAGAGTCTCTGCCTTCGCCTCTGCCGGGTCCTGAGAACCCCCTTTGGCCCTTTGGCTGCACACCCAAATCCTAACAATACAATGCAAGGCTTTACTTCACTGCTGCGGCATTTTCAGCACAAGCGGCAGAACGAGAGGCAGCAGTAGCGAGGGTATACTTTCTGCCAAGACTTCATAGCATAGAATTGCGACCGTGGAATTTTAGCAAAAATATAATTTGATATTTTCTGAGGGGGTGGGGGGGGGGGCTGTCAAGTAGGCTTTATGGGGCCCCATGATTCCTAACAGCAGCCCTAGTCCCAGGATCAGGTTTTCTACTGATTAAAATCATTTTGACTATTTTTTGATTTTAGACGGGGGGGGGGGGGGGGGGGGCTTAAGATTGTGCATCATTTTAAAGGGTGGCACAACCTAAAAAGAAAAAAAAAAAAAGGTTGAGAAATTCTGCTCTTAGCCATGACAGCTGTTATTCACTACAATGGTTGTGTTTTCCAGCAATAGAGTCACCAAAACCTTGATCCAATCACCATTGAGTGTGTCAAGGCAGATACTACTGATTATCTAAGAACAGGATGGGAGGTACGAAAGTTGGGGAACCACCCTGTTCTGGTTACATCATCCCAACCTTGGTGTCTGAGCGGGTGTCAGTTTTTCTATTCACGTGGAGTAAATTCTCAAGTCACTGAGTCAGGGATGTCAAATTTATATGTGGAAGACAAATTGTCTTGAAGACTCCCACCACTGTTCAGGGACAGTTGTTTCAATGTAGATAGCCTCTTTCACACCTCTTGCAAACAAGTTGTCCTCTCTGTTCAAAATTTGCACCTCACTGTCCTCAAAAGAATGTCCATTTTCCTTAGGTTGAGGACTTAACCTGTAGAATTTGCCCTCCCATGTTGGGCCATATACAGTATTTGTTGGGAGGTTGACAACCTACGGGTCTTGGTATTCCTCACAACGTTGCATTGCATATACCAAGTAACCTGGCTTGTGTTTGGGTGTTGGGTCTCTTTTGGATGTACAAGCTTCTGTTTCAGTAAATTGCTGGGCTAGGAATATACAGGTACTGCACCTTCCTAGTTAGGCTGCTAGGCAAATTTAGTTTTTGGCTCCTGATGTAGTGATTGTTTATTCTAGTCTCATCAGGGCTGCATAGGCTGGGAGTTTGATTGCTTCCCCCTGCCTCTGGAAGAAGTTTCTGGAGTCTAGTGAGAAAGAATTAAAATGATCAGCTTTAATATTAAGCGGGCGGGGCCCAGCCCAATCCCTGGGGGGGGGGGGTGCCCGGGGGGGGGGGGTGCCCAGCCCAGATGTTGGCTGGGAGAGCTGTTAAATAGTTTGGAGCCCCAAGGAGATTCTCCCTCCTGGGGGAATTAATCAGTTATCTGCCCCTGGCGCCCCAAGGACTACTAGATGCTAAGCTGCCTACAAGAGATTTATTAATCCTGTTCCTGGATTCTATGAGTAGAGCCTCATATCTGTTTTGCAAACTAATTCACGGTCTCCAGATGTGAACATATAGGCTGTTCCAGTCTAACCTATCTGTTCTACAAGCTAATGAATGGTTCCCAGCTGTGAACCTATAGGCTGTTCCAGTCTAACCTATCTGTTCTACAAGCTAACTCATAGTCCCCAGCTGTGAACCTATAGGCTGTTTCAGTCTAACCTATTTGTTCTACAAGCTAACTCATAGTCCCCAGCTGTGAACCTTTAGGCTGTTCCAGTCTAACCTATCTGTTCTACAAGCTAACTCATAGTCCCCAGCTGTGAACCTATAGGCTGTTCCAGTCTAACCTATCTGTTCTACAAGCTAACTCATAGTCCCCAGCTGTGAACCTTTAGGCTGTTCCAGTCTAACCTATCTGTTCTACAAGCTAACTCATAGTCCCCAGCTGTGAACATATAGGCTGTTCAAGTCTAACCTATCTGTTCTACAAGCTAACTCATAGTCCCCAGCTGTGAACATATAGGCTGTTCCAGTCTAACCTATCTGTTCTACAAGCTAACTCATAGTCCCCAGCTGTGAACCTTTAGGCTGTTCCAGTCTAACCTATCTGTTCTACAAGCTAACTCATAGTCCCCAGCTGTGAACCTTTAGGCTGTTCCAGTCTAACCTATCTGTTCTACAAGCTAATGAATGGTTCCCAGCTGTGAACCTATAGGCTGTTCCAGTCTAACCTATCTGTTCTACAAGCTAACTCATAGTCCCCAGCTGTGAACCTATAGGTTGTTCCAGTCTAACCTATCTGTTCTACAAGCTAATGAATGGTTCCCAGCTGTGAACCTATAGGCTTTTCCAATCTAACCTATCTGTTCTACAAGCTAACTCATAGTCCCCAGCTGTGAACCTTTAGGCTGTTCCAGTCTAACCTATCTGTTCTACAAGCTAATGAAGGGTTCCTAGCTGTGAACCTTTATGCTGTTCCAGTCTAACCTATCTATTTTAATAAGCTACTTCATGGTCCCCAGCCTTTAACCCATACACTGTTCCAGTCTAGCTTATCTGTAATAGGAGGTTTCTTAAAGATGGTATTGGTAATAAGTGCTCCTGGGTCTTAATTTAATGACCCTACGTAAGAGACAGTGCCATATCTTTGAGCAAGAAGATATATTACATTGGTACTTTTAGGACAGAATAAACAATGACAGAATGTAACAATGTCTATGTATAAGTTTTGGTTTTTGATACAAATTCTTTACAATATTCAGACATCGAGTACAAATCACTGTAATTATGTTCTCTTTTTAGGTTCACATAGACACCAAAAGTGCCACCCAGATGTTTGAGCTTATAAAGAAGAAGATGAAGCACACGGATGGGTACCCCTACCTACTGTCCATCCTCCAGCACTGCCTGCAGATGAGTGAGTGTCTCAGTAGGGGCCCTTCCATTGAGTTGTGGCAGAAGTCTGAGAATGGAGACGAGAAGCTCACCTAACTTTCAACCTTTCCAATGCTCTGATCGGCTATTAGTTAGTGTGATGGGCACACACATTATTTTAAGGAAGGGGAACTTCAAAGTAGTCAAAGCCACTCAACCTTGGCTGCCAATTCAGAAGCCGCTGGGCTAAGTGGTGCAAATGTTCTTCTCCAGTGTTAGGACACAGCAACAAATTTGGCGCTCACTTGCAATGTACAGAATGGGTCTGCTTTATTACATCAAGCAGGACAATAACAGTGCAACCCAGGGGCCACATTAGTCTTATACAGATGGCTCACATATGTAGTAATCCAGACTATGATGAATGTCATCACACATCCAAATTACAATTCTTTACTCAGCTACAAATATTACCTAGAAAAGCAAATCCAAACTGCCCTGGATCGTTTAGGGAATCATTTATTAACAAACAATAAAATGTGGTTTTGCATTTACAAATATCATAGTTCAAGCCCATCATGATTTCGTAACACTATCACGAGACCACCGCTGTTTTTATGTAACTCTAGCCACTGATGCATTTTCAGGAATCAGCCACTTCTTCAGAGTACCTGATGAAGGGATTGATACCCCCGAAACGTGTCAGTAGTGGCAGGAAAGCCGCCTAAGTCTCTTCACTTGGGGATTGCCATTGCTCAGTGTTCCTCTATAGCAGTTCCACTTCAAGATCTTCTTCACTCTTCTTAGGTTGGCCAGTAACTGGTAGAGATGTAAACTCCACTGACTGGTATGCTACAGAAAATGAACCACTTCTTCAGAGTCTTTGATGAAGAGGTTGATACTCCGAAACTTGTCAGTAACAGCAGGAGAGCCCCCAAAGTCACTCTACTTGGTGATTACGTTCCTCAGTATGCCTTTACAGTAGTTCCAGTTCAAGATCTCCTTAGCTCTTCTCAGGTTGGCCAGTGGAGGATAGAGATATAACTGTACCAATGGATGCATTTCTGGGTATCAACCACTTCTTTTGAGCCTCTGATAAAGGGGTTGATACCCCAAAATGTGTTTTCCAAAAAACTCCATTTGGTGATTGCCATTCCTCTACAGCAGTTCTACTTAAATATCCCCTTATCACTTTTCAGGTTGGCCAATAGGGGTTAGA
This sequence comes from Pelophylax lessonae, assembly GCF_965119305.1. Taxonomy (NCBI): domain Eukaryota; kingdom Metazoa; phylum Chordata; class Amphibia; order Anura; family Ranidae; genus Pelophylax; species Pelophylax lessonae. The sequence continues at coordinate 675,758,745 of NC_138770.1, read as the reverse complement.
GATGTAACTGAACCCAGCGATGCGTTTCCAGGAATCAACTCCTACATAAGAGTCTCTGTTGAAGATGTTGATGCCCAAAAATGCATTAGTATTGACAAGAAAGCTCCCTAAGTTACTCCATTTGCAGATTGACATTCCTCTACAGTAGGTCCACTTCAAGGTCTCCTTAGCCTTTCTCAGGTTGGCCAGTCGAGGGTAGAGATGCATCTGTACCTACTGATGCATTTTCAGGTACAGTATCTACCCCCCTGTCGGAGTTTCTGATGAAGGGGTTGATACCCCAAAGTAGGAGAAAGGATATTGGGTGTCAGTCAGTTTTGTCTTTGTAAAGTTTTATTGCAGAACGGTTAAGGGTTTGAGGGTTAGGAGTCCCAGATACCATTGGAGATCACTTACAGACTTTTACAGACTCTCCAGATCAATGTCCAGCTTCACTGTACCAGAACCTTTAAGCCGACCAAGCATGTTCCCAAATTTTAGTGCGTCCTCGGAGCAAGTCACCAGGCCCTTCTGAGAGACCAGCCTTCTTCTTGGCTCTCTCCAGCAAGGGGCCTCCCCTGGGTCTCCTCCTTGGCACAGCTTCCTCCAGACCAGGCAGAACAGGTTCAGGACCACTGCAGCACATGTTAGGCCCCAAAACAGGCTATTGGACCTATCCAGCAGCACTTCTCTAGGTCTCAGCCCAGGGAGGAGAGAGCGAGCACATGGCCTGTCCCAAGTATTTATGTCTGCCCCCAGCATGCACCAGTGGCATAAACCTCCTACTGAATTGGCTGAAGAAAATATAAATATTTATAACTTAGTTTTGCTTGTGAAATCTCATACTATGACTAGTGATACCAGTGACATCTACTGGCGACAATGAGAAATTGCAAACCAACTTAAGCTTAGGGGAAAAACCAGGTGAACAACTATACAACCAATCTGAGCTACCTGCAACCGAACCAAAAATTAAATTGACATAGTAGCCTGTTTAGGACAAGGGGGCTACAGCCATCACCTAGACAGGAACAGAGGGTAAACATCCCTCATGTGAACATGTATTTGTTAAGTGTATAACCAGCAATGTCTCTACTTGGACACAGACAAGCGTAGCGGGAGTAATCTGCAACACTGGCAGCTCCTGGACCGGATATTACAGCAAATCGTCCTTCAGGATGAGAGCGGAGAAGATCCCGATGTGTCCGCACTGGAGAACTTTAATGTCAAGAATATTATAAAGATGTACGTTATCTGTACCCCCAAGCCCCCCACCTGTCTTCAAACTATGGTGCTGTACAAGGGGTCTTTCATATCACTATCTGTAACAGAGGAGCTTACAGTCTAAAGTCTCCCCACAGTCACACTCTATTATTATTATACATTTATATAGCTCTGACATATACCACAGTGCTGTACAGAGAACACTGAGCTCACATCAGTCTCTGTACCAGAGGAGCTTACACTCTAAATTCCCCCCACAGTCATCACAGAACCAGAGGAGCTTACACTCTAATGTCCCCCCACAGTCACACACTATTATTATACATTTATATAGCTCTGACATATACCACAGTGCTGTACAGAGATCACTGAGCCAGTCACATCAGTCTCTGTACCAGAGGAGCTTACACTCTAAAGTCCCCCCACAGTCATCACAGAACCAGAGGAGCTTACACTCTAATGTCCCCCCACAGTCACACACTATTATTATACATTTATATAGCTTTGACATATACCGCAGTGCTGTATAGGGAACACTGAACCAGTCACATCAGTCTCTGTACCAGAGGAGCTTACACTCTAATGTCCCCCCACAGTCACACATAATTATTATACATTTATATACAGTAGCTCTGACATATACCGCAGTACAGTACAGAGAACATTGCACCTGAAGTGTCTAATAACTTCTGAACAGACACGGTCAGAGTCCGGTCCTTCTGGGGGGGGGGGGGGGGTGTAATAAATGCCGTCCGGCTGTATATTATTCCTAAAGCAGATCTGCTTTCTTCTTTTCAGGTTAGTCAATGAGAACGAGGTGAAGCAATGGCGGGAACAAGCAGAGAAGTTCAGGAAAGGTAAGTCGCTCCATGATGTTCGGGGTGTTCATATCGCAGAACTCTAGGATGGTAAAACGCCTGGATTGGGGTGAGCGGAGTATAATGTTGGGCTGTGCACCTGACCCCCGTCACCTATGTGTGCGCTGATCTACATTATGTAGGAGCGGAGCAATGCGTTGTTACATTGCGTCACATTGTTTCATTCATTGTTTTCCACAATTTTTAACTTTATTGAAATATCACAAAATGTATATTTTATGACAAGAATATCATCATTACAGCTCATCCTCATCCTCATCCTTATCCTCATCATTACAGCTCATCCTCATCCTTATCATTACAGCTCATCCTTATCCTCATTACAGCTCATCCTCATCCTTATCCTCATCATTACAGCTCATCCTCATCCTCGTCCTTATCCTCATCATTATAGCTCATCCTCGTCCTTATCCTCATCATTACAGCTCATCCTCATCCTCGTCCTTATCCTCATCATTATAGCTCATCCTCGTCCTTATCCTCATCATTATAGCTCATCCTCATCCTTATCCTCATCATTACAGCTCATCCTCATCCTTATCCTCATCATTACAGCTCATCCTTATCCTCATCCTCATCATTACATTACATCAGGAGTCCTCCTCTAAATCCCCCCTATACATCAGGGGTCCTCATCACAGTCCCCCCCCTCATACATCAGGAGTCACCACCATAGTCCCTCCTTACATTAGGATTCCTTCTCAAAGTCCAACCGTAGATTAGTGGTCCTCACCACAGAATCCCCCCCCCCCCATACATCAGGAGTCACCATCATAGTCCCCCCTTACATTAGGAGTCCTCATCAAAGTTCAACCTTAGATTTGGGGTCCTCACCACAGTCCACCCCCCTGACATCAGGGGTCCACATCACAGCCCCCCCATACATCAGGGGTCCACATCACAGTCCTCCCCCCATACATCAGGGGTCCTCATCACAGTCCCTCATTACATCAGGGTCCTCATCACAGTCCCCCTTCCACCATACAGCAGGAGTCCTCATCACAACGGCCCCCCCCCCCCAATACATCAGGAGTCCACACCACATCCCTCCCATACATCAGAAGTCCCCCCTTAAATCAGGTACCCCCCCCATTATAGCCCCCCCCCCTTACATCGGCAGTCCTCATCAAAGTCCAACCTTACATCAGGGTCCCACATAACAGTCCCCTAATATATCAGTGGCTCCATGACAGTGCTTGTTTACATCTGAATCCCCATCAGAGTTCCCCTTTGGATCAATTACACCCATCAGAGTACTCCCTTGCATCAGGGGTCCTCATCACAGTCCCCCCCCCCCCCCCATGCATCAGTTGTCCTCCTCAAAGTCTATTCCATACATCAGGAGTCCACACCAAATCCCCCCCCCCCATACATCAGAAGTCCCCTCTTAAATTAGGTACCCCCATTATAGTCCCCCCTTACATCGGCGGTCCTCATCAAAGTCCAACCTTACATCAGGGTCCCACATCACAGTCCCCTCCTACATCAGTGTCCCCATCACAGTGCTCCACAGTGCCCATTTACATCAGGGTTCCCCTTTGCATCAAATACACCCACCGGGGGTCCTCATCAAAGTCCCCCCCCCCCACCTCCCATACATCAGTTGTCCTCCTCAAAGTCTATTCCATACATCAGGAGTCCTCATTAGATCCCCCCCCCCATACATCAGAAGTCCTCATCACTGTCCTCCCCCCATACATTGGAAGTTCTCATCAGAACCCCCCCCCCAGTACATTCCCTCTTTTAAATCTGGTACTCCCATCATAGTCCTGCCTTACAGGAGTCCTCATCATAATCCGACCTTACATCAGGGGTCCACATCACAGTCCCCCCCCCCCCTCATCAGGAGCCCTCACCAGAGTCCCCCCCAATACATCAGTTGTCGACATCACATCCCCCCTTATACATCAGGAATCCTCATTAAAGTCAAATCCTACATCCAGGTCTCCATCTGAGTGTCCCCCCTCACATCATGGCTCAGTGAATGCGCCAGTTTCAGAGACCTAGTAGAAGGGTGTAACTGAAAACAGGGGGGGGGCAGTCCAGCCACCCCACCCCACCCCAGTACTCCCCTAGATCTGGGCCTGCTTTGCAGTATTTGGAAACCATTAACAAGGAGTATGAATAATTTCCTTGCAGGTAAGGACATCCAGCGCCCCCCAACAATTACTAACAGATGTCTGTCACCGACTTGGCTTTCTTTACCAACAAAGCCATTGACGGTCACATTAGCGTTTATAATATGAAGAGCCCATTGGGATACATTTTAGGCCGCTGGGTCATCGAGTGCTGAAATGTTCCTCCTCTGTCCCCTCCTCCAGAGCACACGGAGCTGACCAGCCGGCTGGAGAGGAAGGAGAGGGAGTGCGAGACGAAGACTCAGGAGAAGGAGGAGATGATGAAGACCCTCAACAAGATGAAGGACAAGCTGCAGAAAGAGTCAGTGGAGCTGCGGCACGCCCGGGACCAGATGGGGGAGCTGATGGCCCAGCTGAACGAACTCTCGGTAAGAGGGGGAGGGGGATCTGCACCAAGCTCTCGGTAAGAGGGGGAGGGGGATCCGAACCGAACTCTCGGTAAGAGGGGGAGGGGGATCCACGGGTTTGGTGCAAAAAAATTTCTCACCTGATTTATACTAAAAGTTAGACATGTGCAGAACAAAATAATTTGTTTCCTTTCAATTCGTTATTTACATACATTCATTTAATTCAATTCATCAAATTCAATTAATTAATTGTTTCGTTTATTCGGGTTCGAATCGATTTTTTGTTCATATAAATTAATTTAGTTCAATTAGTTTAATTAATTTAATTTGTTTTTGGAATTAATTCCATTCTTTTGAACTCAAAATTCGGAAAAATCAAATCAATTTGAATTCTATTTGAAATCAAATATATTCTATTCGAATTTCGGAAGATGGTTAGATTCTTTTTTATTTCATTCTATTCTATTGTTTTTTCTATTCTATTTCTATTCTAATCTTTTATCCTTTATTCTATTCACATTCGTATTTATTCTATTCAAAATTTGAGTTTCGGAAGATTGTTATATTGTTATATTCTATTTTTTTATTTTTTTTTTCAATTCTGTTCTATTCTTTTCTATTCTATTCTATTCTTTTTTTATTCTATTCAAAATCTGAATTCTGGTAGATGGTTATATTCTTTCTATTTTATTATAATCTATTGTTTTTTTTTTTCTATTTTGGAAGATGGTTATATTCTTTCTATTTTATTCTATTCCATTATATTGTTTTTTTTTTCTATTCTATTCTCTTCTTTTATTTTCTATTTTATTCAAATCTATTATTTTATATTCTATTCCAATTGGAATTTATTCTATTTGAAATTCGAACTGCGGAAACATTTTATATTTTTTCTATTTTATTCTATTCTATTGATTTTTTCTATTCTATTCTTCTCTATTCTATTCTTTTATTTTCTATTCTTTTATCTTTTATTCTATTCAGATTCATATTTATTCTATTCGAAATTTGAATTTCGGAAGATTGTTATATAGTTATATGCTATTGTTTTTTTTTCTTTTTTATTATTTTATTTTAAATTCTGTTCTATTCTTTTCTATTCTATTCTTTTTTATTCTATTCAAAATTTGAATTCTGGTAGATGGTTATATTCTTTCTATTTTATTTTATTCTATTGTTTTTTTTTCTATTTTATTCTATTCCATTCTATTGTTTTTTTTTTCTATTCTATTGTCTTTTATTTTCTATTTTATTCAAATCTATTATTTTATATTCTATTCCAATTGGAATGTATTCTATTTGAAATTTGAACTGCGGAAACATTTTCTATTTTTTCTATTTTATTCTCTTCTATTGATTTTTTTCTATTCTATTCTATTCTTTTCGAATCTATTCTTTTTTTTTCTGTTTGAATTTAAATGTATTTAAATTTAATTCGAATTTCAGAAGATAATTATATTCTATTTTTTTCTATTCTTTTCCTTTATTTTTGATTTTATCCCTTTATTCACTGTTTTATTTTTTTTTTTTCCATTCTTTTTTTTTTGCATTTTTTTCTGTTTTTACTCTATTATATTCTATTCTTTTATTTTCTATTCTATTATTTTCTATTATATTTTATTCTCTTCTAAAATCCGAATTTGATTCAAAAACTATCTGAAATTGGAATTAAAAAACTATCTGAATTTGATTCAAAAACTCTCAGAATTTAGTCCAAAATTTTTGTTTCCTTATGTCAGATTCATTAAGATTGGTTACTATTATATTAATATAATAATAATATTATTATATTTAATAACGGAAAATTTGCAAGAATTTCGTTTCGGAACGAAAGGGACCGCACATGTCTACTAAAATTCAAAGAACCAAAAAAGTGACTTAAAGAGTGGCCCAGGCAGGGGATATCGGCACCGTCTAGTCTGAACGTACAGGCATCATCCGGGGTCACCATCTACTTCCTGACATGAGATGCCGTCTCAGAGATTACACGGTCATTTTGTGACTTGCTACAAAGTTACAATGTTGCAGTCTGATCTCTGGGGGAGAGGAGACTGAGGAAATGCTTCCTCCTGCCTGCAGCAGACTGATGACATCATCGCAACCTATGCAAAGTCACTGATTGGAGTTCAAGGCTGCTCAAGGAGCTTTTTTGAAAAAAAAAAAAAATGACCCTGTTGCTGTATATTATCTTTATAATATATCATAATTATTATTATTATTGCTTATTATTACTATTATTAGACTTGTGTGGATCGTTTCATTCTGAATAAATATTCTGACAAATTTTTCGTTATTCAGATATTTCCGTATACCCGAACTGCAGTATAAACAAAGTTTACCGAATGCTCCGAATAACGAAACCAAATTCGTCTGAAATTCAAATCAAATTTTACATCGAATTGGAACTGTAAACATATTTCTGAAATCAAAGACTGTGTGTGTTATTAGAGCACTATTTCAAAATATTTTTTTTAAGCCAAAGATGATTTAAAGAGTCATTGTAATCGTTTGATAATTTTTTTTTTTCTTTCGTTTATTCACTTTGCCCTATTTGAATCGAAAAAAAAAAAAATCAAAAGTTTCCGATTAAACCAATCAGAAATGTATGGAAGAGAATTAGAAAAAGACATAAAACGAATTCCGAATAGGAATCCCGAATGCGAATTGAACAAATCAACCGAATTTAATGGAACTTAATAAGTACCGTATATACTCGAGTATAAGCCGACTTTTTCAGCATGTTTTTTTTATGCTGAAAAGCCCCCAACACGTTCGACTATTACCGGGCATTCGGCGCATGCGCAATGACATGTTGGCGCAGGGCCGCACCATTTTTAATTGTTAGGCTCCTCTTTGAAAGGTAAGTGAGACTCCTCCGCAGCCCCTGCATCTCCTCAGGAGATGCAGTGCTGCAGGCATGCTACAGGAGATTCTCTGTGCCATGCCTGAACCATCTCCTGTGCCATGCCTCTACCATCTCCTGTACCATATCTGTACCATCGCCTGTACTATCTCCTGTACCGTCTCCTGTACCATGCCTGTACCATCTCCTGTGCCATGCCTGTACCATCTCCTGTACCATCTCCTGTACCATGCCTGTACCATCTCCTGTACCATCTCCTGTACCATGCCTGTACCATCTCCAGTGCCATGCCTGTACCATCTCCTTTACCATCTCCTGTACAATCTCCTGTGCCATGCCTGTACCATCTCCTGTACCATCTCCGGTGCCATGCCTGTACCATCTCCTGTACTATCTCCTGTGCCATGCCTGTACCATCTCCTGTACCATCTCCTGTACCATGCCTGTACCATCTCCTGTGCCATGCCTGTACCATCTCCTGTACCATCTGCTGTTCCATCTCCTTTACCATCTCCTGTACCATGCCTGTACCATCTCCTGTACCATGCCTGTACCCTCTCCAGTGCCATGCCTGTACCATCTCCTGTACAATCTCCTGTGCCATGCCTGTACCATCTCCGGTGCCATCTCCTGTACCATCTCCTGTACCATGCTTGTACCATCTCCTATGCCATGCTTGTACCATCTCCTGTACCATGCCTAAACCATCTCCAGTACCATCTCCTTTACCATCTCCTGTACCATGCCTGTACCATCTCCTGTGCCATGCCTGTACCATCTCCTGTACCATCTCCGGTGCCATGCCTGTACCATCTCCTGTACTATCTCCTGTGCCATGCCTGTACCATCTCCTGTACCATCTCCTGTACCATCTCCTGTACCATGCCTGTACCATCTCCTGTGCCATGCCTGTACCATCTCCTGTACCATCTCCTTTACCATCTCCTGTACCATGCCTGTACCATCTCCTGTACCATGCCTGTACCCTCTCCAGTGCCATGCCTGTACCATCTCCTGTACAATCTCCTGTGCCATGCCTGTACCATCTCCGGTGCCATCTCCTGTACCATCTCCTGTACCATGCTTGTACCATCTCCTATGCCATGCTTGTACCATCTCCTGTACCATGCCTAAACCATCTCCAGTACCATCTCCTTTACCATCTCCTGTACCATGCCTGTACCATCTCCTGTACCATCTCCTGTGCCATGCCTGTACCATCTCCTGTACCATACCTGTACCATCTCCTGTACTATCTCCTTTACCATCTCCTGTACCATGCCTGTACCATCTCCTGTACCATCTCCTGTGCCATGCCTGTACCATCTCCTATGCCATCCCCTGTACCATCTCCTGTGCCATGCCTGTACCATCTCCTTTACCATCTCCTTTACCATCTCCTGTACCATGCCTGTACCATCTCCTGTACCATCTCCTGTGCCATGCCTGTACCATCTCCTGTGCCCTGCCTGTACCATCTCCTGTACCATGGGTCTCGTGGTGGTCCAGTTGGGTCCAGCAGCTGCTGCATTTCCCACCCTAGGCTTATACTCGAGTCAATACGTTTTCCCAGTTTTTTGTGGTAAAATTAGGGGCCTCTGCTTATATTCGGGTTGGCTTATACTTAATGTAGATTAATGAATCTGAACGAAACAAAACTCATTTTTATGTGATATGTCATGCCTATGTCTACTGTATATTGTAACGTGCCAGGGATTTAATTATGCAGATTTGTAATTTTATAGACTTTATATTTATTATAAAAATAAATTGATATTTAAGAATGTGAATTGAATGTTTTGATGACAGAATTATCACAGATACGGTAAAATTAGAGAATAAAGTAAATTTTTTTTTCGTCTGTGTCATTTATAATTTCGCAACTTCTGTTTTTTTCAGAATGGGGGTGCCCTTTCCTTCCCTCCTCCCCCTCCCCCTCCTCCAGGGGGCCCCATTCCCATCCCTCCACCCTTATCCGAAAACTTACCACCCCCTCCTCCACCCCAATCATTTTCCTGTTTCCCTCCACCCCCTCCTCCACCACCGCCACCAGGGGGCCCCCCACCACCGCCCGGAGCTCCGCCATTCTTTGGAATGGGTATGATGGCGCCACCCTTGAACTTATTTAACCCTGGAACTAACTTGAGGAAGAAGTCGATTCCGCAGCCGTCACATCCGCTGAAGTCTTTCAACTGGGCCAAACTGAATGAGGTACGATAGGGGGGGGGGCGCTCCTCTTTAATAGGCTCCTCCCCCAAAACAATTGTTATTTGTGATTATGTTTTTATATTATTTATTCCCATCACATATTGATGATTTGCTCATTGCCTGGATTATTTTTTATTTATTTATTTCTTTATGTCTTTTTCACATTTATTTTTAAATGTTCGAAATCTTTAACCACTTTACCCCCGGAGGATTTTCCTGCTTAACGTCCAGGCCACTTTTTTCAACTTGGCACTGCGCGACTTTAACTGACAATTGCGTGGTCATGCATCGCTGTCAGGGCCGGGGCTAGACTATTTTGCACCCTAGGCAAGACCAGCTACTTGTTGCAACCCCCCCCCCCCCAAAAAAAAAAAAAAAAAAACAGTACACATTCCCCCTCTTTCCTGCACATAATTCCCCCCTTGAACCCTACACTTTCCTTCCTGTATATACTGCCCCTTTTAATTCTACACCCCCTTCCTGTACACACTGTCCCCCCTTCCTGCACACACTGCCCCGCTTTAATGCTACACCCCCTTTAACCCTACACTCCCTTCCTATACACACTGTCTCCCTTTAAGTCTACACTCCCATTCCTATACACACTGCCCCCCTTTAACCCTACACCCCCTTCCTGCACACACTGCCTCCCTCTCTAGAGGTGACATCCACATGGAAGGAGGAGGTGACAAGAGAAGAATGTGGCACAGGCCATAGCTGCGCCCTAGGTGGCAGTGCGCCCTAGGCGGCTGCCTAGTTTGCCTAGTGGTAGCACCGGCCCTGATTGCTGTACCCAAATGAAATTGACGTCCTTTTTTTCCCCACAAACAGAGCTTTCTTTTGGTGGTATTTGATCACCTCTGCGCTTTTCATTTTCATATTAATAAAAAAAGTAGCGAAAATTTTGCAAAAAATTGACATTTTCTACTTTGACAGTTAAAAAATATCCAATATATTCAATTTTTGGCATATATTTTGGCCAAAATGTATTTAGCTACATGTCTTTGACAAAAAAAATTCTCAATGAGCGTATTTTTAACCACTTTAAGACTGGAAGATTTTACCCCATTCCTGACCAGGCTATATTTTGCGATTCTCTTTGATTAGGAAATTCACTCTCTTTGATTAGGAGATTCACTCTCTTTGATTAGAAGATTCGCTCTCTTTGATTAGGGGATTCGCTCTCTTTGATTAGGAGATTCTCTCTCTTTGATTAGGAGATTCGCTCTCTTTGATTAGGGGATTCGCTCTCTTTGATTAGGAGATTCACTCTCTTTGATTAGAAGATTCGCTCTCTTTGATTAGGGGATTCACTCTCTTTGATTAGGAGATTCACTCTCTTTGATTAGGAGATTCGCTCTCTTTGATTAGGGGATTCGCTCTCTTTGATTAGAAGATTCACTCTCTTTGATTAGGAGATTCACTCTCTTTGATTAGGAGATTCACTCTCTTTGATTAGGAGATTCACTCTCTTTGATTAGGAGATTCACTCTCTTTGATTATGAGATTCGTTCTCTTTGATTAGGAGATTTGATCTCTTTGATTAGGAGATTCACTTTCTTTGATTAGGAGATTCGCTCGATCTCTCAGTCCTGTGGCCATAGTCACAGGGACAGAAAACGGATGAAAAATCCAAAATGTTACATTTGTCACCAAAAGGAGAATGTTACAATGAGGATACTTGCTCCAGTGACAGCTGTCTAAAGGTGAAGCGATTTCTTTCCACTTCCTGTTGTGTCACCTGGACAGGAAGTGAGCAAAAACCTTTATAGGGGGACAGTGGGACACAGACAGCTCAGTGGGGGGGTGGGTGAAGATCAGTAAGGGTGTGCGTTGAATATTTTGATGAGGCGGGCATGATTGGATACATTGTAGTAAGAGACAGATTGTTCCCGGTTGTACTTTTCTAGGAATCCGCTCTCACATTCCTGATAACATTTGACGGTCTCAGAATTTGGACAGCTGCCGCACAAAAAGCCAGCAAGTTCAGCTGATCGCTCACGCTGGGCCTCATGTGAAGCCTTGGAAATGGGCGCCTTGGGACGCATGGAATGCGACTTCGGATGTTCTCTCGTTTTATTACAAGTATTTGTTATTTAAAATAGCTTCTGGAAACACTTGTGAAAGTAAATAAAATGCAGAGCTGGATCGAGCAATGCTATCCTGGCCGCCCAATCAGCAATCACTGAATGCTGTGGGTGCGCCCTCTATTGGCGGCTGTCAGGAATATCTGAAGATGCTAAATGCCTGGCTTTTCTTTGGCTGTAGCACTTTATGGGGGTTGATTTACTTAAGACAAATAGACAAGTGCATTTGCCAAGTTCAGTTGTACCCTGCAAATACAGTTGCTCCAGAGCTTAGTAAATTAGGTAAAACTTCAATCTGCAAAGAGTACCCAATAACGTGCAAGGAAAATTAAAAAAAAAAAAAAATGCATTTTAGCATGCACATTATTGGATGATGGAAGTCAGCAGAGCTTCTTCTCATTTACTAAGCTCCGGAGCAACTGCTCTTGCAGAGGGCAATTTCACTTTGCAAAGTGCACAGTCTATTTTCTTTTAGTAAATCAATCCCAGTTACTCATTGAGGAGGATTTACTAAAGGCAAATTGGCTGTGCACTCTGCAAGTGTAGTTGCTGCAGAGTTTAGTAAATGAGGTAAAGCTTCACTTTACAAAGAATACCCAATCACATGCAAGGAAAATTAAAAAAAAGAAAATGCATTTTTGCTTGCACATGATTGGATGATGGAAGTCAGAAGATCTCTACCTCATTTACTAATCTTTGGAGCAACTGCACTTGCAAAAGCTCTGCTCATATGCTGCACATAATGGAGGGAGGGGGTGCAATTTGCCATCTTTGCCCTGGGCACTGGATGATCTTGTCCTGGCACTGGTCCAGACAGAAGATCGGGGATCCTACAGCCTCATAGGACACTCAGAGTAGAATGAAAACTCTTTCTACAAGCTTTAACCAGACACTGATGGAAGTCACAAGACTGCTATGTACTGCTGATGAGAAAAAGTTAGATGCATGGTTAAATATGCAGTTTATATTCACTGAAATAATTGCACTTGCATGTTCTGTGTAATGTGAGAGAGATTTAGTGAATGCAGGCTCCTGGGGAGACCAGATATAGTGAATGCAGGCTCCTGGGGAGACCAGATATAGTGACTGCATGCTCCTGGGGAGACCAGATATAGTGACTGCATGCTCCTGGGGAGACCAGATATAGTGACTGCAGGCTCTTGGGGAGACCAGATATAGTGAATGCAGGCTCCTGGGGAGATCAGATATAGTGAATGCAGAGTCCTGGGGAGATCAGATATAGTGACTGCAGGCTCTTGGGAGACCAGATATAGGTAATGCAGGCTCCTGGGGAGACCAGATAGAGTGCATGCAGGCTCCTGGGGAGACCAGATATAGGGAATGTAGGCTCTTGGGGAGACCAGATATAGGGAATGCAGGCTCCTGGGGAGACCAGATATAGTGACTGCATGCTCCTGGGGAGACCAGATATAGTGACTGCATGCTCCTGGGGAGACCAGATATAGTGACTGCAGGCTCCTGGGGAAACCAGATATAGTGACTGCAGGCTCCTGGGGAGACCAGATATAGTGAATGCAAGCTCCTGGGGAGACCAGATATAGTGACTGCATGCTCCTGGGGAGACCAGATATAGTGACTGCAGGCTCATGGGTTTAGTAACACTTTAAAGATTAAAGTTTTATCATTGACTCTCCCCCAAACCTGCTGATGGAAAAGTGATGGAACATCACCACACTGATGAGGTCATGTGACCTTTCCCTCTAGCTGGTGTGTGCACAGTGTTAGACTGACAGCACTGAGCTATGCAGTGGATGCTGGTTGGTTCATAGCTCTGACTTAGAGATGCTGTGCAGGGGGTTACAGGAAGCTGATAGAACAAACAATTCATTGACTTATTTTGGTTACATTTAAAATGACATTTAAGGATATTTTAAATAAATACATTATTGTATTAAATGAACTGTTGTAATCTCCGTCTGGAGCGGCAGGAAAGGTGCACATGTGAGAGCCAATTCCTGACAATTTCTCCAGCTGTGCAGTTTGGCCAGCGAGTACAATGGACTTGTGTGAGTAAAACTGTAACCAAAGCAGAGGTCTCTATAGGAAGGATACATGGAAGAGATTCAGAATCAATCGTGCTAAATACCGAGCCAAGATTATAAAGAGGATCTCCACTCCAACAGCACTAGAAATCACCATCACTGACCTCCTCTAAATATACTTTACTACTTGTCTTCAATGAATTTCACATTTATATAGCTCTGACATATACCACAGTGCTGCACAGAGAACACTGAGCCAGTCACATCAGTCTCTGTACCAGAGGAGCTTACACTCTAATGTCCCCCCACAGTCATCACAGAACCAGATGAGCTTACACTCTAATGTCCCCCCACAGTCATCACAGAACCAGATGAGCTTACACTCTAATGTCCCCCCACAGTCATCACAGAACCAGATGAGCTTACACTCTAATATCCCCCCACAGTCATCACAGAACCAGATGAGCTTACACTCTAATGTCCCCCCACAGTCATCACAGAACCAGATGAGCTTACACTCTAATGTCCCCCCACAGTCATCACAGAACCAGATGAGCTTACACTCTAAGGTCCCACCACAGCCACACACTATTATTATTATTATATACATTTATATACAGTAGCTCTAACATATTCCCACAGTCAAACACTATTATTATTATACGTTTATTTATCTCTGACATATACCACAGGGCTGTAAAGAGAACACTGAGCCAGTCACATCAGTCTCTGTACCAGAGGAGCTTACACTCTAATGTCCCCCCACAGTCAAACAGTATTATTATTATTCATTTATACAGCTCTGACATATACCGCAGTGCTGTACAGAGAACACTGAGCCAGTCATGGCATCTCTGTACCAGAAGAGCTTACACTCTAATGTCCCCCCACAGTCATCAGAGAACCAGAGGAGCTTACACTCTAAGGTCCCACCACAGCCACACACTTTTATTATTATTATACATTTCTATAGCTCTCACATATACCGCAGTGCAATACAGAGAACACTGAGTCAATCTCTGTACCAGAGGAGCTTGCACTCTAATGCCCCCCCCCCCCACAGTCACACGCTATTCTTATTATACATTTATACAGCTCTAATATACACCACAGCGCTGTACAGAGAACACTGGGCCAGTCACGTCTGTCTCTGTACCAGAGGAGCTTACACTCTAATGCCCCCCCCCGTCACACACTATTATTATACATTTATATAGCTCTGACATATACCGCAGTGCTTTACAGAGAACACTGAGCCAGTCACTAGAGGAGCTTACACTCTAATGTCCCCTCACAGTCACACACTATTATATAACTCTGACAGTTACTGCAGTGTTGTACAGAGAACACTGAGCCAGTCACATCAGTCTCTGTACCAGAGGAGCTTACACTCTAATGTCCCACCATAATCACACACTATTAGCCTTATATATTTATACATACTAATTTTCCCCACAGTGATATACTTTTATTACACATTTATATAGCTCTGACATATACCGCAGGGCTGTACAGAGAACACTGAGCCAGTCACATCAGTCTCTGTACCAGAGGAGCTTACACTCTAATGTTCCAACACAGTCATCACAGAACCAGAAGAGCTTACATTCTAATGTCTCTCCACAGTCACACACTATTTTTGTTATACATTTATATAGCTCTAACATATTCCATAGTGCTGTACAGAGAACGCTGAGCCAGGCATATTACTGTCTGCACCAGAGGAGCTTACACTCTAATGTCCCTCCAGAGTCATCACTGCACCAGAGGAGCTTACACTCTAATGTCCCCCACAGCCACACAATATGGCCATTATGGGTATAAGCTGCTTGACCTCCAGTATATTTGTTGGGTCGTTGGAGGAAAGCAGAGTGCCTGAGGAGTCATATGGAATCTTTCATGGTGACATTCTATAGAACACACTCCTTCTGTCTGGTTAAGCTCAGTATACAAATTGGAGGCTTCTATAGGAAAAACAGAAAAGCAGGATCTCCATCAGGTTATCCTACACGATTTTCTTAGGCATTGTACCCAGAAAAGCACATTTTAGCTTTACATCTCCAAAGTCAACACAAGTGTATAGTGGAAATGTTTATCCAAGAGCTTTATAAACTTTTTCCTGAGCTTTTATGAAATGTTTTGGAGAGAATTTGAGCTCCTGGAAAGTATTGGCCCCTTCGCATGTTCTCACACCTTCTTTTCCCTGGGTGTGAAAACCATTCTTCTCCTTACGCTTCCTATAGGACCACAAAGAGGCCATTATTCTGGAAGTGGAAGGAGTAGAGCAGCCTTCTGGAAGGTTGAGGACGTCAATGGCACATGACCTGTCTTAGGTCCTTCAGTATGACATCATATACACCCCGTGATATGAAAGGGTGATGACAGTCCAATATGACGTCATGTAACAAGGTGGTCATTTGTGAGATGTCTAAGTGGGAAACACTTTTTGGTACCTCGTTCAGAAAAATAGCCAGCACATCAGCAGAGATCAACTTCAAAACTCCAGCTTTCCTTAGTCTACAAAGTACATTAATGTAATATGCAAGGAAAAGTGCAAAATAAACACGTCCACCAACATTTCGCACCTCCCGCACCCTTTTATCACTGTGACAGACTGAGGCTCTGAGTTGTTAGTGGATGTGTATTTTTTTGTTACTTTCTTTGTACTTTACATTTCTGCACTTTTTAATGGACCCTCAACAAATCTGGAATGTTGGGGTTCAGCTCTGTTGATCTTCTGGCTTTTTTTCTGAATGAGCTATAAAACGGTATTACCATTGGCTAAGCACCCCATTTTTTGGACTATATCAGCCTTTTTTTTAACACAGAGGAACCCTTGAAATAACTTTGCAGTCTCATGGAACCCCTACTAAAATTTATTCTATCTCCGCAACATCTCCAAGATATGTCCCTTCCTAACCAATGATGCCACAAAGCTTCTAATCCACTCCCTGGTCATCTCTCATCTTGATTACTGCAACTCCATTCTCATTGGCTTACCTTTAAAAAGACCATCCCCTCCCTCCCTTCAGTCCATCATGAACGCTGCTGCCAGGCTCATCCACCTTGAAAACCGCTCTGTGTCTGCTACCCCTCTTTGCCAATCCCTCCATTGGCTGCCACTCAACCAACGAATTAAATTCAAGTTACAAACCATAACCTACAAAGCCATTCATAACTTGGTGCCCAGCTAAATCACTAATCTGGTCTCAAAATACCAACCAACTCGATCTCTTCGGTCCTCCCAGGACCTCCTGCTCTCTGGCTCCCTTGTCACCTCTTCCCATGCTCGCCTCCAGGACTTCTCCCATCCTCTGGATTTCTCTACCCCCATCTGTCCGACTATCTCCAACTTTGTCTTCTTTCAGATGATTCCTGAAAACACATCTCTTCAGGGAAACCTATCTGGCATCCACCTAACAACTGTACTCTTATTTTCTCCATCAGCCCATCCCCCACATTTATTACCTCTTGTATCTCTTGACCGTCCCTCTTAGATTGTAAGCTCTAACGAGCAGGGTTCTCTGATTCCTACTGTATTAAAGTGTATTGTATTTGTACTGTCTACCCTCAAGTTGTAAAGCACTGCGTAAACTGTCAGCGCTATATAAATACTATATAATAATAATAATATAATATCTACCCCTCATGATACATTCGTGTGATGGTCAGGGGGAAGAAAGGTCCTTACACTTGTGGTCATTGGGAAGAATTCCCCCCTTACAGATAGCTAAAATGATTAATGGTGCCAGAGGGAACTTATCCAAGAGGCAAAGGTTTCTCATTGTTCAATGAACCCCTAGCAACCTCTGAAGGAAAACTAAGCTTCAATGGAACCTTGGTTGAGAAATCATGGGCTAGAAGGATATGGTTTTGGGTGCATTGGCCCTAGTGGCGGCTGGTGCTCCATGGGCCGGGGTGGCAGCAGACGGACCACACCACCCCCCACCCCCCGACCACACCAGCCCACACACCATACTTTTTAAGAAGCAATGGGCTTGAGTATCAAGGACATTGTAAGGAAATTTAGAATAGTTGCTTTCCTTTCCTACAGAGGAACATCTGGACTCAGGACCCGCTTCCTGATTGGCCAGGAGGAGAATCCGTGTGACAATAGCGAATATTAATTCGCTATTGTCACACAACTGGGTGGGCTCAGGGCACAGTGATCTGCACCCCGAGCCCACCCTTTTGTGAAGCCTATTAGAGCCTCTGGCTCTAATCACGTACTTCACGTACTTAAAAAAAAAAAACCCATTGAAATCCATGCGTCCGGCGCCCTGCATGTAGATTAGGGGGCCGGACGCATGTATGGTGGGGCGGCGCCTCTGCTCCCCCAATGGATGGGCCGCCCCTGATTGGGCCGTAAATAAACCTGACAGAGGATCTAACCCTTCAACATTCTATCCAAAAGTGAAAGAAAAGTTTTGCCTTTAAATAACCTAAGCTAAATTTCTCTTATTCCCATGTACATTGGAATTTAAAGTAGAACAATAGGCAAACCTTTTTTTCATTTTGGATAGAGTAAGGAAGGATTAAAATAAATGTCAGAATTTTTTTTTTGCCATCTGTGTCCCATTGTTGAGATCTTCCTTCACTTCCTGTCTCATAACCCAAACAGGAAGTGAGCAGAAATCCCTGCAAATTAAAGGAAATCCCTTGGGGACCCCCAGGACATCAGAATTAGTGTCTCCATTGGAAGATTTCCCCTCAATTACTTTTATGGGGACAACCCAAAATTTGAGGTTTTCTTTTACTTTCACTTTCAATGATAATGGTAAACGGGACAAATAGAGAGGGGGAATCTCCTTAATGGGACCAGAGACCACAATAAAAAAATTAAAAAGTGTTCTAATACCTCTCCGCTCTATCCAACACAAACAACTTGACGACGTCAGCCTATGACGAAACGCGTCGGGAGGAGCCTACGGCGATGCTCGCTACCACGAGGAGGAGACGCAGCGGCCATCTTTTTTGGTGGTGTACCCAAGTGCAGACCGAACGCAAAAGGAAAATCCCCAATGCTGCTGAGAATCCGCTCCAATGTAAGCCTTTTGATTTAGTGTGTCCAATAAAACTGCTTATACTTAATACGCTATGAGGATGCTTTCTTTCTGCTCTGAGCCATATACCTGTGGTGGAGATTTCACTTGCCAGCTTAGTGGAGGAGTCGTTTGACTACAACCTGAATGCTGTACAAGACCTTTGTAATGAGGGTCCCTGTTTTTTGGTAAGAGGCAGTGTGTCTTCTGGGCTCGGAGGCGGTTCTTTTGGCTTTCTCACATCTGTTTGTGGAGTGGACACTCTTGCGCTGTGGATCTTCCTGAATATATGGACTTGCATATCTGCCATATACATCTAAGATTAGCGCTACACCTTTATTTTCACAAAATACATTTTGCCATTAGTTGTACTTTTAAGAGAAAATGCTGACTTTGGCTGTTTATGGTCAAGCCTGTCAAATTGGATTTTTCGAATCCTATTGATGTATTGGGCCTGAGGTTTGAGAGTGATCCTCCCTGCTCTCTATAGGCAAGCAAAGACACTCACCCCATATAGTCTTACATGTTAGTACCACAATAGTTTGTGATCATGACTGTTAAGGCCAAATTTTGAATGATCTTGTGGTGGATTTTTAAGGTCTGTAGAACTTTTCGGACTCGGAGAGGAAAGTACACCTGATGCCAGCCTAAAGTAACCTACAGATTTTAGATGGCAGGACTATTCCTTCCAAGACAAGTGCACATTTCTGAGCAACTCATGTTTCTGTATTAAGCCATATCCAGAGGTGATATTGTTAGTTTATTCTAAGGCAGCCTTTCTCAACGAATGTTCCTCCAGAGGTTGCTGAGGGTTCCTTGAGCAATGAGCAACTTCTGTCCCTCAGATGAGTAACCACTGACAGCGATGATCCTTTTCGCTATCTGCAAGAGGGGAAATGTTCCCAGTGTTCCAAATGGAATTAACAAAGTAGTTTGGAGAATCTACACAAGTTCAGGTGAATGTGACTAACTACAACTAGATATATCATGAGTGACCTGAATGAATGAGAACCTTCCAATGACCTTTTCATTTTGGTCACCCAGTCTGATAGCCCCCTTTACATACATTATACAGCCAAATGAGTGACTGACTATCATACTTACCTTTGTGTCCAAAGTTACATTGACCCCCATTTAAATGAGGTCAGGTGTTTCCAGTGGAGGGTACTGTTATTAACTACAATATACAAAGATATTGTAGACAATTGTGTTTTTCCAACCTTGTGGTAACAGTTTGGTGAAGACCCTTTTCTGTTCCACCATGACTATGCCCTTGTGTACAAAGCCAGCTCCATAAAGACATGGTTTGAGCAGTTTTTTAATGTGGAGGAACTTGAATGGCTAGACAGAGTCCTGACCACAACCCTACCCATCACTTTTGAGATGAACTGTAACTAGTCAGGTCTTCTCAACCAACATCTCTAAAAACATGGTTTGACCAGTTTGGTGTGGAAGAACTCGAGTGTCCTGTACAAAGCCCTGACCTCAACCCTACTGAACACCTTTGGGATGAATTGGAACGATGATGGTGAGACAGGTCTACTCATCCAACACTAGTACCTGACCTAACAAATGGGTACAAAGTCCTACAGATACCATCCGAAATCTTGTAGAAAGCCTTCCCTGATGAGTGGTGCCATCTCCATAAAGGCAAGGTTTGACCAGTTTGGTGTGGAGGAACTCGAGTATCCTGCACAAAGCCCTGACCTCCACCCTACTGAACACCTTTGGGATGAATTGTAACAAGTCAGGTCTTCTTAACCAACATCTCTAAAAACAGGGTTTGACCAGTTTGGTGTGGAGGAACTCGAGTGTCCTGCACAACACCCTGATCCCAACCTTACTGAACATCTTTGGAATGAATTGGAATGTTGATGGTAAGTCAGGTCTTCTCATCAAACATCAGTACCTGACCTCACAAAGGGTACAAATTCCTACAGACACCATCCAAAATCTTGTAGAAAACCTTCGCAGAAGAGTGGTGCCAGCTCCATAAAGACATGGTTTGACCAGTTTGGTGTGGAGGAACTCAAATGTCCTGCACAGAAGACATAAACAAAAAGAAGAGCGCACCCGCCTAGCGCATTATCCTCAGTAGGCTTTTATTAATGAAATATTAAAAATAGCTACTCACAAACATGTGATGTAAACCAGCATATCAATTCCATTGAGCAACGTCCATGTTGAAAAAGTCCAATGTCTCGTGAAGACGGAAGGCTGACGCGTTTCGAGGCTGTGCCTCTTCCTCAGAGCATAAGGGCCATGACTGAACCCTTGGTTTATATATAGTGGAAAAACCTCCACATGACCTTTGAGATTAGGGGAGGAGATTCCACCGTTGTAGGCGTGGCTGCAAAACCAATTACAACCAAACCATAATATAGACATATGTTAAAACAAGACAATAGATCTCTATATGCATTGGTGCTGTGCTCCCACCTTAATAACTGTTTGCCCATATTTTATATGTAAAATTGCAACAATAGTGATGCTAACAGGTGCATGCCAGACTATATGACCATCCACACATATGCAATCCACAATCCCAAGGGACAGAAGTAACATCATGACCCGTAGCAATTGATTCGTACCCTCCATAAAGTAACCCAAAGCCAAATATGTATTACACAACATCTATGTGAAGGGGCAATGATTCAATGTAACCAAAGGGGTGGAGACAGATGGGGAAACCCTAAACTCAACCCTACTGAACACCTTTGGAATGAATTTGAATGCCAATTGTGAGCCAGGTCTTCTCATCCAATATCAGTATCTGACCTCACAAATGGCCACAAATTACCACAGAAGGACACTTTTAGGTACAGAAGAGTCATCCCTGACTGCTTAAGTCTTAAGTTGGCCAAAGGCAATTTTTTGTTTGAAAACTATAGTTCAATTTTCTGAAAGTGGGATGAAATCGAAATTCGTTTTTGAGTGCAGTGACTAGAAGGTTGAAAGGAGCGGGATCCAAATTTTTTCTCAAACAACTGAATTTTCAACTTTGAAAATAGTTTTTGTTTGGGAAAAATCGTACGTAACGTAATGAAACCTGTTTAATGCATCTGGGGTTCCATTCAAATAACCAGTCCCTACAACATTTTAATGGGGATTTCAACTAAATTAGTTGACTGGCAAGAAATAATTGTCTGAGGAATGATTTTGCAGAATTTCCATATGAACGTCCGAATAAAAATGTAACCGTGCATCTCCAGCTTTATGTACAGTGCCTTGCGAAAGTATTCGGCCCCCTTGAACTTTGCGACCTTTTGTCACATTTCAGGCTTCAAACATAAATATATAAAACTGTAATTTTTTGTGAAGAATCAACAAGTGGGACACAATCATGAAGTGGAACAAAATTTATTGGATATTTCAAACTCTTTTAACAAATAAAAAACTGAAAAATTGGGCGTGCAAAATTATTCAGCCCCTTTACTTTCAGTGCAGCAAACTCTCTCCAGAAGTTCAGTGAGGATCTCTGAATGAACCAATGTTGACCTAAATGACTAATGATGATAAATAGAATCCACCTGTGTGTAATCAAGTCTCCGTATAAATGCACCTGCACTGTGATAGTCTCAGAGGTCCGTTTAATGGCAGAGAGCATCATGAAGAACAAGGAACACACCAGGCAGGCTCGAGATACTGTTGTGGAGAAGTTTAAAGCCGGATTTGGATACAAAAAGATTTCCCAAGCTTTAAACATCCCAAGGAGCACTGTGCAAGCGATAATATTGCTAAGTTCAAGGGGGCCGAATACTTTTGCAAGGCACTGTAGATGCTCCATAAGTGAGATCACCCTGCCGTTATTCTCAACTGTGTTCCTGTCCACCTGGGAGTTTGGGTCGTCCCACCCATTTTTGTGGGTTCTAGCTCCTCCTATTACATTCGCCATAATATAAAATAAGAACAATCGAGCAGGGATGGTGAGAGTCCCTCATAATGGACCAAGAAACTAAGGGCAGCAGATATCCATCCATTAGGGTCCCTGTGAGACAAAAGAGACTGCCTAGGGGGTTTAGTTCCAAAATATCATTTTTGGATGGTCTAACCCTTTAAAAATTCTTGAATTTAATGAGGAACTTGCTATAAGAAGAAAAAAACCATAAGCACCCCCTGAGGTCCTCATGCCTTGAGTTTAGGACCTATTTGAGGGTCTGTGGTTTCATGGGAAATTGCCATGAAAGTAGCCAAAGGGCACACAAATTGCAATCCTTCCCCGCTCCTTCTGTAAATTCTAGCGGTGCCTGTGGTTTTCCACCTAGAGCCGGGACAGATTCCTAGCAGCGTTGTTAGTGGTCGCTGTCTGTGCCGATATCTCAGGGAGGTCCATAAAACATCATTCTTCATAAACCGTGTTTTCCTAAGGCTTACCACTGAGAGATTAGCTCCGGGGAAGGAGGTGACTTTATGGGTATTATTGGAACATTCCAGGCTGGAAATCACACACCACCTCCATGAATGATTTCACAATACTGCTGGGGTCAGCTTATGGATTCCGTCTTTAGGTCGCTATTGCAGAAACGTCACATTTATGAGGCAGGCTGCGGACGGGGGTGATTTGTTATCCACTAGATCTTTGCTTCATTTTATATAAAAAAAATGATAATAAATAAATGAAAAAATATATTTTATTATTAATATTATTTTATTTTAATTTTTTTTTACTTCATTATTTAAATATTTTTTTTTATATACTACTGATGTTTGCAGTGAGTGCTTTTCATAGGGGTTTTTTTTTTTTTTGCATTGTAATACTTAAATCTCTTAAATAAAAGAATGCAAATAAAAAAAAGGAAAACAATAAATACATTATTAAAAAAATAATGTCAAACAATTGTCCAACATCATGGAAAACCGTTCTCAGCTATCCATTACTGATGGCACATTTACATCTTTACGTTGCATTTATGTGCATTGCATTATGGCAGTTCATTAGAAATTAATTGGCTGCTGATGCACCCTAAGGGCCCGCTCACATCAACAAGTCCCCGATGGCACAGCCGCTGTTGTGTGATGCACATTGCAGTGTTTTTTTTTTTCACAGAATTTTATTGAAGTGTCACTAATGCCATTTCAGTAGAGCTCTATCCACTGCAGCAGAGTCATGATGCAATGGTTTTCATCTTTGCCGTATAATTGTTTATTTATTTTTTTTACAAATTATTATTTAGTTATTATTTATGTATTTATTTCTATAAATTGTATTTATTATTTATTTTTATTATTAATGATTAATGTATGCAGGTACAGTATTATTTTTGTATAAATTATTTATTTATGTATTCATTTTTTTCTTATTTATGTATTTATTTTTTTATTTTTCATGTATTCCATTCATAATATTTACCTACACTTTATTTTTTCATTCATTTTTTTTAATTATTTATGTGTTTCTTATTTATGCATTTATTTAATGCATTTTTTAAAATATTTAATATTTATTTTTATAAATTCATACATTTTCTTCTTTTTTTTTATTAATTCATTTGTTATGTATTTATTTGTATAATTAATTTATGCAGGTACAGTATAATTTTTGTAGGAATTATTTATTTAGCTATTTGTTTTTAATATTTATGTATTTTTTTTTTTAATTATGTATGTATTTAATTCATAATATTTACCTAAAAAAAAATGTATTATTGAATTTTGTTTTCCAATTATTTATGCCTTTCTCATTTATGCATTTATTTATTTTGCATTGTAGGATAAAATCAGTGACACAATCTGGAATGAGATCGATGACATCAGAGCCTTTAAAATGCTGGACCTGGAAGAGTTCGAAGGAATGTTTTCTGCCTACCAGCGACATCAGGTATGTCATGTGACCTGCAGAGGCTTTGCAATCCAATATACCGGGGGCCATTGTAATTACCATTTTCTTGAACCTGAAGTGACAGGTCTTCATTGCCTTGAACCAGCGTAAGGTTCTATTTGCTGATTGGCCATTGGTACTCCTTAAAAAGAGCAATAAGAAGGCTATCATACAGGCGTTATACCATACAGGCGTTATATCATACAGGCGTTATATCATACAGGCGTTATATCATACAGGCGTTATACCATACAGGTGTTATACCATACAGGCGTTATATCATACAGGCTTTATGTCATACAGGCGTTATATCATACAGGCGTTATACCATACAGGCGTTATATCATACAGGCGTTATATCATACAGGTGTTATACCATACAGGCGTTATATCATACAGGCTTTATGTCATACAGGCGTTATATCATACAGGCGTTATACCATACAGGCGTTATATCATACGGGTGTTATATCATATGGGCGTTATATCATGCAGGCGTTATATCATATAGGCGTTACATCACACAGGCGTTACATCACACAGGCATTATATCATACAGGCGTACATTATATGAATGTTCTATGAATTACATGTTACTTACCAGCAGTAATAAGCCTCACTGGCCTCTGTAGCTGCATGTACTGTGGAACAATTAATCCTCCAAGTGGCAGGACTGGAAGTAACAGGCCTACTAAGAGTGATAAAAACCTGACAGGGCTTCTAACCTCTAAGTTCTAATTTTCTACATTTCCTGTTGTTTAAGGATAGGAACTGAAGGGAAATTTCCCCAACAGGACACAAAAATGAATTCCCTACTCATACACCCTTCCCTACTCGTAACCCCTCCCTATTCGTACCACTTCCCTACTCGAACCCCTTCTCTTCTCATACCCCTTCCCTTCTGAAAACCCTTCCCTTCTCGTACCCCTTCCCTTCTCGTACCCCTTCCCTACTCGTACCCCTTCCCTACTTGTACCCCTTCCCTACTCGTACCCCTTTCCTACTCGTACCCCTTCCCTACTCATACCCCTTTCCTACTCAAACCCCCTTCTCTTCTCATACCCCTTCCCTACTCGTACCTTTTCCCTACTCGTACCCCTTTCCTACTCGTACCCCTTCTCTACTCGTACCCCTTCTTTACTCGTACCCCTTCTCTACTCGTACTCCTTCCCTACTCGTACCCCTTCCCTACTCGTAACCCCTCCCTACTCGTACCACTTCCCTACTTGAACCCCTTCTCTTCTCATACCCCTTCCCTTCTCGTACCCCTTCCCTTCTCGTACCCCTTCCCTTCTCGTACCCCTTCCCTTCTCGTACCCCTTTCCTACTCGTACCCCTTCCCTACTCGTACCCCTTCCCTACTCGTACCCCTTTCCTACTCAAACCCTCTTCTCTTCTCATACCCCTTCCCTACTCGTACCTTTTCCCTACTCGTACCCCTTCTCTACTCGTACCCCTTCTCTACTCGTACTCCTTCCCTACTCGTACCCCTTCCCTACTCATAACCCCTCCCTACTCTACTCGTACCACTTCCCTACTCGAACCCCTTCTCTTCTCATCTCATACCCCTTCCCTTCTGAAAACCCTTCCCTTCTCGTACCCCTTCCCTTCTCGTACCCCTTCCCTACTCGTACCCCTTTCCTACACAAACCCCCTTCTCTTCTCATACCCCTTCCCTACTCGTACCTTTTCCCCACTCGTACCCCTTCCCTGCTTGTACCCCTTTCCTACTTGTACCCCTTTCCTACTCGTACCCCTTCTTTACTCGTACCCCTTCTTTACTCGTACCCCTTCTCTACACGTACCCCTTCCCTACTCGTACCCCTTCCCTACTCGTAACCCCTCCCTACTCGTACCACTTCCCTACTCGAACACCTTCTCTTCTCATACCCCTTTCCTTCTGAAACCCCTTCCCTTCTCGTACCCCTTCCCTTCTCGTACCCCTTCCCTTCTCGTACCCCTTCCCTACTCGTACCCCCTCCCTACTCGTACCCCTTCCCTACTCAATCCCCCTTCTCTACTCGTACCTTTTCCCTACTCGTACCTTTTCCCTACTCATACCCCTTTCCTACTCGTACCCCTTCTCTACTCGTACCCCTTCTCTACTCGTACTCCTTCCCTACTCGTACCCCTTCCCTTCTCGTACCCCTTCCCTACTCGTACCCCTTCCCTACTCTAACCCCTTCTCTTCTCGTACCTTTTCCCTACTCATACCCCTTTCCTACTCGTACCCCTTTCCTACTCGTACCCCTTTCCTACTTGTACCCCTTTCCTACTCGTACCCCTTCACTACTTGTACCCCTTCCCTACTCGTACCCCTTCCCTTCTCATACCCCTTCCCGTCTCGTACCCCTTCCCTTCTCGTACCTCTTCCCTTCTCGTACCCCTTCCCTACTCGAACCCCCTTCTCTTCTCATACCCCTTCCCTACTCTTACCCCTTTCCTACTCGTACCCCTTCCCAGTATGGATGGATTTGGTATGGATGGATGGATATTGTATGGATGGATGGATGGATATCACGGTGCCTCTATGCACCTGGGGCCCCTGAGCAGTGCCCATGGTTGCCCATGCATTAAGACAGCCCTGTGTATGAAAAGAAACAGATAAAAGAGCAGCTCTGATCTAAGTGTAGATTAGAAGGATAAATGGTACACTTTATTGTATTGCACTTACAGGTGAAAGTTCAGGCGCATGTGTAACATCCTGCGGTCCGTATGGGAATCAGCACGGCGTCCTCCGAGTGACACGTTGCCAACAGCACCGGTGGATTCCAGTGCTTCGGGTCCGTCAGCGGGGAGAGAAGCCAGATTTTTGCCTAGGAGACGAAACGTCAGTGCAGGGCGGGTTACTCTCTACAGCAGGGATCCTCAAACTACGGCCCTCCAGCTGTTGTGGAACTACACATCCCATGAGGCATTAGAAAACTCTGACATTCACAGATATGACTGGGCATGATGGGAATTGTAGTTCCTGAACAACTGGAGGGCCATAGTTTGGAGACCCCTACTCAGTGCCGGGGCAAGGTCACCCAGTCCCCAGGGCGAAGATGCCAAACTGCGCCCCCCCCCTTTTCCTATAGGGTTAGGGTCAGGGCGCCCCCTATCTCTGCAATACACCTTTGTGCCCTTCTGCCCACCCCTTGTCCCGGCCCTGCCCCTGCTCTACATGCTCCTGAAATGTCACCTGTTTGTAAGTGCAATACAATAAAGTGTACCATTTATCCTTCTAATCTACACTTAGTTCAGGGCTGCTCTTTTTATCTGTTGGTGTGGAAGATGTGCTGGGTCAAAGCCAAGGACACATTGTGTTCCCGGAAGCGCTGATCGCACACTTAGAAGATATTTACAATAAAGTGAAAATAATATTTGCAAACGTTTCAGATTCCCCAAATATACAATTCAGTCTTGTTTAATAAAAGTACGCAGACGGCACATCCAAACACTCGGAGTGACGGCACTGCGGTGTACGGCGGCTTCCCTGCTATTTATGGTTGGCAGGCTTACCTGCGTCATAGAGAGCTCTGGGATCTGTACACTGCATCATAGAGAACTCTGGGATCTGTACACTGCGGCACTGCGTCATAGAGAACTCTGGGATCTGTACACTGCGTCATAGAGAACTCTGGGATCTGTACACTGCATCATAGAGAATGCCGGGATCTGTACACTGCGTCACTGCGTCATAGAGAACTCCGGGATCTGTACACTGTGGCACTGCGTCATAGAGAACTCCGGGATCTGTACACTGCGACACTGTGTCATAGTGAACTCCGGGATCTGTACACTGCGGCACTGCGTCATAGAGAACTCCGGGATCTGTACACTGTGGCACTGCGTCATAGAGAACTCCGGGATCTGTACACTGCGACACTGTGTCATAGTGAACTCCGGGATCTGTACACTGCGGCACTGCGTCATAGAGAACTCCGAGATCTGTACACTGTGGCACTGCGTCATAGCGAACTCCGGGATCTGTACACTGCGGCACTGCGTCATAGAGAACTCCAGGATCTGTACACTGGGGCACTGCATCATAGAGAACTCCGGGATCTGTACACTGCGGCACTGCGTCATAGAGAACTCCGGGATCTGTACACTGCGGCACTGCGTCATAGAGAACTCCGGGATCTGTACACTGGGGCACTGCGTCATAGAGAACTCCGGGATCTGTACACTGTGTCATAGAGAACTCCGGGATCTGTACACTGGGGCACTGCGTCATAGCGAACTCCGGGATCTGTACACTGGGGCACTGCGTCATAGCGAACTCCGGGATCTGTACACTGCGGCACTGCGTCATAGAGAACTCCAGGATCTGTACACTGCGGCACTGCGTCATAGAGAACTCCGGGATCTGTACACTGTGGCACTGCGGCTGATGACGCACTCATCTGTCAGAATGTATCTAATCCTCTAACTGATACTTGGAGCTCACTTTTGGGGACTTTGATAATAAAAGCGGAGCTAGCTGTAGGTATTTATTGCATGCGTGCTGAGAAATGTCAGTGTAACCCTTCCAGGCATTTATCACTTCTCACAGAGATCACAGGACTCCCCCTGGTAATGCCTTCACCTGCTTTTTTTTTTCCCCCAGAAGGACGGCACCATTTTTGTTCTGGCATCATCCAGGGTAGGCACAATCACTTCAATGGAGCCTCATTGGTAGGGAGTACCTTAAAGCGGTGCTCCAGCCCCCCCACTGAAAAATTAAAAGATAGCAGCTGCACCTACTGAAGTTTTAAAGTCAGAAGGTGCATTCTATGCATTAAGATAAAAAACCTTCTGTGTGCAGCAGCCCCCCTAATACTTACCCGAGCTCCATCTCTATCCAGTGATGTCCACAAGTCCCTCAGGTGTCCGGGACTCTCCCTACTGATTGACTGAGACACAGCAGCGGTGCCATTGGTTCCTGCTGCTGTTAATCAAAGTCAGTTAGACAATCAGGAGAGAGAGAGAGGGGGGTGGGCCGAAATTCAACTCTGTGTCTGAATGGACACAGAGCTGCAGATTGGCTTGGGTGCCCCCATAGCATGCTGCTTGCTGGGGGAACTTGACAGGGGGGAGGAGCCAGGAGCAGCAAAGAGGGACCCGAGAAGAGGAGGATCCGGACTGCTCTGTGGAACACCAACTGCACAGAGGTGGTAAGTATAACATGATTGTTATATATATATATTTTTTTTTTTAAATATTATTTTTATGGCTTTATAATTATTAATCTAAATGATTTATTTTATTTATTTAAATTATGTATTTATTATTATTATTATTCATTATTATTTTTTTATGTAACATGTTTGTTATTTAAAAAAAAAACATGAGACTTTACAATCACTTCAATATTAGGACACCTACCTAATATTTGCTGCCGCCACCATAGCCGTGTGGCATCACAGCCGATTCCCTACTGCGCATGAGCAAAGCGCACTGCGCTTTCTGAATGGCCCGGCGGCGGGGAAGGAGGAGGGGGCGGAACCTCTGACGGATATCTCCACAGCGATGTCATGACATCACTTCCGGTTACTGGAGCCTTAAAGGCTCCATATTTTTAAAAATTATAGTATTCAAAACAGCCAAACTTGGCGTTTTGAATGCTTTTAGGTGCAGAGGAGGGGTTTGGGTCCTTACAGACCCCCGATCTCTCCTGTCCCTGCCTATTACTGTCACAAGGGATGTTTACATTCCATGTGACAGCAATAGAAAGTGATTAAAAAAAAAAAAAATTAAAAGGACAGTGTAAAAATAAAAACTTTAAATGTGCAGAACATCGGCACCCAATGGAAAGGGTGGCTGGAAAATCGGTATCTGCTCTGAAAAAACAATATCAGTTGATCCCTAATGCTTTGTTCATATTTCATGTCTGAGGTTTACAACCATTTTAATAAAAGACCTTGCAAACTGGGTTTGAAAAAGGCAAGATTTATCTCTCCAGACTTCAGTGGGGATCAGGCGCTTTGTTTGGAGTTTGTTGATTTCCCGCTGGGTTCAGCAATTGTCCAAAGAGCCTACATTTGCTCAGTTCATTTATCCCTAATGGTGACCCTGGATGATATAGACAAAAACTCACTACTGCTCTACTGCTGGCTGGTATTTCTGGCTGGTATTTCTGGCTGGTATTTCTGGCTGGTATTGCTGGTGGGTACTGCTGGTTGGTACTGCTGGTGGGTATTGCTGGCTGGTACTGCTGGTGGGTACTGCTGGTGGGTATTGCTGGCTGTTATTGCTGGCTGGTATTGCTGGCTGGTACTGCTGGCTGGTACTGCTTACTGCTGGCTGGTACTGCTGGTGAGTACTGCTGGCTGGTACTGCTGCTGAGTACTGCTGGCTGGTACTGCTGGTGGGTACTGCTGGCTGGTATTGCTGGCTGGTTCTGCTGGCTGGTACTGCTGGCTGGTATTGCTGGTGGGTACTGCTGGCTGGTACTGCTGCCGGGTACTGGGTACTGCTGGCTGGTATTGCTGGTGAGTACTGCTGAGACACCAATGAAGTGTGGCACTGGAGGAAGCATGTGGCTGCAGTAGAGAGCAGAGCCACTGCTTCCTGTATCTCTCCTGCGCCCTTTCATAGGTGGAGTGCATTTGGTATCACTCCGCCTTTGACAGGAGACAGCACTATACAGGAAGCAGCGGGTTTGCTTCCTCTAGTGCCGGCTCCGTTATTTACACTGATGCTCGGTGATGGCAGGTCGGGAGCCCATCCCAGAGCAGGATGTAGCCCGGATGCTGTTGGGGGGGGGCACCGCATAATGTTGGGGGGCCATGGCCCCCTCTGCCCCCCTAGTGATGCCACTGGCTCTACCCCAGGCATCTGTTAGACTTCATGTGGCTTTGTGGTGCACCTTATGGCTCCTGCCAGCCGATTAACTTGAAAATATTGATATAAGTGGCACCCAGCTTGCAGATCGTGGTTTTGCTTTATTTGGTCACCGGTGAAAGATTACCAACAGGATTCCAACAGCCCAGTGCTGACTCACTAATGATGCCTGAACAAAGATGGTGCCATCCTTCTAGAGAGAAGGAGGCGGGGGGAGTACTGTGATCTCTGTGAGACGTAATGTAATACCTGGAAGTGTTACACTGATACTGAGTACACCCCGGAAACATGAAAGAACCTGATGACAGGTCCACTTTAACGATCCTTTTCTTTTCATTTCCTTGAAGAATTGTTATCATCA
Source organism: Pelophylax lessonae (assembly GCF_965119305.1). Lineage (NCBI taxonomy): Eukaryota > Metazoa > Chordata > Amphibia > Anura > Ranidae > Pelophylax > Pelophylax lessonae. Next base: position 675,726,987 of record NC_138770.1, on the reverse strand, counting down.
GATATGATCGGCACTCCCCATGTGGGTACAGCACTGCTCTAATTATGTGCTTTCAGGTCTTTTTCATGGCACCCACCAATGCAGTACTCCAGTGGTTGGGAGTCCGTGCTCCATTGTATCCAGTGTTTGGGAGTCCGTGCTCCATTGTATCAACGTTCAGAATCTCCGCTGATTGTTCATGTTGTAGAATTGCTGCCAGCTGCTTCTTGTATAAACTTTGTAACTTTGTTTCTTTGACTAATTTTTGGCATGTCTCTTTTCTTACCTGCGGCTGGCTGCATAGGACCTGCTCACTAACAACTCTCTAAAGCAGGTGAGTAAACTCCTCTGTATGTTCTATAATGCTAAACTCTCTGCCTTCCTTACAGCCAATCAGAACAGAGCTCCAGCTGCGCTCTCCGCCTGAGCCAGAAGCCAGTAAAGTATGTCTAAAGCCAAAACTTTTTTTCTTCATTTTGGACAGAGGAGGATTGTTGCGGTTTACATTTTTTTTTAACAAAAAAACTGGTTTGACGCTGCTCTGTGCGTTATATAATAATATTAAACCCAACCAATTGTGACAAAAAAAGCCGTCATTCACAGGACCTCAAAATATCAGAACAAAACTCAATGGTAAAGATAAAACAATGTCTCAAAACACTACCTAGGTAGCAAGTTTAAGTGGGGGCAGCAGCTCCTTTTACACATTTTTTAGTATCTATTATCCATAACGCAGATCACACACACTTTCCCTAGGATTTTTGTTGCTCTGGCCCCTGTAAGGTGTTTTTTATGCTGTTTGTGTCTCACTGGGGAGATTTACCTTTACTTCCTGTCCCGTAGACACAACAGGAAGTGAGAAGTGAAGGAGATCCTCTCCTAGACAGTTGTCACTGGAACAGGCAGAAGCAGGAGGGGCAGCGGCTCCAGGTGCAGCACCTTTACATGAGGTGGAGGTCAATGGCAATCATTGCTGGTGCAGCACCTTACATGGGGTGGGGATCAATGGTAGTCATCCCAGGTGCAGCACCTTTACATGGGGTGGAGGTCAATGTCAGTCCTCCCAGGTGCAGCACCTTTACATGGGGTGGGGGTCAATGGCAGTCATCCCAGGTGCAGCATTCTTATGTGGGATGGGGGTTAATGGCAGTCATACCAGGTGCAGCACCTTACATGGGGTGGGGGGTCAATGGCAGTCATCCCAGGTACAGCATTCTTATGTGGGGTGGGGGTTAAAGGCAGTCATACCAGGTGCAGCACCTTACATGGGGTGGGGGTCAATGGAAGTCATACCAGGTGCAGCACCTTACATGGGGTGGGGGTCAATGGAAGTCATACCAGGTGCAGCACCTTACGTGGGGTGGGGATCAATTGCAGTCATCCCAGGTGCAGCATTCTTATGTGGGGTGGGGGTCAATGGCAGTCATACCAGGTGCAGCACCTTACATGGGGTGGGGGTCAATGGCAGTCCTACCACATGCAGCAACTTACGTGCGGTGGAGGTCAATGGCAGTCCTACCAGGTGCAGCATTCTTATGTGGGGTGGGGGTTAATGGCAGTCATACCAGGTGCAGCACCTTACATGGGGTGGGGGTCAATGGCAGTCATCCCAGGTGCAGCATTCTTATGTGGGGTGGGGGTCAATGGCAGTCATACCAGGTGCAGCATTCTTATGTAGGATGGGGGTTAATGGCAGTCATACCAGGTGCAGCATTCTTATGTGGGATGGGGGTTAATGGCAGTCATACCAGGTGCAGCACCTTACATGGGGTGGGGGGTCAATGGCAGTCATCCCAGGTACAGCATTCTTATGTGGGGTGGGGGTTAAAGGCAGTCATACCAGGTACAGCACCTTACATGGGGTGGGGGTCAATGGAAGTCATACCAGGTGCAGCACCTTACATGGGGTGGGGGTCAATGGAAGTCATACCATGTGCAGCACCTTACGTGGGGTGGGGATCAATTGCAGTCACCCCAGGTGCAGCACCTTACGTGGGGTGGGGATCAATTGCAGTCACCCCAGGTGCAGCGTTCTTATGTAGGGTGGGGTCAATGGCAGTCGTCCCAGACAGAGCACCCATACATGGGATGGGGGGGTCAATGGCAGTTTTCTCAGGCACGGCACCCTAATGTTGGGCAGGTGGTCAATGGCAGTTATCCCAGGTGCAGCACCCTTATGTGGGGTGGGGGGATCAATGACAATTGTCCCAGACACAGCCCCCTTAAGAGGGCTGGGGATCAATGGTAATCAGCCTAGGTGCAGCACCCTTATGTGGGGTTGGGGGTCAAAGGCACTTGTCCCAGGCACAGCACTCTTATGTGGGGTGAGGGTCAATGGCAGTTGTCCAAGACATAGAACCCATACATGCGGTGGGGAGTCCATGGCAGTTGTTCAAGGTGTAGCACGCCTACATGGAGTGGGGGGTCAATAGCAGTTGTCCCAGGCACAGCATCCTTATGTTGAGCAGGTGGTCAATGGCAGTTATCCCAGGTGCAGCACCCTTACGTGGGGTTGGGGTCAAAGGCAGTTGTCCCAGGCACAGCAACCTTATGTGGGAAGGGGGGTCAATGGCATTTGTCCAAGGTGCAGCCCCCTTACATAAGAGCAAAAATCCCCCCCCCCAAAAAAAAAAAAAAGGTGAGCACTAATCTGCATGCTTACCTCTAAGAATAAATTGCTTCTCCTCTCAGGACAAATCTGCCCCCCTGCTGAAATTGTGTCTCGTAGCACAAATCTTTGCCCCCCCCCGCCCCAATTACCCCACCCAGCTCAAATCTTCCCCCCCTAAACCCCCCCCCCCCAACACATTTCCCTAAGAAAAAAAAATGACTCCTCCTAGCATGAATCCTCTACCCCTCCGAGTACAAATCCTCCCTCCCAGCACAAACTTACCCCCACAAATTTCCCCTCCTAGTACAAACACCCTCTACTCATCCATACTAGCACAACCCCCCCCCCATAAAAATGTACCATCCTAGCACAAATCCCCTTTACCATATCACTTCTAGCACAAATCAATCTTCCTCCACCCCTCGCCCCCACCCCCCAAGCAATTCCCCACTCCCAACGCAATCCCCCTCAAATCACCGAACAATTCCGAAACCCCCTGCTGCCCCCCAGGGGGCGCAGGCTGAGGAGCGGTAATTCACTGCCACAGTGCCAATGTTTTTGCGCTCCCCCCTCGGCCTGCGCCCCTGGCGGGCGCCGTTCTGGCCAACCCCAAGGTACGCCCCTGCCAAATTCCCCCATCCAACACAAATCCCCATCTCCATGTGTGCCCCCCAACTCACATAATGCTACAGTGCCCAGGGCAGCTTCCCCTCCTGCCCCCCCCTGTCCTGGCCCTGTTTCCAAAAATCTTAATATTAAAAGCCTGACAGAGGCTACAACCTCACACTGCTCTGTCCATAGCTAAAGAGAAGCATTTTGCCTTTAGATACACTTTACTATAAATATATATATATAATGTGTATATTGTGTATATATGCTCCCAGCTGATGAGGGATTTTCAGGATTTGGAAGTTCAGCTCCAACCAAAACCTAAATCTGACTGAGGGTTTAACCCTTTCCTGCTCTCCGCAGAGTTTTGGTTGGAGATTCGGATGCAATGTGCTGATTCAGGGATGTGAAGAGAAGGAGAATGTTAATCTCTGATAGCACAACAATTACTGTATACTTCTCTGTATGTGTTCCATTATTACAAGCTGGATGTTTCTTTAATGTTTGAAATACACGCTACTGAGTAATCTGCAGTGATAAATCAATGGGTGGGTTATGTTACATTGTATCATAGACTTACAGTCAGTTCAGTGTTACATTGTATCATTGGCTTAATGTCAGTTCAGTGTTACATTGTATCATTGGCTTACTGTCAGTTCAGTGTTACATTGTATCATGGACTTACAGTGAGTTCAGTGTTACATTGTATCATGGACTTACAGTGAGTTCAATGTTACATTGTATCATGGGCTTACAGTCAGTTCAATGTTACATTGTATCATGGACTTACAGTCAGTTCAGTGTTACATTGTATCATGGACTTACAGTCAGTTCAGTGTTACATTGTATCATGGCCTTACAGTCAGTTCAGTGTTACATTGTATAATGGTTGGACCCTTTAAAAGAGCTGCACTCATGGCCGTAGATAAGGTTCTTTTTAATAGCTGCACCTCTTTAGTTTGGAGGTGTTTGCTGACGCGATCCGCCCACTGCTGAACATAATGGGCGGCGAGAGATGTTGGAGTTCTCCCGTCTGGCGAGGCGAATTCCTGCGCTGACCTCTTCTAATTTCTCAGGAAAGTGTTACAAAACAAAAAGAAAACAGAAATAACGGCGAGCGAGCCAGAGGCGGCCTGGAACGCGCTCCTCAGACTGCACCACTAATATTAAACAGGTGGGCCTGTCAGCGAACATTAACCGCGGCCATAACGGGTGTTGCTGTTCCAGCACCCAGCAGAAGGGGGCTCCACTTCCCCTAAAGGAGAACTCCAGCCTGCCGCTTCTCAAGGGTCTCGTGACATTCCTGTTAGAAGTGCTCCTTATGTGAAAGTAATGTTCTATCTGTTGGATACATTGTATCATTTATATAATATGCAGACTGCTATTGTACACATTATGGTCCCAGATCCTTGGAGACTTAAACCCCACCCATGTCTCCCACTTTTCGGGTGGGTGCACCTAAATTATGCCCACTTTATGGATCGGGACCACCAATCGTACCCACATTACGGGTTTGTCCCACCCAGACTGCACCTCAAAATATGTGGGGACTACCCATTTGGACTACTATACAGGTTGGTCCTACCCAGACTACATCTAAGAATATAGGTAGCACCCATTTGGACCACTTTACAGGTTGGTACCACCCAGGCTCCACCTCTAAAAATGTAGGGACCACCCATTTGGACTACTATACAGGTTGGTCCCACGCACACTACATCTAAATATATAAGGACCACATTATGGGTTTGTCCCACCCATACTGCACCTCTAAATATGTAGGCAACACCCATTTGGACCATTTTACAGGTTGGTCCCACCCAGGTCACACCTCGAAATATGTGGGAACAACCCATTCGGACCACTTTACGGGTTGGTCCCTCCCAGACTGCACCTCAAAATATGTGGGGACTATCCATTTGGACTACTATACAGGTTGGTCCCACCCAGACTACATCTAAATATGTAGGGACCACCCATTTGGATCACATTACGGGTTTGTCCCACCCAGACTGCACTCTAAATATGTGGGGACCAACCATTCGGACTACTATACAGGTTGGTCCTACCCTGACTACATCTAAATATATAGGGACCACATTACAGGTTGGTCCCATCTAGGCCCCACCTCTAAATATGGGGGGACCACCCCTTTGGGCCACTTTACAGGTTGGTACCACCCAGACTGCACCTCTAAATATGTGGGGACTACCCATTTGGACCACTTTACAGGTTGGTCCCACCCAGACTGCACCTCAAAATATGTAGGGACTAACCATTCGGACTACTATACAGGTTGGTCCCACTCAGACTTTATCTAAATATATAGGGACCACCCATTTGGATCACATTATGGGTTTGTCCCACCCAGGCTGCACCTCTAAATATGTGGGGACTACCCATTTGGACCACTTTACAGGTTGGTCCCACCCAGGCTGCACCTCAAAATATGTGGGGACCAACCATTCAAACTACTATACAGGTTGGCCCCACCCATAATACATATAAATATATAGGGACCACATTACAGGTTGGTCCCACCTAGGCTCCACCTCTATTCACACTATTCTATCCACCATCCATTTTGACCACATTACAGGTTGGTCCCACCCAGACTTTACTTCTAAAATTTTGGGGACCACCCATTCAGACTATTTTATAGGTTGTTCCCTGTAAAATAGTCAGAGTTTTAACCCTGACTCTAACCCTAAATGAGAATTGGTACAACGTCCAGCCGCTGCATATTTCAGCCTACCATGCTGGCAGCGGAGCTGAACGATGCACCTGTGCCTTCAGGAAGCCCAAGACGTGGAGTAAGATGCACAGGGGCCAAATGGCTGTGCGCATGAGGACGGTTGCTAACAATTGTGAAATCTAATATTTGGAGTGGGAAAAAAAAGGTCCTATAAGCCGCACATCACAACAAAACCCTGTGTGTGGAGAGTGAAAACAGCCACAGCTTGGGATCCATCCAGGCCACACACCCCAACTCATTTCATCCCAGCCATGGCGCTTAATCATTGGGATCCTCATGATTAAGCTCCATGGATGTGGTGAAACGCATTGGGTGGAGCCTGGACTGAGGCTGTTTTCACTTTCCATACACAGGGTTGTGCTATGATGTGCAGCTTATGGGACCTTTCTCTGTTTCCATTGATATTTACGGAGCTGGGATGAGCTCTGTTCCTGCCTGCACTCCCAGCAGCTGATAATAGAAGAGGACCTGTTGGAGTCTTGAGCAGAACCCGTAGTTTTGGAATAGGTTTACTAATAATAGGAGATCTCGTGTCTCTTGTGCTTTCATATCTTCAGGGCCTATTGTGCTCCGATTGACGTCCTTTTTGTGGGGTGCTGACAAGCGTTGTTGGGCACCCCATTTGTTTGCCACGCATGCAAATGTACCTGCCTTTTTTTTCCAGTACAATGCAAGGCGACACATGTTCTCTATTAGGTGTTGCAGTGTACTGTATGCGTGTTTGTTTGTGCCATGTATGTGCATTGGGGTGCCACCTAAAATTAGCAGCATTGTGCCAATATGCGCATACACTGTGCGTTGTACCACCCATGCAAAAGTGTGAATGCGGTCCCAATGTTGGTCGTGTCCCATCTATAGTAAATATGTGATGACAATCTTGTGCCTCTCTCCCGACAGAAGGAAATGGACTCCATGGAGGATATTTACCTGTCCACACGGAAGGTTAAAGAACTGTCTGTGATTGACGGCCGGCGGGCGCAGAACTGCGTCATTCTGCTCTCAAAGTAAGTTGCCTGCTAACAATCACTAATCACATTCTGCGATGTCTCCTAAAGATTTACTGCTGTTATGGTTGTTGTGACGGGAGTCTCTTTGGTTGGGGGGCTTGTGGAACCCAGATTACTTTAGAGAGGTCTGGAAACTCCTTGACCAGCTTCCCGGTCTTTCTTATGTGTAAGTCACCCTGTGTCTATTAGGGGCACAGGGTGACCAAGAACCCCAGTTGGGTCTGCACTAATCAGACTCACTGTACAACTACACTGGACTCAGCATTTCCTGTTACCCCGGTTTTCCTGGGTTCTATATGTGTGGTTTGTGTTGAAAGAGCGAAGGGCCTCTTTCACTTGGGACAATAATATTTCTGGACAATATCCCTCAGGAAATATATAAAGATAAACAATTTGACTTTTCAGATTGCTAGAATATTGCAGGAGTGTCTCATAGACCCTTGTTTAGATAGTGAGGTGGGGTGCGGTTTGTTATTGTTGAGTACCTGTATCCCATTGTTCTATTGTTTCTGTCTGCCTTAAGATCAACCTATTATGGGATGTATATGTGTATGTGGATTGGCTGCTAAGGGGGAGGAGGGTTGTCCCAAAGTGTATATCTCTTTGTGCCTATGTTTGAATAAACAGTTTTGATTCTGGTTATCCCATTGTTCTATTGTTTCTCTCTGCCTTAAGATCAACCTATAATGGGATGTATATGTGTATGTGGATTGGCTGCTAAGGGGGAGGGGGTTGTCCCAAAAGGTATATCTCTTTGTGCCTGTGTTTGAATAAACAGTTTTGATTCTGGTTATCCCATTGTTCTATTGTTTCTGTCTGCCTTAAGATCAACCTATTATGGGATGTGTATGTGGATTGGCTGCTAAGGGGGAGGGGGGTTGTCCCAAAGTGTATATCTCTTTGTGCCTGTGTTTGAATAAGCAGTTTTGATTCTGGTTCACTTCAAAGCTTGTACTGTCGAGTTCTTGGGGTAACTATAGCCAGATTCACGGATCTCGTGTTCCAGAGCTTAGGAAGCAGCTTCTTGGCAGAGATACCCAGTCGGGGTGTCCGGAGTCCGTCACAGCTTTAGCCCAGGGAATATAGTAAGCCAGCTCAGAAGTAGGGACGAGCAAATCTTCCCCTTGGCTTGGTGAACCCAATGTGAAGACTGTGAACTCTAAACTTATCCAAAAAAATGTAAATGAAAAAAATAAACCCACATAATAAGCATTAAAAAAATGTAATTAAAGTGGTTGATTGTCCAAAGAGCTAGCAATCAGAAATAAAGTACTAATCATTCCTTATGCAGGTTGCCGGATTTCCCTACAGTACTGCCGCTTCCAATACATTGACACTATGGTTGCCCTGCCTATAAAAGAGGGGTTTGGCACATAACAAAGCCCCCATCATTGGGCAGTTCTAAGCCAGCTGACCTACCTTCAAATGTCCTTGCAGTGCGTTATCATTACGATGAATTAGGGCTGGCGGGTATGTAAACTGCAAAGGGGCTGGGTTCACCTTTAACCCCATGGTAGACCCAATCCAAAATCTCATCCCTGTTAAGAAGTTACAAAGTGTGTCTACACACATCACTTCTATTCCTTCATACCAGGGGTCTCCAAGCTTTCTGAATAAAGGGACAGTTTACTGTCCTTTAGACTTTGAGGGGGCTGGACTGTGGCCAGGGGGAGTAGAAAATGCCCTGGCCTCAATGGGAGTAAAGAATGCCCTATCATTGGTATTAGTGGGAGGAATAGTGCCCCATTGTTAGTAATAGGGAAAGAAATAGTGCCCCATCATTGGTGTCAGTGGGAAGAATTGTGCCCCATTGTTGGGGTCAGTGGGAAGAATTGTGTCAGCGGGAATAATTGTGCCCCATTGTTGGGGTCAGTGGGAGGAATTGTGCCCCATCATTGGTGTCAGTGTGAAGAATAGTACTCCATTGTTGGGGTCAGCCGTAGGAATAGTGCCCCATTGTTGGGGTCAGCCATAGGAATAGTGCCCCATTGTTGGGGTCAGTGGTAGGAATAATGCCCCATTGTTGGGGTCAGTGGTAGGAATAGTGCCCCATTGTTGTGGTCTTTGGTAGGAATAGTGCCCCATCATTGGTGTCAGTGGGAAGAATAGTACCACATTGTTGGGGTGAGTGGTAGGAATAGTACCCCATTATTGGTGTCAGTGGTAGGAATAGTGCCCCATTGTTGGGGTCAGTGGTAGGAATAGTGCCACATTGTTTGGGGGTCAGTGGTAGGAATAGTGCCCCATCATTGGTGTCAGTGGGAAGAATAGTACCACATTGTTGGGGTCAGTGGGAGGAATAGTGCCAAATTGTCGGGGGTCAGTGGGAGGAATAGTACCCCATTGTTGGGGTCAGTGAAAGGAATAGTACCCCATTGTTGGGGTCAGTGGGAGGAATAGTACCCCATTGTTTGGATGTGTGGAGACCACTGCTTTATACTATTGGAATCATGAGGCTCCTCTTTGGTGCAGCCGTCCCTGGTATATTTATGAATTAAAGAGACCCTGTCACCAAGCCATCAATTTCAGCAACGATCTTCCTATAAGATTATTTGTGCATTTAAGGTATTTTCTGCATGTTATTTTCACGTAAAAGCCTCCCTTGTGTAGACATCTAAAAGCCTTGAGAATGCTTCTGGGTGCCACCATCTTGAATGTGATATCAGCAGCCCCAACAGATAGAAAATATAGTATTCCCCCTTCACTTCTCCCCGTGGTAGCTACATTTGAGGTTATGCGGGAGAGGGAAGAGGAAGGATGGAGGAGCTGGGCCAGCACAGACAGTAATTACACACTCCCAGATGAGGAGAGGGCTATCACGTGCAATGAGAAAAGGGGCTGTGCTAGGGAATTGACTCATTCTGGAATAGGATGTGAGGAGGAGCTGGGCCAGCACGGGGCGGTTCTATTTTAGAATTGGTGGAGTTAAGGAGAGCAAGTCACGCTCCTGCTCCTGTGTGGCTTGGTGCAGTTGAGGATTGCCCTAGGTACTGGCACCCATGATACATAAGAGAGGGAGGGGGGGAGGGGAGAGCAACATAACTTCTTCCCATCTCACCCACAGCAGCCAATCAGAAGTCGCCTCTCATAGCTCTGGAGGTTCTAGACTGATATAAGCTGAGATCTGGTTTGCTGACAGTTGGTGCTCTCCGCTCTGCGCTATTGCTTCTCAAATCGCTCTTTAATAGGTCTGCACGTCTCTTTAATGACATCGTATATTCGCAGGAACATGGCGGCTACTAAGGCAGCAGCACATCTGGTTCATCTTGAAGGAGCCGTAAACGCTGCAGATTGTGTTTCTAATTGCAGGCGACCAGCTGGATCTAATTGCCGTGAACGGCACATAAATCTCTGCGGTTAATTGGCCCTCTATTTAGCCGAAACTGACACATTTTTCATTTGAAATTGCAGTTTCCATTCATTAAGATTTTTCCTCTTAAATATACAGTGAACGGGAGCTGGAGGTCTCAGGAATAATGAAGAGAAGGCTCTGCGTTCCGTGCAGCCAGCACCGTATTCCGTCTCTATTCACCTGACATTAAAGTGTCAGTAAAATCCTCAAAATACCCTGAGAAATGTAACATTGTGTTGTGTTCTTTTACTTTTTTATTGCAATCTACTGCATATTCTACTACATATATTTATATCCTGCCAGTGACTTCTTTCTGGTTGTTGGTGGTAACGATCTGCGGGCTCATGTACCCTCTAAAGTAGTGCCACCGTTTATGCACATGATCTAGATTAGTGGTCTCCAGACTGCGGCCAGGGGCCAGATGGAGCCCTTTGCTTGCCTATATCTGCCTCTTGACGCACTATTCCTCCTACTGATACCAACAATGCGGGCATAATTCTTCCTACTGACACCGACGATTGAGCACTATTCCTCCCACTAATGCCAATTATGGGCATGCTTCCATCCACTGACACCCATGATTGGGCACTAATTGTCCCATTTGCACCAATGACGGGGCACTATTCCTCCAACTGACACCAATGATGGGGCACCTTTCTACCCATTGACACCAATGATGAGGCTCTATTCCTCCCACTGACACCAATGATGAGGCTCTATTCCTCCCACTGAGACCAATGATGGGGCACTATTCTTCCAACTGACACCAATGATGGGGCACCTTTCTACCCACTGACACCAATGATGAGGCTATTCCTCCCATTGGCACCAATGATAGGGCACTATTCCTCCAACTGACACCAATGATAGGGCTCTATTGATCTTTTATTGAAAAGAATCAAGCAACATATTTTATACAAAAGTAAAAAACAGAACTATAGTACAATATTCCAACAGAAAAAAACAAAGGAATACACATCCATGTGCAGAATATATACAATATATACATAATCCACTTCCAACATTCTTAGAAAACTATTTACATAAAGCAGCAGAGAGGGCCTAAGAGGCACAACCCATCACCTATGTATGCAGCCATTTATCAAAAACTGAACATTAAGAAAAAATCTAGGGTGATAAGAGACAGAAAGCCACACCCGGGAAAGAGACTCCTGGCAGTCAGGGAGGCTTGAAACCCCTCCACGCCTTCAGCCAAGCCCTCTGACCCCACTTGTCTCTCTCAAGCGCCCGAATCTTCCCCACCTCATGCAGAATGTCACACACCACCACCTGAATAGGAAGGATTTTACGCCGAAGGGTGACCTGACACCGTGCGTTCCATGTGTAATAACGGACTACTAAACTAACTAAAAAAAAGTGTATCTAAACAAAAGCCCCCACCAGTATTGAATGCTCCGTACACCCACTCAGCATAACCCAGCCTGGAGAGGAAAGGAACACAGAGGGCCCGCCCCACCTGTTTGTATACCTCTATGTTAAAAGGGCAACGAAGCAGAAAATGGTCCATAGTCTCCTCCTCACCTGCACATTCCTCCCGAGGACAACCACGATCCATCCCACTGCGGAATTTCAAATTGCCCTGAACATAGAGCCTCCCGTGGAAGCACAACCAGGCCAGATCCCTGAATTTAAGGGGGACTCTAGCCAAATTAATCAATCTTAACCCTTCCCTCAAAATTGGGCCTGGGCAATCCCTTAAGGCCAGTGGGTCATGAAAGACTTCACTCAAGACTCGGCTCATAAGGACTTTCCTCGGAGCGGATCTGAGATCTTCAGCCGACAGTCGCCACTGCCGCAGCAACTTCAGACACGGAGCGACATAGGCTGGGAGCTGACCACGATGACCCCTGAGATTCTTCACTTGCCCACCTTCTTCCCAAAGTCGCAGAAAAGGCCTAAACCAAGATCTAAACATGCCTGCCCATCCAGGAGGTTCCACTGCAAGCATACTACCAATGTTAAACTTGAGAAATAGCAGTGAAAAGAAAAGAACGGGGTTGACCATACCTAAGCCACCCTCCCTCCTGGATAGATAGGTGACATTCCTCTTGATGGGGTTCAGTCTGTTCCCCCACAGCATCTGGAAGAACACACTATAGATCCTAGCATAGAGAGACACTGGCAAGATGCAGACAGGGCTGACATACAAGAAGATCGGTATCAGGTAAGTCTTAATCAGATCAACCCTTTCCCTCAGAGATAACTTCCATCTCTTCCAGCTGACCACCTTAGTATTGGCAACTTCCAGCCTGCCTTCCCAGTTTTTGAGGCCATAATCGCCAGGTCCAAATTCAATGCCTAATATCTTAATTTTTTCCTGGGGCACTGGAAAGGTGTCCGGGAGATCAAACCCCTCACCTTCCTTTCCCATCCAAAAAACTTCACTCTTTTCCTGATTGATCTTGGAGCCTGATGCTTCAGAGTACCGTGATGTCAGAGAGACCACCTCCTCCGCTTCATCTGTCCCAGTGACAATCACTGACACATCATCCGCATAGGCAACAACCCTCAAAGGCGGCTCACCCGGGATTCCCACTGGTACCCCACACAACATGCTGCTCTCTAGCCTCCTGATGAAGGGGTCGATTGCAAACACATAGAGCAGGGGACTCAGCGGACAACCCTGGCGCACCCCAGAACCAACCTCAAAGGACTGTCCAACCCAACCATTAACAAGAGGGAAGCTTTCTGCCCCCTTATACAAAACTTTTAACCAACCGACAAAACCACCCGGCAGACCGTACTTACTAAAGAGCAACCACAGGTACTCATGGTTGACATGATCAAAAGCCTTTGCCTGATCCAATGCCAGTAGATACTTTCCCCAGCCTGCAGCCCTGCACTGCTCCAAGGCCTCCCGGACAGCTAAAACCGCTGTGAAGGTGCTCCTACCCTGGATCGAACAGTGCTGATGGCGAGAAAGCAAAGACTCTGCTACTGCCGATAGGCGCCAGAAAAGTATCTTCGCCAGCACCTTTCTATCGACATTGAGAAGGCTGATGGGGCGCCAATTCTCAATCATCGAAGGATCTTTACCTTTTGAAAGAAGAATCACAGCTGAGTGTCTCATGGAAGGGGGAAGCACCCCCTCCGCAAGACAACTGTTAAAAACCTCTACCAAATGTGGGGCCAGAATAGACTTAAAGGCTTTGTAAAACTCAGCCGTCAGACCATCCGGTCCAAGTGACTTTATGATGGCAAGCTGTTCAATTGCCCTCGTCACCTCTTCAACTGTGATCTCTTCTGTCAAATTCATCAAAGGGACATCTCCACCATTTAGACCTGGAGTAGAGTCCAAAAAGCTTTCCATCTTGTCTCGGTCAAGCTCTTTCCTCCCAAGAAGTTCAGCATAAAAAGACCTCACGACCTCCAGGATCCCTGACCTGGACTTTGTCAAGGAACCTGTACTATCCTTAAGGCCAACGACCATCTTAACAGCTACACCCTGTTTGCAGTTCTGGTAAGGGTCAGGCGAGTGGTATTTCCCATAGTCCCGCTCCAGAACCAAAGAGGTATGCCGGTCATATTGACACTTCCTGAGGAGGATTTTCACTTCAGAGATTGCCCCAGGATCTCCTCCTCTCGAGACAAGAATATCCAGCTTCCTCCGCAAACGTTGGTAGGTCATGTATCTATTAAACTGTTTTTTATTGGCTAGGCCCCTGAAGAATCCAGCAATCCTCTTTTTGGTCAGCTCCCACCACTCAGCCTTGCTGCTACAAAAGTCCAGGATGGTCACCTGTGCCTGAAAGAATTCCTCAAAGGATTGTCTAACATGTTCTTCCTCAAGGAGAGTCGAATTTAATCTCCAGATGCCTTTGCCCCTCTGAGGGAAGTCTGAAGCATTCAAGACCACAGATAGCATACAGTGATCAGAGAACTCCACTGCACCACTGGGGGTGAGAAAGCAGAGGCCTCCTTCAAAAAAAAACCTATCTATTCTACTCTGACTATTACCTCGATGAAATGTGAACCCTGTGTCATCCGGAAGGTGCTTAATGTGCACATCCACAAGACCAGCATCCCTAACCATACTATTTAAAAAAACGCTATCATATCCCAGCCGGTCATTGAAGTCCTTCCTGTCCTTGGGCCTAGTCACAGTATTAAAGTCACCTCCAAAAACCACTTGCCGGGATGTAAAAAGAAATGGCTTGATCCTTGTAAAAAGGCATTTCCTGTCCCACTTTGTGTGCGGCCCATAAATATTAATTAGGCGCAGGTCCTGCCCTCCCACAAGAACGTCTAAGACCATACATCTCCCAATCTCCACCTCAATAACCAGCCGGACAGTTACCATGCCGGTTTTAAACAACACCGCCACCCCGCCGTAAGGCTCGGCCGCAAGAGACCAGTAAGATGGACCATACCTCCACTCTCTCTTGGCCATATGAATATCTGCCAAGGAGGTGAGCCTAGTCTTCTGCAAAAATAAAATTTCAGCATCTAATTGGCTGAACAAAAAGAAGGCCATAGAACGAGCTCTTACTGACTTAATACTGGCGACATTTATTGTCACCACTTTTAACGGAGGGGGAACCGCCATTTGGGTTATTGAGTGGATTGCTTCTTAGCTCCCCTCTGCTGCTCATCACCAGAAGCCTCTCTCTTTCTTGAAGCCTCCTCCAACTCCATTTCAATTTCTGAATTCTGCTCAGAAGAATCCCCAGATGAGGAGATATCCCAAGCAGAAGCCCTAGAACGGTTGGGGACAGACACTGGGGCATCCTGTCCCTGTTCCGTCCTCACCGTCTGTCTCTTCCGCCTCACAACCTTCCTTCTCTCCTCCAGGTACTGCAGGTCAGATTCAGAGATGCTTTCATCTCTTGTTTTCTTCTTCTTCTTTGAAGTATTCACAGAAGACTTCTTTACAGAGGAAGCCGCAGCAGCACCCTTTTTGGTACCCTCTACCACTCCTGGTGGGTGGGGGGCTTCTTTAAGGTCACACTTAGGAAGGGAAGATTTATCGGGAATAACTGACTTGGGGGGCACAGACTTGGAAGGTTCTGACACATGAGGAGCAGGGACAGTAGGCTGGGGGGACACAGGGACAGACACAGAAGGAATACTTACAGATACAGGAGGGGTGGGCACAGGGACTGGGGAGGGATCCTGAACAAGACCAGGGGGGTCAGTCACCGCAGAGGAGGGTGGTACACCAGGGGCCTCATCCTCCATCCTGTCCAGCCTTAAGAGGTCATCTATCACCTCTCTATCCATATTATGCAAGGCTTCAGGACATCGGCTGTAGGGGTGGCCAAGGCGCAGGCACAGGTTGCACCTTATCGCCTGGGTGCAGTCCCTGGCCTCATGACCCTGCCCCCGACACACTGAACAGATCAGAGCTGAACAAGAGGAGCTAAAATGCCCCTTTTCTCCACAGCGGTGACACAGTTTTGGCTGACCGGGATAAACAATGGTCATCCTATCCCTCCCTATAAAGGCAGAGGAGGGCAGGTGACGGACAACATTCCCATCCCTAGCCAACCTGACCGTTACCGACCAACCCCCGGTCCAGATGCCACGCTCATCATAAATTTTATCTGGCCTGGTCAAAACATCCCCATAATTTCTCAACCAGACCTCTAAGTCCCGAGCAGGAACACTCTCATTTGTGAGGATAATAGTGATTTTCTTTACTGTTGACCTTTGGGAAACTGCCACTGGCACCAGACCTTCCCATTCGGGTCTTGACCTGCACCGAGCCATATATCGTTCCCAGAACAGGTCAAGACCCTCTGGTCTGGTGAAACTAACCGTGTACTCCCGACTTCCAGCCACATGTATCAAGGCATATAGGTCATTAGCCCCAAAACCCATATCCAAGATCAGGTCCACAACCATACGCCGTGCTACAGGGACTGCACCACCTTCCCATTTAAGGAGGACTACGTTCCGCCTTGGACCCCCAGCAGGAGCCATAGACCCAAGACCAGATCCAATGGTGTTCATAGTGGCAGCCTGCAAGGGAAAACCCCGATTGGAAGCGGAGCTCCTCCTTGATTGTATTCCTGGCTTGATGATATTGCCAGGAGCACAGCTTACCACCTGTGCAAATGTAGGCTTATTAGGGCCAAGACCCCACACTGATGTCACATTATCAGGTACATTTCTATTATTATTTCCAGCTTGGCCTAAATCAGCAGCATTATCAGTTGCACATACAATGGTGGGTCCCACCACACCTGCAATGTTATTAGGTGTAGTTACTGTTTCTAATGCAGTACCAAATGCTTCCTGCTGCTGCGCTGTAGAGTCCTGGTTAGTTATTACTGAGACAGTTTTGGGCTCAGCAGAAGCAGGGTTAATCGGCTCCTCTGGGTTTTGTAGTTCCTGAGCAGAAATGTCATTTTTTAAACGTAACATTTTCTCAGCAGGCAAAGCATTGCTGAGCACAGTGGTATCATCCTGGGTGTCACTGGGAAAAACCTCATTATTAGGCAAGGTGCTAAAAGGCACAAAAACAGTTTTGTCTATTACCTGAGACTTGATAACCTTTATCTTATCAGGTACATGATCCGGCAAGTCCTCCACATCACCAAACACCAGCTTATCTCCCTGTACTGGAGACTCCATTACCTGGATTACCTTTAGCATGCCTCCTGAGCCCTGAGATGGCAATGGGCTGCTTACCTCACCTTGAGGGGGAAGGGGGTCAGAACATGGGGTCTCCTCCTCCACCTCCATCTTTGCAAACCTTCGGTCGTTGCTAAACTTCTCCCTGAAGGGACCATCCCTGCCTTCCATCATGGCCACGATGGTTTCCTGATGTTCCACACGGACCTTAGCTAATTGGACCTCTGAATCCATGGATCCGCGGTTCTTGCTGAACAAGCCTTCACGCTGCTTTCTCAGGCGCTTTAAATCCGCTCTAAGCTTGTAGAGCTTGTCTCTTTCCTTATTGAGGACTTTGATCCCGGCCACCACTCGCTCCCGAATGGATCCAGCATCTTCATCCTCACCAGGTGCAGAGAGATCACCAACCACGGCTTGTCCAGGAGCAGGGGTGCCATCCATCCGACCAGGGGATGGCTGAGAGCCTCCAGCAGGAGAGGCCCCGCTGGCCTGCATGGCCTCCCCAGGAAGGAGCCAGCAGGGCTGGGAGGGATTTCACCTCACTCCCCTCTCAAACAGATCACCTGGAGCAGCTCCAGACACACAGCCAGAGAACCTTGCAGCAGCCACACCCGAAGCTGAATGATGGGAAACGACTCCTCCCACTGACAGCAATGATGGGACACTATTCCTCCCACTTATTCCAATGATGGGGCACTATTCCTCCAACTGACACCAATGATGAGGCACTATTTTTCCCATTGGCACCAATGATGGGGCACTATTCCTCCCACTAATACAAATGATGGGGCACCTTTCTACCCACTGACACCAATGATGGGGCTCTATTCCTCCCATTAGCACAAATGATGGAGCACTATTGCTCCAACTGACACCAATGATGGGGAACTATTCCTCCAACTGATACCAATGATGGGGCAATATTCCTTCCACTGACACCAATGATGGGGCACTATTCCTCCCACTGACACCAATGATGGGACACTATTCCTCACACTGACACCAATGATGGGGCACTATTCTTCCCACTGACAGCAATGATGGGGCACTATTCCTCCCACTGACACCAATGATGGGGCACTATTCTTCCCACTGACAGCAATGATGGGGGACTATTCCTCCAACTGATACCAATGATGGGGCACTATTCGCGCTTACACCAACATTGGGGCATTATTCCTCCCACTATATATGTGGCATTATTTCCCCCTAATGACATTAGGACATTTTCTACTCAGTCTAAAGTCTTGAAGGACAGTAAACTGGCCCTTTGTTTAGAAAGTTTGGAGCCCTCTGCTCTAACTCACAAAGGCATGTCTATGGCTTGTGCTGTCCATACACTGGCAGATTTCTGAAAGAATGTTTGCACTAAACATCTCCTCAGTACATTTGATAATGTCAATTTAGGATTAACTCAGGCGAACTCCTTTGATTTTTCTGATCACTGTGGTCGAAAATAAATTTTGATTAGACCCCACTAGCCATTAGAAATTCAAACAAAGGTTCCAAAAAATGAAAATATTTGAACAAAGTGTGTGTGGCACTTCCGGGCAGGGGGCGCGCGGCGGCGGTGCCATGGCTGTGCTGTAATAAGACACAACACAAGCCGATCAGCGGATGCCGGCCAATAGATGTCCCCTGGCACCTGCTGATCGGCCAAGAGAGAAACCGTACAGAGCTCTGTTCTGTCAGCAGACTTGTGATGGATTTTCTTTCCCTGCAAAACTATAAAATCCATCACTTCCCTTAGTAAAAGCAGCACATATAATAAACAAAAACACATTTAACTGCTTGCCGACCGCCCACCACAAATATACTGTGACAGGCTGGCTCGGCTGCGAGAATTGATATAAAAATCGATATATCGTATGGGTACGTCGGTTCGCGGGAGCGGTCCTGGGGGCGAGCGCACGCTGGCGGCGGTGCGTGCCCCCCCCCACTAGGCAGCGGGGATGCCGATCCATGGGACCGGTGGCACCGATTGCCACCGGGCACCCGCGAGCGCTCCGCACTGAGAAAGAACGACGGTCTGCTGTTGTAAACACAGCAGACCGTTGTTCTCTCTGGAATCAATACAGAGCTTCTGTGTTCCTCCTATTTAGGATCACAGGTCTCTGTATTGATTTCACAAGCCCACCCCCCTCACAGTTAGAAAACACCCCCTAGGCTCACACTTAACCCTTTGGCCACCACTGGATTGACCCTTTCTCTGCCAGTGTCATTATTACAGTGACAGTGCATATTTTTAGCTCTGATTACTGTAGTAATGTCACTGGTCCCCTCCAAAAGTGTCAAAAATGTCAGTTAGGGGTTCTTGATTTCACAAGCCCATCCCCCTCACAGTTAGAAAACTCCCCCTAGCCTCACACTTAACCCTTTGGCCACCACTGGATTGACCCTTTCCCTGCCAGTGTCATTATTACAGTAACAGTGCATATTTTTAGCACTGATTACTGTAGTAATGTCACTGGTCCCCCCCCAAAAGTGTCAAAAATGTCAGTTAGGGGTTCGATCTGTCCGCCGCAATGTCGAAGTCCCGCTAAAAATCACAGATCGCTGCCATTGCTAGTAAAAGAATAAAAAATTAAATAAAAATGACATAAATCTTTCCCCTAGTTTGTAGACGCGATAACTTTTGCGCAAACCAATCAAAATTATTGCGATTTATTTATTTTTTTACCAAAATTTGTAGCAGAATACAAATTGGCATAAAAGGATAAAAAATTTTGATTTAATTTTTTTTTTTTTTGGGAATGTTATATAGCAGAATGTGAAAAATATTTTTATTTTTTTTCCAGAATTGTCGCTCTTTTTTTGTTTATAAAAAATAAAAATCGCACAGGTGATCAAACACCGCCAAAAGAAAGCTCTATTTGTGGGGAAAAAATGACATCAATTTTATTTGGGTACAACGTTGCATGACCGCGCAATTGTATGTTAAATTAACGCAGTGCTGAATCGCAAAAAAATGGCCTGGTCATTAAGGGGGAAAATCCTTCTGGTCCAGAAGTGGTTAAACTTTTGTTCGCCCTAGATGTGTAACCCCTTCCCTGCCAGTGTCATTAGTACAGTGACAGTGCTTTTTTTTAGCACTGATCACTGTATTAGGGTCACCACAAATTGTCAAAAGTGTCAGTTAGTGTCCAGACTGTCCGCTGCCGTATCGCAGTCCCGCTATAAGTCGCTGATCACTGCCATTACCAGTAAAAAATTAATAAATAAAAATTCCTATATATATATATATACTGTATGTATATATACCATAGTTTGTAGACTCTATGGGGGAGATTTACTAAAACTGGAGCACTCAGAATCTGGTGCAGTTGTGCATGGTAGCCAATCAGCTTCTAACTTCAGCTTGTTCAATGAAGCTTTGACAGTAAAACGTGGAAGCTGATTGGTTTCTATGCAGAACTGCACCAGATTTTATATGCTCCAGTTTTAGTATAGGGAAGAAGGGAAGGGAAAAGTAGTTGTGGGGGTTTGCTATAGGCCACCTAACCAAGGGGAGGAGGTAGAGCTGGAATTTTTAGCACTAATAGGTAAAGCGGCAAAACTAGGATCAGTCATCATATTGGGGGACTTCAATTATCCCGACATTGACTGGGAAGAGGGGACTGCACACTCGCATAAGGCCCGGCTATTCACGGAAACCTTACAGGATAACTACATGTCGCAGTTGGTGGATTCCCCTACTAGAGAGAATGCTATCCTGGATCTATTGATCACTAATGACCCAGACATAATCTCGGAGGTAGGAGTCCAGGACAACCTGGGCTCTAGCGATCACAGGATGATCACATTTAGTATAAATAACAATATAAAAAGGCAAGTGGGGAACATAAGAACCCTAAACTTCAGAAGGGCAGACTTTCCAAAATTGTGCTCATTGATGGAAAGGGTAAACTGGGACCAAACCCTGGGATCCCTGACCACAGAGGAAAAATGGGAATGCTTTAGAACAATATTAAGCAAAGGCATCTTGCAGTGCATTCCTATGGGGAATAAATTTAGAAGAGACAAAGCCAAACCTGGCTGGCTAAACCGTAGCGTTAAAAAACTTATTAGGGGAAAAAAATTGGCCTTCAAGAAATATAAATCAGAGGGCACCGTATCGGCCTTCCAGCAATACAAGGAGGAAAATAAGAAGTGTAAACACGAAATCAAGATGGCTAAAATCAACTTTGAGAGACAAATAGCGGAGGATAGTAAAAAAAACCCAAAGAAATTCTTTAAATATATCAACAGCAAAAAAACTAGGGCAGAGCATATTGCACACATAATTAGCGATGATGGGGGGATGGTTACAGAGGACACTGAAAAAGCAACCGTGCTGAATTCTTTTTTCTCGTCAGTCTTTACGCAGGAAAAGGAAGGGTACACTGACCATGACTGTATGGTTAGTAGTAATACACAGGACTTGCCACTATGGCTAACAGAGGGGGAAATCAGGGAAAGACTGGATAAACTTAACACAAACAAATCACCAGGCCCGGATGGCGTACATCCGAGAGTGCTCAAGGAACTCAGTATGGTTATATCTAGACCACTGTTCCTGATCTTTGCTGAAAGTATTAGGACAGGAGATGTACCAGGGGATTGGAGGAAGGCTAACGTGATTCCGATATTCAAAAAGGGCCAGAGACATATCCCGGGAAATTATAGGCCTGTCAGTCTGACATCAATAATATGTAAACTTTTGGAGGGGATGATAAGGGACTATATCGTAGAGTATGCTAAGGACAACAACATCATCAGTAGTAACCAGCACGGGTTTACAAATGGGCGATCTTGTCAAACCAATCTCTTAGCATTCTACGAGGAAGTGAGCTGTGAGCTAGATAGGGGGAGACCAGTGGATGTGGTGTACTTGGATTTCGCTAAGGCGTTTGATACAGTTCCTCATAAGCGCTTAATTTATAAAATAAGGTCTGCAGGTATCGACAGCAGGGTTTGCTCTTGGATACGGAATTGGCTAAAAGGCCTTGTCCAAAGGGTAGTAATAAACAGCGCATACTCGGACTGGTCTGAGGTAGTAAGTGGGGTGCCCCAGGGCTCAGTCCTGGGACCAACCTTGTTCAATTTATTCATAAACAGCATTGAGGACGGGATCAGTAGTTCGTTATCAGTTTTTGCAGATGACACAAAATTGGCCAGGGCAATAACTGCACAGCATGAAGCAGATATCCTACAGAATGACCTGGACAAAATTACGGAGTGGGCAACGACATGGCAAATGAGGTTTAACGTGGAGAAGTGTAAGGTTTTGCACTTGGGGACCAAAAACATAAAAACACAATACATGTTAGGAGGGGAACCCTTGGGGTAATCAAAAATGGAGAAGGATCTGGGAGTCTTAGTTGATGATAGATTAGGCAACAGCATGCAATGCCAAGCGGCAGCTTCCAAAGCCAACAGAATATTAGCATGCATAAAGAAAGGGATGTATTCCAGAGATAAGACTATAATCCTTCCACTTTATAAAACTCTGGTCCGACCGCATCTGGAGTATTCTGTCCAGTTCTGGTCGCCAGTCCTCAGGAGGGATGTGTTGGAGCTGGAGAAAGTCCAGAGAAGGGCAACTAAACTGATTAGGGGGTTGGAGGACCTTACCTATGAAGAGCGGCTGCAATCGCTCGATTTATTTTCCCTGGAGAAAAGACGTCTGAGAGGGGACATGATAGCAATTTATAAATATCTTAATGGGGATCTCAGCTTAGAAGAAAAGCTGTTCATTCGAAGGAATTGCATGAGGACTCGAGGGCATACAATGCGATTAGAGGAGAAGCGTTTTAACCTCAGGCAACGTGGGGGGTTCTTTACTGTTAGGGCTACAAGATTGTGGAATTGTCTACCACAAGAGGTGGTTTCTGCGGGTAGTATGGTGACTTTCAAAAGACTCTTAGACTTACATCTCAAGGATCAGGAGATAAAGGGCTATGTTAGATGATTACAGTCACACACACCTACACAGGTTGAACTGGATGGACTATTGTCTTTATTCAACCTCACCTACTATGTAACTATGTAACTATGTAGTAAATCTCCCCCATAGAGTCTACAAACTATGATATATATATATATATATATATATATATATATATATAGGAATTTTTATTTATTTATTAACTTTTTACTGGTAAAATCAACCCCTATAACGTTTGCACTAACCAATTAATATACGCTTATTGGGATTTTTTTTTGCTCACAAAAAATATGTAGCAGAATACAAATTGGCCTAAATTTATGAAGAAATTAGATTTTTTTTTTTGTTTTTTTTTTAATGGGAATGTTTTATAGCAGAAATTAAAAAAATAATGTTTTTTTTTTTCCGAATAAATTTTTATTGGCTTATTATGGAAGAGCCCTGGGGCCATCATAAAAAAAATGTAAAAGATTTCTGAGTTTGAATTTTTTTTTTTTTTTTTTTTACAGAATTCTGAGTTTGAAAGTCAGAATTCTGAGATTAAAAGTCAGAATTCTGACTTTTAAACTCAGAACTCTGACTTTTTAATCTCAGAATTCTGACTTTTAAGCTCAGAATTCTGACTTTTAAGCTCAGAATTCTGACTTTTAAACTCAGAATTCTGACTTTTAAGCTCAGAATTCTGACTTTTAAACTCAGAATTCTGACTTTTAATCTCAGAATTGTGTTTAATAAATTATAGCATGGTCCAAACTTGTAATCTCACTATTCTGACTTGCAATTCTGACTTTTAATCTCAGAATTCTGACTTTCAAACTCAGAATTCTGTAAAAAAAAAAAAAAAAAAAATATATATATATATATATATATATATATATATATATATATATATATATATATATATATATATATATATATATATATATATATATATATATATATTATATATATATATATATATATATTTTTTTTTTTTTTTCAAACTCAGAAATCTTTGACTTTTTTTTATGATGGCCCCAGGGCTCTTCCATAGGTTTTCACATTACAAAACACAAGTCAAAACAGTACCTTCAATACGATGTGCATTTAAGAGGTATACAACATCTAGATAAGGGAATATAACTTACCAACTTTTTTTTTATTTTTTTAACTTTTTTTTAAATTGTTGCTCCTTTTTTTGTCTAAAGTGCAAAAAATAAAAAAAACACAGAGGTGATCAATTACCACCAAAAGAAAGCTCTATTTGTGGGGGGAAAAAAATGGAAAAATGTTATTTGGGTACAGCGTCGCATGACTGCGCAGTTGTCAGTTATAATAACGCAGTGCTGTATCGCACAAAATGGCCTGGTCATGAAGGGGGGTAAATCTTCCGGATGGGAAAGTGGTTGAACTTCAGCTATAACATTTGGTTCTTGCAGATAAGTAGAGCAGTGCCCAATCACTGCATTACATTACCTGTCTGTCAGTGGGACCTCTGTTGGGTTTCAGCACTGATACACAAAACATGTGATAAGCCTGCTGAGAATAGGGTGTAAAGCCTGCGGGATTGCCATCGCTCTCCATCCTCCGTGGGAAGCTTATAGATAGCGAAGGGCGCCTAATCCCTCCATGAAATATAAACGCGCGTTTAAGGGACAAATGTCTTACAGATGCTGCAATCATCTGCTCAGAGCTCATCTGTTGTCTTCAATTCTGAGACCAGAAATGAAAGATCAGTTGTAGCAATCTAGAGGGGTGGCGGAATCCGGGAACCTTCATATCACCCCGCGTGTTCCCAGCATTCCTCACTACAGAGCCATTCTGGGAAAAGTATCAGATCAATGAGCGGCTAGGAAAACATTGTAACTCTTCTACAATCACAAAGAACTCTCAGCTTTCATGTAGCTTGTTGTCAAATCCAGTGGAGCCAAATTCAGCAGGTTTTTCACAGTGCCTCTGTGTGGAAGCTATCTTATGAGAGGACTGCAGAAGGCGGTGTTTGGAAGTCAGAGCACTCTGCTTCCAATTCCTCTGATTTATATGTAGGGTACTTTAGCTGTTTATTACCAATGTTACTTTGTATCTTTCTATCTCCTATCAGAGAGAGTAAAAGTAATATTGTTTATAAACAATTTTCAGTCTCCCAGTCAGAACAATGTTTATAAACAATGTTACTTTGTATCTCTCTATCTCCTGTGTGATTAATGTTTATAAACAATGTTACTTTGTTCTATCGCTGGCTGAACAATGTTTATAAACAATGTTACTATGTATCTCTCTATCTCCTAGTCTGATCAATGTTTATAAACAATGTTACTTTGTATCTCTCTATCTCCCATCTGATCAATGTTTATAAACAATGTTATTTTGTATCTCTCTATCTCCCGTCTGATTAATGTTTATAAACAATGTTACTTTGTATCTCTCTATCTCCCATCTGATCAATGTTTATAAACAATGTTATTTTGTATCTCTCTATCTCCCGTCTGATTAATGTTTATAAACAATGTTACTATGTATCTCTCTATCTCCCGTCTGATGAATGTTTATAAACAATGTTACTTTGTATCTCTCTATCTCCCGTCTGATTAATGTTTATAAACAATGTTACTTTGTATCTCTCTATCTCCCGTCTGATTAATGTTTATAAACAATGTTACTTTGTATCTCTCTATCTCCCGTCTGATCAGTGTTTATAAACAATGTTATTTTGTATCTCACTTCTGATCAATGTTTATAAACAATGTTACTTTGTATCTCTCTATCTCCCATCTGAACAATGTTACTATGTATCTCTCTATCTCCCGTCTGATCAATGTTTATAAACAATGTTACTGTGTATCTCTATCTCCTAATCTGATCAAATGTTTATAAACAATTTTACTTTGTATCTCTCTATTTCCCATATGATCACTGTTTTTAAACAATGTTACTTTGTATCTCTCTGTTTCCTGTCTGATCAATATTCATAAACAATGTTACATTGTATCTCTCAATCTCATGTCTGAACAATTTTTTTATAAACAATGTTATACTGTACCGCTCTATCTCCAGTGTGAACAATGTTCATAAACAATGTTACTTTGGTCTATCGCTGGCTGAACAATGTTTATAAACAATGCTACTTTGTATCTCTCTATCTCGAGTCTGATCAATGTTTATAAACCATGTTATTTTGTATCTCCTCATCTCCCAGTCTGAATAATGTTTATAAACATTGTTATTCTGTTTATCTCTATTTCTGGTCTGAACAATGTTTATAAACAATATTACTTTGTATCTCTCTATCTCCAGTTTGAACAATGTTTATAAACAATATTACTTTGTATCTCTCTATTTCCAGTCTGAACAATGTTTATAAACTTTATGGGAGATGACAACAGCAGCTTCTACCTCAGTGGCCTCCAAACTGCGGCCCGGGGGCCGGATGGGGCCTTTTGCTTGCCTTTACTTGGCCCTTGGGGCACTATTCCTTTCACTGACATTAACAATGGGGCAAATTCCTGCCAATGACACCAATGATGGGACAATACTCCTGCTACTGATACTAATAATGGGGTATTATTCTTCTCATGGACCCCAATGAATGGCCATGGTTATCGACACCAGGACATTTTCTAATCCCACCAGTGGCGGCTGGTGCATTGTGGGCGCAGGGGCGCCCTCCCCCCCCCCATCCATGCTTCCGGCCCAAAAATCTACATGCGGGGCGCTGGACGCATGGATTCCAATGGGCCTTTTTTTTTTTTCTTTAGCATGTGATTAGAGCCAGTGACAATAGCGAAGGAAAATTTGCTACTGTCACACAACTGGGGGGGCTCTGGGCACAGGGCTCTGCGCCCTGAGCCCACTCTTTTTTTTAGCCTATTATAGCGAATGAATATTCACTTTTGTCACACGGATCTTCCTCCTGGCCAATCAGGAAGTGGGTCTGAGACCCGTTTCCCGATTGGCTGAAAGGAGAAGCCATGCCATTGGCCATGGAGGAGGGGGAAGAAGCCCAACCTGATGCCATTGCCGCCGTGTGCTGATGCTGCCTGCCCTCCCTCCACATATCCAGGCAAGGTGAGTAAGGCGGCGGGAGGGGGGTGGTATGGTGGGCGGCTGTGCGGCTGTGGCCTGGTGTGGTCCGGGGGGTGGTATGGTGTGTGGCTGCGGCCTGGTGTGGTCCGGGGGGGGTGGTATGGTGTGCGGCTGTGGCCTGGTGTGGTCCGGGGGGGGGGGGGGTGGTATGGTGTGGGGCTGCGGCCTGGTGTGGTCCGGGGGGGGGGATGTGGTATGGTGTGCGGCTGCGGCCTGGTGTGGTCCGGGGGGTAGTAGAGTGCGGCCCGTCCGGCCCGTGGAGCACCAGCTGCCATTGATTCCCACTGGCCCTAGTCTGGCCCTTCTATAGTCTAAAGGACAGTAAACTGGCCCTTTGTTTAGAAAGATTGGACACCCCCCTGAACTACATGTACAATATTTACACAGCGATTCCTGGCTGCCATTTTGACAGTCGGGAATTGCCAGCAAGTGCGAGGGAAGAGTGGCAGCAGGCCGAAGGAAAGGGTGTCTTATGTACTACCATAACATACGTTTTGGGCATGTATAGCACACCACAACTGGTTAAATGAGAGTTTGTATGGCCGGAGTTCAGCTTTTAACCACTTAAGCCCCGGAAGATTTTACCCCCATTCCGACCAGGGGGTATTTTGCGATTCGGCACTGCGTGACTTTAACGGACAATTGCACGGTCGTGCGACGCTGTACCTAAACAAATTTGGCGTCCTTTTTTTCCCACAAACTGAGCTTTCTTTTGGTGGTATTTGATCACCTGTGCGATTTTTTGATCATGCGCTATAAACAAAAAAATAGCGTCAATTTTGCAAAAATAGCAATATTTTTCACATTTTTTTATATGAAATTCCCCCCCCCAAAAAATTTAAAAATCAAAATTTTTTAACATTTTCGGCCAATTTGTTTTATGCTACCTATGTTTGGTAAAAAAAATCGCAAAAAGCGTATTTTGATTGGTTTGCGCAAAAGTTATCGCGTTTACTAACAAAGGGAAAGATTTTTGTCATTTTTGTTGTTTTTTTTTTAACGCGTAATAGCGGCGATCTGTGATTTTTTTTTTGCGGTACTGCGACATTGCGGCGGACAGATCGGACCCTTGACTGACATTTGTGACACTTTTGGGGTTACCAGTGACATTTCTACAGTAATCAGTGCTATACATATGCACTGTTACTGTAAAAATACACTGGTAGTGAAGGGGTTAACTTTATTTGGGAGGGAGGGGCTGTGTGTATCCCTAGGGGCGTGCTTTCTACTGTGATTGGCTGTGGCTTGAGCTGTAAGGACACTGATCAACGGATCTACATACTAGATCCGTGTGATCAGTGTCTTTACAGCGAGGAGAATGACAGGTGGCTTGTTTACACAAGCTGCCTGACATTCTCCCTCTCCCCACGCCGATCGCCGAGTGACCGGCGGACATCGGGTCCGCTGGTCACACGCGCGGGGGGGTCCGTGACCACGCGGGAGTGGGAGCGCGCCCCCGGGGGCGCGCGCTCGCTCCCTAGACCCTCGCAAGCAAGCAACGTAGCCCTACGTCACTTTGCCTGTGAGGGGCTGACCGCCGACGTAGATCGGCGTTAGGCAGTCGGCAAGTGGTTAATCGCCCCGTTCTGCCGCGCGCGTTTATCAGATTACGGTAAAATATTACAAGCCCCTCCTGGTTATTCCTCACCCCACCAGGTGAAATATTTTGGAGCGGTGGCCGCGTCCAGTGATGGGCGTTTTATTTACAGGCCCTCTCCCGTGTACCGGTCACCGCTGGTATTCCAGCTGCTGCTCATTGGAGGACATTGAGGCCTGACATATTTCAGCGTCAGGAATATCTTTTGCAATGTCCAAACGGCCGGCGAGAGTTTACATTGGCCCCGGCGCGGGAACACGATTCCGGCGTGATACCGAATATTCTCTTTTCTTTCCTTTGAACGCTGTTATGGAATCTGAAATCAGCCCAGAACTTGTTTAATCAGCGAGGTATTCCTGTATATTTTTATACTTAATCACTTATCAGCGCGTATGTTTTATATAATCCCCCGAAACGCTCCACATTCCAGATTAACTCTGCGGGGGGCGCTGCCAGGGACGCGATGCAGGAGGCACTCTGCTTGAACTTAAATGGGAACTCTAGTTTATGGTAATATTTACATTACAGAGTATCGTAATCCAAGAACAAAAATGTAATACAGTGTTTCACACAACACAATCCTTGAAGAGAGAAATCCCATCTCCGATTCTGTCCTCAGGAATTGATGAAGAAAAATTACAAATCTATATAATATATATATATATATATACAGTGTTTCACAAAAGTAAGTACACCCCTCACATTTTTGTAAATATTTTATTCTATCTTTTCATGTGACAACACTGAAGAAATGACACTTTGCTACAATGTAAAGTAGTGACTGTACAGCTTGTATAACAGTGTAAATTTGCTGTCCTCTCAAAATAACTCAACACACAGCCATTAATGTCTAAACCGCTGGCAACAAAAGTAAATACACCCCTGAGTGAAAATGTCCAAATTGGGCCCAATTAGCCATTTTCCCTCCCCGGTGTCATGTGACTCGTTAGTGTTACAAGGTCTCAGGTGTGAAAGGGGAGCAGGTGTGTTAACTTTGGTGTTATCGCTCTCACTCTCTCATACTGGTCACTGGAAGTTCAACATGGCACCTCATGGCAAAGAACTCCTTAGGATCTGAAAAAAAGAATTGTTGCTCTACATAAAGATGGCCTAGGCTATAAGATGATTGCCAAGACCCTGAAACTGAGCTGCAGCACGGTGGCCAAGACCATACAGCGGTTTAACAGGACAGGTTCCACTCAGAACAGGCCTCGCCATGGTTGACCAAAAAAGTTGAGTGCACATGCTCAGCGTCATATCCAGAGTTTTTCTTTATGAAATCGACGTATGAGTGCTGCCAGCATTGCTGCAGAGGTTGAAGGGGTGGGGGGTCCGTCTGTCAGTGCTCAGACCATACGCCGCACACTGCATCAAATTGGTCTGCATGGCTGTCATCCCAGAAGGAATCCTCTTCTAAAGATGATGCACAAGAAAGCCCCCAAACAGTTTGCTGAAGACAAGCAGACTAAGGACATGGATTAATGGAACCATGTCCTGTGGTCTGATGAGACCAAGATAAACTTATTTGGTTCAGATTGTTTCAAGTGTGTCTGGCGGCAACCAGGTGAGCAGTACAAAGACAAGTGTGTCTTCCTACAGTCAAGCATGGTGGTGGGAGTGTCATGGTCTGGGACTGCATAAGTGCTGCTGGCACTGGGGAGCTACAGTTCATTGAAGGAACCATGAATGCCAACATGTACTGTGACATACTGAAGCAGATCATGATCCCCTCCCTTCAGAGACTGGACCGCAGGGCAGTATTCCAACATGATAACGACCCCAAACACACCTCCAAGACTACCACTGCCTTGCTAAAGAAGCTGAGGGTAAAGGTGATGGACTGGCCAAGCATGTCTCCAGACCTAAACCCTATTGAGCATCTGTGGGGCATCCTCAAACGGAAGGTGGAGGAGCGCAAGGTCTCTAACA
Source organism: Pelophylax lessonae (assembly GCF_965119305.1). Lineage (NCBI taxonomy): Eukaryota > Metazoa > Chordata > Amphibia > Anura > Ranidae > Pelophylax > Pelophylax lessonae. The sequence continues at coordinate 675,696,563 of NC_138770.1, read as the reverse complement.
TCCACCAGCTCTGTGATGTCATCATGGAGGAGTGGAAGAGGACTCCAGTGGCAACCTGTGAAGCTCTGGTGAACTCCATGCCCAAGAGGGTTAAGGCAGTGCTGGAAAATAATGGTGGCCACAGAAAATATTGACACTTTGGGCCCAATTTGGACATTTTCACTTAGGGGTGTACTCACTTTTGTTGCCAGCGGTTTAGACATTAATGGCTGTGTGTTGAGTTATTTTGAGGGGACAGCAAATTTACACTGTTATACAAGCTGTACACTCACTACTTTACATTGTAGCAAATTGTCATTTCTTCAGTGTTGTCACATGAAAAGATAGAATAAAATATTTACACAAATGTGAGGGGTGTACTTACTTTTGTGAGATACTGTATATTGCAGCTTACGTTAGATGTGGTGGCTGCATTCGTTTTCTTTTTTTTTTTTTTTTTTTTTTTTTAGGCTTTTGTTTCCTTTATTTTTTACCTGTGATCTGTCCAGTAAAACACTTCCTGTCCTGGGGTGACAACGCTCACTCACTGTACTGTATGGAGGAGCAATGTTGTCACCATAGGACAGGACTACACAATACCCCCCTCCGTTTCTCATCTCCTCTCAGTGATAGCTGAGAATAATGTATCTGGAAGCAGAGAGCCCAGAAAGCAATCAGCTGGCTGGATTTCTGGAAGGATCAATAGGTATTTTTTTGTGCTTACTAAACAGATACAGCATAACATTTTCAATGGTATATTTGTAGCAGATAAATGGGAAATAAGGTAATTGTTAGGGTCTACACACACACACTCAGGTTCTGTTCACACCTCGGCGTAGCTCCAAAACGCTGGAGGAGAAAAATTCAATTATTCTCTATGGAGACGGTTCACATCTCCACTACAAGTCATCTGACGCCAAACGCATGAAGCTCAAAAATGTTCTGGAGCTTTTCTGCAGCTCAAATTGGGCAGATGTGCACAATTTTTGTTTCTATTCCCATACAAATGAATAGAAGAGTGCAATTTGCGCATTGTTGTGCACATTTGCATGTTTTGTCGTGCATTTTTGTGCGATTTTTCGCTCAAATTAAAAAATGTAAAAAAAAAAAAAATATTTGTAATAATATATGAATAAATAAATGTAAAATAAAAACACAAATAACTAAAAATCATCATAAAAAAATAAAATGAATAATATGTAATAATAAAAATTATATAATTAACCCCTAACTTTAAAAAAATTAAATTAATGATTATTATTATTATTATTATTATTAGTAGTAGTAGTAGTAGTAATAATAAGCTAATAAATAAATGCTTACACAAACAAAATACTTTATAAATAATAATTATTTTTTTTTTTTTTTGTATTTTCTGTTAGAGTGTTTAGTTATTTATTATTATTATTTTAGCAACATTTTATTTTATTATCTATTTTTAAGGGTTAGGGGTTAAGGTGAGGGGTTAATTATTTATTTATTATTACATAGTATTCCTTTATTGTATTTATTATTTGTTTAAGATTATTTTTATTTGTGTATTTGACATTTATTTATTCATTTTTTTCTTATTTATTTAATTTTTATTATTATTAGTAGTGGTATTAGTAGTACTAGTATTAACACCCTAACACTAACAAAAATAAATAAATAATAACTAACACTAATCCTATATTATAATAGTTATTATTATTAGTGGTAGTATTATAGCACCCTAACAAAAATAAATAATAATCCTAACCTTAACCCCAACCCCTAATCTTAACCCAAACATAACCTTAACTCTAACCCCTTACCCTAACAAAAAAAAAAGAATAGAAAAAAAAAAGAAATAAAAGCTGACAGAAAAGCTAAAAAAGCTTAAAAACTTAGCAACAAATGATGCAACAGATGATAGTTTTCTCTATTGGCTAATTTAAAAAAACGCCAAAGTTCAAAAACGCTGCATAAAAACACACCCAAATCTGGCATGAAAAAGCCCAAAAAAAATGCAGGAAACACGCTCAAAGACGCTAGGATCATGTGTGAATGCAGCCTTAAGGGTATATTTAATGTGACTTTCACCAAACAGTCACTAGTGGTCAATTTCTGACATTTAAAAGATGCACCAGGAAGATTCACCAGCAATGAATGTGTGGTGAATGTCAGATTTACCCCTTTATAAAGAGACCCCTCAAAGGGAAACTTCACTCAAAAATTTAAGTTCCACTGATTTGCTTCCTCCCCCCAGTCTGTATCTGAGTTATAGCTTTTTTGGGGGGCAAGTTTTTATAGCCACCCACTCCCACTACGGAAATCTTAGCCTAAGCGAGGGTGACACCCTTTGTCCCTCCACTTCCACTGTATCAGGAGGCTGCAAGAACCAGTCACAGAGCGTCACCAGAGCTTGCACATGTGCATTGGGGAGCCAGCTGTGGTTCCTCAGGAAGCCACAGCCAGTTCCCGGGTCCAAGATGGCGACACCGGTGACCCCTAGCAGTAGGAAGAACCAGATGCAGGAAGTCCACTCTGAAGCCCCATGCAATGGTAAATTGTGCGTTCCTGTGGCACTCTGCCTTTTCGCCCAGTGAGAGAAAGTGAGTTTCTGTCTCCTCCATGTCTCCAGTGTCTTCCTGTACCCTGATATTCTTCTTCCTCCATGCCTCCAGAGAGTTTGTCTCCTCCTTGCCACCAGTGTTTTCTAGAATCTTGAGTTTCTGTCTCCTCCGTGTCTCCAATGTCTTCCAGTACCCCGATTTTTCTTCTTCCTCCATGCCTCCAGAGATTTTGTCTCCTCTTTGCCACCAGTGTTTTCTAGAGCCTTGAGGTTCTGCCTTCTCCATGTCTCCAGTGTCTTCCTGTACCCAGATATTCTTCTTCCTCCATGCCTCCAAAGATTTTGTCTCCTCCTTGCCACCAGTGTTTTCTTGAACCTTGAGTTTCTGTCTCCTCCATGTCTCCTTCGTGTCTCCAGTGTCTTCCAGTACCCCGATTTTCTTCTTCCTCAATACCTCCATAGATTTTGTCTCCTCCTTGCCACCAGTGTTTTCTAGAACCTTGAGTTTCTGTTTCCTCCATGTCTCCAGTGTCTTCCAGTACCCCGATTTTCTTCTTCCTCCATGCCTCCAGAGATTTTGTCTCCTCCTTGCCACCAGTGTTTTCTAGAGCCTTGAGGTTCTGCCTTCTCCATGTCTCCAGTGTCTTCCAGTACCCAGATATTCTTCTTCCTCAATACCTCCAGAGATTTTGTCTCCTCCTTGCCACTAGTGTTTTCTAGAACCTTGAGTTTCTGTCTCCTTCGTGTCTCCAGTGTCTTCCAGTACCTTGAGTTTCTGTCTCCTTCATGGCTTGCATGTAACATAGTTCCTCCATAGTTCCTTCATAGTTCCTCCAATCATTGTGTCCCCTCAGTGTAGCACATCTATGTAAACATCTGTGTCCTGTCAAGCACCTCGATGCCTCCAAGTGTGCCTCCAGCGTGCCTCAGTATCTCCCAAGTCCAACCCTATGACTCCATACCTAAACATGCTTCGTTGTCCCCAAGTGCTACTTTCTGACTCCAGCATAGCCATATTAGATCAATGGTGTAACAAGCATCCCGACCCTTTGTATACCTGTAGCTACAAAGGGTTGGGGATGCTTGTTACACCATTGATCTAATATGGCTATGCTTGAGTCAGAAAGTAGCACTTGGGGACACAGAAGCATGTTTAAGTATGGAGTCATATGGTGGGACTTAGATACTGAGGCACGCTGGAAGCACACTTGGAGGCATCGTAGGGTTCAATATTGAGCTACAGGGCAGGGAATGTCCTGGCCTCAGTTGAGTGGTGGGGGACAGTTTATAATGGGTTCAGTTCAAACCTGAGCTTAATTCTCAGCTGAACAAAGATAGAACTGGTGTTACCAGGTCCCAGCCCCTCCCCCCCTTCTCTCTGGACTCCCTGCATCCTTGCGTATTCACACTGAATCGGAGGTTAAGCCCACACAACAGAATACTAAGACATGAGACCATCATTCAGCTCAAACATCGGCCTGCAAAGCATGATGGCTTCTAAATGAAATGATCCAAAATTCAGGTTAATGTAAATGGAGTAAACTTTCTAAATTTAGCTCAGCTGCAACGTCTCGTAGTCGGCGTTGGCAGATTATGGATTCCTTTGCCCTGTAACACCTTTGTGTATTTTGCTTGCCAAGAAAAAGCAGCTAATATGGGCCTGGCTCCGCCACTTGAATTTATTAATAGAAATCCAGTATTGGAAAACCGAGAAAGAAGGACTTGATTTTGGGAAATGTTTGAATGCGCGTTCTTAATTCTTTATAACTGTGCAAGGCTCTAGTGAAGGTTCTTCAGATTTGCAGTTTGGAATGCTGATTCTTTTGAAGAACATTATATATTATGTAGGACTTTTTAGGCGCCAAGGATGCAAGTAGATCTAGCAGATCAGCCATTCTCAGCCAGCGCTCTTCCAGAGGTTATTAGGAATTCCTTGAGTTGTGACTGATTGACCTTCCAACTAATGGCGCCTGCATGGTTCTGGGTCCAACCCCATATGACAGAGCCAGTGGCATGTCACCTGTAATAATTTAAGCCATCTGTAAGGGTGGAATTCTGACCAGCAATATAAGAGGACGTTCTTCCCAAAGACCACAATGTATGACACATTCTTCGCAGTGACCACCAATGTAAGGAACATTCTTTCTACTGACCACCAATGCAGTGGCGGCCCATCCATTAGGGGCACCGCCCCCCCCTATCCATGCATCCGGCCCCCTAATCTACATGCAGGATGTTTTTTTTTCTGAAGCACGTGATTAGAGCCAGAGGCTCTAATAGGCTTCAAAAAAGGGTGGTCTCTGGGGGGGGGCGCAGAGCACTGCGCCCTGAGACCACCCAGTTGTGTGACAATAGTGAATTAATATTTGCTATTGCCACACTGATTCTCCTCCCGGCCAATCAGGAAGTGGGTCCTGAGACCTGTTTCCTAATTGGCCAAAGGAGAAGGCATCCTATTGGCGGAGGAGGAGGGAGGAGAAGGCCGCTGAGAGGGGATATGGAGGAGACTGGGGGGGAAGCCGCCGCCGCCACCTGTCAGTCTGGAGGAACAAGGTAAGTGAACTGGGGCCTGGGGGGGGGGGGGGGGATATGGTGTGGACTGGACTCTGGAGTGACGGAGGGGGGGGGGGGAACTCTGCGGTCAGGTTCGTCTAGTTTTTTTTTATTAGAATTGTCGTCTTTTTTTGTTTATAGCGCAAAAAAATAAAAATCGCACAGGTGATCAAATACCACCAAAAGAAAGCTCTATTTGTGGGGAAAAAAGGACATCAATTGTATTTGGGTACAGTGTCGCACAACCGCGCAATTGTCCGTTAAAGTAACGCAGTGCCGAATCGCAAAAAATGGCCTGGTCATTAAGGGGGGAAATCCTTCCGGTCCAGAACTGGTTAAGCGAACCATCCAATCAGTCTTTCATTGTAGGACAATCTTTACAACATTAGGAGACTATAGAGGACATAAAGGGATCCTGGAATGCTAAAACTCATGTCTGGTTACAAAGCATCTGCCAAGATATAGCAAGATACTATAGAACAAAGAAAAGACTAAAGCCTAGCGATATGTTTCAAATTTGGATTCCAATACTGTATGTATACACTATATTACCAAAAGTATTGGGACGCCTGCCTTTACACACACATGAACTTTAATGGCATCCCAGTCTTAGTCCGTAGGGTTCAATATTAATTTCCCCACCCTTTGCAGCTATAACAGCTTCAACTCTTCTGGGAAGGCTGTCCACAAGGTTTAGGAGTGTGTCTATGGGAATGTTTGACCATTCTTCCAGAAACGCATTTGTGAGGTCAGGCACTGATGTTGGGCTGGCTACAGTTTCCCTCTAACTCATCCCAAAGGAGTTCTATCAGGTTGAGGTCAGGACTCTGTGCAGGCCAGTCAAGTTCCTCCACCCCAAACTCCCTCATCCATGTCTTTATGGACCTTGCTTTGTGCACTGGTGCGCAGTCATGTTGGAACAGGAAGGGGCCATCCCCAAACTCCTCCCAAAAAGTTAGGAGCATGAAATTTTCCAAAATGTCTTGGTATGCTGACGTGTTAAGTAAGAGTTCAATTTACTGGAACTAAGGGGCCAAGCCCAACCCCTGAAAAACAATCCCACACCGTAATCCCCCCTCCATGAAATGATTTGCACCAGTGCACAAAGCAAGGTCCATAAAGACATGGATGATCGAGTTTGGGGTGAAGGAACTTGGCTGGCCTGCACAGAGTCCTGACCTCAGCCTGATAGAACACCCTTGGGATGAAGTTAAAGAGGAGACTGCGAGCCAGTGCCTGACCTCACAATTGTGCTTCTGGAAGAATGGTGAAACATTCCCATAGACACTCCTAAACCTTGTGGACAACCTTCCCAGAAGAGTTGAAGCTGTTATAGCTGCAAAGGGTGGGCCAACTCAATATTGAATCCTATGGACTAAGACTGGGAAGCCATTAAAGTTCATGTGTGTATAAAGGCAGGCGTCCCAATACTTTTGGTATAATAGTGTAAATCAGGTGGCAACACCTAATTGAGGAGTAATTTATTGGCTATTGTAGACCTCCAGAAGTCCCCCTCCAGACCAGATTATGGTGTGGGGTTGTTTTTCAAGGGTTGGGCTCGGCCCCTTAGTTCCAGTGAAGGGAACTCTTAAGGCATCAGCAAACTAACGCCTTGCTTTGTGTACTGGTGCGCAGTCAGGTTAGAACAGGAAGGGGCCATCCCCAAAGCAAGGTGTTATGCTGAGTTCCTTTCACCGGAACTAAGGGGCCAACCCCAACACCGGAAAAACAACCCCACACCATAATTCCCCCCCCCCCTCCCCCACACCTTAATCCCCCCTACCCCACACCATACCCCCCCTCTACCAAATGATTTGCACCAGTGCACAAAGCAAGGTCCATAAAGACATGGATGATCGAGTTTGAGGTGAAGGAACTTGGCTGGCCTGCACAGAGTCCTGACCTCAGCCTGATAGAACACCCTTGGGATGAAGTTAAAGAGGAGACTAAGAGCCAGTGCCTGACCTCACAAATGCGCTTCTGGAAGAAATTTGGTCAAACATCCCCATAGACACACTCCTAAACCTTGTGGACAGCCTTCCCAGAAGAGTTGAAGCTGTTATAGCTGCAAAGGGTGGGCCAACTCAATATTGAACCCTACGGACTAAGACTGGGGTGCCATTAAAGTTCATGTGTGTGTAAAGGCAGGCGTCCCAATACTTTTGGTATAATAGTGTAAATCAGGTGGCAACACCTAATTGAGGAGTAATTTATTGGCTATTATAGACCTCCAGAAGTCCCCCTCCAGACCAGTGGACAATTTCTGATAACTTGCAACTGTTAACACTCAACAACCCTCACATACTTGGTGTCTGTAGTTAGTAACAGTTGTGTGTTTTTTTTTTGTCTGTTTGTAGGCTCAAACTTTCCAATGAGGAGATCAGGAAGGCCATTATGGAGATGGATGAGCGGGAGGACCTCCCGAAGGACATGTTGGAGCAGGTACGTTCGTAGTGTTGGAACTGGATCAGCAGAGCGGAGGAAAGGGTCACAGCGCTTCACTTTCTCCACATTTTGTTATGTTACAGCCTTATTCCAAAATGGATTAAAATTCATTATTTTCCTCAAAATTCTACAAACAATCCCCCATAATGATAACGTGAAAGAAGTTTGTTTGAAATCTTTACAAATTTATTTAAAAAAAAAATAAAAATAAAAATCTCATATACATAAGTATTTACAGCTTTTGCCATGACACCCGAAATTGAGCTCAGGTGCATCCTGTTTCCACTGATCATCCTTCAGATGTTTCTACAACTTGATTGGAGTCCACCTGTGGTAAATTCAGTTGATTGGACATGATTTGGAAAGGCACACACCTGTCTATATAAAGGTCCCACAGTTAACAGTGCATGTTAGAGCACAAACCAAGCCGTGAAGTCCAAGGAATTGTCTGTAGACCTCAGAGACAGGATTGTATGGAGGCACAGATCTGGGGAAGGGTACAGAAAAATATCTGCAGCATTAACCACTTGCCGACCGCCGCACGACTATCTACGTCGGCGGTCAGCCCCTCACAGGCAAAGTGACGTAGGGCTACGTCACTAGCTTGTGAGGGTCTAGGGAGCGAGCGCGCGCCCCCGGAGGCGCGCTCCCGCTCCCGCGTGGTCACGGACCCCCCCGCGCGTGTGACCGGCGGACCCGATGTCCGCCGGCCACTCTGCGATCGGCGGGGGAGAGGGAGAATGTCAGGCAGCTTGTGTAAACAAGCCACCTGTCATTCTCCTCGCTGTATGAGAGCTGATCATCTGGATCTACTATGTAGATCCGTTGATCAGTCTGCATACAGCTGAAGCCCCAGCCAATCACAGTAGAAAGCACGCCCCTAGGGACACACACAGCCCCTCCCTCTCAAATAAAGTTAACCCCTTCACTACCAGTGTATTTTTACAGTAACAGTGCATATATATAGCACTGATTACTGTAGAAATGTCACTGGTAACCCCAAAAGTGTCAAAAATGTCAGTCAAGGGTCCGATCTGTCCGCCGCAATGTCGCAGTACCGCAAAAAAAATCGCAGATCGCCGCCATTACACGTTAAAAAAAAAAAACAACAAAAATTACAAAAATCTTTCCCTTAGTTAGTAAACACAATAACTTTTGCGCAAACCAATCAAAATACGCTTTTTGCGATTTTTTTTACCAAACATAGGTAGCATAAAACAAATTGGCCAAAAATTTTAAAAAATTTTGATTTTTACATTTTTTTGGGGGGAATTTCATATAAAAAAAAGGGAAAAATATTGCTATTTTTGCAAAATGGACGCTCTTTTTTTGTTTATAGCGCGTGATCAAAAAATCGCACAGGTGATCAAATACCGCCAAAAGAAAGCTCTGTTTGTGGGAAAAAAAGGACGCCAAATTCGTTTAGGTACAGCGTCGCACGACCGCGCAATTCTCCGTTAAAGTCACGCAGTGCCGAATCGCAAAATACCCCCTGGTCGGAATGGGGGTAAAATCTTCCGGGGCTTAAGTGGTTAAAGGTCCCAATTAGCACAGTGACCTCCATCATCTGTAAATGGAAGAAGTTTGGAACCACCAGGACTCTTCCTAGGGCGGGCCGCCCGGCCAGACTGAGCAATTGGGGGAGAAGGGCCTTAGTCAGAGAGGTGAACAAGAACCCGATGGTCACTCTGACAGAGCTCCAGCATTTCTCTGTGGAGAGAGGAGAACCTTCTAGAACAGTGATGGCGAACCTTGGCACCCCAGATGTTTTGGAACTACATTTCCCATGATGCTCATTCACTCTGCAGTGTAGCTGAGCATCATGGGAAATGTAGTTCCAAAACATCTGGGGTGCCAAGGTTCACCATCACTGTTCTAGAAGAATAACCATCTCTGCAGCACTCCACCATTTAGGCCTGTATGGTAGAGTGGCCAGACAGAAGCCACTCCTCAGTAAAAGGCACATGACAGCCAACCTTGAGTTTGCCAAAAGGCACCTGAAGGACTCTCAGAGCATGAGAAACAAAATTCTCTGCTCTGATGAAACAAAGATTGGATTATCTGGTCTGAATGGCAAGCGTCATGTCTGGAGGAAACCAGGCACCACCCATCACCTGGCCAATTCCATCCCTACAGTGAAGCATGGTGGTGGCAGCATCATGGTGTGGGGATGTTTTTCAAAAGCAGGAACTGGGAGACTAGTCAGGATGGAGGGAAAGATGAATGCAGCAATGTACAGGGACATCCTTGATGAAAACCTGCTCCAGAGAGCTTTGGACCTCAGACTGGAGTGAAGGTTCATCTTCCAACAGGATAACGATCCTTAGCACACAGCCAAGATACAACTCTGTGAATGTCCTTGAAAGAAATACCCAATTATGGCCACTAGATGGAACTTATAAAGAGGGAGATAAGACTAGTCACCCACACAGCTGGATATGGCCCTATGGGGTAGCTCCATCTAGTGGCCATAATATGGAATTTCCTGAAATACCTCAACCAGAGAAATACCCCATTATGCCCACTAGATGGAGCTGATAAAGAGGGAGATAAGACTGTTCACCCACACAGCTGGATATGGCTCTATGGGGTAGCTCCATCTAGTGGCCATAATGTGGAATTTTCCTGAAATATCTTAGACAAATACCGCATTTTGGCCACTAGATGGAGCGTATTAAGAGGGAGATAAGACTGGTCAACCACACAGCTGGATATGGCCCTACGGGGCAGCTCCATCTAGTGGCCATAATATGGAATTTCCTGAAATACCTCAACCAGAGAAATGCCACATTATGCCCACTAGATGGAGCTGATAAAGAGGAAGATAAGACTGGTCACCCACACAGCAGGATATGGCCCTATGGGGCAGCGCCATCTAGTGGCCAGAATGTGGAATTTTACTGAAATACCTCAATCAGAGAACTACCCCATTATGGCCACTAGATGGAGCTAATAAAGAGGAAGATAAGACTGGTCACCAACACAGCTGGATATGGCCCTATGGGATAGCTCCATCTAGTGGCCATAATATGATATTTTATTACCTCAACCAGAGAAATACCCCATTATGGCCACTAGAGGGAGCTGATAAAGAGGGAGATAAGACTGGTCACCCACACAACTCGATATGGCCCTATGGGGCAGCTCCATCTAGTGGACATAATGTGGAATTTTCCTGAAATATCTCAATCAGATAAATACCGCATTATGGCCACTAGATGGAGCTTATAAAGAGGAAAATAAGACTGGTCACCCGCACAACTGGATATGGCCCTATGGGGTAGCTCCACCTAGTGACCACAATATAGAATTTCCTAAAATACCTCAATCAGAGAACTACCCCATTATGGCCACTAGATGGAGCTGATAAAGAGGAAGATAAGACTGGTCACCCACACAGCTGGATATGGCACTACGGGGCAGCGCCATCTAATGGCCATAATGTGGAATTTACCTGAAATACTTCAATCAGAGAAATATTGCATTATGGCCACTAGATGGAGCTGAAAATTTAAGTTAATTAACATATTAGATTGATTATGGCGATTTATTCCTGACGGCTGTGGAAATGCCTCAATATTTTTTTTTTTTTTATATAAACAGACCTTTATGAGCTCACCTAAAGCCAAAGTACAGAAGCACAGCAACAGAAAGCATTCCTTTCTGGTAGCTTGCACCTCGCTCCTTCCCATTCGCAATCTTAGTTTCGCGCCAAAGGTTAAGCTTTCAAAACAAGTCAACAATGTCGGCTCCTATATTTCCACCCTCGCGGGGTCACTTAAACTGCCAAGCTTGAAGAAGTCGATTTCTTCATGTGGACAGTAAAAGGTTTTCTTACTTTATAAAGCGCAGTCAGCTATGGAAAAAACGCGAAGCGCGCAATGTGTTATCCGCAGGATTCAGTAGCTCCTCTACTAAAATTAGAGTTTTTATTGACTAAGTCGGTGTTGTTTTACACACAATACTTTCTTTGTGGTCTGCAGCCCCTCAGACGGGTCCCGGGCCCAGAGCCTGTCCTACACTAATGAGCTCTAAGTGAGACTCGCAGACTGTCTGCTGTCTCGCAGCTTCTGGTTTGGCAGCGGCAGAAATAACGCTTTTTTATCATTTCTATAGAAAATATTGGCCGTGGAGATCGCTATGAAATTATACATCCTGGCTTGCAGAGGCAGAGCTGTAAAAAAAAAAAAAGCAGGAAAAGCCCGGCACATCTCTACGCCAGCATTCGCCGGCCATTCGCTCTTAAAATTTGTTCGTTGGAGACTTTCAGGAATTTAGGCTGAGGGACGCATTTGAGTTGCGGTCAGTTTGCCACAGAGATTTGGGTGGGATCACATGCAGAGAATTTCCTTTGGAGAGTCATCGATAAAATCTGTAACTCGCCATGTGATAACAGCGAACGTAACATTGGCCGTCCTACAAATAGGGGGAATGTCACCATGACCATTGGCTGTCCCAATCAATCATTCAAAGAGAAGAGTTTCACCAAAAACATACATTCTTATATCCCCCCACAGTCACACACTATTATTATACATTTATATAGCTCTGACATATACAGCAGTGCTGTACAGAGAACACTGAGCCAGTCCCATCAGTCTCAGCACCAGAGGAGCTTACACTCTAATGTCCCCCCCACCCCCACAATCACACACTATTATTATATATTTCTATATGTCTGACATATACCGCAGTGCTGTAGAGAGATCCCAGAGCCAACACTCTAAATACCTGATAAACCAGCCAGCATGTGGTACTTAGGAATCCTCTTTACAGGCAAGAATGTGAAGAGTGCAGGATATATACAGTACACATACAGTGTATATATATATATATACATATATTACAGTGGTGTATTTTGGTTTTGTGCTGTCCAAGGCCTGACTAAACTTAGGCACCCCCTAATTTAAATACGGCCCACCCCTTCCTGTTTATGACCACAACCAGACTATCAGTGCCCATCAGTGCAGCCTTATCAGTGCCCATCAGTGCAGCCTCATTATTGCCCATCAGTACAGCCCCATCAGTGGCCACCGGTGCAGCCTATCAGTGCATCATATCAGTGGCCTTCAGTGCAGCCTCATCAGTGGCCATTTGTGCAGCCTATTAGTGCCCATCAGTGCAACATATTAGTGCAGGCCCATGAGTGAAGCTCATCAGTGCCACCTCATGCCAATCAGTGCAGCCTCATTAGTGCCCATCAGTGCTGCCTTATAAGTGCAGCCTCATTAGTGCCCATCAGTGCAGTTTATCAATATCCACCATTGCGGCCTCATCAGTGGCCATCAGAGCATCATATTAGTGCCCATCAGTGCAGCATATCAGTGCTGCCTTATCAGTGCAGCCCCATCAGTGCAGTTTATTAGTGCCACCTCATCAGTGGCAATCAGTGCAGCCTTCTCAGTGCCCATCAGTGCAGCCTCATTACTGCCCATCAGTACAGCCCCAGCAGTGGCCACCGGTGTAGCCTATCAGTGCATCATATCAGTACCCATGAGTGCAGCCCCATCAGTGGCCTTTAGCACAGCGTCATCAGTGGCCTCTAGCACAGCGTCATCAGTGGCCATCAGTGCAGCCTCATCAGTGGCCATCAGTGCAGCCTATTAGTGCCCATCAGTGCAACATATCAGTGCAGGCCCATGAGTGAAGCTCATCAGTGCCGCCTCATGCCCATCAGTGCAGCCTCATTAGTGCCCATCAGTGCTGCCTTATCAGTGCACCCTTATCAGTGCCCATCTGTGCAGTTTATCAATATCCACCATTGCGGCCTCATCAGTGGCCATCAGAGCATTAGTGTATTAGTGCCCATTAGTGCAGTATATCAGTGCTGCCTTATCAGTGCAGCCCCATCAGTGCAGTTTATTAGTGCCAACTCATCAGTGGCCATCAGTGCAGCCTTATGTCACTGGATTAGTAAGATTACTCCTTTCTTTTAAGATATTTGGACTTGTGTTTGCTGCCACTGATTGTAATTATAGGATTATTTCACTAATTGTATAATGAATAGGAAGTCCGGAGTCATTCTATAAATAAGTGAAATAATCAGTGTCAGCAAACACAGGTCCAAATATCTTATAAGATTGGAATAATCTCACTAATCCAGTGACATATTGCGATAGCACATATGAGGTAAGGGGGTCCAAAATATTATTGCCATCATATACAATTAAAAGTCTTAATTGTATATGATGCAGGTCAATCTGCTCGCTCAAGGACAAGGATGTCTAAAGAAATGAAATTATAATATTGACATGATGGCTGCCATAGCTGGGGGCGGAGGATGGTAGGGGCGGAGCATTAGGCTGCAGTGCCACACTTATTAGCATTTGGGGACGTCGGGCCAGTTGTGCGGTCTGTCTGAATGTCCTCACAGGCCGGTATTATCATACCCACAGGTAACAGTGTGAGTGCTTTATGGGGCTGCCAGACTGATTTGCCTCCTGGACCCTGCCCTCTGGCCCAATCCCCCCCCCCCCCCCATTAGACTGGCACTATACTAAAAGTGTAGCGCAAGTCGGTGGGGACTCTTTTCGTGTAGGAGCCGGGAGAAGGCTGTTTTTTTTTTTCTTGCAGGTCGCAGCTTTTTCGCTGCCCCCCTGCAAAGTGCCGCCCTAGGCCTTTGTCAGTGATCTGCAGTCATTGAGCATGGACTCCCATATTGTTGAGTGGATTAGGCAGTGGCTGAGTGACAGACAACAGAGGGTTGTAGTCAATGGAGAACATTCAGAACAAGGTCATGTTACCAGTGGGGTACCTCAGGGATCTGTACTGGGACCAATTTTGTTTAATATCTTCATAAGTGATATTACAAAAGGCCTCGATGGTAAGGTTTGTCTTTTTGCTGATGACACAAAGATATGTAACAGGGTTGATGTTCCTGGAGGGAAACGCCAAATTGAAAAGGATTTAGGAAAACTAGAAGAATGGTCAGAACTCTGGCAACTGAAATTTAATGTGGATAAGTGCAAGATAATGCACCTGGGGCGTAAAAACCCAAGGGCAGAATATAGAATATTTGACACAGTCCTGACCTCAGTATCTGAGGAAAGGGATTTAGGAGTAATTATTTCAGAAGACTTAAAGGTGGGAAGACAATGTAATAGAGCAGCACGAAATGCCAGCAGAATGCTTGGATGTATAGGGAGAGGTATAAGCAGTAGAAAGAGAGAAGTGCTTATGCCGCTGTACAGAACACTGGTGAGACCTCACTTGGAGTATTGTGCGCAGTACTGGAGGCCATATCTCCAGAAGGATATAGATACTCTAGAGAGAGTTCAGAGAAGAGCTACTAAACTAGTACATGGATTGCAGGAAAAAACTTACCAGGAAAGGTTAAAGGACCTTAACATGTATAGCTTGGAAGAAAGAAGAGACAGAGGGGATATGATAGAAACTTTTAAATACATAAAGGGAATCAACTTGTTAAAGGAGGAGAGCATATTTAAAAGAAGAAAAACTACCACAAGAGGACACAGTTTTAAATTAGAGGGGCAAAGGTTTAAAAGTAATATGAGGAAGTATTACTTTACTGAGAGAGTAGTGGATGCACGGAATAACCTTCCTGCAGAAGTGGTAGCTGCAAATACAGTGAAGGAGTTTAACCACTTAAGCCCCGGAAGATTTTACCCCCATTCCGACCAGGGGGTATTTTGCGATTCGGCACTGCGTGAATTTAACGCACAATTGCGCGGTCGTGCGACGCTGTACCTAAACGAATTTGACGTCCTTTTTTTCCCACAAACAGAGCTTTCTTTTGGTGGTATTTGATCACCTGTGCGATTTTTTGATCACGCGCTATAAACAAAAAAAGAGCGTCAATTTTGCAAAAATAGCAATATTTTTCACATTTTTTTATATGAAATTCCCCCAAAAAAAAATGTAAAAATCAAAATTTTTAAAAATTTTCGGCCAATTTGTTTTATGCTACCTATGTTTGGTAAAAAAAATCGCAAAAAGCGTATTTTGATTGGTTTGCGCAAAAGTTATCGCGTTTACTAACAAAGGGAAAGATTTTTGTCATTTTTGTTGTTTTTTTTTTTTAACGCGTAATGGCGGCGATCTGCGATTTTTTTTGCGGTACTGCGACATTGCGGCGGACAGATCGGACCCTTGACTGACATTTTTGACACTTTTGGGGTTACCAGTGACATTTCTACAGTAATCAGTGCTATACATATGCACTGTTACTGTAAAAATACACTGGTAGTGAAGGGGTTAACTTTATTTGGAAGGGAGGGGCTGTGTGTGTCCCTAGGGGCGTGGTTTCTACTGTGATTGGCTGTGGCTCTAGCTGTAAAGACACTGATCAACGGATCTACATACCAGATCCGTTTTATCAGTGTCTTTGCAGCGAGGAGAATGACAGGCAGTTTGTTTACACAAGCTGCCTGACATTCTCCCTCTCCCCCGCCGATCGCCGAGTGACCGGCGGACATCGGGTCCGCTGGTCACACGCGCGGGGGGGTCCGTGACCACGCGGGAGCGGGAGCGTGCCCCCGGGGGCGCGCGCTCGCTCCCTAGACCCTCACAAGCAAGCAACGTAGCCCTACGTTAGTTTGCCTGTGAGGGGCTGACCGCCGACGTAGATAGTCGTGCGGCGGTCGGCAAGTGGTTAAGCATGCATGGGATAGGCATAAGGCTATCCTTCATATAAGATAGGGCCAGGGACTATTCATAGGATTCAGATATATTGGGCAGACTAGATGGGCCAAATGGTTCTTATCTGCCGACACATTCTATGTTTCTAAGATACAGCACTAATATATTATATAGATTTGTATTTGTTCTTCATCTATTCCTGAGGACAGACTCTGTGGTGGAATTTCTCTATTCAGGGATTGTGTTGGACGCTCAGAGGGGGAACGATGAGCGTTTTGTCTTCTAATACAAATGCCGGCACTGATAAGTCAGACTCTGTATGTGAGAATGATGATAACACAGAAATATCGCTGACTACATCTAATGTACCCAGTACTGGCCATAGAGGAAGTCATTCATTTCTATACATACGTCTCCAACCGCCGCCGGTGTCACCCATGTCCTCATCTCAGTCCAGACTGCCTGTAAGATGACCGCTATCCGGACAGCTTGCGGCAACAGACATCAGTAAGGGGGGGGGGGGGAGGAGGTCGGGGGGGGTCAGACTTCTGGTACGAGGATTCCTCTTAATAAATTATCTTTTACATTAATGTCTCCCTGGGCCCCGGGGCCCGTCTGATACATGGGATGTGTGCATGAATATCCTTCTTCTTCTCATAGACAAAGCTTATTGAATGCCCCTCATGAATCCGACACAAGAATGTCACATCGCTGCATGGAGGTTGTCAATTTTTATTTTTGATGTTGACTCCAAGCAAAAAGTTTTTCTTCATCGGTCAATCCACCCAAAAGTCATATTCTACATTTTGGCAGAATAAACCCCATGATAGTCTCTTCTATCTCTCTGTTGTTCCCGGGTCTGTACACCTGCTGTGCCCATTATGAGAGGTTCCCACTATCCCTGCTGGATTTTTATTTATTTCAGGAAGAACTGGAACACACAAAGCTGGGATTGAACTGGGTCTAAAATGATTGCAGGGAGATACAGTATCTCACAAAAGTTAGTACACCCCTCACATTTTTGGTAAATTTCTGATTCTACCTTTTCATGTGACAACACTGAAGAAATGACACTTTGCTACAATGTAAAGTAGTGAGTGTACAGCTTGTATAACAGTGTAAATTTGCTGTCCCCTCAAAATAACTCAACACACAGCCATTAATGTCAAAACCGCTGGCGACAAAAGTAAGTACACCCCTAAGTGAAAATGTCCAAACTGGGCCCAAAGTTTCAATATTTTGTGTGGCCACCATTATTTTCCAGCACAGCCTTAAGCCTCTTGGGCATGGAGTTCGCCAGAGCTTCACAGGTTGTCACTGGAGTCCTCTTCCACTCCTCCATGATGACATCACAGAGCTGGTGGATGTTAGAGACCTTGCGCTCCTCCACCTTCTGTTTGAGGATGTCCCACAGATGCTCAATAGGGTTTAGGTCTGGAGACATGCTTGGCCAGTCCATCACCTTTACCCTCAGCTTCTTTAGCAAGGCAGTGGTCGTCTTGGAGGTGTGTTTGGAGTCGTTATCATGTTGGAATACTGCCCTGCGGCCCAGTCTCCGAAGGGAGGGGATCATACTCTGCTTCAGTATGTCACAGTACATGTTGGCATTCATGGTTCCCTCAATGAACTGTAGCTCCCCAGTGCCGGCAGCACTCATGCAGCCCCAGACCATGACACTCCCACCATCATGCTTGACTGTAGGCAAGACACACTTGTCTTTGTACTCCTCACCTGGTTGCCACCACACATGCTTGACACCATCTGAACCAAATAAGTTAATCTTGGTCTCATCAGACCACAGGACATGGTTCCAGTAATCCATGTCCTTAGTCTTCTTATCTTCAGCAAGCTGTTTGTGAGCTTTCTTGTGCATCATCTTTAGAAGAGGCTTCCTTCTGGGACGACAGCCATGCAGACCAATTTGATGCAGTGTGCGGCGTATGGTCTGAGCACTGACAGGCTGACCCCCCCCCCACACCCCTTCAACCTCTGCAGCAATGCTGGCAGCACTCATATGTCTATTTCCCAAAGACCACCTCTGGATATGACGCTGAGCACGTGCACTCAACTTCTTTGGTCGACCATGGCGAGGCCTGTTCTGAATGGAACCTGTCCTGTTAAACCGCTGTATGGTCTTGGCCACCATGCTGCATCTCAGTTTCAGGGTCTTGGCAATCTTCTTCTAGCCTAGGCCATCTTTATGTAGAGCAACAATTCTTTTTTTCAGATCCTCAGAGAGTTCTTTGCCATGAGGTGCCATGCTGAACTTCCAGTGTCCAGTATGAGAGAGTGAGAGCGATAACACCAAATTTACCACACCTGCTCCCCATTCACACCCGAGACCTTATAACTCTAACGAGTCACATGACACCGGGAAGGGCAAATGGCTAATTGGGCCCAATTTGGACATTTTCACTTAGGGTGTACTCACTTTTGTTGCCAGCGGTTTAGACATTAATGGCTGTGTGTTGAGTTATTTTGAGGGGACAGCAAATTTACACTGTTATACAAGCTGTACACTCACTACTTTACATTGTAGCAAAGTGTCATTTCTTCAGTGTTGTCACATGAAAAGATAGAATAAAATATTTACAGAAATGTGAGGGGTGTACTTACTTTTGTTAGACCTCTATGAGAGTATCTCCGGTATAGGAATCCAGGGGCCAACTATAAGTAAAATATACCTTTTGTGGAGATGTTCCTTTCATGTTAGACTATAAATACCATTACTGCTAATCTAATAGGCGGGTCTGTCTGTCTTTGTCCCACCAGCTCCTGAAATTCGTCCCCGAAAAGAGCGACATCGACCTGCTAGAAGAACACAAGCATGAGATTGACCGCATGGCAAGAGCAGACCGATTCCTGTATGAGATGAGCAGGTGAGGCGGCAGATGGCGCTTGTAGCGGGGTTTTCTGCCCTGTCTGTGTATATATATATATGTATAATATGTATGTATATATATATATGTATGTGTGTGTGTATATATATATATATATATATATATATATATGTATATATATGTGTATATATATAAATATATATACTGTATATGTGTGTATATATATATATATACCACCACGTGCTCATGTATAGTGATTCCCTTACTGGAACGTGAGACCCCCTTTTAAGGAAGGTCAGACAGGCATGAAACATGGAGATAGCCAATAGGATAGGGTCCACTCTGACATCCGGCACCAGGTCCACCACTGTATTCCATCAACAGTAACGTATCCTCATATGCTCTTATTTCACAGGTAATAGATAATGATGTCCATTCCCCCTTAAGGGGGGAATGGACATCATTATCTTAAGAGCATATGAGGATACGTTACTGTTGATGGAATACAGTGGTGGACCTGGTTCCGGATGTCAGAGTGGACCCTATCCTATTGGCTATCTCCATGTTTCATGCCTGTCTGACCTTCCGTAAAAGGGGGTCTCACGTTCCGGTAAGGGAATCACTATACATGAGCACGTGGTGGTCTTCAGGATTGTGGTCTAATCTTATGGTGTTGGAATCTTTCTACATTCATTCCTGAATTTAGCACCTGGCCTCACGGACTTTTATGGACTTTGTTTAGTCTTTCTTCTGATGCATTCATTTGTTTAGAAGTGTTTGGCGCTGTACTATTAATTTTTACTATAAATATTAGTACCCAGTTATATTATGTACACCTAGGAAAGAATCCAGGACTTTTTAAAAGCAATCTAGTGAGCTGGCCAGAACCACCTCTGGAGGGAGTCTATTCCACATTTTCACAGCTCTTACTGTGAAGAAACTTTTCTGTATTTGGAGACTAAATCTGTTTTTCTCTTAGCAAAGAAACATCACAAATAGCAAAGACACATCCCAATCTAGCAAAGAGATGGCCCAATCCAGCAAAGAGACAGCCCAATCCGTCAAAGAGACATCTATATATGGAAAAGAGATGGCCCAATCCAGCAAAGAGACATCCCCATTTAGCAAAGAAAACACATACAAATGAACTTCTCTAGCCTGCAGATGGCGCTGTTCCCTCGCTCGGTTCACTCTCACAGAGAAAGAAATACGTTGTATACAATCATAGTCTAAATAAAAAAAATAATACATTAAATCCCACCTCCGGCCTTCTCTTCAGTGTTGCACAGGTATACAGGCTCCTCTCCTGTAGGGGGCGCTGGGCGGGTCAGTGCCCGAGCTTTAATCCTTAACTGCAGTGGAGGAAAGTGAGGTCACATCCTAAAACGGATACTCAGGGCTTCCCTTCAGTCTTGCACAGTTGTATCAGCTCCTCTCCTGGACTGAAATAGCTTTATTTGATTTCCCTGCACACTGTGAGCTTCTCACAATGTGCATTAGATTCTGGAAGAAATCGGTTGGAGCTCGCCTCATTTCCTGGCTGGAGGACGTCCAGCATCATCTAGCATTTTTATCCTCAGCCTTACTATCCCTGGCACACCCCAGGGTCTAAAACAAGATACAGTGCCTTGCGAAAGTATTCGGCCCCCTTGAACTTTGCGACCTTTTGCCACATTTCAGGCTTCAAACATAAAGATATAAAACTGTAATTTTTTGTGAAGAATCAACAACAAGTGGGACACAATCAGGAAGTGGAACGAAATTTATTGGATATTTCAAACTTTTTTAACAAATAAAAAACTGAAAAATTGGGTGTGCAAAATTATTCAGCCCCCTTAAGTTAATATTTTGTAGTGCCACCTTTTGCTGCGATTACAGCTGTAAGTCGCTTGGGGTATGTCTCTATCAGTTTTGCACATCGAGAGACTGAAATTTCTGCCCATTCCTCCTTGCAAAACAGCTCAAGCTCAGTGAGGTTGAATGGAGAGCGTTTATGAACAGCAGTTTTCAGTTCTTTCCACAGATTCTCGATTGGATTCAGGTCTGGACTTTGACTCGGCCATTCTAACACCTGGATATGTTTATTTGTGAACCATTCCATTGTAGATTTTGCTTTATGTTTTGGATCATTGTCTTGTTGGAAGACAAATCTCCGTCCCAGTCTCAGGTCTTTTGCAGACTCCATCAGGTTTTCTTCCAGAATGGTCCTGTATTTGGCTCCATCCATCTTCCCATCAATTTTAACCATCTTCCCCGTCCCTGCTGAAGAAAAGCAGGCCCAAACCATGATGCTGCCACCACCATGTTTGACAGTGGGGATGGTGTGTTCAGGGTGATGAGCTGTGTTGCTTTTATGCCAAACATAACGTTTTGCATTGTTGCCAAAAAGTTTGATTTTGGTTTCATCTGACCGGAGCTCCTTCTTCCACATGTTTGGTGTCTCCCAGGTGGCTTGTGGCAAACTTTAAATGACACTTTTTATGGATATCTTTAAGAAATGGCTTTCTTCTTGCCACTCTTCCATAAAGGCCAGATTTGCGCAGTATATGACTGATTGTTGTCCTATGGACAGAGTCTCCCACCTCAGCTGTAGATCTCTGCAGTTCATCCAGAGTGATCATGGGCCTCTTGGCTGCATCTCTGATCAGTCTTCTCCTTGTATGAGCTGAAAGTTTAGAGGGACGGCCAGGTCTTCGTAGATTTGCAGTGGTCTGATACTCCTTCCATTTCAATATTATCGCTTGCACAGTGCTCCTTGGGATGTTTAAAGCTTGGGAAATATTTTTGTATCCAAATCCGGCTTTAAACTTCTCCACAACAATATCTCGGACCTGCCTGGTGTGTTCCTTGTTCTTCATGATGCTCTCTGTGCTTTAAGTCTCGGTTTCCACTAGTGCGGCTACGAAGTCGTGCTACTTCTAGCACGACTTCGTAGCGAAAGTAAACTGCGGCTTCAGTGAGACTTGTCCCTCATATATAGAGGGAAGTCGCGCTCAAAAGTAGTACACGATTTACTTTTGAAGTCGCGGCAACTGAAGCCGCGGCAGTGGAAACGGACCTCATTGAAAACAATGGGTTTTTACTTGCTGTGCGACTTGACATGTGTCAAGTCGCACCGCAAGTCGCACTAGTGGAAACCGGGCCTAAACGGACCTCTGAGACTATCACAGTGCAGGTGCATTTATATGGAGACTTGATTACACACAGGTGGATTCTATTTATCATTATTAGTCATTTAGGTCAACATTGGATCATTCAGAGATCCTCACTGAACTTCTGGAGAGAGTTTGCTGCACTGAAAGTAAAGGGGGCTGAATAATTTTGCACGCCCAATTTTTCAGTTTTTTATTTGTTAACAAAGTTTGAAATATCCAATAAATTTCATTCCACTTCATGATTGTGTCCCACTTGTTGATTCTTCACAAAAAATTACAGTTTTATATCTTTATGTTTGAAGCCTGAAATGTGGCAAAAGGTCGCAAAGTTCAAGGGGGCTGAATACTTTCGCAAGGCACTGTATGTAATGAAAATGATAATAATAACAATATAAAGAAAATAAATAACAACATATTTGAAAATAATCTTTTATTTAAAAATGAATTAGCATGTTGATGAGGGGGAAGTGAATTTATAAACAAATTAAACTTAAACTTTAATTTAAAATGTAAAAGGTTTTCTCAGAAACTGATACAGCTTTTAACATTAACCAGTTCCCGACCTGCCGCCGCCTATTTACTATGGCAATGTGGCTCTCAACGTAAATCTACGTCGGTCGCGAGCAGGGAGCTAGGGGTCGAGCGCGCGCCGGCAGCGGGGAAGCCGATTCAGCGGCAGGCGGCTCTGATTGCTGCCTGACACCCGCGATCGCTCCCCGCTGAGAGAGAAGAACGGTCGGCTATTGTAAACACAGCTGACCGTTCTTCTCCCTGGAATGATCACAGAGCGCCTGTGATCCTTCTATATAGGATCACAGGTCTCTATGGTCATTTCACAAGCCCCGCCCCATACAGTTAGAAACACGCCCCTAGGTACAAATTTAACCCCTTGATCACCAATAGTATTAACCCCTTCCCTGCCAGTGTCATTATTACAGTAACAGTGCATATTTTTAGCACTGATTACTGTAGTAATGTCACTGGTCCCCCCAAAAGTGTAAAAAATTTCAGGGGTCTGATCTGTCCGCAGCAATGTCGCAGTCCCGCTAAAAATCGCAGATCGCCGCCATTACTAGTAAAAAAAAAAAAAAAAAAAACAATAAAAATGACATAAATCGTTCCCGTAGTTAGTAGACATGATAACTTTTGAGCAAAGCAATCAAAATACGCTTATTGCTTTTTTTTTTTTTTTTTTTTTTTTTTTTTTTTTTTACGAAAAATATGTAGCCGAAAACAAATTGGCCTAAAATGGTAAAAAATTAGATTTTTTTTTTTTTTTTTGAGAATTGTCGCTCTTTTTTTGTTTATAGCGCAAAAAATAAAAATCGCACAGGTGATCAAATACCACCAAAAGAAATCTCTGTTTGTGGGAAAAAAAGGACATCAATTTTATTTGGGTACAGCGTCGCACGACTGCGCAGTTGTCCGTTAAAATAACGCAGTGCCGAATCACAAAAAATGGCCTTAAGGGGGAAAATCTTCCGGTCCAGAACTGGTTAATTGGTTTGCGAGTGACAGACTTTTTTTAATGCATTTATCAAACAAACTACAGTGCCTTGCGAAAGTATTCACACCCCTTGATTTTCCACATTTTGTCATGTTACAACCAAAAATGTAAATGTATTTTATTGGGATTTTATGTGATAGACCGACACAAAGTGGCCATAATTGTGAAGTGGAAGGAAAATGATAAATTGTTTTTAAATATTTTTACAAATAAATCTGTGAAAAGTGTGGCTGCATTTGTATTCACCCCCCGGAGTCAATACTTTGTAGAACCGCCTTTCCCTGCAATTACAGCTGCAAGTCTTTTTGGGAATGTCTCTACCAGCTTTGCACATCTAGAGAGGACATTTTTGCCCATTCTTCTTTGCAAAATATCTCAAGCTCTGTCAGATTGGATGGAGAGCGTCTGTGAACAGCAATTTTCAAGTCTTGCCACAGATTCTCAATGAGATTTAGGTCTGGACTGTGGCTGGGCCATTCTAATACATGAATATGCTTTCATGTAAACCATTCCATTGTAGCTCTGGCTGTATCTTTAGGGTCGTTATCCCAATGAAATACATTTATGATTTTGGTTGTAACATGACAAAATGTGGAAAATTTCAAGTGGTATGAATACTTTTTCAAGGCGCTGTACATTATCAGTGAAAATTTTCAGTTTGTTTTAGCAGCTTAATAGCAGTATTCTGATATTGTAATACTTCCGTTCCCTTCTCCAGGATCGATCATTACCAGCAGCGGCTGCAGGCTTTGTTCTTCAAGAAGAAACTTCCAGAGAGGCTGGCGGAGGCCAAACCAAAGGTTGAAGGTGAGTGGAAAGAATTAGTAAGGAGAACCTGTCATTACAACACGCAGAACAAAACTATCCCTGTGCTGAGATCCCAGGTCTACACAGGTGCTTTGCTTATGAGGGGATCCCGCCATCTCTACCCTGTGTAATGAGATGTTCCCACCATTTGTGTCCTGAGTTCCTGGGTCTGTACACTTGCTGTGCCCATTATGAGGGGTTCCCACCATCCCTGTGGTGAGTTCCCAGGTCTGTACACCTGCTGTGCCCATTATGAGGGGTTCCCACCATCCCTGTGTTGAGTTCCTGGGTCTGTACACTTGCTGTGCCCATTATGAGGGGTTCCCACCATCCCTGTGCTGAGTTCCCGGGTCTGTACACCTGCTGTGCCCATTATGAGGGGTTCCCACCATCCCTGTGTTGAGTTCCTGGGTCTGTACACTTGCTGTGCCCATTATGAGGACTTCCCACCATCCCTGTGCTGAGTTCCTGGGTCTGTACACCTGCTGTGGCCATTATGAGGGGTTTCCACCATCCCTGTGCTGAGTTCCTGGGTCTGTACACCTACTGTACCCATTATGAGAGGTTAATTTTGTTTATTGAAAAATCTTACAAACAACAACTTATATACAATAAAACCATAATAAATAAATTAATAAATAACATATTTACAAAATAATTAAATATAACTATACAAAACCAAAAACCAAACAAGAACATAATAAATAAACCAAATTGCGCACAGCATAAACCCTACGAGAGAGCCAGACTAAGGAACATCACCGTCACCATGCATGGAGCCTTTTATCAAAAATATATTTTATCTGAAAATCTAGGGGAGTGAAGCAAGGACAGAAAGAAAAGCCGCACACCCCGAGATCAACAGGCAGCAGCTACAGAGTCCTGATATTCCTCCACGCCTTTATCCAGGCCTCCTGCTGCCACCTGTCTTTCTCAAGACCCCGAATCTTCCCAACCTCACCCAGAATGTTCTGCACCACCACCTCAACAGGGAGGATTTTACTCCGTAAGGATACCTGGCACCGTGCACTCCACGTGAAATAACGGACTACTACACTAACTAAAAAAAGTGTTTCCAAATCATAATCCCGGCGAGTCTGGAATGCCCCATACACCCACTCTGCATAACTCATATGGGGGAGGAAGGGTACACTCAGAGCCCTCCCTACCCTCTTGTACACCTCTATATTAAAAGGGCACTGAAGCAAAAAATGATCCATGGACTCCACCGCACCTCCACACTCTACTCTCGGGCAGCCACGATCACTCACAGAGAGAAACTTCAGGTTGCCCTTCACATATAGTTTTCCATGGAAAGCGAGCCAAGCCTGATCCCTAAACTTCATTGGGATTCTCTCCAAATTAATCAAACGCAAACCCTCCCCCAAAACTAGGCTTGGGCAATCCCTTAAGGCCAGTGGTTCGCAAAAAACAGAGCTCATGATCCGCTTCTCAAGAAGTTTCCTTGGAAGAGATCTGATCTCCCCTGCCGTTACTTGCCACTGCCGAAGTATTTTCAAACACGGGGCAACATAAGTCGGGAGCTTATCATGCTTGACCCTCAGGCTTTTCACTGGCCCACCATTTTCCCAGTTTCGCAGAAAGGGCCTAAACCAGGACTGGAAAATACCAACCCACCCAGGCGGTCTCTCTGCCAACATGTTACCAAGGTTGTACTTTACAAACATCAGAGAGAAAAAGACTACAGGGTTGATCATTCCTAGACCACCCTCCCGCCTAGGAAGATAAGTCACACTCCTTTTGACAAGGTTTATTCTGTTTCCCCATAACAGCTGGAAGAAACAACTATAGATCCTGGTATAGAGAGACACTGGCAAAATGCAGACAAAACTGACATACAGAAAAATTGGAATCAGGTAACCTTTGATCAGATCAACCTTTTCCCTTAAGGAAAACCGCCAACTTTTCCAGCTCGCCACCTTGGCATTGGCATTCTCCAGCCTGCTCACCCAATTTGCATGACCATAGTCACCTGGGCCAAATTCAATGCCTAGAACTCTAATTTTTTGTTGGGGCTCCGGGAAGTCATCCGGGAGAACAAAGCTCTCACCTTCCACGCCCATCCAGAAAGCTTCACACTTGTCCTGGTTGACCTTTGAACCTGATGCTTCCGCATACTGCCTTGTCACTGAGACCACCTCCTGCGCTTCCCCAGTCCCAGAGACAAAAACAGAAACGTCATCAGCATAAGCCACAACCTTCAAAGGAGGCTCACCAGCGATGCCCAAAGGTACCCCACACAATGGTCCACTCTCTAGCCTTCTAATGAAGGGGTCGATTGCAAACGCATATAGCAGAGGACTCAAAGGACACCCCTGACGCACACCTGAGCCAACCACAAAGGGCTGCCCAACCCAACCATTAACCAGAGGAAAGCTTTCAGCCCCTTTGTACAAAATCTTGAGCCAATCAATGAAACCCCCCTCCAGGCCATACTTGCCAAGAAGGAGCCATAGGTACTCATGATTAACCCTATCAAAGGCCTTAGCCTGATCCAATGTCAGCAGATATTTACCCCAACCAGCAGCCCTACAACGCTCCAAGGCCTCCCGGACAGCTAACACAGCTGAGAAAGTGCTTCTACCCTGGATTGCGCAGTGCTGGTGATGGGATAACAAATCGCCTGCCACTGATGATAATCGCCAGAAAAAAATCTTTGCCAGTATCTTTCTATCGACATTAAGAAGGCTAATGGGGCGCCAATTCTCAATCATCGAAGGATCTTTGCCCTTTGACAGAAGAACCACTGCAGATTGCCTCATGGAAGGAGGGAGAGAACCCTCATGCAAACAGCCATTAAAAACCTCCGCAAGGTGTGAAGCCAGGATCTTCTTAAAACATTTATAAAATTCGGCTGTCAAACCATCTGGCCCTGGCGTTTTCCTGATGGCTAGTTTATCAATAGCCTGGATCACCTCATCTGCAGTGATTTCATCTGTCAAATTCATCAAAGGAACAATATTTTCCAGACCTGGCGTAGAGTCCAAAAAACTCAACATCCCTGTCCGATCAAGGTTCTTTCCTCCCAGGAGATCAGCATAGTATGACCTGACGACCTCCAGGATCCCTGACCTAGACTTCGTCAGAGAGCCCGTACTGTCCTTCAGGCCATTGACCGTCTTAACTGCTACGCTCTGTTTACAATTCTGGTAAGGGTCAGGCGAATGGTATTTCCCATAGTCCCTTTCCTGAACCAAAGAGGCGTGCCGGTCATATTGATGGGTCCTCAGGAGGAGCTTCACCTCAGAGATCGCCCCAGAATCTCCTCCATTCGATACAAGGCGGTCAAGTTTCCTCCGCAAACGCTGGTAGGTGATATACTTATCTTGCTGTCTCTTTCTCCCTATGGCCTTGAAAAGCCTAACAGTCCGCTGTTTTATAAGCTCCCACCATTCTGACTTACTGTTGCAAAAGTCTAGGATAGTTACCTGTGCCTGAAAAAATTCCTCAAAGGATTGTCTTACTTCCTCGTCATCCAGGAGGGCCGAATTCAATCTCCAGATACCCCTCCCCCTAGGTGGCACGCCTGAGGCATTCAGAGTCAAATATAGAATACAGTGATCAGAAAACTCCACTGCCCGACAAACAGGTGCCGAAAAAGCAGAGTCCTCCTTTAAAAAAAACCTATCTATCCTACTCTGACTATTACCTCGCTGAAAAGTGAACCCCGTGCTGTCTGGGCAGCGCTTAATGTGCACATCTACCAGACCTGCTTCCCTAACCATGGCATTCAGGAAAAGGCTGTCATAGCCCAGCTTATCTCTGAAACCTCTCCTGTCTTTAGGCCTAGTAATGGTGTTGAAGTCACCTCCAAAGATAACCTGCTGAGCCGTAAAAAGAAAAGGCTTAATCTTTGTAAAGAGGCATTTCCTGTCCCATTTTGTCTGGGGACCATAGATGTTAATCAGGCGCAGGTCCTGCCCCCTCACAGAGACATCCAAAATCATGCATCTCCCAATCTCTACCTCAATTACCCGTCGGCATGTTACCATACCAGAAAAAAGGACCGCAACCCCGCTGTAAGGCTCGGCCGCAAGAGACCAAAAGGAGGGACCACGCTTCCACTCCTTCTTTGCCAGATGTATATCAGCCAGATTACTGAGATGGGTCTCTTGCAAAAACAAAATGTCAGCATCAAACTCGCTGAGCAAAAATAAGGCCATATGACGAGCACTCACTGATTTTAAGCTGGCAACATTAATGGTTGCCACTTTTAACGGAGTGGGAACTGCCATTAGGATAATTGAGGCAGCCGTTTCTTAGCCTGACTACTCTCTCTTCCTGGAGAACCAGTGCGCTTCAATGCACCCTGGGACTCATCATCCATAGAAGACGCCGTACTCAACGAGTCCCATTCATCGTCATCATCTGACAGGACCCCAAACTTATTTTTCAAGGGCAAAACCTTAGGACTTTGGGCAACTGAACACCTTTTTTTTTTTCTTTTGCCCTTCTTCCTTTTCTCCTCCAACCATTCCACATCATCCTTGGACAAACTGCAAATTACAGTCTCCCCACTCTTAGCCTCCCCTTCACCCCCACTCTCCCTTACCTTATCTGCCACCAGGCCAGCCTCTTCACCATTTTCCCCACTCCTCTGCATCCCCTGGTCCCCAATAGAAGCCCTGAAATGTCGAGGGGGTGGGACTGGCACTGCACTTGATGCCCCTGCATCAGCACCTCTTGCGGCCTCTGCAATTTTGGAGGACATAGACACAGAAGGATTGGACACATTCTCGGTAACTGATACATGCAAACGCACAGACTGGGGCACCACAGATTTGGAAGACACTGACACACTGGGAATTGGCACAGACTGGGAAATCACAGACTGGGAAGACACAGGCACACTAGGCAAACGCACAGACTGGGAAGACACAGGCACACTAGGCAAACGCACAGACTGGGAAGACACATGCACACTGGGCATTGGCACAGACTCAGAGGGAATCGCAGGCACCCTAGCTGCTGAGCTCTGAGCATCCTCCATGTCCAGGCGGAAGAACTCTCTCATGAGCTCAGGCTGGTTATGCATTGCCTCGGGACACTGGCTATAAGGATGCCCAACCGAATTGCACAAGTTGCACCTTATAATGTTGCAATCCTTTGCCAAATGCCCTAAATCCTGACACAGAGAGCATTTCATCACTGGACAGGAGGATGCAAAGTGCCCTTTATCCCCACATTTATTACACAGTTTTGGCTGGCCTGGATAAAAGATGGTCAGCCTGTCCCTTCCCAGGAAAGCTGAGGATGGCAGATGCTGGATGACATTATCAATAACCCTCAGTTTTAGCTGCACAGACCATCCCCCCGTCCATATTCCTCGGTCATCCATAATTTTGTGTAAGGGGCTCAGGATGTCTCCATATCTCCTCAGCCATACAAATAAATCCCCTTGTGGTATGGACTCATTGCGCACAAGAATCGTCACCATTTTAATAAGTGGCTGACGTGACACAACTTTGGGGATGAGCCCTCTCCAGTCCGGCAGGCTCCTACACACATGCTCATATTTCTCCCAAAATATGTCCAAAGACTCCGGACGGATAAAGGACAAATCATACTCATAGGAGCCGGTCGGACTGATCAGGGCGAAGATATCTTCGGGTCTAAACCCCATCTGCAGAATCTTATCAACCACAGCTCTCCTATATGGGGGAATACCTTCGCCTTCCCATCTGAGCTGAACCACATTCCTCCTTTTAAATAGTGAGGAAGATAAACCATTTCCATGCTCCCCCCTACCAGATCCTGTAGCAGCACCAGCATAGGTTTTCCTCCCAGACATACCAGTAATTACAGCATTGTCCTTAGACACAACCACACCTGCTGACAAGGAGCCTGAATCAACCCTTGCAGTCTTTGGAGCAGCAGAGACAAGACCCACCCCCTCCCCCTTCTCTAAGCACTCAGCTGCTTTCCTGGGTTCAATCACAGTTTTTTTTACTGCAGAATCCCCAACAGTTGTAGCACTACTGCTCCCAGCATCTCCTGCACCATTTTCAGGAACAACAGCTTTATCTGGGTCAGGAAAAGCCTTTGCAATGTCCGTGGTGCTCCTCTCTGCAGACACTTCAACCAAAAGCTCAAAGTTATTTTCAGTTTTCCCACCAATCGCATTTAAAGTTTTTTTAGCAGGTGCATCAGGTTGCACTGCATGCTGCACATTGTCTATGGGTGTGGGCTGACAGCCCATAGCACTACAACCCTCAGCAAGCACATTGTCATTAAAGTTCACATCACCACCTTGCACACACACTGTACCTGCTTGCTGTGTTACCTCTGCAGTGTCATGGCTGATGGTGGGATCAAACTTCCTCCTGGATGTTGCAGGCTTAATGGTGAATGTTCCTCTCTCCACAGGTCTCTCTTTCATAGGGCGAGGAACGGTATCCATCTCCTCATCTGAGGAATCCACAGAAAAATGTAACTTTCTTCCATCCAGAGGGGTTTCCAGCTCAGCGATGAACTCCAACATGCCAGTACCCCCCTCAACCTCCTGCTCAGATGTTCCACATTGCTGCTGCAGAGGGAGGGAGACAGAGGCCTCCGCCATTGGGGGCTCAGCAGATGTCTGAGGTGTTGAAGAGCTGGGCTCATCCTCCGGGCCCACTTTCTCACTCTCTGCTGACTCTGTCGGTACCTGCATCTCTTCACTGGCTGGGTCACTCTCCATGCTGGAAACGGTTCCTCTCCTCATACGGCTGAAACGTTCCTCATTCCTGTATTTTTCCTTAAAAGCTCCGCTACTTTCCTTCAGAGAGCTCACCAACTCTTTCTGCTTCCTCAAAGCTTGCTCCAAGTCCTTTAATTCAGGCCTCAGAGCCGGTCTCTTCTTACTGTACAGTTTGGCACAATACAACTTTTTCTTTTTAAATTCAGTTTTTAAAGCTGCCAATTTCTCCTCCTCTTTCTCAATCCTTGTCAGCTTGTCCACAATCCTCCGTCTAAAGGTAGATAGGGATTCACCCCTCCTTGGGCCGCGCTCCATGTCTTCCATAGGCTGAGGCCTAGTCTCAGGCCTATCCAGGGGGCCCCCGCCGGGGTCCTCCCCAGGATCCAGCATCCCTCCTGGGGCAGAGAAACAACTCTAGCCCCTGGCTTCTGGAAGCACACGAGCTAAGGAATCAGCAACCTCACACCTCGCTGTCAGGGAGTGGAATGGCAGTTTCCCACCATCCCTGTGTTGAGTTCCTGGGTCTGTACACTTGCTGTGCCCATTATGAGGACTTCCTGCCATCCCTGTGCTGAGTTCCTTGGTCTGTACACTTGCTGTGCCCATTATGAGGGGTTCCCACCATCCCTGTGCTGAGTTCCTTGGTCTGTACACCTGCTGTGCCCATTATGAGGGGTTCCCACCATCCCTGTGCTGAGTTCCCGGGTCTGTACACCTGCTGTGCCCATTATGAGGACTTCCTGCCATCCCTCTGCTGAGTTCCCGGGTCTGTACACCTGCTGTGCCCATTATGAGGGGTTCCCACCATCCCTGTGCTGAGTTCCTGGGTCTGTACACCTGCTGTGGCCATTATGAGGGGTTTCCACCATCCCTGTGCTGAGTTTCTGGGTCTGTACACCTACTGTACCCATTATGAGAGGTTCTCACCATTCCTGCTGGATTTTGATTTATTTTATATTATGTAGAATTTAAAAGAAGGAGCTGGGAACACCCAAAAATTGGCAAAACTCCCAAGTGTTGAAGGACATTGTTGTTGGAGTCGGGCATGGCTGGGAGACCCCACTCTGAGTTCCCAGGATATATATCTTGGGTTTCACAGCCTGTCTATAATTGGAACCTCAATTTTGCTATACTGGCCTTCTGACCCTAATTAATAAACTTTGTTTTTGCTTCCAAGCTCTTCTCTTGGCGTGTAAGGAACTGACCCGGAGTAAGCGGTTAAAGCAGCTTCTGGAGGTGGTCCTGGCGTTCGGGAACTACATGAACAAAGGACAGCGAGGAAACGCCTTTGGATTTAAAGTCGCAAGCTTGAATAAAATCATTGACACCA
This sequence comes from Pelophylax lessonae, assembly GCF_965119305.1. Lineage (NCBI taxonomy): Eukaryota > Metazoa > Chordata > Amphibia > Anura > Ranidae > Pelophylax > Pelophylax lessonae. The sequence continues at coordinate 675,664,113 of NC_138770.1, read as the reverse complement.
AGTCCAGTATAGACAGGTGAGCAAAATGAATTTCCTTCAATTGAATGTTGAGTAGAGATGAGCGCCATTCGTCATTTCATGGCGCTGCTTATTTTATTCCTTTATATCACAATGTCATAACAATATAGTGGGATTTATTGTACATCAAGCAGTACAGACATTAACGTTGCTAAATGCCGAAATAAGAGAAGTTAACCACACATACAGGCTACTTCCGGTCCGGTCCGAGAGAAGTAGCAAAGCACATTGGCTGTGATTTTTAGATTGAGCTTTTTCAGAATTATAAACCCCATTTTGGCCAATAGAGGGAGCTGCCGATCTGGGGAAATAATAGTATTAGAGAAAATATAGGGAAAATTTGAGCTTAAGCCCCCGTTCACACTAAGGCGACCTGTGAGGCGACCTGGTCGCCTCACAGGTCGCCGCAGGTCGCCTTCCATAGGGAAGCTGTGGACCCGTTCTAATAGGAGCGACACAAGTCGCTTCGACTTAGAAAAAGGGTCCGGAGCTTCTTTGGGGCGACCAGGAGGCGACCGCCATAGACTTCAATTTTATGAAGTCCGTGGCGGCCGCTCCGAGGTCGCGGCGCGCTGCTCGCACCGTGACCTCGGAGGTCGCCCCTCGAAGTAGCATCACCTGCATGTGAACGGGGACTCAACAATGTTTGTTTAAAAAAACATGTAACTTTGTATCTCTCTATCTCCCATCTGAACAATGTTTATAAACAACCTCACTATGTTCTCTATGTGCCGGCTCACACTGAAGCGGCACGACTTCGGGGGCGACCTGTGAAGTCGCGTGCACCGCGACTTCGGCGCGACTTGCACGGACTTCATAAAATTAATATCTATGCAGGTCAACCCGAAGTAGTACAGGACCCTTTTTCTAAGTCGGAGCGACTTGTGTCGCTCCTATTAGAACCGTTCCCGTACCACACAATGGACCGCGACGGTGCACGACTTGTCAGGCTGACCAAGTCGCCTGACAAGTCGTACTAGTGTGAACCGATGTTCTAAAATTTCATCGGACCCATGAAAATTCCGGACCCTCGTCACTACCGGTGACGCTACGTCACCACCAGCTGGTGCGAGCCCTGGTGCGCATGCGCACAAGACGTTTTCCTGGTCTGATTAAATTTTAAGACTTTGCGAACAGCTGACTGAGAGGAGGAGGGGCTGAGGTGGGACAAACACACCGCCTCGGGAAAATTTTACAACACCGCCACATCACATTTCCACCATTCATTTCCAACGGACAGTCCCCTCTAAGTCAGCTCTGCAACATGTTCCTTGCTCGATGACGCGGCGGTGTTGTAAAATTTTCCCACGGCAGTGTGTGCCTCTGCCTCAGCCCCTCCTCTTCTCAGTCAGCTGTTCGCAAAGTCTTAAAATTTCATCGGACCTGGAAAATGTCCGGGCACATGCGCACCAGGGCTCGCAACAGCTGTCGCACCAGCTGGTGGTGACATAGCGTCACCGGAAGTGACGAGGGTCCGGAATTTTCACGGGTCCGATTAAATTTTAGAACACCGGCACTATATCTCTCATCTGAACAATGTTTATAAACAGTGTTACTTTGTATCTCTCTATCTCCTCTCTCTTCAGTTTTTATAAACAATGTTACTTTGTATTTCTCTATCTCCTGCCTGAACAATGTTTATAAACACATTTACTATGTATCTCTCTATCTCCTGTCTAATTAATGTTCATAAACAATGTTATATTCTTTCTTTCTCTCCCATCTGAACAATGTTTATAAACATTGTATTTTGCATCTCTCAATCTCCTCTCTGAACAATGTTCAACCACTTGCTGAACGGCTCACAACAATTCTACTGTGAGCTGGAAGCAGCTGAAGGCTCAGTGACATACTGGTATGTCGCTTGGCACATGTGCACTGGCGCGCCCCCTGGGGTGAACCTATGACCACTGTGTCCAGTTAATGGTGACTGGATAGTAGCGATTGGTACCCAGCAGCTGGGAGCAGCAGGGGTATCATTTGATTGCTATGATTGGTTATATTAGATTGTAAGCTCTTTTGAGCAGGGCCCCCATAACCCTCTTTTATTTTGTTGCTTTGTATTTTAACTGTAATGTCTCCCCTTTTATATTGTAAAGCACTGAATAAACTGTTGGTGCTAGATAAATCCTGTATTATAATAATAATAATAATAATAAAAATAAAAATAATAGCAATCACATGATTACAATGTCAACAAATCTTCCATTCCATTCATTACTGTTTTCCTTACTGTTGTGATTGGGCCACAGCTATCACTTGGTACCTGGGCCAATCACAGCACCCTGTACCATGTGATTAGCTGTAGCCATTCACAGATCACAATAGTAATCAAGCTGTCATGAATGGCTTCCATTCCAACAAATTTACGTAAAAATTATTTCATTTTTGTTTTCTTTTAACATACTGTCACCAGTCGGTATCCCTGATCACCACCACACCAGTCAGATGATGAGGCTGTACTGCACTGGCGACAGTATGTAGAAATTGTGTAAAAAAAAATGTTTTCTTTATTTGTTAATTTTCTAAAAAATTGTGACAAAAAAATTACAACTTCAAAAAACACGCCATGCCTTTTACCAAATACCTTGGACTGTCTACTTTCCAAAAAGGCCTCAAGAAATGAGAAAGGCAATCAGTACATCAGGAGTGATCTATTTTCATATACAGTATCTCACAAAAGTGAGTACACCCCTCACATTTTTGTAAATATTTTATTCTATCTTTTCATGTGACAACACTGAAGAAATGACACTTTGCTACAATGTAAAGTAGTGAGTGTACAGCTTGTATAACAGTGTAAATTTACTGTCCCCTCAAAATAACTCAACACACAGCCAATAATGTCTAAACCGCTGGCAACAAAAGTGAGTACACCCCTATGTGAAAGTGTCCAGACTGGGCCCAAAGTGTCAATATTTTGTGTGGCCACCATTATTTTCCAGCACTGCCTTAACCCTCTTGGGCATGGAGTTCACCAGAGCTTCACAGGTTGCCACTGGAGTCCTCTTCCCCTCCTCCATGATGACATCACAGAGCTGGTGGATGTTAGAGGCCTTGCGCTCCTCCACCTTCTGTTTGAGGATGCCCCACAGATGTTCAATAGGGTTTAGGTCTGGAGACATGCTTGGCCAGTCCATCACCTTTACCCTCAGCTTCTTCTTTTTTTTTTTAAATCAGAAAAGGTTTATTGAGAAACAAAACACAGTACAGAAAATAGAAAACATTGGCATAGAAACGTGGCTATATAGGCAGGATATCAATGAGCAATTCTGTACCAAGGGTAATGACAAGTAACAGAAAACCAAGAAAACCGAGTAAAACAGACCAACAATCTCTAGATCATAACCATCTCTTCCCAATTTGGCAGTCTCTGCCCCCGGCTGCGCCCTCCCCCAGCTCCATGACTGGTAGAAGAACAGTCAGCTGTGATCACACATAGTAAATAGAGGAGTCCACTGCCCACCAAGAAAGAGTATGGAACCATACACCCGCTGCCGGGAATATCCAGACACACCATTCACCTGGCAATCTACCCTCAGCTTCTTTAGCAAGGCAGTGGTTGTCTTGGAGGTGTTTGGGGTCGTTGTCATGTTAGAATATTTCCCTGTGGCCCAGTCTCTGAAGGGAGGGGATCATGCTCTGCTTCAGTATGTCACAGTACATGTTGGCATTCATGGTTCCCTCAATGAACTGTAGATCCCCAGTGCTGGCAGCACTCATGCAGCCCCAGACCATGACACTCCCACCAACATGCTTGACTGTAGGCAAGACACAATTATCTTTGTACTCCTCACCTGGTTGCCGCCACCCACGCTTGACACCATCTGAACCAAATAAGTTTATCTTGGTCTCATCAGACCACAGGACATGGTTCCAGTAATCCATGTCCTTAGTCTGCTTGTCTTCAGCAAACTGTTTTCAGGCTTTCTTGTCCATCATCTTTAGAAGAGGCTTCCTTATGGGACGACAGCCATGCAGACCAATTTGATGCAGTGTGCGGCGTATGGTCTGAGCACTGACAGGCTGACCCCCCACCCCTTCAACCTCTGCAGCAATGCTGGCAGCACTCATTCGTCTATTTCCCAAGGACAACCTCTGGATATGACGCTGAGCACATGCACTCAGCTTCTTTGGACAACCATGGCGAGGCCTGTTCTGAGTGGAACCTGTTCTGTTAAACCGCTGTATTGGCCACCGTGCTGCAGCTCAGTTTCATGATCTTGGCAATCTTCTTATAGCCTAGGCCATCTTTATGTAGAGCAACAATTCTTTTTTTTCAGATCCTCAGAGTCATGAGGTGCCATGTTGAACTTCCAGTGACCAGTATGGGAGAGTGAGAGCGATAACACCAAATTTAGCACAACTGCTCCCCATTCACATCTGTGACCTTGGAACACTAGCGAGTCACATGACACCGGGGAGGGAAAATGGCTAATTGGGCCCAATTTGGACATTTTCACTTAGGGGTGTATTCACTTTTGTTGCCAGCGGTTTAGACATTAATGGCTGTGTGTTGAGTTATTTTGAGGGGACAGCAAATTTACACTGTTATACAAGCTGTACACTCACTACTTTACATTGTAGGAAAGTGTCATTTCTTCAGTGTTGTCACATGAAAAGATAGAATAAAATATTTACAAAAATGTGAAGGGTGTACTTACTTTTGTGAGATACTGTTTATACCATTGTTTGTGGACTCTATAACTTTCCTACAGACTAAACAAAATACACTGATTTGGTTTATTTTTACCAAAAAAAAAAAAAAAAAAATGTAGCAGAAAACATTTTTGCCTATATTTATGAAGAAAGATTGTTTGCAAAATTTTATAACAGAAACTCTATCTCTTGTGTGAACAATGTTTATAAACAGTGTTACGTTTATCTCTTTATCTCCTGTCTGAACAGAAGACATTTTCAGGTTTTGTTTGTAATCTCCAGTGAGGAACCATTGTTTGTGTTTCAGGAACATCACCCTCCTACATTACCTAATTATGATTTTTGAAAGGACCTATCCGGATATCCTCAACATCCAGAATGAGTTGCAGCACCTTCCAGAGGCCGCCAAAGTCAAGTGCGTAATTTCGCTGTTGTTTTTCCCGCTTAGCCCTTCTGTCTGTGTCTGATATAAAATAAGTCAATAGGTTTAAATGACTCAACTATAGCACAAGGGTCGTATTTTTAGCCATGTGACTGTCATTTTCAAATCTCATTGGGTTTTGCGTATTCACTATGCACCGGTATCTAAGCTATCCAGGTGCAAGACATTTGTGAAACAGTCATTAGTAAATAGCAATACGTGCTGAGCATATGAGAGAGAGTACCTAAGCTTTTGTAGCAGAATGATGGATAGATCCAAATAAGTCTTTTTATGAAATATTACTCTTGACTTTTCTTATAAAAGTCAGTCTTAGCCCCACCCCCTACTGAGGCTGCTGGTCCAAGTGATGACATGTACAAAGAGAAATGGGCGTCCGCAGAACTTTTTCCAGGGGGGCCATAATTTTAAGGTCAACCATGCTCGGCCCCTTTTCAACAATGTCATGAAGGAGAGGGGCTTAGTCCTTATACTTATTTTGAGTGTTTATTTTTAAAGGGCAAATGGCAGCATTTATTTTTAAAGTGTTTGTTAAGCTAAAAAAAAATAAAATAAATTGATCCTGTTCCCTTAAATCATGTTATACAGCGCAGTGCTTTGCTGTGTAATTTGGCCCCTTCTATCACCTAAAATACCTGGCTGATCCTGCCTGGCTATGTCCTCCCCTCTGTAAACTGACCACGGTATACCATGGCTGCTGAGCCCTGACACTGTGGTCAGTTTACGTGTCTCCATCATCCGCAGCTCTCCTGTCCTTTCTTCCCCCTCCCTCCATGCCTGTCTGCTCCTGTTTCAGTGCCCGCCCCCTCCCCTCCTGCTTCTGTAGTTTCATTTAAAGTATGGGTGTACAACCTTTTGGCTTCTCTGGGCCACATTGATTGTAGAGAAATTTTCTCGGGCCGCATATAAAGTAATAAAATTCTGGCGCGCCCTTCCCGCGCCGCCGCGCTGCCACACCCCTGCACTAATTTAACACAACTAGAGGATGATCAAATGAAATGAAATCAGTATACAGAGGTTTACTTCTTCTGAGAGACAATAAAGGAACACTCTAACCACCATGATCACTTCAGTGGTCATGGTGGTAGGAGTCATAAACACTGCACATGCTCCCCTCCCCTCTGAGGCAGCCTCTGCCTACCGTTAGTTGGAAGCTGCTGTGGCCGTGCCCCCGACCCGACTTCCTTCCTCCCCAGCAAAAAAAAAAAAATTGTCAGGGGGCAGTGGGCCATATTGCCTGCGGTTCTGGGCCACATGCAGCCCTCGGGCTGCAGGTTGGATATGCCTGATTTAAAGTTTCATATCCTGGCTACAGTCTGTTTAATAATCCTGTGTGCCCCCGTGTCTGTGTTTTACAAAAAGTTTTCAGAGCGCCAATCACCGCTCACGTGACCCGCCGCCTTTCTCCTCCTCTCCCCCTCCCCTCCTCCTCCCCTCCCCCTGACGTCAGCAAGGAATACTCGGCCCCGCCCAGACGGGGAAAGGAGAGAGCTAACGGGACACATGAGCGGCGCTCTGCGCTATAAAAATTGGTAAAGAACGGCTTATAATTTTACAGCCACTTTAAAGGGGAGGTTGGGATTCTGGGGGGGGGGGCATTTGCCCCCCCCCCCGTCCCCATCCCCTTGCCCCTACCTGCGGACGCCCATGCAAAGAGAGGTACTAGAGCATGGCCAGCCTCGAAACTGCAATGGGGAATAGCGATGTCACCTTCCTGGCTATTCAGTGTGGTGGGAGCGTGTAATCCTGTTGCTGGCTGAAGAGAAAATAAAAAAGGGTCAGTAGCTAAAACAGCAACATTGAAACAATTCCTATCCTGAATAAAATTCTCATATTTAATAATACCTGTAAAGATAGAACATTTCTAATTTGCTGCTGATTCCCTGTCTGCCGTGTCACCAAGCCCCTACCAGAGCCTGGCACACAGCTGTTGCGTCCTTGATAAGTCTAGCAATTATATGTGACATTATATATTAATATTAATTATATATTGTGCTGTGTAAAGTATAACCAGATATGATGTATATAGATCGGTGTATATATATTCGTGATGTCCTATCTGTGGTGTAAAAAGATAACGCTCTTCTAAAAAACATGAATCATTACATAAATATATCCCATAAGGCTACATTCACACCTGAGCGTAGCGTTTTCGCGCGTTTTTTACCGCGATTTTACCGCAATTTTTACCGCGATTTACAGGCGTTTTTTGTGCAGGCGTTTTTTGATTGAATAGATATCAATGGAAAACGCCTGTAATCTGCCCAAAAAGAAGCTCATGTACTTTTTTGAGCGTTGGGCGTTTTGTATACAGCGTCAAAACGCTCAGATGTGAACAGGGGCCATTGAAATGAATAGGATTTGTCTTGTTGGGCGTTTTGAGAGCTGATCCTAGAGCAGAAAAACTCCCCAAAAACGCCCCAAAACGCCTAGATGTGAACGGAGCCTAAATAAAACTGAGGTTTCCCATTAAATTGATGAATTAAATATAAGTATACATTGAGGTGTAGCATATAAAATTTGGCAAATAAAATAAATAAAAAAAATAGTGCATGACATATATCAATGAACCTATATGGAAAAAAAAAAAAATATATATATATATATACTGTGTGTATGTGTATATATATATATATATATATATATATATATATATATATATATATATATATATATATATATATATATATATATATATATATATATTTTTTTTTTTTTTTTTTTTTTTTTTTTTTTTTTTCACTTATGAGCTATATATAGGTTCATTGATATAAGTCATGCACTATTTATTTTATTAGCCAAATTGTATATGCTACACCTCAATGTATACTTATATTTAATTCATCAATTTAATGGGAAACCTTAGTTTTATTTATGGGATATATTTATGTAATGATTCATGTTTTTTAGAAGAGTGTTATCTTTTTACACCACAGTTAGGACATCACGAATATAGATACATTGATCCATATACATCATATTTGGTTATACTTTGCGTAGCACAATATATAATTAATATTAATATATAATGTCACATATCATTGCTAGACTTATCAAGGACGCAACAGCTGTGTGCCAGGCTCTGGTTTTTAGGGGCTTGGTGACACGGCAGACAGGAAATCAGCAGCAAATTAGAAAGGTTCTATCTTTACAGGTATTATTAAATATGAGAATTTTATTCAGGATAGGAATTGTTTCAATGTTGCTGTTTTAGCTACTGACCGTTTTTTATTTTCTCTTCAGACAGTCAGTGTAATGATTCATGTTTTTTAGAAGAGCGTTATCTTTTTACACCACAGTTAGGACATCATGAATATAGATACACTGATCCATATACATCATATCTGGTTATACTTTGCGCAGCACAATATATAATGATATTTTTTTCATTTACACTTACCGTAAGGGGGAGTGATTAGTGCAAGCGGCATCACCTTCTTTGTTATACATAGTAGCTCGCAGATTATTTATTACATTATATATTAATACTAATTGGTGATCATCTTCTGTCTTCAGCTTAGTGGAGTTGGAGAAAGAAGTTCACAACATTAAGAATGGACTGAGGGCTGTAGAGTCCGTGAGTATTCAATTTTCCTATCCGTAAGGGAATGGGCATCTTGCATAGAGGACTGTTGGTATGAGTATGCTATTGTATGGTTTTGTTGTATGGGCCTCTGATTGTATGGGTATGTTATTGTATGGGCATCTAATTGTATGGGATTTCTTTCATTTCCATCCTTAATCCTGTTTTATCTACTTTAACCCTTGAACTTGTACACCCCCTATGGACCAGAGCAATACAGTGTTCGATACACAGTGGTAATATCAAATTGTTGACCAGGATGACCATGAGCTCTCAAGACAATGGATCTACCCACAGATGAGGGAGTGCAGTGGAGATCTGTAACTAGCAACAGTATGATCTTCTGTATCTGACCTCCATAGTGTGGCCCCTTCCCACCCTTGGACACCATAACATCCTTGTGGGCTACTATGGCCATAGTTCCACCATTGTTCGAAAGGACAGAAAGGAAAACCCTTTTAGAACAAGCACTAAATTGGTAAACCTAGAGTTCCCTCCAAAGTCTTTCTTGTACAAAAGTTTTTATTTTATGAAAAGGCATAAACATACATCAAAACAAGGTATATGTGTACAGTATGAGAAAGAAATGGAACGCAGAAAACAGGTAGCATCAAAATGTGATACAAACATAGGGCGTAAGCCAAACTTAAAACATTGCGGACCAAATAAAGTGTCTTTAGCAAGAAAAAATCCGTAGACCGGGACCAAAAGTCCCCCTAGTGGTTTATAGTGCAATAAAAACAACAGAAGAAGAGGTTCTAGGACGTTCCAATGAGTAAACAGAGGCAGGGCCTGAAAGTACCAAGCCAGAGGAGACAGCAACACTAAAAGACAAAAAAAAGAGAAAGAGGGGGAAGAAGGGGTGAGAAAAGAAGACAAACAAAGAAAGAAACGACAATAGAAGAAGACTAAAGAGAGGATGGGGAGAAGGAAGGGAGAACGGGTCCTGTGGGGCGAGCAACCAGGGGGCATTTAAAGGGAAAGAAGAGTAGTCTGAAATCTAGAAGGGGCAATGTTCGAGATCCAGGGGTCCCACACCTTAAGAAATTTAGCATGGGAATCAGAGACTATGGCAGTCAATTTTTCATTAATTAGAATATCATTCATACGATTTTTGACCGCCTAAAAACTAAGCAACGGGGTCTTCCAGGATCGGGCAATTGTCAATTTCGTAGCTGTAAACAAATGCTGAGCCAACTGGCGTTGTGTACGGGTCAAGTCAGGTACAGGCTTACACAGGAGCGCCTCATATGGGTCCCTCTTCAGGGTAACCTGGAAAATATTACAGAGCAAGGCATAGATCCTGATCCATAGTCTACTCACCTTGGGACATTGTCACCAAATATGTGCCATGGTCCCCTCCTGAGTGCATCCACGAAAACACAAGGGAGATTACGCAGGTATCCCTCCAAAGTCTTTCTTTCTAGACCAGCCTCCTCTAGAGCAACCTTGACTCGAGCCACTGTATTTTTCTTGCATAGTTAATTCTAGTACACGTTCTTGTTCCATTAATGGTCTTTATTTTTCCAAAAGATGAGGTTTCGTTTTTGATCTTTTTTTTTCCCTTATGAACACTTCCAACAAAACTTATGGATGCACTCCAGTTGTGGCTAGAGAAATTCGGATTGGGATAGGCAGAATAGCATAGTACATGAGCCAAAATGTGATTTAGAAGTCCTCCAGCTGGTTAACGAGCGTTGGGAGATGACTATAGAAAATAAACAATTGGGGGGGTATTGTCCTCGTTGGACCAGAACTTTGCAGACTCTGCAGTCATAAGCAGGAAACGTGGAAGTTCTTGTGGTGGGACTCTATTTTTTGTTCAGAGATTTGACAGCGATAATATTAACCAACCACAGTGAGGACAAAGACCTGAAACAATAACCCGTGTTTAGGAAAAGGCTTTCTGAGAAAATGTAAGTGATACAAAAGATGAGTAAAAAAAAAAAAAATGCCTTCTGTCCTGTTGGTAAATTAGAATACCCAAATGTTGCCAAATAAGTAAGGAAATTCAACCATTGCAGGAAGAGTATATTCCCAGCCACAGTTCACCCTCCCTCCTTACACGTTATAGTTCTCCTCTTCTGGGAGTGTCTAATTGTCAGTGCTTGCCCAGCTCCTCCACCTCTCCTCTCACCTCCCCACATAACTCTTTATGAAGGAGCCAGGGGAGCAAAGGGTACTACAATAGAGTGTGACTTGAATGACATTTCACCCATTTCACCTCTACTTTGACACATTTTAACCAAAACTGAGCTTAATCTTAGAGACTCTCTGTAATTAGGCCCAGATATGAGTAAAAATGAAGACGACCACAACCACCTCTCTAATGCATTTCACCCAAAACTGGGCTTAATCATAGAGTGTCTTTTCACATCAGCCCACAGGGGGAAGTTCCAGGCGTGGCCCCATTTTAGCCCATATCTGGACCTAATCTTAGGGACTCTCCACATTTAAGCCCAGGTTTGGATGAAATGCGTCAGTGGAGGAGGTCCAAGGTGGGACTTAATTTTCTCCCAAAGCTGGGCTCAATTGTAGAGACTGTCTAAAACCAAGCCCAGTTTTTGCTGAAATGCATCAGAGAAGGAGGAAGTCATTTTCTTAGGCAAAAGCTTCTATTTTAACCAAATCTAGGCTTAAACATGAAGACTTACTATGATCAAGTCCAGTTTTGAGTGAAATTCATTATCAGAGGAGGTCCTAGGCAAGTCTGGTCTGAACCGTAGTAGAGACTATAGAGTTTACCCCAGAAAGGCGTCAGAGAGGTCCCAGCGAGGCTTGATGGTTGCCTGTCTTGAACAAAGTCAGTTGGGCTTTAATGGCTTTCTTTTGGATCTACTGGGATTTTGGGATATACTGTAGGACAAGTCTCTGCTTGGCTGGTCAGCTAAGTGGATGACCCAGTGAGATGGTCTTGGAAAATCACATTCACCAGAGACTGACTTAGCCCATCCTGCATCTATAACTGGAATTTCACTTTTGAGTGGACTGACCCCATGCTAAACTCCCTCCTCTCAGCACAAATCTTTGCACCCCCATCCCCAAATCCTCCCAGCTGAAATCCCCCCCTCCTAAAACAAAAAAAAATTCACCCTTTCTAGCACAAATTCTCTACCCTTAAAATTTCCCCTCCTAGTACACATCCCCCCACTTCAAATCCCCCCCTCCCAGCAAAAAGTCCCCACAAATCCCACCCCCCTTCTAGCACAAATCTTCTTCCCTTATCACAACACAAATGCTAAATCACCATTCTTAGCACCCAATCCCCAAATTTCCCCTCCTAGATCAATACTTACCCCCAGTGGCGGATGGTGCTCCATCAGTCAGGGGTGGGGCGGCAGATGGACCCCCCCCCCCCAAATCACTCCAGCCCGCACCACAATACCCCCCGTGGCAGTTTACTTACCTTGCTCTGTGGGACTGACAGGTGGTGGCGGCCTTTCCCCTCAGTCTCCATGTTCCCTTTCAGCGGCCGTCTCCTCCCTCCTTCTTGGCCAATAGGATGACTTCTCCTTTTGACCAATCGGGAAACAGGTCTCAGGACCCGCTTGCTGATTGGTCAGGAGGAGAATCAGTGTGGCAATAGTGAATATTCATTCGCTATTGTCACACAACTGGGTGGGCTCAGGGCGCAGTTCTCTGCGCCCCAAGCCCACCCTTTTTTGAAGCCTATTAGAGCCTCTGGCTCTAATCGTGTGCTTCAAAAAAAAAAAAATCTCTCATTGGAATCCATGCATCCGCGCCCTGCATGTAGATTAGGGGGCCGGACGCATTGATAGAGGGGGCGGCCTGCGCCCCTAATGGACGGGCCACCACTGCATTGGTGGTCAGTGGAAAGAATGTCCCACTGGAATCCATGCATCTGGCGCCCTGCATGTAGATTAGGGGGCCAGACGCATTAATAGGGGGGGCGGCCTGCGCCCCTAATGGAAGGGCTGCCACTGCTTACCCCCTGCCACCCCCCAAATTCCCCCTTCCAACCCAAATCCCCTCCCCCCAATCTCTTTGTGGCACTCCCCCCACCTCACATGATGCCACAGTGCCCAAGGCAACCGTCCCTCCTGACCACCCCTTGTCCTGGGCCTGGTTGTAATGCTGGAAAGACGTGTGCGCAGTCCAGAGAACTTTTCCTTTCTCATATTTTGATTCTCCTGTAGAAATGATCTTTTCAGGCCCCAAGGAATTGGAAGGAGGTGGAAGAGAAGTCCCACTGCCTCAGTTCCCAGTGAATGACCAGTATTGTAAACCCTAAATTAGGAGAATTAATTTACTGTACTCGGCGTCCAGGGAAAAGCGTATTAGACTTAGCCGCAATTATCACAGTAAAGCAGTGAAACGGAAGCGCTGACCTCCCCTGTTAATTGAATTATAATGGCTCACGATCATCAGACAGAGAGAAGAATGCCTTTATTCTGAGGCGCGAATGCGCGCTGAGCGAGAACCAGATCAATTAATGAGCCACTGGGGGGGGGGGGGGGCTTGCAGCACAAAAGAACCACAAACATCCATAACAAATTTAGGCGGTATTAGGCCCACCTAGTCTGCCGGCGGTGTGTGTACGTCTTTCATTCACAGCGACCCTGCACCACCCTCCCAATGACTTTCACTTTCCTGTAATACAAGGAGACCATTGTCCTCTGTACAGGCAACCCGTCCATTCTATTACCGGGAAACCGCAATTTATTTTATTCCATTGAAGAAAAAATACTAAATATCTTCTATCGTATTATTCCTGAGTCCTTCCCAAACCAAAGCCGGGACCCATTTCTAGAGCAACCAAACTTTTTCTCATGTATTTTTAGATATACGGGTGGAAGTGAAAGGCCTAATGTGTATTTCCACTTTTGGGGCAAGATTGGGATAACAAATAACCACTTCTGGACCGGGCCTTTTTCTGACACTTGTTGTTTACAAGTTAAAATCAGTTTTTTTTTTTTTGCTAGAAAATTACTTAGAACCCCCAAACCATTATATATTTTATTTTAGCAGAGACCCTAGAGAATAAAATGGAGATCATTGCAATATTTTTTTATCACACCGTATTTGCGCAGCGGTCTTACAAACGGAATTTTTTAAGAATAAAATTAACCACATGTGTGGTTTAAACACCGTTTACATATGTGAGCGCGACCTGCTTATGCGTTCGCTTCTGCGCGCAAGCTAATGGGAACAGGGCGCTTTAATTTTTTTTCCCTATTTATTTTATCTTTTATTTTTTTATTTTTACACTGTTTTTTTTTTTTGGGAATAATATATAGCAGAATGTGAAAAATATTGTTTTTTTTTTTCAAAAATGTCGCTCTTTTTTTGTTTATAGTGCAAAAAATAAAAATAGCACAGGTGATCAAATACCACCAAAAGAAAGCTCTACTTGTGGGGAAAAAAAGGACATCAGTTTCGTTTGGGTACAGCGTCGCACGACCGCGCAATTGTCCATTAAATTACCGCAGTGCTGAATCGCAAAATAGGGCCTGGTCATTAAGCAGCAAAATTTTCCGGTCTTAAAGTGATTAAATGCGTTGCTAGGAGACGACGTTTGACGTCACTCAGGTCCTCCAAGGCCATAGAGTGGAGTGGGGGCCATCTTGCCCTCACTCGACTTCCTGCCTGTGAGGAGCACGGACCGGATCGTTTTCCCCGCTGCCGGCGGGTCCGGTAAGCGGGGGAAAACAACCGGGAAGCGACGGGGGGGGGGGGGGGGTTTCCGTAATCCGCCGCTGGGACCACCCTTATGTGAAAGAGGACCCCCCTGTTTCAAAAGATGGTATCTGCTGCCATTACCCCGGTATTTAACGTCAAAGTACCGACGTATCACTGCGGCGGGCGATCCATAAGTGGATAATAATTATTTTATAGTGGATAAAAACCCATTATAGCGCAAAGAAACAAGCCATAGACTCAGAAGTGGTGAAGTCCTAGCTTATAAGTTCATAATGCCAAATAAGAAACTGCTCTGTGCAGTTGGTTTTTCACAGAGCAGCTCCAATCCTCCTCCTCCTTGTGTGCCCCGCCGGCGCTCCTGGCTCTTCCCCCTTGACCAGTGCCCCCAATAGAAAGCCACTTGCTTTGGGGGCACTGGTGCCTGCTCACTCCCAAGCCCTGCTCTATGTGTCCATAAGACACATAGAGCTGTGTCCCCGCCCCCTGCTCTCTCTCCTCATTGACTCACTGGCTGTGATTGACAGTAGTGGGAGTCAATGGCTCCTGCTGCTGTCTCAGCCATTGAGGAGAGGGAGAACCAGAACAGCGGAGGCTCTCATGCACATCACTGGATCGAGAGGAAGCTCCAGTGAGTATTAAGAGAGGCTGTAGGGGGACCAGCACACAGAAGGGTTTTTACCTTCATGCATAGAATGCACCTTCTGCCTTTATAACAACTTTAAATCAATTATTAGTAAAAAAAAAAAAAAAAAAGCAAATTAGCTGCTCACGTGAAGTAGGAATAAAAGTGCATATCAAGCTTAAAAGTCATCATCCATAAGGGTCTGGGTCATCTGAAGCAGATGCTAGCAACACCGCCAGTGTTAGGTGATGCACAAGCTCAAAACCAGAGCTCAGGAGCCAGTCTGACAGCATATAACATCAGACGCTGGAGGGCAAATAGGGGGCGTGGCTACGCTTTTCAAGGCTTGAGAAAGAGGCGTTGCCGCCTTGAAACGTGTAGCCACGCTCCCGCCCGCCCTCTCGATATGCGCTTTTATTCAATACGGCAACGCCTCTTTCTCAAGCATGTCTCAAGCCTTAAGACAGGCTTGAGAAAGAGGCGTGCCCGCCTTGAAACATGTAGCCACGCCCCCTCTGTGCCCTCTTGATATGCGCTTTTATTGCTACGTTATATGAGTGGCTAATTTGCATTTTTTACTAATGTACTATATACCTGGTGACGATTGGAATGTTGTGGAGGCCTCTCGTGCACCTCCTGCCCGACACTCCTGAAGGTGGAAAAAGAGAGTGTGAGGAAAACGGGATGGTACAAGTGCCAGAGTAGCTGGCTGGAGAAGTCCGCTATCTAGGTGAGTGAAGCTGAGGACCGCAGTCCTCAGGACAGGATGCTGAAGCAGCTTGGCACCAGAGTAGGAGATGGCAGCAGAACTGGAATGTAGGCAGTGACCAATGACAGCCGGGCAACGAGGGGCCGAGTCAGCAGGCAGAGCAAGTCCAGGGAGCTGGCCACGGTCAGAAACAGCCAGGCAACGCGGTACAGAATCCGCAAGAAAAGACAAGTCCAGCAGTGGCGGCTGGTGCTCCACCAGTCACCGGTGGTGGGTGGCAGACAGAAATCCCCCACACCCCCCCCCCCATTCACTCCAGTGGCAGAAGGACCCGGACCACGGACCCAGACCCCCCACGCCAGTTTACTTACCTTGCCGGGAGTGACAGGCGGCGGCTTCCCCCTCAGTCCCCATGTTCGCTCTCGGCGGCTGTTTCCTCCCTCCTTGGACAATAGGATGCCTTCTCCTTTCGGCCAATCGGGATACAGGTCTCAGGACCCGCTTCCTGATTGGCCGAGAAGAGAATCAGTGTGGCAATAGTGAATATTCATTCGCTATTGTCACACAACTGGGTGGGCTCAGGGCGCAGTGCTCTGCGCCCCCTGAGCCCACCCTTTTTTGAAGCCTATTAGAGCCCCTGGCTCTAATCACGTGCTTCAAAAAAAATATCCCCCATTGGAATCCATGCGTCCGGCGCCCTGCATGTAGATTAGGGGGCCGGACGCATGAATAGGGGGGGTGGCACCCCTGCGCCCCTAATGGACGGGCCGCCACTGAAGTCCAGTAAACAAGCCAAGGTCAGAGGGATCAGATGAAGGTTTAGGCAGGAGCAAAGGTGAAGTCCAGGGAAAAGCTGGGTTATACAAACGTTAGCAGGTTCAATGGATCAGGAAAACGGGTACAAGCTGAAGACCATTCAGCAACTGCTCGTGGTGACAGACCAGTTTTAATAAGCCACTAGGCGCCAAGGGTGCACGCTAATTGGTGTGTCTGCGTGTGAACATGAGCACTGTAGGCAGGACAAACTGGAATAGTACGTCTAACATTGCCTCTTCGCTCAGAAGTATGAGCATGTGTGCAACGCACATGCGCATGAATATGAGCATAAGCCTGCACTGGTTTTCTGGTGCAGGGAATCTGGTTTACCTTACAAAATGTTTTAATCTGTCACACTTAAAAGCTCCCTTTTGTGCCTCTTTAGCACTTATTTTATATTGGTGACATGCAGGGCCGCCATCAGGTGGGTACGGGTGGGCAGTACGCCTGTAAGGGGCCTGAGCTTCCAAGGGGGCCCGGCCCGCACCCCCTACAGAATCAACGGCACCTCCTTAAATCCCCCCCATTGCGACAGCAAAAGACATGACCCTGCAGGTGAAACCTTATGCAGATGCAGAGCTCAGAAAAACTCCCATTGTATGAGCGTATTTCATCTCAGAAATTGCATCAAGCATCCTTCTCCACTCGCGGATTCTCCTTCTAGGTTGAGTCATTCACAGCCAAACGTTCATTAAGGTAAACCACAAGCTGTTATTCCATCCATTCCCCGCAGCGGCTGCATGAAGTCATTATAATCGCGGGCTGGAGTTTAATTTGATTTTAATTAAATCAGCGCGGCCCACGTGTGAGGGGGATGGGTACAGTTAACAAGTGACCGTGTGTACTTTTATGTGAGAGAGAAGTGCTGGAAGGCAGCGTCTGGGGTCACATTGTCATCGCCGCTTCTGGTGTTGGGTGAAAGTATGATGAATGATATACAGTACAGCCTAAAAGGAAAATACAGTGTATTTTCCATATTTTGAGGGATTATTGCTCTTTATGCAGCAAAATACCCTTTATCATGGAGTTGGTCCTCCTCTTTTCCACTCTTGTTAAGAAGACTTTCCCCCAAGATTTTGGGGGTGTCTGTGGGAATATGTCCCCATTTGTGAGGTCAGGTACTGATGTTGTAGACCTGGCTCACCATCACTGTTCCAATTCATCCCAATGGTGTTCAGTAGGGTTGAGGTCAGGGCTCTGTGAAGGACACTCAAGTTCC
The DNA here is from genome assembly GCF_965119305.1 of Pelophylax lessonae. NCBI lineage: Eukaryota > Metazoa > Chordata > Amphibia > Anura > Ranidae > Pelophylax > Pelophylax lessonae. Next base: position 675,646,387 of record NC_138770.1, on the reverse strand, counting down.
TCCACACCAAAATGGTCAAACCGTATCTTTATGGAGTTTATCCTCATCTTTTCAACTCTTCTGGGAATGCTTTGTACAAGATTTTTGGAGTGTCTATGCGGATTTGTCCCCATTTGTGAGCTGAGGTACTGATGTTGTAGATGAAGAGACAAGAACTCACTGCTCAAGGTGGTGTAATTGCCTGATGACTCACACCGGTGCATGCCCCGGCTCGCCTCTGTGAAAACTTGATAAAGGAAAAGGAATTGGCAGCACTCCAGGTTGAGTCAAAATCCAGATTTATTGACTGGACATCCAAATATGACAATTGTGACAAGGTAGACGCGTTTCACACACTGACTGTGTGCTTAATCATTTGTTGTAGACCTGGCTCACCATCATTGTTTCCGATTTATCCCAATGGTGTTTAGTAGGGATGAGGTCAGGGCTCTGTGAAGGACACTCCAGTTCCTCCACACCAAACTGGTCAAACCGTGTCTTTATGGAGTTGGTCCTTCTTTTTTCTACTCTTCTGGGAATGCTTTCTACAAGATTTTTGGAGTGTCTGTGGGGATTTGTCCCCATTTGTGAGGTCACGTACTGGTGTTGTAGACCTGGCTCACCATCACTGTTCCAATTCATCCCAAAGGTGTTCAGTAGGGTTGAGGTCAGGGCTCTGTGAAGGACACTCCAGTTCCTCCACACCAAACTGGTCAAACCGTGTCTTTATGGAGTTGGCCCTTCTCTTTTCTACTCTTCTGGGAATGCTTTCTACAAGATTTTTGGAGTGTCTGTGGGTATTTTTCCCCATTTGTGAGGTCAGGTACTGATGTTGTAGATGAAGAGACAAGAACTCACTGCTCAAGGTGGTGTAATTGCCTGATGACTCACACCGGTGCATCCCCCAGCTCGCCTCCGTGAAAACTTGATAAAGGAAAAGGAATTGGCAGCACTCCAGGTTGAGTCAAAATACAGATTTATTGACTGGACATCCAAATATGACAATCGTGACAAGGTAGACGCGTTTCACACACTGACTGTGTGCTTAATCATTTGTTGTAGACCTGGCTCACCATCATTGTTCCGATTTATCCCAATGGTGTTTAGTAGGGATGAGGCCAGGGCTCTGTGAAGGACACTCCAGTTCCTCCACACCAAACTGGTCAAACCGTGTCTTTATGGAGTTTATCCTCATCTTGTCTACTCTTCTGGGAATGCTTTCTACAAGATTTTTGAAGTGTCTATGGGGATTTGTCCCCATTTGTGAGGTCAGGTACTGATGTTGTGGACCTGGCTCACCATCATTGTTCTGATTTATCCCAATGGTGTTTAGTAGGGATGAGGTCAGGGCTCTGTGAAGGACACTCCAGTTCCTCCACACCAAACGGGTCAAACCGTGTCTTTATGGAGTTGGTCCTTTTCTTTTCTACTCTTCTGGGAATGCTTTCTACAAGATTTTTGGAGTGTCTGTGGGGATTTGTCCCCATTTGTGAGGTCACGTACTGGTGTTGTAGACCTGGCTCACCATCACTGTTCCAATTCATCCCAAAGGTGTTCAGTAGGGATGAGGTCAGGGCTCTGTGAAGGACACTCAAGTTCCTCCACACCAAAATGGTCAAACCTTGTCTTTATGGAGTTTATCCTCATCTTTTCAACTCTTCTGGGAATGCTTTCTACAAGATTTTTGTAGTGTCTATGCGGATTTGTCCCCATTTGTGAGGTCAGGTACTGATGTTGTAGATGAAGAGACAAGAACTCACTGCTCAAGGTGGTGTAATTGCCTGATGATTCACACCGGTGCATGCCCCGGCTCGCCTCCGTGAAAACTTGATAAAGGAAAAGGAATTGGCAGCACTCCAGGTTGTGTCAAAATCCAGATTTATTGACTGGACATCCAAATATGACAATCGTGACAAGGTAGACGCGTTTCACACACTGACTGTGCGCTTAATCATTTGTTGTAGACCTGGCTCACCATCATTGTACCGATTTATCCCAATGGTTTTAGTAGGGATGAGGTCAGGGCTCTGTGAAGGACACTCCAGTTCCTCCACACCAAACTGGTCAAATCGTGTGTCTATGGAGTTGGTCCTTATCTTTTCTACTCTTCTGAGAATACTTTCTACAAGATTTTGGGAGTGTCTGTGGGGATTTGTGCCCATTTGTGAGGTAGGGTACTGATGTTGGAGACCTGGCTCACCATCAGTGATCCAATTCATCCCAATGGTGTTCAGTAGGGATGAGGTCAGGGCTCTGTGAAGGACACTCCAGTTCCTCCACACCAAACTGGTCAAACCGTGTCTTTAGTTGTCAAAGATTTTTATTAGTTTCAGATAGAAATGAACAGCAAAGCATCAAAATGCACAGCAGGTTGAGAATAACAATAAGGTATAACATTGTATAAACATGGCGTGTACAGCATAACAAAAGGAATTTGGACTGTGAAGTCCCGCAAACCTAAGAGATTGAGGAAGACATACAACGTAAGTAACAAACCGTCTAACAATCCAGGCACCCCTATTGGGGACTAACTGTGCCAGGAGACTAATAAAGTAGTCCTCTCAATGTCCATGAAGGTTGGAATATTCCGTGCCTGGAAGCTGTACGCCATAACAGTAAAGAAAGCAGCCGCGAGAGGCAATTGAAAAAGCCCCCGGCAGCCCCTTAGGGGGCCAGCGGAGCCGTGTAGATTGCAGTCATCAGCGGCTGAGTGAGTTGAAATATCAAAAATCCAGAAGTGTTATAAAGTCAGAACAGGGGTATTGTAGAGAAAGAGGAGGAAAGAATGTTGAGGAGGGAGGAAATAGGGTGAATAAAGAGAAGGAAATAGAGAGAGGAAAGAGGCGAGCAGGAGAAGAAGGTAGGGCAAATCTCCTCAGGGGTCTCCGCGGGTGGATGTAAATTGTCCTGGGAAGAGTGGGGTCTTAGTGTAGACAGCCCAAGGCTCCCAAACTGCTTCAAATAGATGTTCCTTGTCGAGAAGGATACTGGCTAGTTTTTCTTGCGTCATAATCCATGAGACTTTACGTTTTACTGCATGAATCGAAATACCCTCCCGCTTCCAAGACTCAAACCGTGTCTTTATGGAGTTGGTCCTCATCTTTTCTACTCTTCTGAGAATTCTTTCTACAAGATTTTGGGAGTGTCTGTGGGGATTTGTGCCCATTTGTGAGGTCAGGTATTGATGTTGGATGAGAAGGCCTGGCTTTCAGTATTCATATATTCATCCTAAAGGTGGAGAGAAGATGTCCCCATCTCATGGTTCATACCTTTAACCACTTGCCGACTGAAGGCAGTACATATACTGCGGCAGGTCGGCTTTATTGTGCAAAACGACGTACCTGTAGGTCGTTTCATTCAATAGCCAGTGGGGGCACGCATGCTGATTTACCAGAGGGGTAACCAATCAGCGATGTCCGCCGGCCACCCGCGATTGTTTCCCATAGGGACAGAGCAGTCTGCCTATGTAAACAAGACAGACCGCCATTCTGTCAGAGATGAACTCCGGGATCCTGTGTTCTTGCTTTTTAGGAACACAGATCTCTGTGTTCATCTAGTGAGTCCATCCCCCAAACAGTTAGAAAGCACTTCCTAGGGACACACCTAACCTTTTGATCGCCCCTGGTGTTAACCCCTTCCTTGCCAGTGTCAGTACAGTAACAGTGCATATTTTTAGCACTGATTACTGTAGTAATGTCACTGGCCCCACCCAAAAGTGTCAAAAATGTCAGTAAGGGGTCCAATCTGTCTGCCACAATGTCGCAGTCCCGCTAAAAATCGCAGTGCGCCGCCTTTACTAGTAAAAAATAAATTTAAAAATATATAAATGCATTAAATCTATCACCTAGTTTGTAGACTTGATAACTTTTGCCTGTGTCTGTGGGAATTTGTACCCATTTGTGATGTATTGATGTTGTTCCAGAAGACCTGGCTCATCATCAACATTCCAATTCATCCCAAAGGTGTTTAGTAGGGATGAGGTCAGGGCTCTGTGCAGGACACTCAATGTTCTCCACACCAAACTGGTCAAATCATGTCTTGATGGAGCTGGACATCCCATTCCAGAAACCATGGCCATTATTATGGTGCTCCCCCGTGGCCCATAAAATGGAGTTGTCCTCCTTTGTGGCTACAATATCTTCCTCTGTTCTGGGAAGACTTTCCACGAGATTTTGGAGGGTGCTTCTGGGAATTTGTGCCCATTTGTGAGGTCAGGTACTGACGTTGGAGGAAAAGACCTGGCTCACATGTTGGGCCTCTCATTGCGCCCCCAAAAAAAAAACCTGGCTTCCAATTTTTTAAGTTCATCCCAAAGGTGTTCAGGAGCGCTAAGGTCAAGGCTCAGTACAGGACACTCAAGTTCCTCCACACCAAACTGGTCAAATCATGTCTTGATGGAGCTGGACATCCCAATCAAGAAACCATGGTCATCATTATGGTGCTCCCCCATGGCCCGTAAAATGGAGTTGTCCTCCTTTGTGGCTACAACATCCTTCTCTGTTCTGGGAAGACTTTCCATGAGATTTTGGAGGGTGCTGTGGGAATTTGTGCCCATTTGTGAGGCCAGGTACTGACGTTGGATGAGAAGACCTCGCTCACATGTTGGGCCTCTCATTGGGCACCGAAAAAAAAACCTGGCTCACAATTGTTTAAATTCATCCCAAAGGTGTTCAGGAGCGCTAAGTTAGGGCTCTGTACAGGACACTCAAGTTCCTCCACGCCAAACTGGTCAAATCATGTCTTGATGGAGCTGGACATCCCATTCCAGAAACCATGGCCATTATTATGGTGCTCCCCCGTGGCTCGTAAAATGGAGTTGTCCTCCTTTGTGGCTACAACATCCTCCTCTGTGCTGGGAAGACTTCTCACAAGATTGTGGAGGGTGTCTGTGGGAATTTGTGCCCATTTGTGAGGTCAGGTACTGACGTTGGATGAAAAGACCTGGCTCACATGTTGGGCCTTTCATTGGGCCCCCAAAAAAAAACCTGGCTTCCAATTGTTTTAGTTCATCCCAAAGGTGTTCAGGAGCGCTAAGGTCAGGGCTCTGTACAGGACTTTCAAGTTCCTTCACACCAAACTGGTCACACCATGTCTACATGGAGTTGGCTTTGTACACTCGGGTGGGGGGGGGGGGGGACGACAGTTATAGTGGGACAGAAAATGGTCTGCACTAAACTGTTACCACAAGGTTGGAAAAGCACAATAGTCTATGTTGACTTTATATAATGTAGTATTACCAGGACTCTTCCCTGGACACACCTGAACACCATTGTTTGGAGGAAAGGTCTTCATATGTTTGACCATATAGTGCAGGGGTCTTCAAACTATGGATCTCCAGTTGTTCAGGAACTACAATTCCCATCATGCCTGGTCATGTCTGTGAATGTCAGAGTTTTACAATGCCTCATGGGATGTGTAGTTCTGCAACAGCTGGAGGGCCGCACTGTGAGGATCCCTGATATAGTGTAATATATTAGCCACACAGGGTGTGCATTGATTTCATGAAGTGGGAAGACTCACAAACTCCCATGGGGAGGAGAACCTGAAACCATGACCATTGTGTAGCACTGGAAAGGTGCAGGCAGAACCTCAGTATGTAATGAGCAACTGTGACTACCACCCTATACTGTACATATATATTTACCAATTTTACATAAAAAGACGTTTTTTTTAAAAACATTACCACCCATTGATAAGACTGTCCATCTTCAGTGCTATAATTAGTAGTTTATAATTAGTTTGCGCTGGAATTAACTCTTTCTTCTTTTGGCAGGAGTTGGATTATCAGAAGCGTCACTACCGGGAGGCAGGAGACCGCTTTGTGCCCGTCATGGGGGACTTCATCACTGTGGCCAGTTTCAGCTTCTCTGAACTAGAGGACCTTCTGAGCGAGGCCCGGGATAAGGTACAGCGCTTCCCTTCTACTCTCCATCCTGGTGTGACTGAGCAGATAAACCTCGAATGATATGAAGTCTCTGAAAGGGAGCCCATTGACTTCAGCAGACTCTGCACCAGAGGAGCTTGCACTCTAATTTCCCCCACAGTCACTCAATATTATTAATTGTAATACATTTATATAGCTCTGAAAGTTACTGCAGTGCTGTATGAAGAACACTGAGCCAGTCACATCAGCGTCTGTACCAGAGGAGCTTACACTCTAATTCCCCCCCCCCCCCCACAGTCACACACTATTATTATACATTTATATAGCTTTCACATATACAGCAGTGCTGTACATAGAACACTGAGCCAGTCATATCATTCTCTTGACCAGAGGAGCTTACACTCTAATATCCCCCCACAGTTACACCTCTATTATACATTGATATAGCTCAGACATATACTGCAGTGCTGTACAGAGAACACTGAGTCAGTCACATCAGTCTCTGCACCAGAGGAGCTTACAATCTAATGTCTCCCCACAGTCACACTATTTATTATTATACATTTATATAGCTCTGACATATACCGCAGTGCTGTACAGAGAACACTGAGCCAGTCATGTCAGTCTCTGTACCAGTGGAGCTTACACTCTAATGTCCCCCCACAGTCATCACAGAACCAGAAGAGCTTACACTCTAATGTCCCCCCACAGTCACACACTATTATTATTATACATTTATATAACCCTGACATATACCGCAGTGCTGTAGAGAGAACACTGAGCCAGTCACATCATTCTCTGTACCAGAGGAGCTTACACTCTAATATCCCCCCACATTTACACACTATTTTACATTTGTATAGCTCTGAAACATACCGCAGTGCTGTGCAGAGAACACTGAGCCAGTCACATCAGTCTCTGCACCAGATGAGCTTACAGTCTAATGTTCCCCCCACAGTCACACACTATTATTATATATTTATATAGCTCTGACATATACCGCAGTGCTGTACAGAGAACACTGAGCCAGTCACATCAGTCTCTGTACCAGAGGAGCTTACACTCTAATACCCCCCCACAGTCATCACAGAACCAGAAGAGCTTACATTCTAATGTCCCCCCACAGTCAACACACTATTATTATATATTTATATAGCCCTGACTTATACCGCAGTGCTGTACAGAGAACACTGAGCCAGTCATATCATTCTCTTGACCAGAGGAGCTTACACTCTAATATCCCCCCACATTTACACACTATTTTACATTTATATAGCTCTGAAACATACTACAGTGCTGTGCAGAGAACACTGAGCCAGTCACATCAGTCTCTGTACCAGAGGAGCTTACACTCTAATATCCCCTCACATTCATCACAGAACCAGAAGAGCTTACACTCTAATGTCCCACCACAGTCACACACTATTATTATTATACATTTATATAGCTCTGACATATACCGCAGTGCTGTACAGAGAACACTGAGCCAGTCACATCGGTCTCTGTACCAAAGGAGCTTACACTCTAATATCCCCCCACAGTCACACACTATTGTTATACATTTATATAGCTCTGACATATACCTATCTATCTATCTATCTATCTATCTATCTATCTATCTATCTATCTATCTATCTATCTATCTATCTATCTATCTATCTATCGTTATTTGTTTTGTACTTTGCAGTCATATCTGGATACAATGTATCATGCTGTAATCCTAGCAGATAATCGCAGATATTTCTCGCAGTTTTGGGTAAGCGAAGCTCAGAATTGTCTCTCCCGGGCGTCCCATCAATACGCCGTCTGTCTGTTAAATAGGGCGATTGTTTAGCAATGAAATCTATTCTGGCCATTGAATGAGTCCTGTGTACAGAGCGTGGTGGTGCGGCTCTTTGATTCCATAAATAACGCGCCCAGAGGAGGACATTGAGGTCACCATTCCTGGATTGATGGGTAATGTTCTAGTCGGGGGGGGGGGGGGGGGAACAAGTGACAGTAGAGAAGGAATTGTCCAAACCAGCCGAAGTCTTCTGAACTTTCTCAAATCTTTATAGAGTTTATCAGAATCAGTCGCCACCAGGATTGTCCTGCCGGAGGATGAGCTTCTCTATAAATAGGAGGCTAAGGGGGGTTCCTGGGGCGCCCAGTTCATGTCTCTTTGTATTTCCAGTCATACTAATGCAATGAGCCAATGTGTGCCAAGAGAAAATACAACACCCACATCGAACGTTCCATTCAGGTCAACTGAATTGGGTGATTAACCCATTCCCTGCCACTAATGTATGCCATATGACCCCAGCAATGGTGCGTTTTCCCCATACTCCCAGCAGATGGAAATGTGTGTAAATCTGCCAAGACAACTGTTGGCTGTAGAGTGGCCCAATTTCTCCCATGGCCCCCCCTTCAGGCAGGGCTGGGACAAGGGGTGGGCAGGAGGGGTGGCTGCTCTGGGCACTGCTGTATCATGTGAGGATGGGGGCGGGGGGGGGGGCAAGAGGAGATTATTGGGAAGTAATTTGTGTTTGGAGGGGTAATTTGGGGAGGGGGGGTGGCAGGGTGTAAGGATTGTTCTAGGAGGGTACATTTCGGTAGGTGTGCTAGGAGTAGTAATTTATGTTGGCAGGGGGGAGGGGTGAAGAGGATTTGTGCTATGAGGGGGATTTGGGGGGGGTTATACTAGAAAAGGTAATGTGGGGGGGGGGATTTTTGCTAAGATCTTCTAAGATTTTCTTGCAGTGGGGATTGATGGTAGAAGGGATGATTGGGGGGGGGGGGTATTTGTGCTAGGAGGGGGATTTGGAGTGGAGTGGGGGGGGGGGAGGGCAGCTTTGTGCTTGTATGGGGAAATTTGAGGCGTAAAAGATTTGTTCTAGAGGGGGGAAGTTTTTTTTTTTTTTGGGGGGGGGGGGGATTTGTGCTAGGGGCATATGGGGAGAGAGAGGATTTGAGCTGGGGGGGGGGCAAAGATTTGTTCCAGGAGGGGGGATTTCAGCAGGGGGGTGGATTTGTACTGGGAAGAAGGGGGATTTATGCTTAAGGGGAAGCATGCAGATTAGTGCTCAATTTTCTTTTTTTTTTGGGGGGAGGGGGGGATTTTTGCTGACACACAATCATACATCCTGGGGAGGGGGGCGCAATTTGGCATGTTCGTCCTGGGCTCTAGATTGCCTTGTCCCGCCACTGCCCCCCCCCCCCCCCCGTTACTTTGTCACCCCACCCTACATGGCTCCCTCTATGTTTCCCAGGCTCTGTGTGGACCCGGGACCGGCATGGTGGAAGCCACGAGGTAAAGGGGAAGGGAGAACAGTGATAACAGGAAAACTAAAGCAGCCACCAATATCTAGAGACTGGTAAGCTGCATTATGTTACATTCATTTTTTTGGGTCTACATAAACTTAAAGGCCACATTCGCACTTCACGTAGCACATGGAGTGTCAAACTCAATGCTGCATCAGCATTATTATTGCCCCCAAAGGGCCGGTTGTATCTGTAAGACTAGATGCCCGGAGTCCCCCACCCTCCCTATGTATCACAGTTCACCCCCTTTACCTTGTGCTGCTGCAGGGAAGATGCTGGGGGTGCAGCTGGGAAGCAAAAAGTGTTGTGCTGCTGCAGGGAAGATGCTGGGGGTGGAGCTGGGAAGCAAAAAGTGCAGGGTCTGGAGGAGGACCAGAGGAGGGTTGGTGTCAGATGACAGAATCTGCTGAATGCCAAGACCAGGGGAGGTGGGGACCAGGAGGTGCTTTGGCTGCAAAGAGAGGCACAGGGTCTGTAGGAGGAGATCTGTCCTCCTCTCTGCTGCTGACTGATGAGACGAGGGATGGGCAGAGATGAACCTCTCTGCAGCTGCACAGACAGGCAGAGGATCTGGCGGAGGAGTTCTGTCCTCTCTGCAGCCAACTGCTGAGATGAGGTGGGGGAGAAGACAATGCAAGAGAGGTGTGAGGGCCACATGAAATGCCTTGGGGGGCCAGATTCGGCCCTTGGGCCTTGTGTTTGACACATGTGGCGTAGCAGGAACTTACATTCTGCTCACAATTTTGTGTGGGCAATTTTCACATGATTCTGCGTTGGGGCCATCTTAAATATTGACTGGACCCTGGGCATACATTTTCTTGGGCCCACCCGAATCTACTTATCAACTGTATGCAGGCAGTGGGGGCTAAAGAGGCAGCTGCTTTGGGCCCCACAACGACTGGGCCTGGGGCAGCTTCCCCTTTTGCCCTGTGTTAAAGACGGCCCTATTCTGCGTGTCACATATGGGGCAGCCCTATATATGTCTGTCACCCAAAAGAAGCTTCTGCAATTATAAATGCGCTTTTGGCCACAATTACAGTATAATTCAATCGCGCTGCAAAATCGCACCACGTTTGGAGTGCCATTTCAAGTGAACGGTACCCAAACACACGTTGCGTGTTTTGCACCAATTGTCACCCGATTTGGAATCATGGGCAGAATCGTGGTGATTCCGTCTGCGATTCCAAATCGCCAAGTGTGAACGGGGGCCGAAATTGCTCATTTTTACACAGCGTGGCAGCTCAATTGTTAAAAGTAAGCGCAACTTTTCTGTGGCTCTAATGCTCTGCAGCTCTATAGTAAATGCTTCTCGTGTGACATAATCCTTTTGCAATGAAAGTTTACTTGACATTGCGACTTGTCTGGGGGGTCAGAGGTCACGTCTGGTCTTGTCACAGGTCAGCCTCCGGTAATTAATGACAGCAAGGTTAATGGGGGAAAGCAGACTCAAAGGTAATCCAATGAGGATTTAACAGTCTGACAGCTCAGATAAGATAAGAAGCTTTACCCAGGGGGTTGTCTGGGGGGCGGCGGAGAGGCAGATTTACAGCAGCAGAGGAGAAAACCCCACAAGCATATTCCTCATTGTTCCTCCTGTGTTGCACAGCGGATTCCTGACCGTTCACAATGTATAGAATATTGACAACTACTTCCGATCGATTGCAGCCAAGACCAGCACAGGAGAATGACCGCCATGGCTGCATGTGGCCGAACGCAGAGCGTGACGTGATCAGAAAACGTTCAGCATTGGTACCTGGATAGTGTCAGGAAGATCCCAACTCTCTCCTGTGGCAGCAAATCCCCCTTTTCCACCATTGTTCCCCATTATGATACATTGTATTCATTTCTAAAACATTTTTTTAAACATTGTAACATAATTCCTTCATGAAGAAGGGAAAACAATCCTTAATAGCAAATAAAGAAAAAATAATATAGCGTATACAATTGGGACACAAGTTCAGTGGCGGCCCGTCCATTGGGGGCGCAGGGGCGCCGCCTCCCCCCCCCGATCCATGCGTCTGGCCCCCTAATCTACATGCAGGGCGCCAGACGCATGGATTCCAATGGGGTTTTTTTTTGTTGAAGCATGTGATTAGAGCCAGAGGCTCTAACAGGTTTCAAAAAAAGGGTGGGCTCGGGGGCGCCCTGAGCCCACCCAGTTGTGTGACAATAGCGAGTGAATATTCGTTATTGTCACACAGATCCTCCTCCTGGCCAATCAGGAAGTGGGTCCTGAGACCCGTTTCCCGTTTGGCCGAAAGGAGAAGCCATCCTATTGGCGAAGGATGAGGGAGGAGACGCAGGGGAAGCCCAACCCACGGAGGTGACTGATGGGGAAACTGCTGCTGCCTGCCCTCCACATGTCAGTCCAGGGTGAGTGAGCCGGGGGGATGGGGGGGGGGGGTGTATGGTGTGCAGGCTAGAGCTGGTGTGATCCGTCTGCCGCCCCGACACCCCCCTGCCCGGCCCATGGAGCACCAGCCGCCACTGCACAAGTCATATTGTAATTGGATGTTATTAAAAATTACCTTTCCTTTCCAATCTGCAGCTCTGTAATTTTCTGAAAATACAATATGGCCACCTGGAGGCGCTCTGTACACAGAATACCCCCCCCCCCCCCCCCAGAAACATCATTTCCTGCTTGTGTGATTGGCTCTCTGATTTTCCCAGAAGTCTGCACTAAGATACAAGTCAGGTTTTGGGCATCCCCTGCAACAAAAATGTCATTTTTGGTGAGATACTCCCAATAGGAACACATCTAAAGGGATGCAGGCCCTTCCACTTTCCTCATTAGAGCCCTGCAGCTGCACAGCTGATTGATAATTATGAAAACATTCCCATTTGACTTATTCAGCACAGAGGAACAAACAATGATTTCTTCAGAATAACAAAAGGTAGGAATCTGCAACAACGTTTGTTATAATCCCTGCAATGTACAGAGATCACCCGGAGGGGAATGGGTGTGAACAGCCATACGATCTGATTCCGGTGTGGACAGAAAAAGGGTCCTGCATGAGTTTGGCCTGAATGCGAATGCAAATTCAGCCATACAGTTTGTATGGCTGAATTGCATCGCACAGAGTGCGCATGTGATCTGCACAGCAGTGTGGTGTGAATCACATGCGATCTCTGGCATCGCACTAGTTTGAACCGGCCTTTACTAGGGAAAGGCATGGATCCATGTCCCTGCTTTGCAGGAACACAGAATCTATGCCTTCCCTACTGACAGAACAGCAATCTGCCTTGTTTACATAGAGAGATCGCCGTGTCTGTGTACCGAATGATCGGCGGGTGCCAGCGGACATCGGGTCCCGATGTGTAGAATCACAGTGGGAGAGAGCCACCACCGGCGCTCACTCGCGCCTGCTACCCAGAAATGCAGGATCACATATATATATATATATATATATATATATATACGTGATCCTGCGCAGCGCGGCCGTCCTGTAGGGCGATCAGCAAGTGCTTAATTGAAGAAGCTGATTGGCTACCATGCACAGCTGCACTAGATTTTGCACTCTCCAGTTTTAGTAAATCAAACCCTAATTGACACTTACACTGACATTGCTGCATCAGGGGGACCCTGATGTAAGGGGGGACTCTGATAAGAACCTTATGTAAGGGGGGATGCTGATGGGGACCCTGATGTAAGGGGGGGATGCTGATGGGGACCCTGATGTAAGGGGGGACTCTGATGGGGACCCTGATGTAAGGGGGGACTCTGATGGGGACCCTGATGTAAGGGGGGACTCTGATGGGGACCCTTATGTAAGGGGGGATGCTGATGGGGACCCTGATGTAAGGAGGGGACGCTGATGGGGACCCTGATGTAAGGGGGGACTCTCATAGGGACCCTGATGTAAGGGGGGACTCTGATGGGGACCCTGATGTAAGGGGGGACTCTGATGGGGACCCTGATGTAAGGGGGGATGCTGATGGGGACCCTGATGTAAGGGGGGGACGCTGATGGGGACCCTGATGTAAGGGTGGGGATGCTGATGGGGACCCTGATGTAAGGGGGGACTCTGATGGGGACCCTGATGTAAGGGGGGGACGCTGATGGGGACCCTGATGTAAGGGGGGACTCTCATAGGGACCCTGATGTAAGGGGGGACTCTGATGGGGACCCTGATGTAAGGGGGGACTCTGATGGGGACCCTGATGTAAGGGGGGACCCTGATGGGGACACTGATGTAAGGGGGGGGACGCTGATGGGGACCCTGATGTAAGGGGGGACTGTTAGGTAAAGGGGACTCTCTTGACCAGAACCATTCTTTTCTTCCTCTTAGTTTTCCAAAGCCATGAAGCATTTCGGGGAGCTGGATGGCAAAATGCAGCCGGATGAGTTCTTCGGCATATTTGACACTTTCCTGCAGTCGTTTTCCGAGGCCAAACAAGATCTGGAGAACATGAGGAAGAAAAAGGAGGAAGAGGAGCGCAGGGCGCGGATGGAGGCCATGGTAGGATCAAACCCTAAAACTGTCCTCTTAGAACTTCCCCTCACTGTATTGATACATTTGTCTTCTATACTTTGAGTCCATGACCCAGAGCAGGGTGAAGCATTTATCTGCATTGGGTGTTCCTGCTCAATGTAAGCCAGGCAGCTAGCATTATCAAAGAGAGAGATTAGCAATGATAGTATTTATTGTTTCGGTGCGGTTTGAACTTTTAAATAGTTTGTTACATGCCTTAGCGCTCGTTTACACTTGCTTTGACTTTAACACTCATTAAACATGCTTTTTTTTTTTTTAATGTGTTTTTGATGCTTCGGTGATGTTTTTTTTTTTTGAAGTTTTAATGAAGCTCGGCAATTGGCCTGTGTGTGTTGATTTTCTATTTGTTTTAAGGGAGCCCATTAGAACCCCAGCTCAGTAGTACCCCCACTCAGCAGATCCCCAGCTTATTAGTACCCTCGTTCAGCAGATTCTCAGTTTGTTAGTATCCTCGCTCATCAGATCCCCTTGCTCAATAGTACCCCCAGCTCTGCTGATCCTCCTCTCTCTCCAATTCGTGCTCACCTCCGGCTTTATTGCTCCCATGCTGTGTGTCAGCTTTGACATTACTAGTTTCTCCCCACTCAGTAGTACCCCCCAGCTTTGCTGATCCCCCACTTAGTAATAGCCCCCAGCTCTGCTGATCCTTCTCTCAGTAGTACCCCACCAGCTCTGTTGATCCTCCTCTCTCTCTAATTCGTGCTCACCTTCTGTTTTATTGCTCCCACGCTGTGTGTCAGGTTTGACATTGCTAGTTTCTCCCCTCTCGGTAGTACCCCCCAGCTTTGCTGATCCCCCACTTAGTAGTAGCCCCCAGCTCTGCTGATCCTCCTCTCAGTAGTACCCCACCAGCTCTGCTGATCCTTCTCTCTCTCCAATTCATGCTCACCTCCTGCTTTATTGCTCCCATGCTGTGTGTCAGCTTTGACATTACTTGTTTCTCCCCACTCAGTAGTACTCCCAGCTTTGCTGATCCCCCACTTAGTAGTAGCCCCCAGCTCTGCTGATCCTCCTCTCAGTAGTACCCCACCAGCTCTGCTGATCCTCCTCTCTCTCCAATTTGTGCTCATCTCCTGCTTTATTGCTCCCATGCTGTGTGTCAGCTTTGACATTGCTAATTTCTCCCCACCCAGTAGTACCCCCCAAGCTTTGCTGATCCTCTGCTTAGTAGTAGCCCCCAGCTCTGCTGATCCTCCTCTCAGTGGTACCCCCCAGCTCTGCTGATCCACCTCTCTCTCCAATTTGTTCTCACCTCCTGCTTAAAGCGGAGTTCCGGGCACAAAAACGATTTTTTTTTTTTGTGCCCCTCCGCTAGGTAGAGCTCACCTGAAAAGGAATTGGATAGTTATTTTTATTTTTTTTGTTTACTCACCTTTTTATTGAAGATCGTAAATACTCACCTCTGACTGCTTCCTCCCTCGGAGCCGCGGCTCACCCCGTCACTTCCTGCCTCGCGATGATTCCTGGGAGCTAAACGTCATAGCTCCCAGGAATCAATGCGACGGCACCGGCCCCGCTCGTCATTTCCGGGCGAAGCCGCATTCCCCTGCTAAACAGCTTCTGGGCATGCCCAGAAGCTGTTTAGGAATGCGGCGCCGCACCGGAAGTGATGAGAGGGGCCGGTGCAGTGCATTCTGGGACAGGAAGACGCGGAAGAAGACAGAGAAGAGGACCGCGCCGGCTTCAGCTGCCCACAACAGAGATGGAAACGCTGTGGAAGAAATTTTCTAAGTAAGTATTTCTTCTAAAAGGTAAGTGCGAACCGGGACAGATCAGAGGCTAGCCATTGTGGAATGTACTAGCCCTGACTGTCCCGGGGGTATGTTCAGCAAAAAATCATTTCTGTGCCCGGAACTCTTTATTTGCTCCCGTGCTGTGTGTCAGATTTGACATTGCTATTTTCTCCCCACTCGGTAGTACCCCCCAGCTTTGCTGATCCCCCACTTAGTAGTAGGCCCCAGCTCTGCTGAATCGCCTCTCAGTAGTACCCCCCAGCTCTGCTGATCCTCCTCTCTCTCCAATTTGTTCTCCGCTCCTGCTTTATTGCTCCCACGCTGTGTGTCAGGTTTGGCATTGCTAGTTTCTCCTGCTCTGGTTCCCAAGCTCTGCTGATCAGATGCTGCTCAGTCCTCCCTCTCTCCAGTCCCCCCCCCCCCACCTTCTGCTATAGTCTTCCCAAGTTGCATACCACGTGTGCCAACTGCTAGTTGCTCCAGTCTGGACCTTTCACACCTTTCTGCTGCTCCACGCTGCACACCAGATGTAACATCTGCATCAGGCACTCCCAGAATATATACAGTGGGGTAAATAATGATTGACCCCCTGCAAATTTTGTAAGTTTGCCCACTTACAAAGAAATGAAGGGTCTGTAATTATTATCACGGGTGTATTTTAAATGATAGAGACAGAATATTAACCATAAATCCAGAAAAAAACACACAATACAAATGTTATAAATTGAGTTGCAGTTCAGTGAGTAAAATAATAATAACAATAAGTCGGTTCACACTGATCCGACTCCAAGTCGCCCCGACTTTGGGCAACTAATGAAGTCGCCCGTGCACCGCGACTTCGGCGTGGCTTGCAACGACTTCACATAATGGAAGTCAATGCAAGTCGCTCCGACTTTGCAAAAAAAAGGTGCAGGAACCTTTATCTAAGTCGGAGCGACTTGAGTCGCTCTGATTAGAACGGTTCCATTGCACAGCATGGAGCACTACTTGTCAGGCGACAAGTCGGAACAGTGTGAACCGGCACTTATTCTGGCTACCACAGACTGGCTACAGTAGGTGCTCATGTGGTCCACAGATTAGTCCTGTCAATTTAAGAAGGAGCTCCTAACGACAACTTGTTATGTGAATAAAAGACACCTGTCCATAGAATCTCTTTCTTCCATTTAAAACTCACCATCATGGGCAAGACCAAAGAGCTGCCAAAGGACGTCAGGGACAAGAGTGTAGACCTGCTGGAATGGGCTACAAGACCATCAGCAAGAAGCTTGGTGAGAAGAAGACAACTGTTGGAGCGATAATTTGCAAATGGAAGAGATACAAGAAAAACATCAATCCCCCTTGGTCTGGAGCTTCATGCAAGATTTTGCCTCATGGGGTAAGGATGATAATGATAAAATTGAGGGATCAGCCAAGAAACTACACATAAGGAGCTTGAGAATGATCTCAAGGCAGTAGGGACCACAGTCACCAATCAAACCACTGGTAACACAATACGCCGCCATGGATTGAAATCCTGCAGCACCTGTAAAGTCCTCCTCCTCAACAAGGCACATGTACAGGCCTGTCTGAAGTTTGCCAATGGCCAATGAACAGCTAAATGATTAAGGGAAGGATTGGGAGAAAGTGCTGTGGTCAGATGAGACCAAAATTGAGCTCTTTGGCATTAACTCCCCGTTTTGGGAAAAAGGAAAAACGAAACCCCTAAGAACACCATCCCTACAGTCAAGTACGGAGGTGGAAACATGATGCTTTGGGGCTGTTTCTCTGCTAAAGGTGCAGGCCAACTTTGCTGCATTGAGAGGGCCAAAGGACGGGGCCATGTATTGTAATATCTTGAATGAGAACCTTCTTCCCTCAGCCAGAACACTGAAGATGGGTCTTGGATGGGTCCTTCATGACAATGACCCAAAACATTCTTTCAAGGCAAGAAAGGATTGTCTCAAAAAGAAGCACATTAAGGGCATGGAGTGGCCTTGCCAGTCTCCAGACCTTAATCCTATAGAAAATTTATGGAGAGAGCTGAAATTTTGAGTTGCCAAGCGACAGCCAAAAAACCTTAAGGATTTAGAGAAGATCTGTAAAGAAGTGTGGACCAAAATCTCGCCTGAGATGTGTGCAAACCTGTTAACCAACTAAAAGAAATGTCTTACCTTTGTGCCTAACAACAAGAGTTTCTCCACCAAGTACTAAGTCATGTTTTTCTTGAGGATCAAATACTTATTTTACTCACTGAACTGCAACTTAATTTTTGTATCAAGTGTTTTTTCCTGAATTTTTGGTTGATATTCTGTCTCTATCATTTAAAATACACCTATGATAACAGTTATAGATTTTTTACGTACCCGTTTCCTTGTAAGTGGACAAATGTACAAAATCTGCAGGGGATCAAATAATTATTTTTCCCACTGTACATATGAACTGGAAGTGACTGCTGATGACATCTTCCCTGTTGGTTTCCCAGTGCATCCTGGGATATCTCATAACTGCAATACCTCCAAAACAAAGCAAAACTAAAGCTTCAGTTGCTGTAAGCTAGTGTTATCATAGACTTCTATGGAGGCTTTGAAGCACCAAGAAAGCGACATGAGGGATAATTTTTGAAGCAAACAGGACTGTAAGGTAACATTTTTATTTCGTGACAGGAGCTTCAATTGGCATTCAGAGTGCTTTAAAAAAGGGTGTCCAGATTAAGTAATATAACCTTCTTCGATAGCTTGACTCTTGGGCCTACTTGCCAGGACTCTTACATGGTTTGGTCAGTGTGTTCACCTTACTTGCAGCCTTAAGCTCATTAAAAGGTTAGCCTTCACATTATGTTGTTTTCTTTTTTTGTACCTATGTACGCTTGAACATTGCACATTTTTACATTTGTGGCAATGTTCATTATGGAATGGTATTTTTTTTGTCATAAAGATTATATTTAAAAAAAAGCATGCCCAATGCCACATTTTGAAGCAAGTGTAAATAAGCGCTTTATGTATATTTTGTAAAATACTTTATATTCTCTTTAGCCTTTTATGCTTTTTCTAAAGTTTATTTATTTATTTATTTTTTTCAGTTTCGGTATTTCTGTTCCCCCGAATTTAGAAACTCTATAGATTTATGCCCTATTCCCGAATAATGGAAATAAACACATCTGTCGTAGGCTAGAAAACCTGGCTGAGAAACACAGACCTAGACCCAAACTTGAAGTAGTCAACCATTTTTTTTCTAACCTCTGAGGGACCTTATATCTATGTTTGTGAAATAAATCCAGTTGGTCTGTTTTCCCTGTAAAGCTTTCCAAACTGATTTGATTCATGGCTGCAACATTTGTAATCCAGAACCAGCAACCAGGTGATAAATCATTTTTAATATCTGCCCTCAACAGGCTTGGAAACTTCACTTTCTGCCCACTAAGTCCTTCATGATTTATGGTCATTAAAAGCTTAAACCGTTCCTGCTAGCCTAAAGACAAGGCAGGAAGATTGAGGAGTTTACAAGGGAGTGATTACTCAGATAACACAATTTTTTCTGTTCGAGATGATACATTGTGACAGCTCTAAACTCCCTTTTTATTTTTTTGCAGCTTAAAGAACAGCGCGAGAAAGAGAGGCGGTTGAAGAAGTCCCAAGCCGGTAGCATATCCGAAGAAGGAGGCGAGTTCGACGACTTGGTGTCGGCGTTACGATCCGGAGAAGTGTTCGATAAAGACTTATCCAAGCTCAAGAGGAACCGCAAACGCTCTGGAAACCAAATTCTGGACACGAGCAGAGAAAGAGCGGTTACCAAACTAAATTATTAGGGTGGCCACGTTAAAAGGAGAAGAGAGAAAGACGTTAAAAATGGAACAGAACGGTTTTGGATGATGATTCGAGGTCACAGGAAAGAGTTGGAGTTTCCTTGTGGAAGAAAAACACTTTTACCTCTTTTTGTGACTGAGATCATTCCCACCATGGCTTGGAACGTCAAGCTTTCTTGAAGTGCCTCCGTGGATTCATTTCATGCCTGGTTAAGGGCTCGGGTCCACGTCTGCAAGTATTTGGAAAAGGCCCACAGTGGTAAACGCGGATGGAGACGGGTCAAACCTCGTTATCACACTTTAGAAGTGCCAATATTTTTGCACTGTCCAATATTTCAAAAATAATGGTGTTTTTTTGGAACTTTTTTTTTGGCCAGAGACACAAATGTTTTAAAGATGTAATGGAAGCTCCCAAAGTTCAGAGATGGCAGGCCCATTTTGCAGTCTAACAAGGATGTTTGGAAAAGCTTCGTGCCACGTGACGCCGGGCTCATGGATTAAAATAAAAAGTTGCACATTTTTTTAAAACTGGCTTCTTTTTTGTAGATGGAATTTCAGCATCCTTTTCTGGGAGCCGCAGCTGCAAATAATACAAGTGGGTACTTTCTACGTAAAAACTTAAGCCTTGTATGGGACACGCTTTGTGATTCCAGGATTCCGTTTTCTGAAAAACCACTGTGTGTTTGCCACAAGTCATGCACTTTTTTTGCCTCTCATCTGTTGCCATGGTTAGTATTGGCTTCAGATATGTTATTACACAGAGTCCAACTTGCTAACGTTTCGAGCTGGCTCAAAAAAAAAGCACTATGTTTTGTAATAATTGAAAAAAAATCAATGCGTCATGAGGTTCCTGACCTTGCCTCACAGCCAGCACTTTTGAGATGTGTGGAAAGTACGTGGGAGTGCCAAAAAAATATTTTATCTCTATTAAAAGCACATCAGGATACTTTTTTTTATCTTCTCAGAGAAGGAAGGAAATTGGATAATCATAGAGTCTAAGAAATAAGGGTTTGATTTGCTTGGATGGAACAGTTTCGTACTCAGCAGTGGATGGTGACAACTCATTGGATGGAATGTAGAGATCTTGAAGGACATGTGCACCATCCAGAAGGTCTACAATGAAATCTCCTCAAAAAAGCACATCAGGATACTTTTTTTTATCTTCTCAGAGAAAGAAAGAAATTGGATAATCATAGAGTCTAAGAAATAAGGGTTTGATTTGCTTGGATGGAACAGTTTCGTACTCAGCAGTGGATGGTGACAACTCATTGGATGGAATGCAGAGATCTTGAAGGACATGTGCACCATCCAGAAGGTCTACAATGAAATCTCCTCATATATGGGAAGTTCAGTAGTCTTGGTTACCTGGCTTGGAAAATAGTTCTATGGTAGTCGCCAAAGTCACCTCCAGTTCCAAGGCTGACAGTGGCCTTGTGGACTACAGTAGTTATGGCCCATTGGGAAACCAGATCTAGTGGAACAGCTAGGTCTTGGCTTATCAAATACTTTTTTTTTATCTTCTCAGAGAAGGGATGAAATTGGATAATCATAGAGTCTAAGAAATAAGGGTTTGATTTGCTTGGATGGAACAGTTTCGTACTCAGCAGTGGATGGTGACAACTCATTGGATGGAATGCAGAGATCTTGAAGGACATGTGCACCATCCAGAAGGTCCACAATGAAATCTCCTCATGTATGGGAAGTTCAGTAGTATCGTTTACCTGGCTTGGAAAATAGTTCTATGGTCGTCACCAAAGTCACCTCCAGTTCCAAGGCTGACAGTGGCCTTGTGGACTACAGTAGTTATGGCCCATTTGGAAACCAGATCTAGTGGGACAGCTAGGTCTTGGCTTATCAAATACAAGTCATATAACTCTTCCAAATCAACTGTTCCTTGTCTAGTGTTATCCAAAGTTTAGCTCCTGCAAACTTTTGATTAAACAAACTCTGTCTCTGTCCCCCCGAGAATCCAAATTCCAAATAATGATGAACTAGCTTGAAGCGGGTCTCTTCTGGGGAATAAGGAAAATGGTACTTTCTGTGGCAATAATATATAAATAGGAGAAAATGATTCCGTTGTTGATGTATGTTTCTTTCTAAGAATTGTTTAATAGTAAGAGGAACATATAAAGATATAGATGGAGGTAAAGGAGGGAATGGTGTAATAATAACATTGTGTAATCTATTCTAAATGTTAAAGAGACATGCGATGTATTAAGCCATACTAAAGACAAATTGTTTGTATATTTTGGGTTCACATAGAACTGTGATGGCGAACCTTGGCACCCTAGATGTTTTGGAACTACATTTCCCATGATGCTCATGAACTCTTCAGTGTAGGTGAGCATCATGGGAAATGTAGTTCCAAAACATCTGGGGTGCCAAGGTTTGCCATCATTGACCTAGAAGGTTATAATACTTGCTGACTGTGATCGCCCGGTCGTATTTAAAAAGTGATGCCAAAAACACACCCATGGTGAAAAAGCTGACAGAAAAGCGCCTGGGTCAAACTACAAAAATTGATATCTAACATCTGGGTTAGGGGTCTTCAAACTACGGCCCGTAGGCCAAAAATGGCTGACTGCAAGATTTTATCTTGCCCATAGATAGGGTCAGTGGCCGTTCAAACAGGTCTTTAGATCAGCCTATGGTCTTTGTTTCTACCCAAGTCCCCCACTCCCCTCTGTTCATGCCAAAAGCAGAGCCATGGTAAAAAAAGCTGACAGAAAAGCTCCTGGGTCAAACTACAGAAACTGATATGTAACATCTGGGTTAGGGGTCTTCAAACTACGGCCCGTGGGCCAAATATGGCTGACTGCAAGATTTTATCTTGCCCATAGATAGGGTCAGTGGCCATTAAAGCGGTCAACCAGGTCAAGCTACCCAAACTGATATCTTAAGTCAGTTATGGGTCTCTAAACTCTGACTCACAGCTAGGGTCAGTGGCCGCTCTTGCAGGTCTTTGACTCAGCCTATAGTCTCCGTTTCTTTCCGAACCTCTACCCTCCACTGTCATTGTACCATCGTTGGTCCTATCATGTGCTTGCCCCACAATTCATAGGAGGATGGCACATCCCCTATCCAGACCTGATAGGGACTCTGAAGTAAAGGGGGCACTCTGTCGTGTGGTGGAATCTGATGGTGACCCTGATGTAAGGGGGGGGGGGGGGGCGCTGATAAGGAACCCTGATGTAGGGGGGGCTGCTCTAATGTATGGGAGATTCGGGTTTAAGGGGGACTCTGATAGAGACCTTGATGTAAGGGGGGAGTATAATGTAAGGGATGACTTTGATGGGGGCTATGATGTAAGGAGGACTATAATTGGGTACCCTGATGTACAGGGGCACTCTGGAGATCTGTGGAGATCTTGGAATCCTTGGACATATGGTAAGCCAATGGGGTTTTCAGCCACTCAGCCGAAGTATCAGTATTGGGTAGGCTAATCCTTTAGTGCCGGTTCACACTGTTCCGACTTGGTCGCCTGACAAGTAGCGGACCGTGCTGTGCAATTGGAACCGTTCTAATAGGAGCGACTCAAGTCGCTCCGACTTAGAAAAAGGTTCCTGCACTACTTCGGGGCGACATCGTAGCGACTTGTATTGACTTCCATTATGTGAAGTCGTTGCAAGCCGCGCCGAAGTCGCGGTGCACGGGCGACGGCATAACTCGCCCAAAGTCGTGTCGCCCCAGTGTGAACCGACACTTAATATTTTATTGGCCAATCATGTCTGGAAATGGCCTAAATGTTTACAGACTGTGGTAGCTGATTGTATGGACCCCACCACTCATACACCTTCTCTGTATTGTCAAGTATGAGATGTCTACCATTTTCTGGGTCAAAAAACTGAAGAAGGGTATTCCGCAAGGATCACAATCCCTTGCAACCAAATAAAAACCGAGGCACATATATGAAGAACAAAGGTTTTGAAGAAACATGGGCTGATCCTTTAGGAATAGCTTATGTTTATTTGTGATAGCTTTACATTTGGCTTCTTGAAGATCTCCCGTTTCCACTTAAGTTCTCTCTTGAAACAAAAAAGCTGCAGTACCTTGTTGATTGGCGGAGTCAGTCGATGCCTTTTTTTTTAATCTACTATCATGTTGTCTGCCCAAGTGAAACATTTAGCCCCAAAGTAACCAAGTGGAATTCTCTTTTTTGGGCACATTATTGAGGAACAACATGCTTCTTTTTTTGGGAAACAACTTAGGTGGAAAGAAGGAGAACCTAAAACTGAAAGGAGAGATCCTCGAAGGGCCTTATCAATTAACCTAATCAGCAGCACGATGTTTCCAATACCATGACCCAACAATCAGCATTCTCCTGAATGTTCATGGCAATAATTATAGTCCCACCCCCTTCACCATACATTACTTGTACCAGAAATCCATGAACGATGCAAATGGCAAAAACACCAAACCCTATCAAGCAGGTTCACCAAAACGGAGCAATGGCTCTTCCACTTGGCAACTCTGGGCAGCTTCAGAGGAAAGAACCGTAGAGTTGAAGGAATCTGCCATCTTCAGTTTGAATATTTTACCAGTTTTGAGCAAGTAAACCATTAAAATTGAAGTCCAAACCAACCGAAATGACTGCAATGGCAGCCAGAAGGTGTTTTTGTAGAAAAAAAAAGTAAATGGCAATATTCTATATTAGTTCTTGGATTTACATACACTTTAAGACCAACTGCAGCCAAATGTTTGATTTTATTGATGACGGGGAAGTGATGGAACCGCTATTATTTATTCTTGTATGTGAACCCTTCTTGGGAGATTTCCCTTCACTTCCTGTCCCGTTGACACCTCTTCATACCCATGACAGGCATAGGTTATAATTTTCTAAACGCAAATAGGCTGTTGCACTTTGCAAGTGAATTCACCCCAGAGCTTAATGGATGAGGTGAAGTTCTGCTGACTTCCTTCAGCCAATCGTGAAACTTCACCTCATTCCCTAATTTCTGGGGAAAGTTCCTTTGTAAAGTGCAACTTCCCTTGCAAAGTGCAACAGCCTATTTGACTTTAGAAAATCAATCCTTTTTTTTATTTTGCTTTGGCAGATTTTATTTGTCGCTGTATACAATAATAATTTTTAGAAAGTCTGGTAGGTTTGGGAATTATTGTACGCTTGTCTTCCTGTAAGTAGAGATAGAGTTGAGTACGTGAGATTGTCTTCCTGTGTGTCTGTGGCAGAGAATTCCATATGTGTAATTTATTAGGAGATTAGGTTGTCAGTATCCAATGTCAGTACATGGTGGAAGTATATTTTATTACTCATTAGGAGATTAGGTTGCTGGTTCCCAGTGTGTGTATGTGGCAGAGAATTCCATATG
Source organism: Pelophylax lessonae (assembly GCF_965119305.1). Classification (NCBI taxonomy): domain Eukaryota; kingdom Metazoa; phylum Chordata; class Amphibia; order Anura; family Ranidae; genus Pelophylax; species Pelophylax lessonae. Next base: position 675,621,890 of record NC_138770.1, on the reverse strand, counting down.
TATAATTCTTTAGCAGATTAGGTTGTTGGTTTCCGGATTGGCATATGTATGGTAGAATTATAGGGTTACTTATTAGAAGATTAGGTTGTTCGTTCCTAATGTGTTTATGTGGCAGGGAATGAAATATTTGTAATTCATTAGGAGATTAGGTTGCTGATTCCCAGTGTGTGTATGTGGCAGAGAATTCCATATGTATAATTCTTTAGCAGATTAGGTTGTTGGTTTCCTGTCTGGCATATGTATGGTAGAATTATAGTGTTACTTATTAGGAGATTAGGTTGTTTGTTCACAGTGTGTTTATGTGGCAGAGAATTAAATATGTGTAATTCATTAGGAGATTAGGTTGTTTGTTTTTCCGTCTGCATTATTGGTAGAAATACTGTATATTGTGTTAAGTTGGTCTTTCAATTGGTCATACTCATTAGGAGATTGGAATTTTGGTTTCCAGTGGGCGTATATGTCGGAGAGTTCCATATCAGTAATTATTTAAGAAACTAGGTTGTTGGTTCCCCGTGTGTGTATGTGGCAGAAAATTCCACATGTGCAACCCTGTAGGAGATTAGGTTGGTGGTTTCCCGTCTGCATATATGGTAGAATTATATTGCGTTTCTCTTTAGGAGATTAGGTTGTTCGTTCCCTGTGTATGTATGTGGCAGAGAATGAAATGTGTAATTTGTTAGGAGATTAGGTTGTTGGTTTCCCATCTGTGTATATGGTGTTACTCATTAGGAGATTGGGATGTTGGTTTTCAATGTTTGTATGTGGCACAGAATTCCATATGTGTATTTTTTTTTTTAGGAGATTAGGATGTTGGTTCCCAGTGTGTACATATGGCAGAGAATTCCATGTGTGTCATTTATAGGAATAGGTTGTTGGTTCCCTATGTATGTATGTGGCAGAGAATGAAATATGTGTAATTCTTTAGGAGATTAGGTTGTTCGTTTGCTGTCTGTGTATATGGTAGATTTACTGAATGTGGTGTTACTCATTGGGAAATTGGGTTGTTGGTTTCTAGTGTGTGAATGTGGCAGAGAATTCCATATGTGTCGTTCTTTGGGAGATTAGGTTGTTGGTTCTCACTGTGCGAATGTGGCAGAGAATTCTATGTGTGTACTTTTTTGGGAGATTAGGTTGTTGGTTGCATATATGTAAGAATTATGTTGTAATAATAATTAGGAGATTAGGTTGTTCATTCTTCATGTGTGTATGAGGCAGAGAATTAAATATGTGTAATTCAGTGGGAGATTAGGTTGAACAAATGAAGACACCCAATAAGTAGAATGGTCAACTTTAGATGTAAAAAAAATGATAAAGGGTAGGGTCAACTTCAGATGAGGATTCATGATAAAGAGAAGGATCAGCTTTAAATGAGGAGACATGATAAAGGGTAGGGGTCAACTTTAGATGAAGACACATGATAATGGAAGGGTAAATTTTGGAAGACGACACATGATAAATGGAAGGGTCAACTATAGATGAAAACACATTATAAAGGGTAGGGGGGAAACTTTACTTGAGGAGACATGAAAACGGGAACAGTAACTTTTAGATGAAGATACATGATTAAGGTAAGAATCAACTTTAGAAGAAGACACATGATAAATGGAAGGGTCAACTTTGGCTGAAGATACATGATAAATGGAAGGGTCAACTTTAGCTGAAGATACATGATAAATGGAAGGGTCAGCTTTAGATGAATACACATGATAAATGGAAGGGTCAACTTTAGCTGAAGATACATGATAAATGGAAGGGTCAACTTTAGAAGAAGACACGTGATAAAGGGTAGGGTCAACTTTAAATGAAGAGACACAATAAAGGGTAGGGTCTACTTTAGAAGAAGACACATGATAAATGGAAGGGTCAACTTTAGATGAAAACACAGTATAAAGGGTAGGGTGAACTTTAGATGAGGAGACATGAAAAAGGGAATGTTAACCTTTAGATGAAGATACATGATTAAGGTAAGAATAAACTTTAGAAGAAGACACATGATAAATGGAAGGGCCAGTTTTCATTGAAGACACATGATAAATGGAAGAGTCAACTTTAGAAGAAGACACGTGATAAAGGGTAGGGTGAACTTTAAATGAAGAGACACAATAAAGGGTAGGGTCAACTTTAGATGAAGACACATGATAACGGGTAGGGTCAACTTCAGAGGAAGACACATGATAAAGGGAAGGGTCAACTTTATATGAAAACACATGGTAACAGGTAGGGTCAACTTTAGAAGAAGACACATGATAAATGGAAGTGTCAGTTTTCGTTGATGACACATGATAAATGGAAGGGTCAGTTTTCGTTGATGACACATGATAAATGGAAGGGTCAACTTTAGCTGAAGATACATGATAAATGGAAGGGTCAACTTCAGAAGAAGACACATGATAAAGGGAAGGGTCAACTTTAGATGAAGACACATGATAACGGGTAGGGTCAACTTCAGAGGAAGACACATGATAAATGGAAGGGTCAACCTTAGATGAAGACACATGATAAATGGAAGGGTCAACTTTAGAAGAAGACATATGATAAATGGAAGATTCAGCTTTAGATGAAGATACATGATAAATGGAAGGGTCAACCTTAGATGAAGACACATGATAAAGGGTAGGGTGAACTTTAAATGAAGAGACACGATAAAGGGTAGGGTCAACTTTAGATGAAGACACATGATAACGGGTGGGTCAACTTAAGATGAAAACACATGATAACGGGTAGGGTCACTTTCAGAACAAGACACATGATAAAGGGAAGGGTCAACTTTAGATGAAGACACATGATAACAGGTAGGGTCAACTTCAAAAGAAGACACATGATAACAGGTAGGGTCAACTTTAGAAGAAGACACATGATAAAGGGACAAGTCAACTTTAGAAGAAGACACATGATAAAGGGACAAGTCAACTTTAGATGAAGACACACGATAAAGGGAAGGGTAAACTTTAAATGAGGAGATATGATAAAGGGTACATTTTAGGTAGTAGGACATTTTGCACTACTACTGACCAAATAAAATGTGTCAGAAGAACCTCAAGTGGGCAATAAACCAAAAAAACAACGCCTGTGCCCAGTGAAATGTTTGGACCGTCTGGTCCTCCAGGTTTATGGCACAGTGTGATTGGTGCGAAGTTTTGCCCGAACAGCCACAACATTGGATTTTTTTGGTAATGGATCTGGTGTGATGGAATTCTAAATGGAGATAAGAGGAGTACGAGGGTTGATAGAGAGAATGTTTTTATTGATATGATCGAGAACTGTCCAGGTTTGGTTACTCCTCAGTCTTGTTGGAAAGATTGTAGAATGTGATAATAAATTCCTGCATCAGATCTTATACAATACGCATTTCAGGATTCATGTAAAAGAAGTTCAAAAAACAATTTTGCCATTTTTTTTCAACAAATTATATAGAATTGTAGCAAATGGAAAGATTGTGAAGGGTTCTCCATCTAGTGTCTGTACCCATAGGAAAGAGTTATGCTTATTTCCCATTTCAAAGCTGTTCCCAGAGTGCCTGCACAGGAAGTGATGGAGAAATTCCAACAGGGACATGTTATTAAAGTGTATGTAAACCCTAACAATGAATTTCTCTTAGTTGCTGCCTTTTGGTCTGTTGAGTATGGGGGGGGGGGGGGGGGGGGCGATTAAAGGCTGAGTCCATGTTTTCTCCCATGTTTAGATTGTAACTTGAAATATGGTCACAGTCTGCTTGTTCTTCCTGCCAGAAATCTAATGAATACTTCCTGTGCTGATTCTTGTCAGTGCCCAGCTATCTCTGAGGACCAGGGCTGGGACAAGGGGTGGGCAGGAGGGGGCGGCTGCCCTGGGTGCAATGGTTTATTGCAGAGATGGGGGCACCCTGACCCTAACCCTAAGGGAAGGGGGGGGAACGCAATGCCCTTGGAAGCTCAATGGCCCTGGGAGCTCAATGACCTTGTCCCGGCACTGCTGAGGACTACACAACCATGCCTCTCTATGTTGCAGGAAGTGTTCTGTAGTCCTAACACACTTCTTGTCCTAGGGTGCTCCTCCATAGATACAATACAGTAAATATTGAGTAAGCGTTGTCACCCTAGATCAGGAAGTGTGTTCCTGGCAGAATCACAAGGGGGGGGGGATTAGAAAAAAAAGGATGAAGAGAAGAAAAACTAATGCAGCCACCATATCCAAGGACTGGAAAGCTGCAATATATTTCATCATTAGGCCTTTCTAATTCGGTTTACTGGATTTGTGGAAAAGCAACTTACATTTACAAATGGCGTGACTACAGAAACATCCAGTTTTAACGATCGATCCATATGAATAGGTGACCGTGCGGCCAATCACAGATCATAGCTTTAATCTACGCTGACAGAATAATAAATATCGTGCACTTTTTTTTTTTTGGCTTTAATGAAAATAATAGAATCCATGGCAGTATTATTCAAGAAGGGAAGAAAATAATTTTGTTAATAACCTGTATATTTTTGTACCATGTATTTCTTAATATACAATTAAAATGTAGAGGATGGTATTGTACTAAAAAAATAAAAAATAAATACTAAATAAATAAATAAATAAAATCTGTAATTAATCCGGGGATGAGATTGGGGTTCCTCTTGCAGACCTGTACATAGAAGTCACAGCCGACATGAGAGCGATGCTTTGGTGTGTCCTCATTGGTCGAAAAAAAAAAAAAAGATAAATGACTTAAATTAAATTTGTAGTGTACTTTTTATTTGCACCTTTTTTTATTAGAATATACTTGTCTTACTAGAGAAAATTAAACTTATCATTATATATTTCCCGCACTCTTCATGTATGTATTTATTTCTTATGTTACAATTTACATTCACCGGAAGCTGATCGATGGAACGCAAGGCTAGGTTCACACCTTGTGCGTGTCTGGAACGCACGCACGCAAATGCACTGCCCTTTAGCAGATGTGTGGTGCTGCCATTAAGTCTACATTCACACCTGAGCATTACGTCAATGCGCGCATCATGAAATGCGCAAAAATTGTGCGGCGCTATTCATTGTTATTGGCACCCCAAACACGGCAAGCAGGTGCGCGTTTCTAAACACGCAGCAAACGTGTCATAACATGCAGTTATGAAAACGCGCAAAACTCAATGTACGAAAGGGTACATACAGTATCTCACAAAAGTCAGTACACCCCTCACATTTTAGTAAATATTTTATTATATCTTTTCATGTGACAACACTGAAGAAATGACACTTTGCTACAATGTAAAGTAGTGAGTGTACAGCTTGTATAACAGTGTAAATTTACTGTCCCCTCAAAATAGCTCAACACACAGCCATTAATGTCTAAACCGCTGGCAACAAAAGTGAGTACACCCCTAAGTGACAATGTTCAAATTGGGCCAAATTAGCCATTTTCCCTCCCCGGTGTCATGTGACTCGCTAGTGTTACAAGGTCTCAGGTGTGAATGGGGAGCAGGTGTGTTAAATTTGGTGTTATCGCTCTCACTCTCTCATACTGGTTACTGGAAGTTCAACATGGCCCCTCATGGCAAAGAACTCTCTGAGGATGTGAAAAAAAAAGAATTGTTGCTCTACATAAAGATGGCCTAGGCTATAAGAATATTGCCAAGACCCTGAAACTGAGCTGCAGCATGGTGGCCAAGACCATACAGCGGTTTAACAGGACAGGTTCCAATCAGAGCAGGCCTCGCCAAAGTTGAGTGCATGTGCTCAGCGTCATATCCAGAGGTTGTCTTTGGGAAATAGAGGTATGAGTGCTGCCAGCATTGCTGTAGAGGTTAAAGGGGTGGGGGGGTCAGCCTGTCAGTGCTCAGACCATACGCCGCACACTGCATCAAATTGGTCTGCATGGCTGTTGTCCCAGAAGGAAGCCTCTTCTAAACATGACGCAGAAGAAAACCCGCAAACAGTTTGCTGAAGACAAGCAGACTAAGGACATGGATTAAACAAATAAATATATCAAAAAATCAGTGCTGATGATTCTCCCTGTCCCATTCTCCTTTACACTCACTGCTTCCTGCTCTGCTCTCCTACTAATAAGATTTATACACCTCTGGATTCTAATAAGGAGACTCTTTGCACTTAGAGGGAGCATTATCATTGATGAATCGGGCATGTTGCTTTGACTATTTGTGGATACTACCATTCCAGTTTGATGTGGCTTTAGGGTAGGAAACAGTGTGTTCAGTGTTGGTGGTGGCTTCATCTAAATTCCTGCCTGACCGACTGGATTATGTGTGCACCTCTGTTTGCAATTGATCTTAATAGCGCTGCACTTCTTCTTATATTTAAGGACATGGATTACTGGAACCATGTACTGTGGTCTGATGAGACCAAGATGAACTTATTTGGTTCAGATGGTGTCAAGCGTGTGTGGCGGCAACCAGGTGAGGAGTACAAAGACAAGTGTGTCTTGCCTACAGTCCAGCATGGTGGTGGGAGTGTCATGGTCTGGGGCTGCATGAGTGCTGCCGGCACTGGGGAGCTACAGTTCATTGAGGGAACCATGAATGCCAACATGTACTGTGACATACTGAGGAAGAGCATGATCCCCTCCCTTCAGAGACTGGGCCGCAGGGCAGAATTGCAACATCATAACGACCCCAAACACACCTCCAAGACGACCACTGCCTTGCTAAAGAAGCTGAGGGTAAAGGTGATGGACTGGCCAAGCATGTCTCCAGACCTAAACCCTATTGAGCATCTGTGGGGCATCCTCAGACAGAAGGTTGGGGAGCGCAAGGTCTCTAACATCCACCAGCTCTGTGATGTCTTCATGGAGGAGTGGAAGAGGACTCCAGTGGCAACCTGTGAAGCTCTGGTGAACTCCATGCCCAAGAGGGTTAAGGTAGTGCTGGAAAATAATGGTGGCCACACAAAATATTGGCACTTTGGTCCCAATTTGGAAATTTTAAATTAGGGGTTTACTCACTTTTGTTGCCAACGGTTTAGACAATTTTATTTGGGTACAGTGTTGCACAACTGTCCGTTAAAGTAACGTAGTGCCCTATCGCAAAAAAATGGCCTGGTGATTAACCACTTAAGCCCCGGAGGATTTGGCTGCTGAAAGACCAGGGGGTATTTTGCAATTCGGCACTGCGTGACTTTAACGGACAATTGCGCGGTCGTGCGACGCTGTACCTAAACGAATTTGACGTTCTTTTTTTCCCACAAACAGAGCTTTCTTTTGGTGGTATTTGATCACCTGTGCGATTTTTTGATCATGCGCTATAAACAAAAAAAGAGCGTCAATTTTGCAAAAATAACAATATTTTTCAAATTTTTTTATATGAAATTCCCCCCCAAAAAAATGTAAAAATCAAAATCTTTTTAAATTTTCGGCCAATTTGTTTTATGCTACATATGTTTGGTAAAAAAAAAAATCGCAAAAAGCGTAGTTTGATTGGTTTGCGCAAAAGTTATCGCGTTTACTAACAAAGGGAACGATTTTTGTCATTTTTGCTGTTTTTTTTTTTTTAACGCGTAATGGCGGCGATCTGCGATTTTTTTTGGCGGTACTGCGACATTGCGGCAGACAGATCGGACACTTGCGGCGGACACATCGGGTCTGCCGGTCACACGCGCGGGGGGGTCCGTGACCGCGCGGGAGAGCACCACCGGCGGCGCATGCTCGCTCCCCAGAGCCTCACAGGCTAGCGACGTACCCATACGTCACTCTGCCTATGAGGGGCTGACCGCCGCAGTATATGTACTTGCGGCGGTCGGCAAGTGGTCAAAGGGGGGTAAAACCTTCCAGAGTTGAAGTGGTTAAAGGATATGTGCACTCTCCACCGTTATAACTGAAAATTACATTTACTTGAAATAAAAACTCTTCTGAGATGTTTCGTGTGTGTCTGGCCCCACAACTATACAGCATGGCTCCAAACCCATCCACTCTCTGGGGCCCAACTCCAATGACTTCTAAGGCAGCACTGTGGCTTAGCGTTTGGCGTGCCTGCCTTGCAGCACTGGGGTCCATGGTTTGAATGCTGGTCAGCACACTATCTGTAGAAGGTTTGCATGTTCTCCCTGTGCTTGTATGGGTCCAAATCAAAGACATGCTGGTAGGTCCGCCATTGGTTTTCAGAAAACCACCATTTATTACCTTCTTAACGACCGCCCACCGCAGTTTCACAGCAGCAGGTCGGCTCTGTCCCGCAAAATGACGTAACTGTACATCGCTTTGCAGGACTGCTGGCGGTGGCGCTCACCCCTTCACCACAAGAGAAGCCGATCAGCTGGTCCAGCAGCAATTGATTGCCATCGGGCACCCGCGATCGCTCCTCGTGGAGACAGAATGGTGGTCTGCCGTTGTAGACACGGCAGGCCACTGTTCTGCCAGTAATGAACGCAGGGATCCTCTTATTTGGAAACAGAGGTCTCTGTGTTCATGCAGAAAGCTCATCCCCCCACAGTTAGAAAACACCCCATAGGGACACATTTAACTCATTGATTGCCCCTGGTGTTAACCCCTTCCCTGCCAGTGTCATTATTACAGTAACAGTGCATATTTTTAGCACTGACTACTGTAGTAATGTCACTGGTCTCCCCAAAAGTGTCAAAATGTCAGTTAGGGGTCCGATCTGTCCACCGCAATTTCGCAGTCCTGCAATTTCGCCGCCATTACTAGTAAAATAAATAAATAAATAAAAATGACATAAATATTTCCCCTAGTTTGTAGATGTGATAACTTTTGCGCAAACCAATCAAAATACGTTTATTGGGATTTTTTTTAACCAAAAATATGTAGCAGAAAACAAATTGGCCTAAAATGATGAAAATATTTGATTTTTAAATTTTTTCTTTTGGGAATGTTATATAGCAGAAATGTAAAAATATTGTTAGTTTGTTTTTTTCAGAATTGTCGCTATTTTTTTTTGTTTATAGTGCAAAAAATGAAAACTACACAGGTGATCAAATACCACCAAAAAAAAAAAGCTCCATTTGTGGGAAAAAAAGGACATCAATTTTATTTGGGTACAGCGTCGCACGACCGCGCAATTGTCAGTTAAAGTAACGCAGTGCCATATCACAAAAAATGGCCTGGTCATTAACCACTTACCGCATACTAACGTACCCGTACGTCGGGTAACTTTGCAGGGTTATACCGGGATAATGCCTCTAGCTAGAGGCATCATCCCGGTACCGTGGTTTGAAGCCGACGGTCGGCTTTCCGCCGGTAACGGCCGATGCAGCTCGGGAGCCGCTCGATCGTTACCCGGGTGAGCGGGAGGGGACGTCCCCCCCCTCCCGCCGCCTTCCGTGGCTTTGCTTGGGGCTCCCGTCCCACCGGGAGCCCCGAGCACCCAGCCGGCACGTCCGCCGGCTTTATGGAGTCCTGATGAATGCCGGAAACGGCATCGATCGGGTCTCCGATGACGTAACCCAGAGGCGTCGTCCATGACGTCACTTCCGGGTTACTGTGCTGCAAAAGGCGGCAGATTTGAAAAACCTCTGTATGCAAAAATGCAGTTTTGCATACAGGGAAGTGTAGTGGAGGGGTTTGGGGTCTTTTAGACCCTCGATCCCTCCATAAAGTGTACCTGTCACTGCATATTGCTGTCACAAGGGATGTTTACATTGCTTGTGACAGCAATAAAAGTGATCAGATTTTTATTTTTTTTAAAAACTGTAATAAAGTTAAAAAAAAAAAAATAAATTAATAGGAAAAAAAAAAAAATAGTTTTAGCCGCCCCCGTCACCGTTAGCTCGCGCATAAAAAAAAAACGTATACGGAAGTCGAGCCGCGAATGAAATCGCTGTTCAAACCACACATGTGAGGTATCGCCGCGATCGCCAGAGCGTGGGCAATAATTAAAAAAAAAGAGCTACACTCTAACTCTAAACTGGTAACCGTTAAATAAATTTAAAACGTCACAGATTGAGATCTCTATTGACCGTAGTTTGTCGCCATCCCACGGGGGGGGGGGGGCGCAATTTTAAACCGTAACATATTGGGTATCTATTTACTCGGCGTGACATCATATTTCACAATATACAAAAAAAATGGACTAACTTTACTGTTTAGTATTTTTTAAATGCAGTGAAATGTGATTTTTCAATTTTTTTCCAAAAAAATGGCGTTTTAAAGACCGCTGCGTAAATACCGCTTGACAAAAAATTTTGCAATGACCGACATTTTATTCTCCAGAGTCTTTGCTAAAAAAATATATATAATGTTTGGGGGTTCTAAGTAGTTTTCTAGGAAAAAATACTGGTTTTAACTTGTGAACAAAAAGTGTCTGAAATAGGGCTGGGGCTTAAGTGGTTAAGGGGGCAAATCCTTCCGGTCCAGAAGTGGTTAATAAAAATCCATCCTTGGTCTCCAGTCCAGTGGCTTTGCCTAGGCTGTGATGATGTCATCAGTCTGCTGCAGGCAGGAAGAAGAATTTCCTCACTCTCTCCTCCCCCAGTGATCAGACTGCAACATTGTAACTTTGTAGCAAGTCACAAATCACAAGTCACATTTCTGTGTCACGGAGTTTCATGATTGTGTTATCTATGAGCCGGCATCTCAGCCCAGGAAGTAGATGGTGGCATGGATGATGCCTGAACAAAGATGGTGCTGTCCTAGAGAAAAAAGCAGATGGAGGCATTGTCAGGGGGAGTACTGTGATCTCTGTGAGAGGTAATCATTACATTGACACTGACACATAAGTGACACATGTTGCACTAGCAATACATGAAAAAATAAATGTAATATTAGGGCCCGCTTGGACCTTATCCCCAACTCATTGCCTATACTTTTTATTTTTGTTTTTGTTTTAATCATGAATATAATAAAGGAAATAAATAGAACAGTGGAGCTCCCCATCAGCATTTTTCCACGCTGTCCTACTGCACGGACCGAACATTCTGTCCCAGAACACGTTCTCTTTCCTGGGCTCCGAGGGCTGCGGGCCCTTTTTGTGAGCTTCCATTGTGGAAGTGTGGCCCCCATATGAGGACATCTTCATCCTGAGGAATGTGACTCCGCAAGACAAATAAACAGCAATGATGCTGAGCCGGTGCAGGAAAAACCACACGGCAAAACAAACCGACCCGACTGGAAAGACATTTTAAAGCCGTACAGAAAAAGGAACATTTCCTAATACCTGGTGCAAGATTTATATGTCAGCTCCACCCACCTGGTGCAACATTCTGTGGAATTTTAGTAATAAATTTACTAGTATTTATAGGTTGTGTTCTCCTACGCGTGTACAAGAAAAGAAATATATATAGTATTTTTTATTATTATTATTTTAGTTATTATTTTTTATTATTTTTAATCTTTTTTTATTGATAATTTTATGTATTATTTTGTATTTTATTTTTATTATTATTATTTTTATGTTATTGTACCTTTAAAGTTGACATTTAATCTGCTTATATGCTTTCTCTGGTTCGTGCCCCCTTCCTTAAAGCGGAGTTCCGGGCACAAAAACGATTTTTTTTTTGTGCCCCTCCGCTAGGTATGCCGCACCTGAAAAGGAATTGGATAGTTATTTTTATTTTTTTTGTTTACTCACCTTTTTATTGAAGATCGTAAATACTCACCTCTGACTGCTTCCTCCCTCGGAGCCGCGGCTCACCCCGTCACTTCCTGCCTCGCTATGATTCCTGGGAGCTGAACGTCACAGCTCCCAGGAATCAATGCGCCGCACCGGCCCCTCTCGTCATTTCCGGGCGACGAGAGGGGCCGGTGCGGCGCATTCTGGGACAAGAAGACGCGGAAGAAGACAGAGAAGAGGACTGCGCCGGCTTCAGCTGCCCACAACAGAGATGGAAACGCTGTGGAAGAAATTTTATAAGTAAGTATTTCTTCTAAAAGGTAAGTGCGAACCGGGACAGATCAGAGGCTAGCCATTGTGGAATGTGCTAGCCCTGACTGTCTTGGGGGTATGTTCAGTAAAAAATAATTTCTGTGCCCGGAACTCCGCTTTAACCTTTTCTGGACCGGGTCTTTTTCTGACAAGGTAAAATCATTTTTTTTTTTTGCTATAAAATTACATAGACCCCTCAAACATTATATTTTTTTTTTTTTTAGCAGAGACCCTAGAGAATAAAATGGAGATTGTTGCAATATTTTTTTATGACACCGTATTTGCGCAGCGGTGTTACAAACACAATTTTTTGGGAAAAAGTTCACTTTTTTTAATTAAAAAATAAGAAAGCAGTAAAGTTAGCCCCATTTTTTTCTATAATGTGAAAGATAATGTTACACAAGTAAATAGATACCCAATATTACTAAAATCAATCAAAAGGCAGCGCTAACAGGTATATCAAAGATAAAAAAATGTATATAATGTGAATATTATTAAATGAATCCGTGCATAGTATGGTCAAAAAATATAAAATTCATACAAAATAAAGTGCATAATGTGATCAATAAATACAGAATTCATATATATTAAAGTGCATAAATAAGGTGCAATCATAAATTGTCCATAATGCAATCATATGCAGTAGTGCAAAAAATATTTGAATTAAAGTGCAGTCCAAAATGGTTCCCTTGGATGGAACTAAGGTGCTGGAAAAGTGCTCAAAGTGATCCACATAGGTGCCCAAGTGCTCTCGGGAAAGAAACCCCCTATGGGGATGCACTCACCAGATCAAGGATAAAGACAAGCCTTAAACTGAGACAATATCCCCTGGACGGACGGATGGATGGATCCAGCACAGCTTCTAAGGCTGCATTCACATGTCAGCGTATGATCACGGGCAGAACCGCCGCGGTTCCGCCCGCGATTCGGAGATTTATTGCAAATCGCGGGACGCCTAGCGTTGCCCGTTGATTTGCAATAGCCCCCCAAACGCCGAGCGATGTTGCCGCGATTTACGCCCGCCGAATCGCGGCAACATCGCGCAAACAAAATCGCGGGACGCAATACGCTCCAAAAAAGTACAAGAGCTTCTTTGGGGCGTATTGCGTCCCGCGATTTTGTTTGCGCGATGTTGCCGCGATTCGGCGGGCGTAAATCACGGCAACATCGCTCGGCGTTTGGGGGGCTATTGCAAATCAACGGGCAACGCTAGGCGTCCCGCGATTTGCAATAAATACGCTGACATGTGAATGCAGCCTAAGATATCTCTATAATGGCTCCTCTCCACTTTCTCCACTTTCTCCACGACCATATATTTAAAAGAAGGGGAAGGAGCCAGACATAGTGAAGCCCATAGGTGTTTTTATTTCATAAATATAAGAATATTACTCACAAAAGTGTAGTTGTACGTACGTACGCTGCCGGAACGCACGCCGGCAGCGTACCCGGAAGTGGAATGACTTGTAGTGACTGCTTAATCCAATGCTGATTACAACTACACTTTTGTGAGTAAAATTCTTATATTTATGAAATAAAAACACCTACGGGCTTCACTATGTCCTACAAAACTACTACTACTAGTCCTGCAAAAAATCGCAGATCGCCACCATTAATAGTAAAAAAAAAAAAAAAAATAAATAAAAATGTTAGTAGACTCGAAAACTTTTGCGCAAACCAATCAAAATACTCTTATTGCGATTTTTTTTTACCAAAAATATGTAGCAGAAAACAAATTGGCCTAATATGTTAAAAAATTTAGATTTTTAAATTTTTTTTGAGAATGTTATATGGCAGAACGTGAAATATATATATATATATATATATATATATTTTTTTTTTTCAAAATTGTCGCTCTTTTTTTGTTTATAGCGCAAAAAATAAAAATCGCACAGGTGATCAAATACCACCAAAAGAAATCTCTATTTGTAAGAAAAAGAGGACATCAATTTTATTTGGGTACAGCGTCACATGACTGCGCAATTGTCCTTTAAAGTAACACGGTGCAGTCAGGAAGGGGGCAAATCCTTCCGGTCTTAAAGTGGTTAAGGGGTTGTACCGGGGTAATATGTAGCTAGAGGTGTCACCCCAGTACAACCCCTTGAAGCCAAGGCTGCATATTTGCTTTGCGTCGGCGCAACGGGGAGAAATTTGCAGCATCACAGTACAGGTTCACTTTAAAAACTCTTAAACACGTGAAATGATAATTGGGGGAGGGGTCTGACCTCAGATTCACTCCTACGTACCCTGAATGAGAGTTTTGTAGAGTTACCTGCCAAACCCAACCGGCTGACGGCATGCATGTTCACTTCACAAGTCCAAAATAACCAACCCGTACAAAGCGCGACTTGTGTTCTGTCAAAAATAAGAGAGGAAAAAAATATACACAGGAAAAAGCCCAAGTGTACATCAGTCACAGGGAGCGGGCTTCATCTTCGTCCAGGAATGGAAATGAGACCCCGGAGAGAAGACCGCTCTGTGCTTTAAAGAAGTACTAAAAAATAAGGCCAAAACTTTGCTTAAAGCGGAAGTTTAGCAAAAGAAACTTTTTTTTCTCTACAGCTTCTATTCCAATACTTACCTCTAATGAAGGATGTGCTGGATTCTGCAGAAATCTTCACTGTAGGGATGCCCTGTCCTCTTCCTGCTGCTGAACTTCTAGCTTTGTGGGGGCAACAGCTTTGGGTCACCTAGCTCAGCTGTACTAAAGATGATGCAATGAGGACACGCCCCCCTCCTGTCCTCTCCCCCCCAAAAGAAAGCTGGTAACCCCCCACAGTGCAAGACGTTCAGCATCAGGAAGAGGACAGGGCAGTAAGAGAATGTCACATGGAGGTTTCATCTTTAGCTCTATCTAGAAATTGAAAGCTGAAGTTTGGCTAACATTTTTTTCTCTATAGCTTCGGTTCCATTACTTACCTCTAATGAAGGATGTGCTGGATTCTGCAAAAATCTTTACTGTAGGGGTGCCCTGTCCTCTTCCTGCTGCTGAACTTCTAGCTTTGTGGGGGCAACAGCCTTGGGTCACCAAGCTCAGCTGTACTAAAGATGATCCAATGAGGACACGCCTCCCCCTGTCCTCTCCTCCAATAAGAAAGCTGTTAACCCTCACAGTGCCAGAAGTTTGGCAGCAAGAAGAGGACAGGGCAGTAAGAGAATGTCACATGGAGGTTTCATCTCTAACTCTATCCAAGAATTAAAATGATTAAAGCTAAAGTTTTAGTTTAATTTCAGTTCCAGCTTCAGTTCCATTACATACCTATAAAGAAGGATGTCCCAGGATGTACAGACTGCTGGATTCTGCAGAAATCTTCACTGCAGGGATGCCCTGTCCTCTTCCTGCTGCTGAACTTCTGGCTCTGTTCTAAGTTATTTTAATAATTACAATTTAACATGATCTGTGAATGAGGAAGAGTCTGATCAGTCACAGGATAGTCCCCTCCATTCACAAATTGTGGTACAGTGTATTCAGTGAAATAACTTTTCTTTAGAGGAGAGATCTGTAATAAAGATGATCCGATGAGGACACGCCCTCTCCTGTCCTCTCCTCCCAAAAGATAGCTGGTAACCCCCCACAGTGTAAGATCATCAGGAATAGGACAGGGCCAGGGGAGGACTGGGCCAGGGGGCAGGGGGGCAATTGCCCCCTGGGCCTCTCCGATGCCCCATAAAAAGGCTGCACCACTTCTGCCACAGACATGACTAAAGGATTCCTGGTGAAGTGAAGTAAAATGTCCCTGCTGCTGACCCAATGAGTGCAGGTTGAAGACAAGAACAAAGCATAGACCTCGTCCCTCTTGTCCCGACTCTTCTGCTTTAGCCAGCCCCAACCGAACTGTCCCAGCTTCCCCCAACCTCCCCCTGCTGGCCAGGTCGGGAACTCCGGTTCAGCCGGTAAGTAGAGAATATCTGGAGCAGGGTGTTTCAGCCTATAATGGGAGTCAGGAGGAGGATTGGGATAGTGGGAGGGGTGGTAAGGGAAAGTGGGGGGGCGATATGCTACACCATGGGCCTCTGGTTTGTACTTTCCCCCTGGGCCGAAAGTTGCCAGTCTGCCCCTGGACAGGGCAGTAAGAGAATGTCACATGGAGGTTTCATCTTTTTAGCGCTATCTAAAAATTTAAAGCTGAAGCTTGGCTAAAACATTTTTTTCTCTATAGCTTTAGCTCCATCACTTACCTCTAATGAAGGATATGCTGGATTATGCAGAAATCTTCACTGCAGAAATGCCCTGTCCTCTTCCTGCTGCTGAACTTCTGGCTCTGTGGGGGTAACCGCTTTCGGTCTCCAAGCTCAGCTGTACTAAAGATGATCCAATGAGGGCATGCCCTCTCCTGTCCTCTCATCCAATAAGAAAGCTGTTAACCCCCCACAGTGCCCGAACTTCAGCAGCAGGAAGAGGACAGGGCAGGAAGAGACTGTCACATGGAGGTTTCATCTTTAGCTCTATCTATAAAATTGAAAGCTAAAGTTTGGCTAAAAACATTTTTTTCTCTATAGCTTCTATTCCAATACTTACCTCTAATGAAGGATATGCTGGATTCTGCAGAAATCTTCACTGCAGGAATGTCCTGTCCTCTTCCTGCTGCTGAACTTCTGGCTCTGTGAAGGTAAAAGCTTTGGGTCTCCAAGCTCAGCTGTACTAAAGATGATCCAACGAGGACATGCCCCCTCCTGTCCTCTCCTCCAATAAGAAAGCTGTTAACCCCCACAGTGCCCGAACTTCAGCAGCAGGAAGAGAACATGGCAGTAAGAGAATGTCACATGGAGGTTTCATCTTTAGCTCTATCTGAAAATTGAAAGCTGTAGTTTGGTTAAAAACATTTTTTTCTCTACAGCTTCAGTTCCATTACTTACCTCTAATGAAGGATGTGTTGGATTCTGAAAAAATCTTCCCTGTAGGGATGCCCTGTCCTCTTCCTGCTGCTGAACTTCTAGCTTTGTGGGGGTAACAGCTTTGGGTCTCCAAGCTTGCCTGTACTAATGATGATCTGACGAGGACACACTCCCTCCTGTCCTCTCCTCCCATAGGAAAGCTGTTAACCCCCACAGTGCCAGAAGTTTGGCAGCAGGAAGAGGACAGGGCAGTAAGAGAATGCCACATGGAGGTTTCATCTCCAACTCTATCCAAAAATTAAAACGATTAAAGCTAAAGTTTTAGTTCCATTTCAGTTCCATTACGTACCTGTAATGATGTCCCAGGATGTGCAGACTGCTGGATTCTGCAAAAATCTTCACTGCAGGGATGCCCTGTCCTCTTCCTGATGCTGAACTTCTGTCTCTGTTCTAAGTTCTTTTATTAATTACAATGTAACCTGATCTGTGAATGAGGAAGTATCTGATCAGTCACATGATTCTCCCCTCCATTCACAAATCGTGTTAAAGTGTTTTCAGTAAAATAACTTTTCTCTTTAGAGGAGAGGACAGAAGGGGGTGTGTCCTATCAGATCATCTTTAGTGCAGCAGAGCTTGGAAAACCAAAGCTGATAACCCCCACAGTGCCAGACGTTCGGCGACAGGAAGAGGACAGGGCAGTAAGAGAATGTCACATGGGATTCTATTTTTAACTCTATCCAAAAATGTATATCATTAAAGCTGAAATGTAGCTAAAAATATTTTTTGCTCTACAACTTTGTTTACATTACTTACCTGTAATGAAGGATGTCCCAGATTGCTGGATAGGCTAAAAATCTTCACTGCAAGGATGCCCTGTCCTCTTCCTGCTGCTGAACTTCTGATGCTGTGTGTAGGTTAAATGCTTTGGGTCCCCAGGCGAAGCTAAATTATTGATGATCCGACGAGGACACGCCCCCTCCTGTCCTCTTCCCCAATAAGAAAAGTTCTTTCACTGACTAAAATATCACATGATCCGTGAATGAGGAAGAGTCTGATCAGTCACAGGATTCTCCCCTCCATTCCAGTGTTAATTTTGGCAGCAAATTTCAATTTAGTTTTAATCTTAGTCTTAGGACTAAAATGGCATTTTAGTTTTAGTCCCATTTTAGTCTTCTGCAAGTGTTTTAGTTTTAGTCGTATTTAGTCGACTAAAACTCCAGTACATTTTAGTAGACTAAAACTCATTTTGGTCATCTACATGGTCATGGTCAGGTCAGAGAGAAGGCCTGTAATGTTGCTGCCTGCAGTCAGTGCAGTGAGTGCACACAGTGCTGCTCAGAGTGCTGGATGGGGGTCTTAGGTTTAAGGGTGGTCTCTGGTCTGACTCTGAACTGAAGTTGTTGAACAGGATGGGCCAGACGGCCTCAGTGGCCTATATGCACGCACACAGTCCTGGATGGATGGCGGAATCGGATGCCAGTGGTGACTGGCGAGTGGTCTGAGGGGACTCAGGGGGGCAGTAATAGATGGCCTGGCTGTTAACTCACAGTGGGTGCTCTGCTCTGGATGTGGTGGTGGCCGGGTGCCAGTGCCGTGTGATGAGTCGGGCCTGGAGCGTCTGGCTGTAGTGCTGCAGCTGCAGTGCTCTGGTGAGGTCAGGTGACTGGTCTCGAGTCGACTCTCTTGTAGTAGTCCACTCCTTACGTCGGACGTCACGGGGCACGCCACGCCAGACGCCACACAGGTGGAGCTCCGTGAAAACCGGAAGTTGGGTAAACGTCCCTGCCTCACATCCTTGTTCAGTTTTCATTCGTTAACAAAAACGGATTTGATTTTCGTCATATTTGTCGTCATTTGACGAAAATGTGCTATACTTTGTGTCTCGTTTTCGTCAGTTGAAAAATGCCGGTGACGAAAGCGGTGACGAAAACATTTTAGTTGACGGAAATAACACTGCTGTAACCTCCATTGGCTTTAATGTCATTGCACATATTACCTGAATATATTACCAACATTAAATATTAGGGAAAAATATAAGAAAAGCCTTTTTCTTAATTGTTTAGTTTTCAGCAGCTTAGTAGATGTTCCTTACTTATGCGTATGCAGTGGTACAATACATGTTTAAACTTTAATGTGCTATTATTACATGCTCTGGATGGAATTGTGTTGCCGATATAGAAATGGCCAGCAGAGGAGTGTTAATATTAATTTTGATGAGGTCAATTTTTTATTTAGTTTTAGTTATAGTCTTATGACTAAAATGCCTTTTTAGTTTTAGTTGTATTTTAGTCGACTAAAATCGTGTTAATTTAGTCGACGAAAACATTTTAGTTGGTTTTAGTCTACGAAATTAACACTGCTCCATTCACAAATTGTGTTATAGTATAATCAGTGAAAGCACTTTTCTCACTGGAGGAGAGGACAGGAGGGGGTGTGTCCCCATTGGATCATCTTTATTGCAGCTAAACTTGAAGACCCAAAGCTGTTAACCCTAACAGCACCATAAGTTCAGCAGCAGGAAGAGGACAGGGCAGTGAGAGAATGTCAAAGTGGGGTTCTAAGTCTTACCCTATTAAAAAAAAATGAAAAAATAAAGCTGAGATTTAACAATAAATATTTTTCTCTACATCTTCAGTTTCATTATTTACCAGTAATGAAGGTTGTCCCAGATTGCCGGACTCTGTAGAAATCCTTACTGTAGGGATGCCCTGTCCTCTTCCTGTTGCTGAACTTCTGAAGCTGTGGGGGGGGGGGGGGGGATAAAAGCTTCAGGTCCCCAGGCTCAGCTGAACTAAAGATGATCGGATGAGGGCACACCCCCTCCTGTGCTCTCCTCCAATAGGAAAAGTTATTTCACTAATTACATTGCAACATGAGTGAGAATGAGGAAGAGTCTAATCAGTCACAGGATTCTCCCCTCCATTCCCAAATTGTGTTAAAGCGTAATCAGAGAAAGGACTCTTGGAGGAAAGGCGGGAGGGGGCGTGTCCCCACTGGATCATCTTTAATGCAGCTGAGCTTGGAAACCCAAAGCTGGTTATCCCCACAGCCCCAGTTTGACAGCAGGAAGAGGACGGGGCAGTAAGAAAATGTCACATGGGAATTCTATTTTAAATATAGGGTAACAGAGGGAGTATGTGGGACTTTAACCACTTTACCACTAGAGCATTTTGCTGTCTTACGTCCAGGCCACTTTTTGCGATTCGGCGCTGTGCGACTTTAACTGACAATTGCGCGGTCGTGCGATGCCGTACCCAAACGAAATTTATGTCCTTTTTTTCCCACAAACAGAGCTTTCTTTTTGTGGTATTTGATCACCTGTGCGATTTTTACTTTTTGCGCTATAAACAAAAAAAAGCATAAATTTTGAAAAAACAACAATATTTTTCACATTTTTTTATATGAAATTGCCCCCAAAAAAATGTAAAAATCAAAATTTTTTTAAATTTTTGGCCAATTTGTTTTCTGCTACATATGTTTAGTAAAAAAATTCACAATAAGCGTATTTTGATTGGTTTGCGCAAAAGTTATTGCGTTTACTAACTAAGGGAAAGATTTCTGTCATTTTTGGTGGTTTTTTTTTAACGCATAATGGCGGCGATCTGCCATTTTTTTTGCGGGACTGCGACATTGCGGCGGACAGATCGGACCCTTGACTGACATTTTTGACACTTTTGGGGGTACCAGTGACATTACTGCAGTAATCAGTGCTATATATATATGCACTGTTACTGTAAAAATGACACTGGCAGGGAAGGGGTTAATTTTATTGGAGAGGGAGGGGTTAATGTATGCCTGGTGCTTACTGACGTGTGGGAGGGGAGGTAACTGTGTGAGACAGGGACAGATCGGATGTTCAGCTATGCTGAACACTCCGATCTGTCACTCCCTGTCACTTAGGAGATCCGCCCGCTCTGTTTACACAAGCGGGCGGATCTCCAAACTGGATTCCCCGACGATCGGGGCAGAGCAGCGGCGATTGCCGCCGCTCCTCCCCTGGCCCGACTCCCGCTGTGAATGAAAACAGCGGGAGCGCGCCTCCGGCGGCGCGCGAGTGCCGCCTACAGGGGGAGGAGTCTGGCGACGTAGGTCTACGTCGTCAGACGATAACGAGCCACTTTGCCGCAGTACTACGGTACTCAGCGGTAAAGTGGTTAAAGGTGCACAAAAAAAAATATTAATGAATATAATGATGGAGAAAAATAATTTTCTTTTTATAAAAAAATATATAATTTTATTTGATTCAAGTACAAGCCATGGAGTAATGGCTTCCTCAGGAAACTTATATACATCTTTACAAGTGAAATTCTGAATATAATAGAAAAAGTACATAAAAGAATTTTTGAAAAATTACATACATAAATTTTAGCAATATTCAATCATTAATTACAAAAGTAATGAGGTGTACCTCAAAATAGTTGGACTGTACCTTCTATGAGCAAAGGACTGTGGAAACGTTATCCAAAAGTCAATCTGAAGTTTAGCTAGAAACATTTGTTATCTACAGCTTTAGCTACATTACTCACCTGTGATGAAAGATGTCCCAGATTGCCACACATTCGCCACGTCTTTTTTTTTTTGATCATTTGTTTTTCTTCAAAAACCTTTTATTGCAATTTAGATACAAAGTCATATCTCTCCGCCAGACCCTGCTCCTTCTGCCCCAAGCATTTCCCACAAATAAGTGCTTAGTCATAGAAGATGTCTTCCATCCTGGAATTTTGGCCATAAACTAGTAGAATTTAACCTCCCTGTCGGTCTGATTATGTCAGGATTTCTGTGCTAAAAGCGGTACATTGTTTTGCATGGAAATCTGTTGTTTTATATTTTAAAACCCATCTTCCCCTGCGATCCGTCGCCGTCCTCCCCCACTGTCCTCCCCCGTCGTCCTCCCCCGCCGTCCTCTCCCGCTGTCCTCCCGCTCTGTGCTCGGCCGATGATGCCGGCACCTGTCTTCCAGTTCCCTTCCCTGCGACCGTTGCGACGCAGGGGGGTGGAACCGGCGGCAAATTCAAAACTGTAAATACACCAAATGAGATGATAGAAAGCCGTGATCCTAACGGATTACACTGTATCATCCCATTTCACCACAGGATTTCACCTGGTGACTTTTCCAGTGCCCTGCCTGTGCTTTTCCAGTTCTTTGCGCCTGGAAAATAGAGAACGACCATGGCGTCCAAAAAGCAATCTTTTTGCACAAAAGCGCTTTTAGACGAACTGGAAAACAGCGACAGCGAAATGGAGTTACTTGAAGAACTAAGCGATAGTGATTCGTGGGAAAATTTGTCATCAGGTACGGAAAGTGAGGACAGCGAGGATTCTGAAGTCTCTTTCTGGCACATCGCTTGTGGAATTTGGGAAGAATATCAAATGATTCTTCAGAATTTCCAACGGAGCGATGTGCCAGAAAGAGACATCAGAATCGTCACTGTCGTCACTTTCCGTACCCGATGACGTATTTTCTCACGAATCGCTATCGCTCAGTTCTTCAAGTAACTCCGTTTCACTGTTGCTGTTTTCCAGTTCGTCTAAAAGCGATTTTGCGCAAAAAGAACACTTTTTGGACGCCATGGTCGTTCTCTATTTTCCAGGCACAAAGAAGTGGGAAAGCACAGGCAGGGCACTGGAAAAGTCACCAGGTGAAATCCTGTGCTGAAATGGGATGATACAGTGTAATCCGTTAGGATCACAGCTTTCTATCATCTCATTTGGTGTATTTACACGTTTGAATTTGCCGCCGGTCCCACCCCCCTGCATCGCAACGCTCACAGGGAAGGGAACCGGAAGACAGGTGCTGGTATCAGCTGAGCACAGAGCAGAGAGAGAGTGTGAGGACGCCGGGGAGGACGGCGGGGGATCGCAGGGAAGGTGAGTAACGTTTTGAAGGACCTTCATCAAGTCCTGAATTTTCATACAAATTTTCGTACAAATGTTCATACAAACCTGCATTTGAAAATCTACAAGTGTATGGCCAGTTATAGTCATAGAGGACGTGTTTTATTCCTTCAGAATGCTTTATTAAAACTTGGATACATTTACAAAATCATGCCAAAGCATGTGGTTCTCCACCAGACCCTGCTCCTTCTCCTCCTTCGATGGAGGACTATGAATAAAGCTGGCCATAGAGAAGCAGAAAATTCATATGAAAATTCCTAGTACGTTCAATGACTAGATGAAGGGCCTTCAAAAGTAAGTACTGTTTACACCGCAGTGCCCAAATGTCCTTGCAGATATCTGGCTGCCAGTAGGAGAGTCTTCCAAAAAGCTGACAGAGGAGACACCCCATAGGGGTACCCTACTCTTTCCCTCCTTGAGAAGTACCTCTCCCTAATGCTGCTCCGACTCTCTTCCTAATCAGCGGGGTCTTTGTCCCATCTTTCTCCCACACTGCGGGAAAACCAAATGACACACAATTTTCCTATTTATCATGCAGGATTTTGGTATACAATAGGAGCCCATAGCAGGGGACAATTAGACCTCAATAGGTTCCTACCAGCAAGAAGAAATAGTATAGTGCCATTGTGAAGTTGGGGGATATAATACAGCCTTCATTTGCCTACAAGCGGCAGTATTTGGGTACCCAATAGGATTGCCATCCTCCTCAAGATGGCTGTCTGGAGCCCACAGCAGAGGATAATTAGTACTCAATGAGCTCCTGCCAGCCTGAAGAAACAGCACAGTGCCACCTTCAAAGTTGGAGGATATAATGCAGCCTTCTCCTATAGAATATGGGCAGTTTTGGGACTTTAACCACCTCAATACTGGGCACTTAAACCCCCTTCCTTCCCAGACCAATTTTCAGCTTTTAGCGCTGTTGCATTTTGAATGACAATTGCGCGGTCATGCAACACTGTACCTAAACCAAATTTATGTCATTTTTTCCCCACAAATAGAGCTTTCTTTTGGTGGTATTTGATCACCGCCAGGTTTTTTCTTTTTTGGTGCACAAATAAAAAAAGAACCGAAAAGTTTGAAAAAAAAAAAAGTTTTTTTGTTTAGATTATAAAATTTTGTAAATAGATATGTTTTTTCCTGCACTGATGAACACTGATGACGCCGCACTGACAGGCACTGATGAGGAGACACTGATGGGGTGGCACTTATGGGGTGGCACTGATGGGGTGGCACTGATATGCAGCACTGATGGGCACTGATAGGTAGCACTGATATGCAGCACTGATGGGCACTGATATGTGGTACTGATAGATAGCACTGATATGCAGCATTGGTGGGCACTGATAGGCAGCGCTGATGGGCACTGATAGGCAGCACTGATGGGCACTGATCGGCGGCACTGAGGGGCACTGATGGGCACTGATAGGCGGCACTGATAGGCACTGATGGGTGGCACTGATGGGCAGCACTGATCGGCACTGATGGGGGGCACTGATGGGCACTGATAGGCAGCACTGGTGGGCAATAATGGGCACTGGTGGGCGGCACTGATAGATGGCAATAACGGGCACTGGTGGGCAGCACTGACAGATGGCATTGGTGGGCAGCACTGATAGGGGGGCACCACTGGCATCTCTGAGCCCTGTTTGCCATCCCTGCTGGTCATGGGTGGGCATCCCTGGTGGCTCTAGTGGCATCCCCTCCCCCCAGGGCTGCACTGGTAATCAATCATCTGATTACCAGCACAGACCCCCCCCTGTGATCAGTGAGTAATTAGAAATACTCACTGATCACCCCGGCTGCAGAATCGATCCTCTCCTTCTCCTCACACTGACAGGATCTGTCAGGAGGAGAAGAGATCGAAGCCGTTACAACGGCTGTATTGACATTACATGACGGCTGTGATTGGTCACAGCCGTCATGTGATCAGGAGGGCCAATCACAGGGCCCTCCTGCCGAGTCTTGTTGCTCTGTGTCCTAGGGACACAGGCACATCGAGATCGCGCCGCTGCGCGTGCCCGCGGCGGCGCAATCTCTCTCCTTCTGAAGGACGTTCCGGAACGTCCATTCAGAAGGACGAGACTCCCACCCGGCCGTATATGTACTATGGCCCGGGTGGGAGGTGGTTAAATGAGACACCAGCAGGTATTGCTCTGCGTCTCCATCCCTGTATATGACAAAACTGAAGGAAAAAAGGGGGACTAAAAAAGTTGTGGGGAAAACACCATGCCCCTAGCTTGATATACTCACCCACCAGTCTGCTAACAAACCAAATAAACCTGTCTAACAATCTAGGTTAAAAACAAGGGTTTGGTTAACACACATTTGCAAACACATGTGTAAGCTGCGAGGCCTCTCCACGGCACCCTGTGTATCTTGCAGTCCTAACACTACTCAACCTGAGTGTCTCCACAATGGAAGCACATGAATGCTGATGAATGGATGGGAAACAGGTGGGCTTGGAGATGGCCCGATCCTCCCCCAACCTGCTCCCATCCATGACTGGTATTGAAAAACTAATGGCTGTGTAATAGCCATAGGGTGCAAACTAAAATTTGACCAGCTGGGAAGCACACACCTCCATCCCTTTAGTATAGGTAGTAAAGACAAATTGGGACTTTTAATGAGACACCTTTTTTAGTTCTCTTTTTCTTCAGTTTTGTAATACTGCAGCCTTCTCCTGCCTACAAGCAGCAGCATTTCCTTACCCAATAGGATTGCAATCCTCCCCAAGTTGGCTGCCTAGAGCCTATAGCAGGGAACAATTAGACCTCAATGGGCTCCTGCCAGCATGAAGAAACAACACAGGGCCATCATGAGGTTGGAGGATATACTGCACCTTTCACCTGCCTACAAGCGGCAGTACTTTGGTACCCAATAGGATTGCCATCCTCCCTAAGATGACTGCCTGGAGCCCATAGCAGGGAGCAATTAGTCCTCAATGGGTTCCTGCCAGCCTGAAGAAACAGCACAGTGCAACCTTCAGGTTGGAGGATATACTACAGCCTTTATCTGCCTACAAGCAGCAGTATTTCAGTTCACAATAGGATTGCTATCCTTCCCAAGATGGTTGCCTGGAGCCCATAGCAGGGGACAATTAGACTCCTGCCAGCCTGAAGAAACAGCTATACTGCAGCCTTCCCTTGCCTACAAGTGAGCTGCAGAGTTTAGCTGTTGATGAGGTAGGGGAGGGGGGGATTGCAAAGATAAGCTGTGGAAGAGGGTTGCAGAGGTGAGCTGTGGGCGGGGGTTGGCTATGGCTATCTCACCGACACTGACTTGGGGGGGAGATACGTTGGCTATGGCTATCTCACTGACACTAACTTGGGGGGGAGATGCACGTTTGGCACTGGATGGCCTAGCCCCGGCACTGGCTTCTGGCAGCGGTACAGTTTTTAATGCCGCAGGAACCTCTTGGGAGGTGTCTCCCCAGACATCATGTGACATCACACACCATATTTGGGCTCAGTCCAAACATAGGTGACTACATGTGTTGTTGGTGAACACCATGCTGGTCGCAGGCAATGGAAACACCAATTGCTTCAGGCATCTGGATAGATTTGATTTATAGCTGAAGATGTTGCAAGGGGGTCACAAGCCATGATGTTCCGTAAAAAACAGCCCTATCCTTTAAATGTGAGCGGACTCTGGACAGGAGATGGGGGGGTCATCTGGTGTCACTTTGCTGTGTTCACACTTGATCAAGTGTCTGTGGGATTTGGCTTGGACAAGGTATTAATCACCAACGACGCCAGCATCCCTTTTCTGACTGGCTGTGAGAAGAGGGCGAAAAATTTCCCGTTGAACGCAGACGCGACAACCTCAGGTGATGAATTCCTGTGCTAACCACAGACCTCCGCCACCGCTAATGCATTCTACAGGAAGGGCCGGAGGAGCTCCGAATTCTAACACTGGGAACTGCAATGTGAAACTGGAGGGAGAAAAAAATAGGTGTTCCCAGCATTTACCGTACATGTGCATGTAAAAGCAAAAATGTTCCCCCGCTCCATGCAATGAAAATGGTCCCTGGGTTGGTATGACACCACCGAGATCTGGTCTGCGTATAGTGGAAGCACGCAAAGCATAAAGTACAGTCAGCTTGGAAATGTAACTTGTTTGCACTTTGCACATAATTCACAGAAATCTCAAGCTTAAAGCGGAGTTCCGGCCTCGAAAAACCTTTTTAGTTAAAAATTCCCCCGGGACAGTCAGGGCTAGTGCATTTAAGCAACGATAGCCTCTGAACTGTCCCCGGTTTCACTTACCTTTTAGAAGAAATACTTACCTTGAAAATGTCTTGTCCAGAGCTGCAAACTCAGGTGTGGGCAGCTGAAGCCAGAGCATCCTCTTCGGTGTCCTCTTCCGTGATGTCGGAGTCCCAGAATGCCCTGCACCGGCCCCGCTCGTCACTTCCAGTGCAGGCACGTCATACCTGCACAGCTTCTGGGCATGCCCAGAAGCTGTTCAGCAGGGAATGAAACATAATTTGTTTAATCTATATTCACACCATTGACACATTTCAATTCATCTATATACATGGATATCATTGTAATAATTTACAATATATGATATTGTGAGCCAATAATGCTCCGTGTTTTGGGATCATTAACCAGTTCTGCAGCGGAAGGATTTGCCCCCTTAATGACCAGGCCATTTTTTTTGATTCGGCTTTGCGTTATTTTAACAGACAATTGCGCGGTCATGCGACGCTACACCTAAATAAAATTGAAGTCCTTTTTTTCCCGCAAATAGAGCTTTCTTTTGGTGGTATTTGATCTCCTGTGCAATTTTTATTTATTGCGGTATAAACAAAAAAAGAGCAACAATTCTGAAAAAAAAAGCAACATTTTTCACTTTCTGCTATTTAACATTCCCCCAAAATAAATGTAAAAATCTAAATTTTTTTCATCATTTTAGGTCAATTTGTATTCTGCTACATATTTTTGGTAAAAAAAAAAAAAAAAAAAATCCCAATAAGTGTATTTTGATTGGTTTGTGCAAAAGTTATCGTGTCTACAAACTAGGGAAAAGATCGATGTCATTTTTATTTATTTTTTTTTTTTTAACCAGTAATGGGAGCAATCAGTGATTTTTAGCGGGACTGCGACATTGCGGCGGACAGATCGGACCCCTAACTGACATTTTTGACACTTTTGGGGGGACCAGTGACTTTACTACAGTACAAAAATGAACAATGTCATGGCGCTCTCTAGTATAGGTTGGTGGTATGGAGGGGGGGGGAATAATGGGGGGTTCCAATCTGTGATGGAGGGGGCCATGTTCAGCGGCTGCCAGCTGCAGCATGGAGGGGCTCTGAGGAACAGACGTACCCATACATCGGTTCGCGCAGCCGAGCCAGCTTGAAGGAATTTCCTGCTAGAGGGCTGCGCTGACTTTGGACTTGATAAAACACAGTGGACCAACACCAGCAGATGACACGACTCCCCAAATCATCACTGACTGTGGGAACTTCACACTGGACCTCATACAACTTGGATTCTGTGCCTCTCCACTCCTCCTCCAGACTCTGGGACCTTGATTTCCAAATTAAACACAAACTTTTCCACAGTCAGTGACGATTTGGGGAGCCGTGTCATCTGCTGGTGTTGGCCCACTCTGTTTTATCAAGTCCAAAGTCAGAGCAGCCCTCTAGCAGGAAATTCTAGAGCTTTTTATGCTTCCCTCTGCTGTCCAGCTTTATGGAGATGCTGATTTCATTTTCCAGCAGGACTTGACACCGCCCACACTGCCAAAACTACCAATACCTGGTTTAATTATCATGGTATCGCTGTGCTTGATTGGCCAGCAAACTCGCCTGACCTAAACCCCATAGAAAATCTGTGGAGTATTGTCAGGAGGAAGATGAGAGACACCAAACCCAACAATGCAGACGAGCTGAAGGCCACTATCAAAGCAACCTGGGCTTCCATGACACCTCAGTAGTGCCACAGACTTATCGCCTCCATGCCACGCTGCATTGCAATAATTCATGCAAAAGGAGCCCCGACCAAGTATTACATAGTTACATAGTTACATAGTTAGTGAGGTTGAAAAAAGACATCAGTCCATCCAGTTCAACCTATGATGTGTGTGTGTGTTTGCTTTTAACCGTACATTGTATACCCCTGTATGTTGTACATTGTATACCCCTGTGTGTTGTACATTGTATACCCCTGTATGTTGTACATTGTATACCCCTGTATGTTGTACATTGTATACCCCTGTATGTTGTGGTCTCTAAGGTGCCCATCTAATAGTTTTTTGAAACTATCAATGCTCCCTGCTGATACCACTGCTTGTGGAAGAGAATTCCACATCCTTACCGCTCTTACAGTGAAGAACCCCTTACGCATTTTAAGGTTAAACCGCCTTTCCTCTAGTTTTAGTGAGTGGCCACGTGTCTTATTGTATTCCCTTTCTCTGAATAGTTTGTTCCTTATGCTAGGGTCGCCAGTACAGTATTTGTACATTGATATCATATCCCCCCTCAAACGTCTCTTCTCCAGAGAGAATAAGTTCAGTGCTTGGAGTCTTTCCTCATAGCTGATGTCCTCCATTCCCCTAATCATTTTTGTTGCCCTTCTCTGGACTCTTTCCAATTCCAGCACATCCTTCCTGAGGACCGGTGCCCAGAACTGGACAGCATACTCCAGATGTGGCCGGACAAGAGTCTTGTAGAGCGGGAGAATAATCTCTTTATTTCTGGAGTGAATCCCCTTTTTTATACATCCCAGTATTCTGTTGGCTTTGCTTGCAGCGGCTTGGCATTGCATGCCACTGCCAAGCCTGTTGTCTACCAGTACCCCCAAATCTTTTTCCATCCTAAACTCACCCAGAGGTTGCCCCCCTAGTGAGTAGCTTGCTTTCTGGTTTCTGGCCCCCAAGTGCATTACTTTACATTTTTCAACATTAAACCTCATCTGCCATGTAGTTGCCCACCCCGTTATTTTGTTCAGGTCTGCTTGTAAGGTTTCCACGTCCTGCATAGAAGATATTGGCATGCCTAGTTTAGTATCATCCGCAAATACTGAGATTGTACTAGATATCCCCTCCTCTAGATCATTTATGAATAAATTAAACAGGATTGGTCCCAGGACAGAACCCTGGGGGACCCCACTTTCCACACCCGCCCAATCCGAGTACTCCCCATTAATCACCACCCTCTGGACTCTCCCCTGGAGCCAGTTCTCTATCCAGGTACTCACCTTATGATCCATACCTACCTTCCTTAGTTTGTACAGTAAGCGTTTGTGGGGAACGGTGTCAAAGGCCTTTGCAAAATCCAGATACACCACATCCACAGGCTATCCCTTATCTAGGTGGCAGCTCACTTCATCGTAGAAGGTTAATAGATTGCTTTGGCAAGAACGATTTTTCATGAATCCATGCTGATTATTACTAATAATACCATTTTCATTACTAAAGTCTTGTATGTGGTCCCTTAACATCCCCTCCAAAATCTTGCAGACTACAGATGTTAGGCTGACCGGCCTATAGTTACCCGGGATACATGTCGGCCCCTTTTTAAATATTGGTACTACGTTGGCTTTTTTCCAATCAGCTGGCACCATACCCGTCTGTAAACTATCCTTAAAGATCAAGAATAATGGTCTGGCAATCACCTGGCTGAGCTCTTTAAGAACCCTCGGGTGCAAGCCATCCGGTCCCGGTGATTTATTTATGTTAAGTTTCTCTAGTTTAGTTTTAAGTCTATCTTCTGTTAGCCATGGCGGTATTTCCTGAGGTGTGTTGTTTGTTTGGCCTTACAAGCTGGGTTAGTGTAGCCCCCCAATTCTTTTGTGAAGACTGAAGAGAAGAAATTATTTAACACTTCCGCCTTTTCTCTGTCCTCAGTGGCCATATTTCCTTTATCATCTTTTATGGGGCCAATGTGTTCTGGCCTCGCTTTCTTACTGTTTATATACTTAAAGAATTATAGAAAGTATTGAGTGCATACTATACTGTACAGGGACAGACTTTTCACTAAGCCAACATTTCTGAATCTGTAATACAAATCTTTTTTTTAATGGTATTATGTAATATTCAAATTTTTGTAGATACTGAATTTTGGGGTGTCATTAGCTAAGTCATAATCATCAAAATTAAAAGAAAGAAATGCTTGAAATCTATCACTCTGTGTGTAGCGCATCTATATAAAATATATGAGTTTCACTTTTTTTTTTCACAATCCCACTTTTTTAATTGAATTACTGAAACAAATTAATTTTTTGATGATATTCTAATTTCTGAGATGCGCCTGTATAAAATGAGCCATAACCCAAGTGTAGAGAAAGAAATAGAGATAGTGATTAAAGTGTTGCATGGAACCCACCATGCAATTTCCCAAACAGAGGAGGAACAGAGGATAAACAACATGAAGAAAAAAAACGTATTACTGAAAAGACCCTGTGAAGTAATGAACTCCCAGAATGGTTATCTTGTGTTCCCACATGAAATCACGATCCAAGTGTAGTATGGAATGAGCCCAGGATAAGCAACTAACAGGACTGTCTAATCCAAATGGGGGGATTATGCATTCGGCATGGCCCAGGGACCCTCTCCCCCCCAGTGTCACGCTGGCATGATTAGTAAGGAGGTGCATTCCCGCCGGAGCAGCGCCAACAGACCTCCCCCGTGAATCAGCCAAAGGAGTGGAATAAGACAATTAGACATAGACAGACAAAGCCTCAAGCAAGCTTCATCTGCTCTGATATATCTTCAGCTAACTCATAGGGCTCTGAGAATCCTTTGTCATGTATGTTATGTTGATTTGTAAAACCAAAGGTTGTGTATAGATGGTTAAAAAACAGATATAAAACATCTGTTAAAATCCTGTTTGTCACCAGGACAGGAGGTCAAAGGAAATCTTCCCAAAGAAGACAAGGACAGCCCCTTACAAAGGTTCTATACCCTTACCTCTGCCATCCAAAGCTTCACAAAAAGATCTTTGGCTGGAGCTGGGCTTATACATTGGATGTTATATAAGGCACATAATTCATGAAGGTTGGGAAAGGATTGTCTAGGGTTACACATTACTCTTCAGCTCGGTATAATTTATGGAGCTATGCCTCCCTGGCTTCAAAGCTTCTGAAGCTTGAGGAAAGTTACAGATGCAGAGGCCACAGAATAATCTGACACTTCCCGGGGACTCATTAATGCAAAGCGCAGGAAAATGTACAGAAGAAACTAACACTGCCTATCACACCTAATGAAAGTTTTAACCGTGCGCCAGAGCCGAGCCGACCACACAGCGGCAAGATTACAGCGTATCTGCCAATACTAGATCGAGTATCACGCCATACACAGAATTCTATTCACACATATATATATATATATATATATACAGTATATATATACACACAGTATCTCACAAAAATGAGTACATCCCTCACATTTTTGTAGATATTTTATTCTATCTTTTCATGTGACAACACTGAAAAAATGACACTTTGCTACAATGTAAAGTAGTGAGTGTACAGCTTGTATAACAGTGTAAATTTGCTGTCCCCTCAAAATAACTCAACACACAGCCATTAATGTCTAAACCGCTGGCAACCAAAGTAAGTACATCCCTAAGTGAAAATGTCCAAATTGGGCCCAATAAGCCATTTTCCTTCCCTGGTGTCATGTGACTCGTTAGTTACAAAGTCTCAGGTGTGAATGGGGAGCAGGTTTGTTAAATTTGCTGTTATCGCTTTCACTCTCTCATACTGGTCACTGGAAGTTCAACATGGCTCCTCATGGCAAAGAACTCTCTGAAGATCTGAAAAAAAGAATTGTTGGTCCACACAACAATGGCCTATGCTATAAGAAGATTGGCAAGACCCTGAAACTGAGCTGCAGCATGGTGGCCAAGACCATACATCGGTTTAACAGGACAAGTTACACTCGGAACAGGCCTTGTCATGGTCAACCAAAGAAGTTGAGTGCACGTGCTCAGCATCATATCCAGAGGTTGTCTTTGGGAAATAGATGTTTAAGTGCTGCCAGCATTGCTGCAGAGGTTGAAGGGGTGGGGGGTCAGCCTGTCAGTGCTCAGACCATACGCCGCACACTGCATCAAATTGGTCTGCATGGCTGTCATCCCAGAAGGAAGCCTCTTCAAAAAATGATGCACAAAAAAGCCCACAAACAATTTGCTGAAGACAAGCAGACTAAGGACATGGATTACTGGAACCGTCTCCTGTGGTCCGATGAGACCAAGATAAACTTATTTGGTTCAGATGGTGTCAAGCGTGTGTGGCGGCAACCAGGTGAGGAGTACAAAGACAAGTGTGTCCTGCCTACAGTCAAGCATGGTGGTGGGAGTGTCATGGTCTGGGGCTGCATGAGTGCTGCCGGCACTGGGGATCTACAGATCATTAAGGGGAACCATGAATGCCAACATGTCCTGTGACATACTGAAGCAGAGCATGATCCCCTCCCTTCAGAGACTGGGCCGCTGGGCAGTATTCCAACATGATAATGACCACAAACACACCTCCAAGACGACCACTGCCTTGCTAAAGAAGCTGAGGGTAAAAATGATGGACTGGCCAACTACGTCTCCACTCCTAAACCCAATTGAGCATCTGTGGGACATCCTCAAACGAAAGGTGGAGGAGTGCAAGGTCTCTAACATCCATCAGCTCTGTGATGTTGTTCATTGAGGAGTGGAAGAGGACTCCAGTGGCAACCTGTGAAGCTCTGGTGAACTCCATGCCCAAGAGGGTTAAGGCAGTGCTGGAAATTAATGGTGGCCACACAAAATATTGAATGGGCCCAATTTGGACATTTTCAATTAGGGGTGTACTCACTTTTGTTGCCAGCGGTTTAGACATTAATGGCTTTGTGTTGAGGTATTTTGAGCGGACAGCAAATTTACACTGTTATACAAGCTGTACACTCACTACTTTACATTGTAGCAAAGTGTCATTTCTTCAGTGTTGTCACATGAAAAGATAGAATAAAATATCTACAAAAATGTGAGGGGTGTACTCACTTTTGTGAGATACTGTATGTACATCCTCCTTATAAATATAATTTATATTGCAAAGAAGCACCATAATTATTATATGCACTTTCAAAATTCCTGTTTGGTCCATGAAACGCGTTGTTTTTTTGTTTTTTTTTTGCTATGAATTAAATTTATCATAAAAAATAACCTTGGACTCGTGGACATTTGTTTGGTGCTCTCATTGGATTTTACGTTGGTGATTCCCATATGACACTGATCAAGCTCAGCTATTGGTTGTTCAGGAGGTGTGCCCATTGTCCCCATACCTCGTAAGTGACGATGCTTTGGGGCAGTGGTCTCCACTCTCCAGATGTGGCCCTCTCCTTGTCTTTATCTGGCCCTTGGGGCTCTTTTCCATCAACTGACCCCAATGATGGGACACCATTCCTACCACTGACACCATTATTTGCACCATTCTTCCCACCTTCTACCAACAATGGAGTCTTCTACCAAGAATGGTGTCTTGTTCCCCCCCCCCCCATTAAAGCCAACTATGGGGCATTTTCTACTGCCACTGTGCAGCCCCCCCCCCCCCCTAAAGCCTAAACTGTCCCTTTGCTTAAGGTCTTCTATACCGGGCACTTTTACCCTCTTCCTACCCAGACCGATTTTCAGCTTTCAGCTCTGTCACACTTTTAATGACAATTGCGCGGTCATGCAGCACTGAACCCACATCAAACTTTTATAATTTCGTTCACACAAATAGAGCTTTCTTTTGGTGGTAATTAATCAGAACTAGGTTTTTTATTTTTTTGCTAAATAAACAAAAAACTGAA
This sequence comes from Pelophylax lessonae, assembly GCF_965119305.1. Classification (NCBI taxonomy): domain Eukaryota; kingdom Metazoa; phylum Chordata; class Amphibia; order Anura; family Ranidae; genus Pelophylax; species Pelophylax lessonae. The sequence continues at coordinate 675,587,598 of NC_138770.1, read as the reverse complement.
CATTTTGAAAAAAAAAAAAAAAAAACCTAATTTTTCTTCGCTTCTGTTATTAAATTTTGCAAATAAATAACCTTTCTTCATAAATTTAGGCCAAAATGTATTCTACTACATTTCTTTGGTGAAAAAACCCAAATCAGTGAATATTATTTAGCCTGTAGGAAAGTTATAGAGTCCACAAACTATGGGATATATCTGAAAATGGATCAATCCTGGTATACTGACGGACTCTCATTTTTTGAGGCCAGGACAGTGCAACAATCCCCCAAATGACCCTTTTTGGATAGTAGACAGTTCAAGTTATTTAGTGGGAGGCATGGCGGGTTTTTTGAAGTTGCAATTTTTTTTTTCATTATTTGTCTTTTTTTGGAATATGAAGAAGTTTTTTAAAAAAAATGTTCACAATATTTTTTTCATACTGTCACCAGTGCAGTACAGCATCATCATATAACTGGTGTGGTGGTGATCAGGGATACTGACTGGTGACAGTACACAAAAAAAAATGTAACAATAGTTTTTTTTTTATTTTTGGTATTTTTTTTTTTTTTTTACAATATGTTTTCTAACACACTGTGACCAGAGCAATATAATGTTACCATAGAAACATTGTACTACTCTGGGGAAGTGATCAGGAATTTTTTATTTTTATTTATTTTTTTACACATTATGATTGCTTATAGCAGTGAATTACATTGCTACAAGCAAGCATTTTACTGAATTAAACTGATTCATTCAATTTGTTTTGTTGTAATTAGCTGTGATTGGTCAAAGCTAATCACATGGTACAGATGGGTGTGATTGGCCCTGTCTGTACCATGTGATCACATTGACCAATCACAACTAGCACCACTATTGTACACAATGGATGGCATAAAAGGAAGCCATCCATTGCATTTAACTGTCATGTGCCCTGCTGTGATTGGTCACAGTGGTCACATGGCACTGGCAGATATATTTTGGTATCTACTTGAGGCAAAATTCCTGTTTGGCCCATGAAATGTTTTGGCTTTTTTTTTTTCATCATAAAAAAACCTTGGACTCGAGGACATTTGATTGGTACTCACATTGGAATGCATGTAGGTGATTCCCATATGACATGGCTCAAGCTCAGCTATTGGTTGCTCAGGAGGTATACTTATAGTCCTCAATACCTTGGAAGTGATTATACTCTGGAACAGGGGTCTCCAAACTTTCTAAACAGAGGACCAGTTTACTGTCCTTCAAATTCAAGAGGGGCCGCACTGTAACTAGTTGGAGAAGAAAATGTCCTGGCAACAGTGGGAGGAATAGTGTCCCATCATTGGTGTCAGTGGGAGGAATATTGGCCAATCATTGGTGTCACAAGAAGGAATAGTGCCCCATCATTGATGTCAGTGGGAGGAATAGTGCCCCATCATTGGTGTCAGTGGGAGGAATATTGGCCAATCATTGGTGTCAGTAGGAGGAATAGTGCCCCATCATTGATGTCAGTGGGAGGAATAGTGCCCCATCATTGGTGTCAGTGGGAGGAATAGTGCCCCATCATTGGTGTCAGTGGGAGGAATAGTGCCCCATCATTGATGTCAGTGGGAGGAATAGTGCCCCATCATTGGTGTCAGTGGGAGGAATAGTGCCCCATCATTGGTGTCAGTGGGAGGAATAGTGTCCCATCATTGCTCAGGTGTGTCAGGAGGGAGGAGTTTCTCCTGCTGAGAGTCTGAAGCTGCTCCAGGTGATCAGTGTGAGAGGGGAGTGTGGTGAAATCTCTCCCGGCCCTCCTGGCTCCTTCCTACTGGAAGCTCTCAGCCATCCCCTGGGCTGATGGGTGACATGCCTGCCCCCGTACAAGCCATGGCTGGTGATCTCTCTGCCCCTGGTGAGGATGAAAATGCAGAGTGCATTTGGGAGCGAGTGGTGGTCGGGATTATGGTCCTGAATAGGGAGAGAGACATGCTCTACAAACTTAGAGCAGAGTTGAAGCGTCTGCGAAAGCAATGTGAGGGCTTGTATAGCAGGAACCGTGGATCCATGGATTCGGAAATCCAATTGGCTAAAGTCCGGGTGGAACACCAGGAAACCATTGTGGCCATGATAGAAGGCAGAGATGGGCCTTTCAAAGGGAAGTTTTGTAATGACCGGAGATTTGCAAGGATGGCAAATATGGAGGTGGAGGAGGAGACCCCCAGTTCTGACCCCCTGCCGCCTCAGGGTGAGGTAAGCAGCCCATTGCCTTCTCAGGGCTCAGGAGGCATGCTGAGAGTGATCCAGGCAATGGAATCTCCAATACGGGGGGATCAGCTGGTGTTTGGTGTGGTGAGGAGAACTTACGTGACAATGTGCCTGATAAGGTAAAGCCTATCAAGCCCCAAATGATGGATAAAACTATATTTGTGCCATTTAGTGCCTTAACTAATACTGAGGGTTTGCCCAATGACACCCAGGCTGGTAAGTCTATATCCAGGAAAACTTTGTCTGCTGATGTTTCCTCAGGAAAAACTGCATTTGAAAAATGACATTTCAGCTGAGGAACTACAAGTGCCAGCAGAACCCATTAACCCACCTTTTGCTGAGCCCAAGGATGTTTGTCCAGTCACAGCTGCTGTGCAGGACACTACAGCACAGCATTAGGAGACATGTGGTACTGCAGCGGAAACTGTGACTATACCTGATGCTTGTGGGTCTGATAACAATTGTTCCAGTACAGGTGTGAAGGACCATCCCACCAATATGTGTGTAATGGACAATCCTGCTGGCTCAGTACAAGCAGTTAATAATAGTAATATACTGGCTAAAGTTACATCAGTGTGGGGCCTTGGCCCTGATAAGCCTACATTTGCTCAGGTGGTACGCTGTGCTCCTGGCAATATTATTAAGCCAGGGCTACAGCCAAAGAGGAACTCGGCTTCCAAGCAGGGTTTTTATACCAAAAGCTGCCATTTTGAGCACCCCTGGTTCTGGTCTTGGGTCTCTGGCTTCTGCTGGGGGTCCAAGGCATAATGTAATTATTCTTAAATGGGAAGGTGGTGCAATCCCTCCAGCATGACGTGTGGTGGTAGATATGATTTTAGAGATAAGTTTTGGGGCAAAAGACCTTTATGCCCTAATACATGTAGCAAGGAGCAGGGAGTACACAATCGGCTTCACCAGGCCAGAGGGTCTTGACTTGTTCTGGGAACGATATGAGGCTCTGTGCAGGTTAAGACCCGAATGGGAAGATCTGGCACCAGTTGCTGTTTCGCAAAGGTCAACTGTTAAAAAAAATAACTATCATCTTCACGATTGAGAGTGTTCCTGCTCGGGACTTGGAGGTCTGGTAAAAAATGATGGTGAGGTTTTGACAAGGCCGGATAAAATCCTTGATGAACGTTGCATTTGGACTGGGGGTTGGTTAGTAATGGTCAGGTTGGCCAGGGATGGGATTGTTGTCTGTCACCTGCCCTCCTCGGCTTTCATAGGGAGGGATAGGATGACTATTTTCTATCCTGGTCAGCCAAAGCTGTGTCACCGCTGTGGAGAAAAGGGGCATTTTAGCTCTTCCTGTTCAGCATTAATATGTTCAGTATGTCGGGGACAGGGTCATGTGGCCAGGGACTGCACCCAGGCGATAAGGTGCAACCTGTGCCTGCGCCTTGGCCACCCCTACAGCCGATGTCCTGAGGCCTGGCACATTATGCAGAAAGAAGTAATAAATGAACTGTTGAAGTTGGACAGGTTTTAGGATGAGGCCCCTGGTGTACCATCCTCCTCTGTGGTGACTGACTCCCCTGGTCCTGTTCACGATCCCTCCCCAGTTTCTGTGGCCAACCCTCCTGTGTCTATAATTAATCATTCCATGTCTGTCTCTGTGTCTGCCCCCCCCCCCCCGGCCAACTGTACCGGCTCCTCTTGTGTCAGAACCTTCCAAGTCTGTGCCCCCCGAATCAGTTATCCCCGTGAGTCTTCCACTCCTAAGTCTGACTTAGAGGAAGGTCCCCCCACCAGGAGTGGTAGAGGGTAGAGGGTCTTCTTTGAAGACTTCAAAGAAAAAAGCAAGAGATGAAAACATCTCTGAATCTGACCTGCAGTACCTGGAGGAAAGAAGGAAGGTTGTGAGGTGGAAGAGACAGACGGTGAGAACAGAACAGGGACAGGAAGCCCCAGTGCCTGTCTCCAACTGTTATAGGGCTTCCACTTGGGATATTTCCTCATCTGGAGCTTCTTCTGAGCAAAACTCAGATTCTTAAATGGAGTTGGAGGAGGCTTCAAGAAAGAGAGAGGCTTCTGGTGATGAGCAGCAGAGGGGAGCTAAGAAGCAATCCACCCAATAACCCAAATGGCGGTTCCCCCCCTGTTAAAAGTGGTGACAATAAATGTCGCCAGTATTAAGTCAGTAAGAAGTCGTTGGCCTTCTTTTTGTTCAGCCAATTAGATGCTGAAATTTTATTTTTGCAGGAGACTAGGCTCACCTCCTTGGCAGATATTCATATGGCCAAGAGAGAGTGGAGGTACGGTCCATCTTACTGGTCTCTTGCGGCCGAGCCTTACGGCGGGGTGGCGGTGTTGTTTAAAACCGGCATGGAAACTGTCCGGCGGGTTATTGAGGTGGAGATTGGGAGATGTATGGTCTTAGACGTTCTTGTAGGAGGGCAGGACCTGCGCCTAATTAATATTTATGGGCCGCACACAAAGTGGGACAGGAAATGCCTTTTTACAAGGATCAAGCCATTTCTTTTTACATCCCGGAAAGTGGTTTTTGGAGGTGACTTTAATACTGTGACTAGGCCCAAGGACAGGAAGGACTTCAATGACAGACTGGGATATGATAGCGTTTTTTTAAATAGTATGGTTAGGGATGCTGGTCTTGTGGATGTGCACATTAAGCACCTTCCGGATGACACAGGGTTCACCTTTCATCGAGGTAATAGTCAGAGTAGGATAGACAGGTTTTTTTTGAAGGAGGCCTCTGCTTTCTCACCCCCAGTGGTGCAGGCAGTGGAGTTCTCTGATCACTGTATTCTATCTGTGGTCTTGAATGCTTCAGACTTCCCTCAAAGGGGCAAAGGCATCTGGAGATTAAATTCGACTCTCCTTGAGGAAGAACATGTTAGACAATCCTTTGAGGAATTCTTTCAGGCACAGGTGACCATCCTGGACTTTTGTAGCAGCAAGGCTGAGTGGTGGGAGCTGACCAAAAAGAGGATTGCTGGATTCTTCAGGGGCCTAGCCAATAAAAAACAGTTTAATAGATACATGACCTACCAACGTTTGCGGAGGAAGCTGGATATTCTTGTCTAAAGAGGAGGAGATCCTGGGGCAATCTCTGAAGTGAAAATCCTCCTCAGGAAGTGTCAATATGACCGGCATACCTCTTTGTTTCTGGAGCGGTACTATGGGAAATACCACTCGCCTGACCCATACCAGAACTGCAAACAGGGTGTAGCTGTTAAGGCGGTCGTTGGCCTTAAGGATAGTACAGGTTCCTTGACAAAGTCCAGGTCTTGGAAAGGAAAGAGCTTGACTGAGATAAGATGGAAAGCTTTTTGGACTCTACTCCAGGTCTAAATGGTGGAGATGTCCCTTTGATGAATTTGACAGAAGAGATCACAGTTGAAGAGGTGACAAGGGCAATTGAACAGCTTGCCATCAAAAAGTCACCTTGAACCGGATGGTCTGACGGCTGAGTTTTACAAAGCCTTTAAGTCTATTCTGGCCCCACATTTGGTAGAGGTTTTTATCAGTTGTCTTGATGAGGGGGTGCTTCCCCCTTCCATGAGACACTCAGCTGTGATTCTTCTTTCAAAAGGTAAAGATCCTTCGATGATTGAGAATTGGCGCCCCATCAGCCTTCTCAATGTCGATAGAAAGGTGCTGGCGAAGATACTTTTCTGGCGCCTATCAGCAGTGCCATCTTAAGAGCACTAAAGGGCCCCGGGCAATGCAGTGCATTGGGGCCCTGCCTACACAATCACCCATGAGCATAAAAATTTAAATTATTGATAAGTCTACATTTATTGGTACAGCAATGCAAGGCTAATGACAGCTTCCAAGTTCAGCGGCTGGGTCCATTAAACACACACATGGATGGGAGTCAGACTCGACTGTCCTGTGTGTGCCTGTTCCCGTGGAGGCGGACAGGCATTCCTGCAGTTGTGAAGTGATATAAACCCGCGCTCACAATAAATTTAATGAAAGAAAAGAAAAATTGTAGCTGCTGCTGCACTAAGTAAAAAAACTTTATATAGAATAAAATTAAACACAGCGCTAGCATAAACAATGTACCATGTTTCTTCAAGAATATCAATAATAAATATATAGTGTGCACAATATAAATGATTCAATATAACACATATTGTGATGTGAAAAAGTCCAACATTTTGTCAATAAAGTGCATAGTGCTCCAGTGTAAGATAGGAAATCATAAGTGCTCCAGGTGATCGTGACCCCTCCAGGTACCCCACTCACCAGAACAGCTCGACCCTGGGAAGGGTCAGGAAAGCCTATAATCAATGGAATGTAATGATGCACCAGGACTTCTCCTATAGTATGACAGGTAATAAAAAATGGTTCTTGCCAAGGATGGTCCGAGATTCCTTTTATTCCAGCAGTGTAAATGACTGAAGACAGGAGCTCAGAGAGATGTCTATTCTTGAAGACACATGGTACATTGTTTATGCTAGCGCTGTGTTTAATTTTATTCCTGCAGTTGTGGTCTCCCCCTCTACGGCCCAAGTGGCCTGACAGCAGCGCAGGGCCGACAGGCACTTGCCACCTGCTAAGTTCGACAGTAGGATGCACACGGAAATCGGGACTAATGCTTGGCTGGGGCTGGGTCACTAGGCAGGTGGGGCCCCCCGGGCAAGTGGGGCCCACGGGCAACTGCCCAGCATGCCCATTTGGTAAGATGGCCCTGCCTATCGGCAGTAGCAGAGTCTTTGCTTTCTCACCATGAGCACTGTTTGATCCAGGGTAGGAGCACCTTCACAGCGGTTTTAGCTGTCCGGGAGGCCTTGGAGCAGTGCAGGGCTGCAGGCTGGGGAAAGTATTTACTGGCATTGGATCAGGCAAATGTATTCAATCGTGTCAATCATGAGTACCTGTGGTTGCTCTTTAGTAAGTACGGTCTGCTAGGTGGTTTTGTCGATTGGTTAAAAGTCTTGTATAAGTTGGCAGAAAACTTCCCTCTTGTTAATGGTTAGTTTGGACAGTACTTTGAGGTTGGCTCTGGGATGTGCCAGGGTTGTCCCTTGAGTCCCCTGCTCTATGTGTTTGCAATTGACCCCTTCATCAGGAGGCTAGAGAGCAGCATGTTGTGTGGGGTACCAGTGGGAATCCCGGGTGAGCCGCCTTTGATGGTTGTTGCCTATGCGGATGATGTGTCAGTGATTGTCACTGGGACAGATGAAGCGGAGGAGGTGGTCTCTTTGACATCACGGTACTCTGAAGCATCAGGCTCCAAGATCAATCAGGAAAAGAGTGAAGTTTTTTGGATGGGAAAGGAAGGTGAGGGGTTTGATCTCCCGGACACCTTTCCAGTGCCCCAGGAAAAAATTTAGATATTAGGCATTGAATTTGGACCTGGCGATTATGGCCTCAAAAACTGGGAAGGCAGGCTGGAAGTTGCCAATACTAAGGTGGTCAGCTGGAAGAGATGGAAGTTATCTCTGAGGGAAAGGGTTGATCTGATTAAGACTTACCTGATACCGATCTTCTTGTATGTCAGCTTTGTCTGCATCTTGCCAGTGTCTCTCTATATAGGATCTACAGTGTGTTCTTCCAGATGCTATGGGGGAACAGACTGAACCTCTTCAAGAGGAATGTCACCTATCTATCCAGGAGGGAGGGTGGCTTAGGTATGGTCAAACCTGTTCTTTTTCACTGCTATTTCTCAAGTTTAACATTGGTAGTATACTTGTAGTGGAACCTCCTGGATGGGCAGACATGTTTAGATCTTGGTTTAGGCCCTTTCTACGACTTTGGGAAGAAGGTGGCAAAGTGAAGAATCTCAGGGGTCATCGTGGTCAGCTTCCAGCCTATGTCGCTCCATGCCTGAAGTTGCTGTGGCAGTGGTGATTGTCGGCTGAAGATCTCAGATCCGCTCAAAGGAAAGTCCTTATGAGCCGAGTTTTGAGAGAAGTCTTTCATGACCCAATGGCCTTAAGGGATTGCCCAGGCCGAATTTTGAGGAAAGGGTTAGGACTGATTAATTTGGTTAGAGTCACTCTTAAATTTAGGGATCTGGCCTGGTTGTGCTTCCACGGGAGGCTCTATGTTGGGGACAGTTTAAAATTCCGCAGTGGGATGGACCGTAGTTGTCCTCGGGAGGAATGTACAGGTGAGGAGGAGACTATGGACCATTTTCTGCTTCGTTGCCCTTTTAACATAGAGGTGTACAAACAGGTTGGGCGGGCCCTCTGTGTTCCTTTCCTCTCCAGGCTGGGTTATGCTGAGTGGGTGTACGGAGCATTCAATACTGGTGGGGGCTTTTGTTTGGATACACTTTTTTTAGTTAGCTTAGTAGTCCGTTATTACACCTGGAACGCACGGTGTCAGGTCACCCTTCGGCGTAAAATCCTTCCTGTTCAGGTGGTGGTGTGTGACATTCTGAATGAGGTGGGGAAGATTCGGGTGCTTGAGAGAGACAAGTGGGTCAGAGGGCTTGGTTGAAGGCGTGGAGGGGTTTCACTGACTGCCAGGAGTCTCTGTCCCGCGTGTGGCTTTCTGTCTCTTATCACCCTAGATTTTTTCTTTTTGCTTAATTTTTGATAAATGGCTGCATACATAGGTGATGGGTTGTGCCTCTTAGGCCCTCTCTGCTGCTTTATTTAAATAGTTTTTAAAAACTTTTGGTATCAGACTATGTACTGTATATATTGTATATATTCTAAACATGGATGTGTATTCCTTTGTTTTCTGTTGGAGTATTGTACTATGGTTTTGTTTTTTTACTTTTGTTGCTTAATTCTTTTCAATAAAAGATCAATAGTGACCCATTATTGATGTCAGTGGGAGGAATAGTGCCCCATAATTGGTGTCAGTGGGAGGAATAGTGGGATACTCCGAATTAACTATGCACAAGGTTTGAGGACTTCTATCTCTTGGTACAGCCAGGCTGTTGATCCACCTTGCCACTGAGGTGAATTTAGCTTTAAGTCTCCTTTCCAAATGACTTGATGAACTAAGTTTATCTTCAGACAAGAGAACGGTCGCCCAGGCGGGACTTTATATGAGGTTGCCACAATAGTCATGAAGAGTCAAAAAGTAAAATTTATTAGTAGAGTATAAGCATACAATCGATATAGATGTATAGTCATAAGCATAGTTACAAAACATGTACAGCATGTAGAAAACAATTGACAAAATAACAACATAGCAGCAAATTGCGCATGATGACAGCATTGCAGCATCTGTGTAGCATAGTATTGGGTATATCTGTATTGAAAACTCTACGCGTTTCGTGGGTCTAATATGCCCACTCATCAGGAGTATATAAGTAGATCTGTCTAAAAGTAAATGATAAAAAATAAAATATCAATATTTGCTGTGCGTTTATATTGGCCAACAACTGTGAAGTTTCAACAAATGTATGACCCAAGTGGGGAAACAACACTTACATTGGGCCAAATCAGATTGAAAATGCTGCCATGAGGTGGGGTGCCAACGTCTGATCCGGGAGCTGAAGAGACAGGAGTACCCGCAAGAAAATGGGGAGCCGGGCAAGGAAACATAAGTGATGGAAAATGTGATATGACACTGGCTGAAAATGCAAGAAATAATATATCAAGGTATTAGAATATGGGCTGTATCACATAGTGAAACATGAAAGTATTCAATGTACAAGGTATGTTCCAGCAGAGACAGTGTCAACATTAGAGAAGAGAAAAAAAAAAAAAAAACGAAAGAAAGCACCGAAGAAAAACGCAGATCCCCAGAAAGAGTGCTGATCACAGTGTAACCAATGGCCAGGAATAATAGAGTGAGGAAGATTAGCTCATATGGTTTCATAACACTGGTTGTTTATAAGTTTATCTTCAGGACACTCTCCTCGTATCCTCTTTCTTGGCTGCTGACACCCGTCCACTGACTACCCTACTCTGGGGTGGCCCCCCTCAGGTCAGGCCCCTTGACATGATCCCTTGTACTCACGATACTGTTTTTCTCCAGTCTCCAGTGTCTCCCCCCTCAGTCAGCTCTCCCAGACCTCTGGGTTCAGCTCCGTTCCTCTGGCCCTCAGGACGACCTCCTGATCCCACGTGCCACTGCTACAGAGGAGGAGGCAGCCGCCACCCTCCCTCCGGGACTCTGCTCACCAGCCAAAGACCCCGCAGCACATGTGCTCCTGGCTTTTATACAGTATGCCAGAATGCACCAAGACAGCTTGTCTTTGCCAATCACCAGGACTGTATCAAAGCCTATGCATCCATTGGTCAGGTTTCCTCCCACTGTCCAACATGCCTCCCTATTGGACCAGCGTGAAACACTCTCTAGACAGAATGAATCGCATACTGAGCACAATGAGCAGACCTCACTAACAGATCCTGCTCTCTGGTAGGCAGAGGACAATATAGATTTACCTGAAGCTCCTCTGATAGGCAGAGAGAGCCAATAACTATACTCTCTTACTAGCACCTACCTAGGAGGATGCTACACGTACATAGATGTCCTTGTGTTCTTGCGCCACCCACGCACCCCAGGGGGCACTTTCGCGATGCGCTCTGTGATCGCTGAGTCCCTGGGACTCGGATGATCACGGAGCAAGGTGTAGGACCAATCACAATGGGCCCTTTACCATGTGATCAGCTGTCAGCGTGATGAAAAGAAGAAATCCGTTAACCAGCTTCTGTTAGACAGAGATCGCTTAGTGATCACCAATGCTGCAAATCAGTGCCCTCCAGTGCTGCTAATTAGTGCCACCTATCAGTGCCTATCAGTATTGCAAATCAGTGCCCATCAGTACTGCTAATCAATGCCCACCAGTGCCCATCAGTACTACTAATCAGTGCCCACCAGTGCCACCTATCAGTGCCCATCAGTGCTGCCTATCAGTGCCATATCATCAGTGCCTCATCATCAGTACCTCTTGATCAGTTCCCATCAGTGCAGCCTCATCAGTGCCTCCTGCTCAGTGCCCACCAGTACCGCCTATCAGTGCCCATCAGTACTGCCAATCAGTGACCACACAGTGCCACTTATCAGTGCCACCTTTTAGTGCCCAATAGTACTGCTAATAAGTGCCCACCAGTGCAACCTATCAGTGCCTATCAGTACTGCTAATAGGTGCCCACCAGTGCCACCTATCAGTGCCCATCAGTGCTGCCAATCAGTGCCTGATCATCAGTGCCTCTTGATCAGTGCCCATTAGTGCCACCTATCAGTGCAGCCTCATCAGTGCCTCCTGCTCAGTGCCCACCAGTGCCGCCTCATCAGTGCCCATGAAAAACTTTTTTTTTGGGGGGGGGGGGGATGGTCTTTTTCTGTTTGTTTAGCAAAAAATGAAAAACCCCAGTGGTGATTACCACCATAAGAAAGCTCTTTTTGTGTGGGAAAAAAAATGATAAAAATGTCATATGAGTACAGTGTTGCATGACCGCGCAACTGTCATTCAAAGTGTGAGAGCGCTGAAAGCTGAAAATTGTCCTGGGCAGGAAGGGGGTGAAAGTGCCTGGTAAGCAAGTGGTTAATTATGCACCATAAAAACTTTTCAGATGTTTTTGGGTAGATTCCCCCTCAACAGATTTGCTCTTAGTTTGGGAAGAATATTAACACACAAGGAGAGGAAACAAACATTGCGCAATATCTGCAGCGTACAAATACACCGACCGCGAGCCTCCCGCCAATCTAATCTCAGACTGAGGAAGGACGCAGCCATATTTCTAGGAATCGGATTCCTGAAGGTGACCCGCACTGCAGTCAGATTCATGAGTGTCCTCAGGAGCCTCCGAGAAGACCGCACCGTGCGGTCAACAGACAGAGACCAGAATACACAGACAGCCCAGCGAGTGCCAACAGCAAAGTCTACTCCGGTCACAAAAAAAAGTGGGCTCAAACGTCCCCCCCAAAAATTAAGACATTTAATAGAGTTATATTATTATTACTTGTTGTTATTATTATTATTATTATGACTATTACTAATATTAGAAATAATATTTTAAAAAGCGTAATTTAACCACTTGCCGACCGGTCACGTTGACCGTACTGCTGTTTTCAGTTACAGCGGGAGTCGGGCCAGGGGAGGAGCGGCGGCGATCGCCGCCGCTCTTCCCCGATCGTCGGGGAATCTAGTTTGGAGATCCGCCCGCCTGTGTAAACAGAGCGGGCGGATCTCCTAAGTGACAGGGAGTGACAGATTGCAGTGTTCAGCATAGCTGAACCTGCGATCTGTCCCTGTGTCACATAGTCACCTCCCCCCACACACGTCAGTAAGCACCAGGCATACACTAACTCCTCCCTCTCCAATAAAATTAAACCTTCCCTGGCAGTGTCATTTTTACAGTAACAGTGCATATATATAGCACTGATTACTGTAGTAATGTCACTGGTACTCCCAAAAGTGTCAAAAATGTCAGTCAAGGGTCCGGTCTGTCCGCCGCAATGTCGCAGTCCCGCAAAAAAAATCGCAGATCGCCGCCATTACTCGTTAAAAAAAACACCAAAAATGACAAAAATCTTTCCCTTAGTTAGTAAACGCAATAACTTTTGTGCAAACCAATCAAAATACGCTTATTGTGATTTTTTTTACCAAACATAGGTAGCAGAAAACAAATTGGCCACAAATTTAAAAAAATTTAGATTTTTACATTTTTTTGGGGGGGAATTTCATATAAAAAAATGTTAAAAATATTGTTATTTTTTCAAAATAAACGCTCTTTTTTTGTTTATAGCGCAAAAAGTAAAAATCGCACAGGTGATCAAATACCACCAAAAGAAAGTTATGTTTGTGGGAAAAAAAGGACGTAGATTTCGTTTGGGTACGGCATCGCACGACCGCGCAATTGTCAGTTAAAGTCACACCGTGCCGAATCACAAAAGGTGGCCTGGACGTAAGACAGCAAAATCCTCCGGTGGTAAAGTGGTTAAAAAAAAATATAAATTAAATAATGATAAATTACTTAAATATATATATATATATATATATATATATATATATATATATATATATATATATATATATAGGTTAAAGGTAACATCCAGTTTCGTAACTTCCGGTTATTGGTGGAACACTGGTGACCCGCAGGCCGGTCCATAGCGCTGACGGCGCTTTTTACTGCACACTTGAAAGCAAAATAGTGAGTGCCGCTTTTAGGCACAACAAAATGTGAGTGTTCTATGGATTATTTTATGATGAAAATTGAATTTTAATAAACGTATTGCACGATTATATGCTTTTTGCTTTCTTCTGGGAATGTTGATGATTTGGAGCCTGATTTAGCATTGAAAGAAGCTTTTACAATAAGGTGACCAGATTTTTAAAATGAAACCTGGGGACATTTATTATTTTTGGTAAATGGCACAGGACTGCATAATACACAGAGCGCTGGGTACAGGGCTGCATAATACACAGAGCGCTGGGTACAGGACTGCATAATACACAGAGCTCTGGGTACAGGACTACATAATATACAGCGCGCTGGGTACAGGACTACATAATACACAGAGCGCTGGGTACAGGACTACATAATACACAGAGCGCTGGGTACAGGGCTGCATAATACACAGAGCGCTGGGTACAGGACTGCATAATACACAGAGCTCTGGGTACAGGACTACATAATATACAGCGCGCTGGGTACAGGACTACATAATACACAGAGCGCTGGGTACAGGACTGCATAATACACAGAGCGCTGGGTACAGGACTACATAATACACAGAGCACTGGGCACAGGACTGCATATTACACATAGCGCTGGGCACAGGAGTATATAATACACAGAGCGCTGGGCACAGGACTGTATAATACACAGAGTGTTGAGCACAGGACTGCATAATACACAGAACGCTGGGCACAGGACTGCATAATACACAGAGCACTGGGCACAAGACTGCATAATGCACAGAGCGCTGGGCACAGGACTGCATAATATACAGAGTGCTGGGCACAGGACTACATAATACACAGAGTGCTGGGCACAGTACTACATATTACACAGAGCGCTGGGTACAGGACTACATTATACACATAGCGCTGGGCACAGGACTATATAATACACAGAGCGCTGGGCACAGGACTGCATAATACACAGAATGCTGGGCATAGGACTGCATAATACACAGAGCGCTGGGCACAGGACTGCATAATACACAGAGCACTGGGCACAGAACTGCATAATACACAGAGCGCTGGGCACAGGACTATATAATAAACAGAGTGCTGGGCACAGGACTACATAATACACATAGCGCTGGGCACAAGACTATATAATACACAGAGCGCTGGGCACAGGACTGCATAATACACATAGCACTGGGCACAGGTCTATATAATACACAGAGCACTTGGCACAGGACTGCATAATACACAGAGCGGCTGGTGCTCAAAATTTTTTGGGGGGCGCAAACAGAAAAATGTAATAGGCATTGCTTTGCGGCAAAAAATGCTGTTAAAAAGTGCGTGACTTTAAGGTCACAAAAGTGTGAAAGGGGCCTTCAATAATCAAGGTATAGTGTGCCCCCTTTCAATGCAGAGAGACCAGCGTGCCCCCATTCAATGCAGAGTTACTACAGCATGCCCCCTTTCAATGCAGAATGACCAGCGTGCCCCCTTTCAATGCAGAATGACCAGCGTGCCCCCTTTCAATGCAGAGAGATCAGTGTGCCCCCAAACAATGCAGAGAGATCAGTGTGCCCCCATTCAATGCAGAGAGATCAGTGTGCCCCCATTCAATGCAGAGAGATCAGTGAGCCCCCTTCATTGCAGAGGGATCAGTGTGCCCCTTTTTAATGCAGAGAGATCAGTGTGCCCCCATTCAATGCAGAGAGATCAATGTGCCCCCTTTCAATGCAGAGAGATCAGTGTGCCCCCATTCAATGCAGAGAGATCAGTGTGCCCTCATTCAATGCAGAGAGATCAGTGTGCCCCCTTTCAATGCAGAGAGATCAGTGTGCCCCCATTCAATGCAGAGAGATCAGTGTGCCCCAATTCAATGCAGAGAGATCAGTGTGCCCCCTTTCAATGCAGAGAGATCAGTGTGCCCCCATTCAATGCAGAGTGACCAGCGTAGTGTAGTGTAGCGTAGCATGCCGTGCCCCCCCCCAGTGCACTTACCTGCAGCAGCGGCTTCTCCTCAGTCCCCCAGCGTCTCCTCAAGTCCTCCAGCCTCCTCCTCGGCCAATGGCATGGTTTTGCCCTTCAGCCAATCAGGAAGCGGGTCTCGGACCCGCTTCCTGATTGGCCAGGAGGAGGATCTGTGTGACAGTAGCGAATTTTCATTCGCTATTGTCACACAATGGGTGGGCTTGGGGTACACTGCTCTGCGCCCCGGGTCCACCCTTCTCTGAAGCCTATTAGAGCCTCTGGCTCTAATCAGGTGACTCCAAAAAAAACCCATTGAACTCCATACATCCGGCGTCCCGCATGTAGATTAGGGGGCCGGACGCATGGATAGGGGGGGCGGCGCCCCTGTGGCCCCAACGCACCGGCCGCCACTGCTGGGCACAGGACTATATAATACACAGAGTGCTGAGCACAGGGCTGCATAATACACAGAGTGCAGGGCACAGGACTGCGAAATACACAGAGAGCTGGGCACAGGACTGCATAATACACAGAGCACTGGGCACAGGACTGCATAATACACAGAGCACTGGGCACAGGACTGCATAATATACAGAGCGCTGGGCACAGGACTGCATAATACACAGAGCACTGGGCACAGGACTGCATAATACACAGAGCACTGGGCACAGGACTGCATAATATACAGAGCGCTGGGCACAGGACTACATAATATACAGAGCGCTGGGCACAGGACTACATAATACACAGAGTACTGGGCACAGGACTACATATTACACAGAGTGCTGGGTACAGGACTACATAATACACAGAGCACTGGGTATAGGACTGCATAATACACAGAGCGCTGGGCACAGGACTGCATAATACACAGAGTGTTGGGAACAGGACTGCATAATACACAGAGCGCTGGGCACAGGACTGCATAATACACAGAGCACTGGGCACAGGACTGCATAATACACAGAGTGCTGGGCACAGGACTATATAATACACAGAGTGCTGGGCACAGTACTACATAATACACAGAGCGCTGGGTATAGGACTGCATGATACACAGAGCGCTGGGCACAGGACTGCATAATACACAGAGCGCTGGGCACAGGACTACATAATATACAGGAGGGTGTTAGGCATACAGTACAGAGTTCAGAGGTTTGCTATGCACAGAGGACTCTTCTGCCCCACATCCATAGCTCACCTCTGCACCCTTCTCTCACAGATTATCTCTGCAGTCACCTCTTAGCCCTTCCCCCACAACAGCTAAACTCTCCATCTCTCCATGCAGCTGCATCAGCTCTGACCCCTCCTCCCCCACTGCCTCCCCTGTGTACAAACAGACCAACCCCCCCCCCCCATCTACTCACCTCCCGGTCTCAGCCCTTCACACAGTCAATTTTTGGCTCTTCCTCTCCGCCACTGAACAGCAGCAGGAGCGGCAGTGAGATCGTCCAGCAGGGGGCGTCTGCATCTGAGCAACCCGGTGGTTATCAGCCAGCATGGGATGCCCTGTCTGCATTAATCTGGCTCTGAATCCGGGGACAAAACCGGGGACAGACTTGGACCGGGGACAGTGTCCTCAATCCGGGGACTGTCTGGTCACACTATTTTACAAATATACCAAAGTCGGGACCATTCTAACTGAGGTGATTGGTTTTGAAGATGGGAGTCTTAAGCTAAAACTATTTTATATACCAAGCTGTGTGGGTCCTGGTGGCCCGGATCCGTCTGGTGAGTGGCCCGGATCCGTCTGGTGAGTGGCCCGGATCCATCTGGTGAGTGGCCCCCTTACATCAAGGTGGGGGAGTATGACTAAGGAGAATGTGTGAGATGGATTATAGAGCACATTGGAGCACAGGGTGTGGAAGACAGCTGCTCATCTTGAAAAAATTGTTCACCATTATATTTTTTATTTCAAGTTTTTTATATATTTTAGATTTTTTTTGGTCCTCCTGTGCGAACCAACGTAGCCCTACGTCGGTCGCGTGCTTAGTGCTGGGTGGGTGAGCGAGCACGCGCCACTGGTCACACACTCCCACCCCCACTAGGCAGCGGGGATACTGATGCACGGGGCCGGCGGCCGCGATCGCTCCCAGCTGAGAGAGAAGGACGGGCAGCTTTTGTAAACACAGCAGACCATTCTTCTCTCTGGAATGATCACAGAGCGCCTGTGATCCTTCTATATGATCACAGGTCTCTATGATCATTTCACAAGTCCCTCCCCCATACAGTTAGAGAACACCCCCTAGGCTCACATTTAACCCTTTGATCACCCCTGGGTTAGCCCCTTCCTGGCCAGTGTCATTATTACAGTAACAGGGCATATTTTTAGCACTGATTACTGTAGTATTGTCACTGATCCCCCCAATAGTGTCAAAAATGTCAGTCAGGGGTCCGATCTGTCCGCCGCAATGTCAAAGTCCCGCTAAAAATCACTGATGGCCGCCATTACTAGTAAAATAAATAAATAAATAAAAATGACCTAAATCTTTCCCCTAGTTTGTAGACGTGATAACTTTTGCGCAAACCAATCAAAATACGCTTATTGGGATTTTTTTTTACCAAAAATATGTCGCAGAAAACAAATTGGCCTAAAAGGATGAAAAATTTTGATTTTTAATTTTTTTTTTATTGGGAATGTTATATAGCAGAAAGTGAAAAATATTGTTGTTTTTTTTTTTTTTTTTTTAGAATTGTCGCTTTTATTTGTTTACAGCGCAAAAAATAAAAATCGCAGAGGTGATCAAATACCACCAAAAGAAAGCTCTATTTGTGGGGAAAAAAGGAGATAATTTTATTTGGGTACAGCATCGCACGACTGTGCAATTGTCAGTTAAAGTATTGCAGTGCCGTATCGCAAAAAATGGCCTGGTCATTAAGGGGGTAAAACCTTTCGGTCCAGAAGTGGTTAATGTTGCTGACGATGACGCCCATACATGTCTGATCCTAGGGGGCACCATATCAGGGGGGTGTCGGTCTGTCCCGCCAGCTGAGACCATTCCCCCCCCCCCCCCCTTATCCCTTATCTATCGGGTCTCTTTGTAACCAGTATGACCCGCCAGTGCCCTCCATCGATCTCCAGTGCAGATTTCCCCGGGAGATAAGGAGATTCCGGGACGTGTTTTTACTTCTACAGACCACCGGTTATTTTTAGTGTCAGGCCTGAGACGTCGTTAGGATAATTCGCGGTCGGCGGTTCGCTGTCCTTTCCAAAAACTTCTCCATCATATAAAAGAAGAGAAAAAAAAAAAAAAGGTTTCTGGGTCAGGAAAGAATTCCAACTGGCTGGGAGACAAAGTGCGAGAAGAAAATGAAAGGATTTATATGGAGTGCAAAGTTCTATCGGGAGTCTTTATTAAAACCATCAGAGATGTGTAAGAAGTGACTGTAGACATCAGAGGGGCGTACAGAGCGCTGCTATTTATAGCCTCGCCGCCATCTGACTGAAGACGCTTCGCAGACCCTAAAACATGTACAGGCACCGAGGAACCCTACAGACAGATGGGGGGGGGGGGGGGGGGAGCCTGGGCAAAATTGGGTGAAAGTTCTCCAAAATCTGAGAGCCTCCAGGGCCGCCATCAGGGGGGGTACAGCCCATACACATGTAGGGGGCCCAGGCATCCTGAGGGGCCCCAAACTGGGTAGGGTTGCTACCTGTCCTCTCAATACCATTCAATTGTAAGCTCCGCTGTTCCCTTGCAGACTGGCACTATGTGCGGAGTCCTGCCCCCACTAGCCCCTACACACAGCTGTAGGCCCCACCCTCCACTTATGCTGTTCACGCCTGACGGGGGGGGGGTGGCATTTACTAGAACCGTTCACCTTTATTTTCTTTGGATGGGGGAGTGGGACTGGAGGAGAAGGAGGACATGGGATGAAGGAAGACATGGGACTGGAGGAGGAGGACATGGGACTGGAGGAGAAGGAGGACACAGGACTGGAGGAGGAGAAGGACATGGGAATGGAGGAGGAGGACATGGGACTGGAGGAGAAGGAGGACACAGGACTGGAGGAGAAGGAGGACACAGGACTGGAGGAGAAGGGGGACACGGGACTGGAGGAGAAGGAGGACACGGGACTGGAGGAGAAGGAGGACACAGGACTGGAGGAGAAGGAGGACACAGGACTGGAGGAGAAGGAGGACATAGGACTGGAGGAGAAGGAGGACACAGGACTGGAGGAGAAGGAGGACACAGGACTGGAGGAGGAGGAGGACATGGGAATGGAGGAGGAGGACATGGGACTGGAGGAGAAGGAGGACACAGGACTGGAGGAGAAGGAGGACACAGGACTGGAGGAGAAGGAGGACACGGGACTGGAGGAGAAGGAGAACATGGGACTGGAGGAGAAGGAGGACATGGGACTGGAGGAGAAGGAGAACATGGGACTAGAGGAGAAGGAGGACACGGGACTGGAGGAGAAGGAGGACACAGGACTGGAGGAGAAGGAGGACATGGGACTGGAGGAGAAGGAGAACATGGGACTTGAGGAGAAGGAGGACATGGAGCTGGAGGAGAAGGAGAACATGGGACTAGAGGAGAAGGAGGACACGGAACTGGAGGAGAAGGAGGACACGGGACTGGAGGAGAAGGAGGACACGGGACTGGAGGAGAAGGAGGACACAGGACTGGAGGAGAAGGAGGACACGGGACTGGAGGAGAAGGAGGACACGGGACTGGAGGAGAAGGAGGACATGGGACTGGAGGAGATGGAGGACATGTGATGAAGGAGGACACGGGACTTGGGGAGAAGGAGGACATGGGACTGAAGGAGAAGGAGGACACAGGACTGGAGGAGAAGGAGGACACGGGACTGGAGGAGAAGGAGGACACGGGACTGGAGGAGATGGAGGACACAGGACTGGAGGAGAAGGAGGACACAGGACTGGAGGAGAAGGAGGACACAGGACTGGAGGAGAAGGAGGACACGGGACTGGAGGAGAAGGAGGACACAGGACTGGAGGAGAAGGAGGACACAGGACTGGAGGAGAAGGAGGACACAGGACTGGAGGAGAAGGAGGACACAGGACTGGAGGAGAAGGAGGACACAGGACTGGAGGAGGAGGACATGGGACTGGAGGAGAAGGAGGACACAGGACTGGAGGAGAAGGAGGACACAGGACTGGAGGAGAAGGAGGACACGGGACTGGAGGAGAAGGAGGACACGGGACTGGAGGAGAAGGAGGACACGGGACTGGAGGAGAAGGAGGACACGGGACTGGAGGAGAAGGAGGACACAGGACTGGAGGAGAAGGAGGACACAGGACTGGAGGAGGAGGAGGACATGGGAATGGAGGAGGAGGACATGGGACTGGAGGAGAAGGAGGACACAGGACTGGAGGAGAAGGAGGACACGGGACTGGAGGAGAAGGAGGACACGGGACTGGAGGAGAAGGAGGACACGGGACTGGAGGAGAAGGAGAACATGGGACTGGAGGAGAAGGAGGACATGGGACTGGAGGAGAAGGAGAACATGGGACTGGAGGAGAAGGAGGACACGGGACTGGAGGAGAAGGAGGACACAGGACTGGAGGAGAAGGAGAACATGGGACTGGAGGAGAAGGAGGACATGGAACTGGAGGAGAAGGAGAACATGGGACTAGAGGAGAAGGAGGACACGAAACTGGAGGAGAAGGAGGACACGGGACTGGAGGAGAAGGAGGACACGGGACTGGAGGAGAAGGAGGACACAGGACTGGAGGAGAAGGAGGACACGGGACTGGAGGAGAAGGAGGACACGGGACTGGAGGAGAAGGAGCACATGGGACTGGAGGAGATGGAGGACATGTGATGAAGGAGGACACGGGACTTGGGGAGAAGGAGGACACGGGACTGAAGGAGAAGGAGGACACAGGACTGGAGGAGAAGGAGGACACGGGACTGGAGGAGAAGGAGGACACGGGACTGGAGGAGATGGAGGACATGTGATGAAGGAGGACACGGGACTTGGGGAGAAGGAGGACACGGGACTGAAGGAGAAGGAGGACACAGGACTGGAGGAGAAGGAGGACACAGGACTGGAGGAGAAGGAGGACACGGGACTGGAGGAGATGGAGGACATATGATGAAGGAGGACATGTGGCTGGAGGAGAAGGAGGACATAGGACTGGAGGAGGAGGAGGACATGGGAATGGAGGAGGAGGACATGGGACTGGAGGAGAAGGAGGACACAGGACTGGAGGAGAAGGAGGACACGGGACTGGAGGAGAAGGAGGACACGGGACTGGAGGAGAAGGAGAACATGGGACTGGAGGAGAAGGAGGACATGGGACTGGAGGAGAAGGAGAACATGGGACTGGAGGAGAAGGAGGACACGGGACTGGAGGAGAAGGAGGACACAGGACTGGAGGAGAAGGAGAACATGGGACTGGAGGAGAAGGAGGACATGGAACTGGAGGAGAAGGAGAACATGGGACTAGAGGAGAAGGAGGACACGAAACTGGAGGAGAAGGAGGACACGGGACTGGAGGAGAAGGAGGACACGGGACTGGAGGAGAAGGAGGACACAGGACTGGAGGAGAAGGAGGACACGGGACTGGAGGAGAAGGAGGACACGGGACTGGAGGAGAAGGAGCACATGGGACTGGAGGAGATGGAGGACATGTGATGAAGGAGGACACGGGACTTGGGGAGAAGGAGGACACGGGACTGAAGGAGAAGGAGGACACAGGACTGGAGGAGAAGGAGGACACGGGACTGGAGGAGAAGGAGGACACGGGACTGGAGGAGATGGAGGACATGTGATGAAGGAGGACACGGGACTTGGGGAGAAGGAGGACACGGGACTGAAGGAGAAGGAGGACACAGGACTGGAGGAGAAGGAGGACACAGGACTGGAGGAGAAGGAGGACACGGGACTGGAGGAGATGGAGGACATGTGATGAAGGAGGACATGTGGCTGGAGGAGAAGGAGGACATGGGACTGGAGGAGGATGAAGACATGGTAGGCGGGCCCTGGGGAATGTTTGTGGTCAGGGCCGGGGTGGGGGGGGGGCCAGGCTTAAAACTGTGTAAGGGGCCCCAAAATTTAGATAAGGCCCCACCGCTTACATTCATTGGATTGGTCCTCACCAGACTTTTTTTTTTTAATCTTTACCCCAGACTTATTTTCCTTGCCTTCCTTTTCATCCATTGGGTTGCAGCAGGGCCTTGACAAGGGGTGGGCAGGAGGGGTGGCTGCCCTGGACACTGTGGTGTCCTGTGAGTTTAGGGGGCACCTCAAGGAGATTGACGGGGGGATTTGTGTTGGGAGGAGGACATTGGGGGCGGCTGATGGTAAGATAGGTTCCAGGAGGGGAAATTTGGGGAGGTGATTTGGGGGGATTTGTGTTGGAAGGAGGGAACAGGACTTGTGCTAGGAGGGGGGATTTGGGAGGTTTGTACTAGAAAAGGTAGGGGGAGGGGTTTGTGCTAGGAGGGGAATTTTTTTTTTGGGGGAGGGTTATTTGTGCTAGGAGGGGAACTTTAGGGGGGGGGGGGATTTGTGCTATGATGGAAAAGATTGGGGGAAGGGGAATTTGTTTTTGGGGGGGGGGGATTTGGAGTGGGAGGGGGAGAGGAATTTTGCTCGGAGAGGACATTTGAGGGGTAGAAGATGTGTGCTAGGAGGGGGACTTTTTTTTGGGGGGGGGATTTGTGCTGGGTGCATATGAGGAGAGAAGATTTTAGCTGTAGGGGGGCAAAGATGTGTACATGCAGATTAGTGCCCGATTTCTATGGGGGGGGGGGGGTATTTGACACATAATGCTCATACATCTTGTGGGGTGGTGCAATTTGGCATGCTCGCCCTGGGCTCTAGATGACCTTGTCCCGGCACTGGGTTGCAGTTTGTTCAATCATTAAGGCTCAGCATTCCATGTGGAAGGTATCTAGGATACCTACACTATATTACCAAAAGTATTGGGACGCCTGCCTTTCCACCCACATGAACTTTAATGGCATCCCAGTCTTAGTCCGTAGGGTTCAATGTTGAGTTGGCCCACCCTTTGCAGCTATAACAGCTTCAGCTCTTCTCGGAAGGCTGTTCACAAGGTTTAGGAGTGTGTCTATGGGAATGTTTGACCATTCTTCCAGAAGCGCATTTGTGAGGTCAGGCACTCATGTTGGATGAGAAGGCCTGGCTCACAGTCCGTGCTCTAATTTATCCCAAAGGTGTTCTATCAGGTTGAGGTCAGGACTCTGTGCAGGCCAGTCAAGTTCCTCCACCCCAAACTCACTCATCCATGTCTTTAAAGCAGTTGAATCTGTGAAACGCGTAGACCCTTTTCAAGGATACACAATAATGTTTGTGATGAATTCCTCTGTAACAGTTTTTTTTTTTTTAAATGCTATATTTGGATCTTTAATGTATATTTAAATAAATTCGTTTTTTTTAAATATGTGCTGGAGTTTATTGGGTAAAACGGTTACCAGTGGTACAATTGGGAAAATAATGATTTGATCCCCTGCAGATTTTGTACGTTTGCCCACTTACAATGAAATGAAGGGTCTATAATTTTTTTTATCAGAGGTGTATTTTAAATGACAGAGCCAGAATATTAACCAAAAATCCAGAAAAAAACACATGATACAAATGTTATAAATTGAGTTGCAGGTCAGTGAGTAAAATCAGTATTTGATCCTCTACCAACCAACAATAATTCTGGCTTCCACAGACTGGCTACAGTATGGACTCGTGTGCTACACAGATTAGTCCTGTCAGTGTTATGCCTCGTACACACGCAATGATTATCGGCCGACCGATCGACCGTCTTTTGTCCAGTGTTGTTGTGTTGGTTGAAATGTGCTCTAGACTGCACACAAATTTTCTCGGCCAACAAAAATCTACTTCAGAAGTGATGTCATGTGATGGTTTACTTTCCGTGTGTTTTTTCTTCTCTGAGCATGCCCAGTCTTGCTCATCAGATTTTTGTCTGCCGAAATCTGTACTGACTGACGGAAAATCGGCCGTTCTGTTGACGGCCAACAAAAATTTTATAGCCTGCACACCAGATTTTTTTCGGCCGAAAAGTCGGAGTCGGTTGTCGAAAGCATCATACTAAGAAGCCTAAAATCGGCCGATCGGACGTTGGCCGAAAATTCACGGCCAACTATCGATGCGTGTGTACAAGGCATAAGAAGGTGCTCTTAACGACAACTCGTTATGCGTATAAAAGACACCTGTCCACACAATCTCCCTCTTCCATTCAAACCTCACCATCATGGGAAAGGCCAAAGAGCTGTCAAAGGACGTCATGGACAAGATTGTAGATATGCCCAAGGCTGGAATGGGCTACAAGACAAACAGCAAGAAGCTTGGTGAGAAGGAGACGACTGTTGGAGCGATTGTTTAGCAAATGGAAGAAATACAAAATAACCATAAATTTCCCTCGGTCTGGAGCTCCATGCAAGATTTTGGCTCATGGTGTAAAACCTCGTACACACGCGTCGAAAATCGGCAGGGAATTTTCGTCCAACGTCCGATCTGCCGATTTTCGGTTTGTTAGTATGATGCCTCCAACAACCGACTCCGACTTTTCGGCCGAAAAAAAATCTGGTGTGCAGACTATAAAATGTTTGTCCGCCGTCAAAGCACGGCCGATTTTCGTGCAGTCAGTACAGATTTCGACAGGGAAAAATCTTATGAGCAAGTCTGGGCATGCTCAGAGAAGAAAGAACACAAGGAAAACTAACCAACACATGACATCACTTCTGAAGCAGATTTTTGTTGGGCGAGAAAATTCGTGTGCATTCTAGGCACATTCCAACCAACAAAAACACCACTCTGGACAAAAGATGGATGATCAGTCGGCCGATAATCATTGCGTGTGTACGGGGCTTAAAGCGGAGTTCCAGCCATTTACTCACCTGTCCAACGGTCCAGCGATGCGGCCGCCGGAAGCCTCGATCCTCTCCCTCGGCGCCGGCATCACTGCTGTGGGCACCCGGCTGTTACAGTTTGCGGCTTCACAGCCGGGTACCCACTGCGCATGCGCGAGTCGCGCTGCGCGCCGTGATTGGCCGGCAATCTTCTGGGACCTCTGACGTGTCCCAGAAGATTGCAGGGAGGGAGGGGGAGAGGAGAACTTCCGCTCAGGGCGCCGCGGCGCTCCGAGCGGAAGTGGGAGCGGGTACCTGTCAAAACTAGGTACCCGCTCCCCCCCCCAAAAAATGACATGCCAAATGTGGCATGTCGGGGGGTCAGGACTCCCTAAAGCGGAAGTTCCACTTTTGGGTGGAACTCCGCTTTAAGGGTGATCATGAGAAAAGTGAGGGATCAGCCCAGAACCACATGGGAGGATCTTGTGAATGACCTCATGGCAGTTGGGATCAGAGTCACCAAACAAACCATTAAACCAACAAACCAATACGCCGCCATGGATTGAAATCCTGCAGTGCTCGTAAGGTCCCCCTCCTCAGGAAGGCAACATGTACAGGCCTGTCTGACGTTTGCCAATAAACATCTAAAAGATTCAGAGAAGGATTGGGAGAAAGTTCTGTGGTCAGATGAGACCAAAATTGAGCTCTTTGGCATTAATTTGACTTGCCGTGTTTGGAGGATGAAAAATGCTGACTATGACCCTAAGAAGACCATCCCTAGAGTCAAGCACGGAGGGGGAAACATTATGCTTTGGGGCTGTTTCTCTGCTAAAGTTAAAGGCCGACTTTGCTTCCATGAGCGGCCAATGGACGGTGCCATGTATTGTAAAATCTTGAATGAGAATCTTCTTCCCTCATCCAGAACACTCAAGATGGGTCGTGGATGGGTCTTCCAGCATGACAATGACCCAAAACATACCGCCAAGGCAACAAAAAAGTGGCTCAAGAAGAAGCACATTAAGGTCATGGAGTGGCCTAGCCAGTCTCCAGACCTTAATCCTATAGAAAATGTATGGAGGGAGCTGAAATTTTGGGTTGCCAAGAGACAGCCAAGAAACCTTAAGGATTTAGAGAAGATCTGTGAAGAAGAGTGGACCAAAATCCCTCCTGAGATGTGTGCAAACCTGGTCACCAACTACAAGAAACGTCTGACCTCTGTGCTTGCCAACGAGGGTTTCTCCACCAACTACTAAGTCATGTTTTGCTTGGGGATCAAATACTTATTTTGCTCACTGAACTGCAGCTCATTTTATAACATTTGTATCATGTGTTTTTTTTTTCTGGGTTTTTGGTTGATATTCTGTCTTTATCATTTAACCACTTGCCGACCGCCGCAAGTACATATACCCCTATGGGGTATGGGTACATCACTAGCCTGTGAGGCTCTGGGGAGCGAGCGCGCGCCGCCGGAGGCACGCTCCTGCTCGGTCACGGACCCCCCCGCGCGTGTGCCCGGCAGACCCGATGTCCGCCGGGCACTCGCGATCGTCCGTTAGAGCGGGAGAAAGGCAGGCGGCTAATGTAAACACAGCCGCCTGTCATTCTTCCCTGTGTAAGAATGGAGATCAGACGGTTCTACTATGTAGGACCGTTGATCACTGTTCCTACACCTCAAGCCACAGCCAATCACAGTTAGAATCACGCCCCTAGGGACACACACAGCCCCTCCCTCTCAAAAAAAGTTAACCCCTTCACTGCCAGTGTCATTTTACAGTAACAGTGCATATGTATAGCACTGATTACTGTAGTAATGTCACTGGTAACCCCAAAAGTGTCAAAAATGTCAGTCAAGGGTCCGATCTGTCCGCCGCAATGTCGCAGTCCCGCAAAAAAAAATCGCAGATCGCCGCCATTACGCGTTAAAAAAAAAAAACAATAAGAATGACAAAAATCTTTCCCTTAGTTAGTAAACGCAATAACTTTTGTGCAAATCAATCAAAATACGCTTTTTGCGATTTTTTTTCACCAAAAATATTTAGCAGAAAACAAATTGGCCTAAAATGTTAAAAAATTTAGATTTTTACATTTTTTTGGGGGGAATTTCATATAAAAAAATGTGAAAAATATTGTTATTTTTGCAAAATTGTCGCTCTTTTTTTGTTTATAGCGCATGGTCAAAAAATCGCACAGGTGATCAAATACCACCAAAAGAAAGCTCTGTTTGTGGGAAAAAAAGGACATCAAATTTGTTTAGATACAGCATCGCACGACCGCGCAATTGTCCGTTAAAGTCACGCAGTGCCGACTCACAAAATAGGCCCTGGTCAGGAAGGGGGTAAAATCTTCCGGGGCTTAAGTGGTTAACATACACCTATGATAAAAATGATAGACCCTTCATTTCTTTGTAAGTGGGCAAATTTACAAAATCTGCAGGGGATCAAATCATTATTTCCCCCCACTGTATATTTAAAGTCCCATTTAGCTTGGTTGGTTGTTTCCCCGGGTTGCGTTGTGAGTATTTTTATTCCTCATAAGGAAACGTGGAGGATATTCAGCTAGGAATGCCGCGTACACATGTACTTGTTAAATAAATTAAGGTAAAAAAACAGCTTCTCTAAACAAAAGAAATCCGCAAAAAAAGCGAAACCATCTGCCCGTAACGAGCCAGGTTTACAAGCAATGTACTTGGATTATTTTTCTTAGCACATAGTAAAAAAATCATTAATGCAAAAAAGGTAGAAAGTGCTTGTCGAGAGGCCCGCGTCCGCTCCCAGCGACGGACCCGAGCCAAATGGTGAGATTACGAGAGTGCATTCTGCACAGGGGCTTGGAGTTGGGGGCTGACGGGTGGCGGGGGGTGGGGGGTGGGGGTTCTTGGCGGGGAGCACTTTCACATTTTATCACATAATATCGGAGCAAAGACCAAAAAAATAATGTACTTTCCAGAGAAGACCTTTGTTTTCTGCAGAGGCAAGCAATAAAAGGAGCGAAGTTTACCCAAAAAAGTCATCCGCTCGCCAACAATCGAATTTTATTAATAAAAAGAGGAAAAGGATGGCCGCCCCTGGCACCAGCCGGAGGTGACAGAACTCGCTCTGGGTCTCCCTGTCTATAAACCGAATCACGCATGCATGATGGTTTTTACTTCTGTAATAAGGAACATCTGCAACCAAATCATTTGTGAATGCGAGTGTTTAGTTCATCTCTACAGCGCCATGTAAAAGGACAATTTCGTCTTTTATAGTTATTTCTTTTTAGACTAAACTATAATAGTGTCAATGGAATGAGTAGATCCTCCATGCCACCAGGGAGAGATGTTCATCTAACCTGAAGACAGGACTCCCACCTCTCCTTTCTGGCACACATCCAATCACTGTCCAACTCTTGCCCCCTTCACCTACATAACATTTCCAAAATGTGCCCCTTCTTATCCAATGAAACCATCAAGATACTCATTCACTCTTTTGTTATCTCCAACCTTGACTAGCTCCTTGGAGTCAACTCCTTCCACATTGGCCCACATCTACCTCTACTACCGTGTTTACCTCCTTCCTTGCTGGCCTACCTTTACCCCCTTGCTGACCTCCCTTCTCATTGGCTTACCTCTACTACCTTGTTGACCTCCTTCCTTGTTGGCCAACCTCTACCACCTGGCTGACCTCCCTCCTCATTGGCTTACCTCTACCTCTGCTACCTTGTTGACCTCCCTCCTTGTTAGCCTAGCTCTGCCTCTACTACCTGGTTGACCTCCCTCTTTGTTGGCCTAACTCTACTACCTTGTTGACCTCCCTCCTTGCTAGCTTAGCTCTTCCTCTACTACCTTGTTGAACTCCCTCTTTGTTGGCCTGCCCCTACTATCTTGTTGACCTCCCTCCTTGTTATCCTAGCTCTGCCTCTACTACCTTGTTGACCTCCCTCTTTGTTGGCCTGCCTCTACTACCTTGTTGACCTCCCTCCTTGCTAGCTTAGCTCTTCCTCTACTACCTTGTTGAACTCCCTCTTTGTTGGCCTGCCCCTACTATCTTGTTGACCTCCCTCCTTGTTATCCTAGCTCTGCCTCTACTACCTTGTTGACTTCCCTCTTTGTTGGCCTACCTCTACTACCTTTTTGATTTCCCTCCTTGTTGGCTTACCTCTACTACCTTGTTGATCGACCTTCTTGTTGGCTTACCTCTACCTCTACTATCTTGTTGACCTCCCTCTTTGTTAGCCTACCATTACTACCTTGTGGATCTTGCTCCTTGTTGGCCTACCTCTACTACCTTGTTAACCTTCCTCCTTGTTGGCCTACCTCTACTACCTTGTTAACCTCCCTCCTTGTTGGCCTACCTCTACCTCTACTATTTTGTTGACCTCCTTCCTTGTTGGCCTACCTCTACCTCTACTATTTCATCAACCTCCTTCCTTGTTGACCTACCTCTACTATTTTGTTGACCTTCCTCCTTGTTGGCCTACCTTTACCTCCACTATCTTTAACTTCCCTCTTTAAAAGCTATCCCCCCTGCAGTCTATCATGAATGCTTCTGCCAGACTTCTACCTTGCTAACCACTCAGCATCTGCCACCACACTATTAATTCTGCCACTGGCTTCTGATCGCCCAATGAATAACATTCAACATTTTAATACCAGTATACAAAGCCATCCAAAACCCTGCCCCCAGTTACATCATCAACCCTGCCTCAAAATATAGGCCAAACTACTCTCTTTGCTTCTCCCACGACCTCAGGCTCTCTAGCTCCCCCATCACTTCCTTCCATGTTCACCTTAAGAACTTGTACAGAGCCTCTCTCATTCTCTGGAACTCCCTACCCCAATCTGTGCAGAGTGTCTCTCATCCTCCAGAACTCCCTACCCCAATCTGTGCAGAGTGTCTCTCATCCTCCAGAACTCCCTACCCCAATCTGTCCAGAGCCAGGGGTTTAATATTTGCTATGCAGTGACTGCACATCCTTCTTTGGGTGGGTGATTGGGGACGGCTGTAAAACTTTGGCTCAACTGCTTGTTTTTACAGCCCCCTAAATGTCCACCATGTGAACACGTCCTTAGAGATGCTTCTAAGATCATTCAGAATATGATGACAGGTGCATTTGACCAGCTGCTGACTTGCTTCTGATCTACATTTGATTTGCTTTTGTTTTTTCTTGAACTTGTATGGAGAGTGACACAGTTGTGGTGCAAACCAAAGCCACCCATGCCCATCAGCACAGGCCCCTATAGTGTTTATTGCTCTCACAATTTCACCGTCAATTACCTAAATGTTTTTCTGTAAAATTAGATTGGACATTAAAGGTTGTACAAGACTTTGGGAGAGCAGAAATATCGCAGAATGTCTTTCCAAGCTGAGACATAAAGCCAATCTGTGTTTTTCCTCTGGAAAATAATCCTCTATAACTCTATCTCCGTTCTGACAATCTGCACTGCGCTGCGGTCACAAAGCTCCTACGAGAGAAGGAGCGCTGAATGAAGGAATCCAGAACAAACCCAGCAAGAGGTCAGTCAAAAGAAACCCCAAGATAAGCATCTTCTGTAATGTTAGTTTTGGAGGAACTTATCACAAAATGTTCCCAAAGCCTTGAAGAGTGAAGAATGTAATGGTTTTCACAATTCATATACTGCAAGCCACGCTAAATGCCGGGACATGGGGTCTGTTATAAGTCTGCGGCCTTAGTTTGACTCTTAAAATATAATACATTGATTGGTAACGTCTGGAACACCCAAAACACCAGAAGGAAGTATATAGTAAAATAATCTGTTTATAAAGACTGGTGACATCACTGAGAGTGCAGCCTATCCATTCACTGGA
The DNA here is from genome assembly GCF_965119305.1 of Pelophylax lessonae. Classification (NCBI taxonomy): domain Eukaryota; kingdom Metazoa; phylum Chordata; class Amphibia; order Anura; family Ranidae; genus Pelophylax; species Pelophylax lessonae. The sequence goes on along the minus strand of NC_138770.1, from coordinate 675,556,810 downwards.
GACCGGTGACATCACTGAGAATGCAGCCTATCGATTCACTGGAGACCGGTGACATCACTGAGAATGCAGCCTATCCATTCACTGGAGACCGGTGACATCACTGAGAATGGAGCCTATCCATTCACTGGAGACCGGTGACATCACTGAGAATGCAGCCTATCCATTCACTGGAGACCGGTGACATCACTGAGAATGGAGCCTATCCATTCACTGGAGACCGGTGACATCACTGAGAATGCAGCCTATCCATTCACTAGAGAGCGGGACATCACTGAGAACGCAGCCTATCCATTCACTGGAGACCGGTGACATCACTGAGAATGCAGCCTATCCATTCACTAGAGACCAGTGACATCACTGAGAATGCAGCCTATCCATTCACTAGAGACCGGTGACATCACTGAGAATGCAGCCTATCGATTCACTAGAGAGCGGGACATCACTGAGAACGCAGCCTATCCATTCACTGGAGACCGGTGACATCACTGAGAATGCAGCCTATCCATTCACTAGAGACTGGTGACATCACTGAGAATGCAGCCTATCCATTCACTAGAAACCGATGACATCACTGAGAATGCAGCCTATCCATTCACTAGAGACTGGTGACATCACTGAGAATGCAGCCTATCCATTCACTAGAGATCGGTGACATCATTGAGAATGCGTCCTATCCATTCACTAGAGACCAGTGACATCACTGAGAATGCAGCCTATCCATTATCTAGAGACCGATGACATCACTGAGAATGAAGCCTATCCATTCACTAGAGAGCGGTTACATCACTGAGAATGAAGCCTATCCATTCACTAGAGAGCGGTGACATCACTGAGAATGCAGCCTATCCATTCAATAGAGACCGATGACATCACTGAGAATGCAGCCTATCCATTCACTAGAGATCGGTGACATCATTGAGAATGCGTCCTATCCATTCACTAGAGACCAGTGACATCACTGAGAATGCAGCCTATCCATTCACTAGAGATCGGTGACATCATTGAGAATGCATCCTATCCATTCACTAGAGACCAGTGACATCACTGAGAATGAAGCCTATCCATTCACTAGAGAGCGGTTACATCACTGAGAATGAAGCCTATCCATTCACTAGAGAGCGGTGACATCACTGAGAATGCAGTCTATCTATTCACTAGAGACTGATGACATCACTGAGAATGCAGCCTATCCATTCATTAGAGACCGGTGACATCACTGAGAAAGCAGCCTATCCATTCACTAGAAACCGATGACATCACTGAGAAAGCAGCCTATCCATTCACTAGAGACCGATGACATCACTGAGAATGCAGCCTATCCATTCACTAGAGAGAGGTGACATCACTGAGAATGCAGCCTATCCATTCACTAGAGACCGGTGACATCAGTGATTTTTGTTTTACAAAAAAGGTAAAGGACTCCCAGAGCAGTACAGGTTAGCTTATGAGACAGCACAGCTGTAATCATCTGCTTCCAAGCATCCTACCTCTCACTGATGTCCTGACAACTATAAGTAGGGAAAGAAATTATGTATAAAACCGTTAAATATTCCTTTTCAAGAAACTGACCATTTTTAGTAACAGAAAACTGTGGGGTCGCATACTTTGGGATAAATATAGATTTACTTTCCACACACAAACAACGAATGCCTGGAATCGTTGTGTGAGATCCGTCTCTGCTATTGTTTCATGTTATTGTTATTTGTTGCTAAACAACTCCTATGTTCCAATCATTGGAACGTCACTTTTTTTATCTGTTATTTTGTACTGTGCTGTGGAATGTGATGGAGCAATGCAAGAAAATTAATAAAAATAGTTACAATAAAATATTACATGAAAAGTAATAAAAAAAAATTGGGCTAATACTCATTTATTTCTTCAAGTTGGGCAAGCAAAAGTTTTCTTCTAGTGGTGCTATACTGCCATCTAGGGGACATAAGTGGTAATGCATTTGACAATATCAGCCAAAAGGGAAATAATGTTCTGCTGTAGGATATCAAATCTATCACCTAGTGGCATACCTAGAGCATTTGGCACCTGGGGCGGATCCTTTATATGACACCCCCAAACTTTAAAATGTAAAAACACCCACAAAAAGAATGTTTATTGCACACATTTTACAGCCCCCATCACAGGACCCCTTGTAGTCCCCCCCCCCCATCTCTTATCACAGTGCCCCTTGCAGTCTGCCCCCCATCTCTAATCACAGTGCCCCTTGCATTCTGCCCCCCCCCCCCCCGTCTCTCTAATCACAGTGCCCCTTGCAGTCTGCCCCCCCCATCTCTTATCACAGTGCCCCTTGCAGTCTGCCCCCCCCCGTCTCTCTAATCACAGTGCCCCTTGCAGTCTGTCCCCGAATCTCTAATCACAGTGCCCCCTAAATTCTGCCCCCGTCTCTCTAATCACAGTGCCCATTGCAGTCTGCCCCCCCCAATCTCTAATCACAGTGCCCCTTGCATTCTGCCCCCCCCCCCGTCTCTCTAATCACAGTGCCCCTTGCAGTCTGCCCCCCATCTCTAATCACAGTGCCCTTGCAGTTTGCCCCCCGTATCTCTAATCACAGTGCCCCTTGCAATGTGCCCCCCCCCGTTTCTAATTACAGTGCCCCTTGCAGTCTGCCCCCCCCCCCCCGTCTCTCTAATCACAGTGCCCACTTTTGCATTCTCTGCCTCCCTTGCACAGTCCTATTTTAGGCATAAACAGATAGCTAATACTATTAGCAATGTGTTTAAGTTTTATTAAGAGATTGGAGATACAGGAGATGGTCAGAGACTGCAGACATGACACAGGAGATGGTCAGAGACTGCGGACATGATACAGGAGATGGTCAGAGACTACAGACATGATACAGGAGATGGTCAGAGACTACAGACATGATACAGGAGATGGTCAGAGACTGCAGACATGATACAGGAGATGGTCAGAGACTACAGACATGAAACAAGAGATAGTCAGAGACTACGGACATGAAACAAGAGATAGTCAGAGACTACGGACGTGATACAAGAGATGGTCAGAGACTGAAGACATGATACAAGTGATGGTCAGAGACTGCAGACATGATTCAAGAGATGGTCAGAGACTACAGACATGATACAGGAGATGGTCAGAGACTGCAGACATGATACAGGAGATGGTCAGAGACTGAGGACATGATACAAGAGATATAAAGGGTTGGTGAAATTCTCGCGCTGTCTCTCTAATTGTTGTCTACAATATAATATAACACCTTTAATGCCGCAGGTACTAAAATTGGTAACCTACACAATTCAGATAAATATAGTTGGGGGGAGTACCGCGCTTTAAAGTGCTTAATACAACATAGATAAAATTATATACATATGTGAAAAAGTGCCAAAGTGCTTCTTAAATATAATATTCAAAAATTATGTGTCTCAATGTGCAAAATAAATACAATCCGATATAAATCCTTCAATTAATATAATAGGTGATAAAATGGACTAAACTAAAATTCATCTTAGTAGAACCAACTATATCAATACAATATATAATGAAAAAAAGTTATAAATCCGTGACCTTTTCAAAATTAAATAATGTGCTCTAAATAGGTGATATCCAATAAAGTGCTGAAGTGTCCTTAAAATAATTATATAAATATATAGTGATCAACAAAATCTTCTTTATCCAAATTTGGCATGCAGGTGCTCTTTCGTGCGGTGCCCACTAGGTGTCCTAAGCGCTCACCTCACTGCTCCTTAAAAAGAGCCTTAAGTTGTATGCCTCAGTATGCTGTTCCTTCCTCCTTATTGGCATATATGTACCATTATGAATAGTTATGAAACTATATGATACAAGAGATGGTCAGAGACTGCAGACATGATTCAAGAGATGGTCAGAGACTACAGACATGATACAGGAGATGGTCAGAGATTGCGGACATGATACAAGAGATGGTCAGAGACTGCAGACATGATACAGGAGATGGTCAGAGACTGCGGACATGATACAAGAGATGGTCAGAGACTGAGGACATGATACAAGAGATGGTCAGAGACTGCAGACATGATACAAGAGATGGTCAGAGATTGAGGACGTGATACAAGAAATGGTCAGGGACTGCAGATATGATAGAAGATAGAAAAGCACTAGGGGGGCCGGAGAACACAGGGGAAGCAGACAGCACTGGAGGAGCTATGGAGAGAATTAAGGGGGGAGGTTTGGAAAGCATTGCAAGGGGGGTTGGAAGGCGCAAGGGGTGGAGAGCACTGGGGGGGGACAGGGAAAACCAGAGGAACAGAGAGCTTGGGGGGGGGGGGTACTGGAGAGCACTAGGGGTGGGCGACTGGGAGCACAGGGAGTGGAAAGCACTGGGGGAGCCAGAGAGCATGGGGGGGAGCTGAAAAGCACTGTGGGGAGCTGAAGAGCACTGGGGGGGTAAAGAGCACTGGGGGGGCTAAAGAGCTCTGAGGGAGCTGGAGAGGGGGGGGGGGGCTGGAGAGAACTGGGGGGTGCTGGAAAGAAGGGGGGCTGGACAGCACTGGGGGGCCAGCAAAAGAAGTTGGATAGGAGGAGCGGTGGAGGCAGCTGCATATAGAGGAATTGATCTTTCCATATTCCTCCTGCAGCCGCTGAATGCCTGCAGGAGGGAGAGGAGGAGAATCAGGCATTCGGCGGCTGCAGGAGGAATATGGAAAGATCAATTCCTCTATATGCAGCTGCCTCCACCGCTCCTCCTATCCAGGCACACAGGGAGGCTGCTCGGGCATTCGCCTTCTTCCCGCCCCCTGTGAGCAGCGTGGACTGCATAGTTGCCAACATTCGAAAAAAATCTCCAGGGACACTTGGCAGCACAGCTATCAATTACTTACCACACCCACGTCCCTGAAGCTCCGCCCACTACACATAATTAATCTCCGCCTACTTATCATCAGATTATAGGGTCTACTCAATAAAGAGAGAATTACAGGAATTGAAAGGGGAATTTTAAATTTAAGGCCAAAGTAGCAGAGTTGGAATAATTCTCCCATTCAGCTGCACTACTTCTGCCTAAAGTTTAAAATTCTCATCACAACTCCCTGCAATTCTAAAGTGTCAAATGTGCTCAGGTGTGACCATACAAAAGATGTAATATGGAAATATAAATAAAGTGTAAATAAATACATTGCCCGGACAATGTAAATTACCCAGGACAGGCTCCTATTTGTCAGGACTGTCCCGGCACAAACGGGACAGTTGGCAAGTGTGGGAGTGAAGGAGCTGTTACTGCAGCTGCCTTCACAGGGAGATGCATACTGACGGGCCCCCCTGAGCGGCGTTGGCCTGACACCCCCACCCCCCCCCCCCCCCAGTGCGTAGCACCCGGGGAAGGCCCCCCACACCCCCGTTTGTACGCCACTGCTATCACCCTTAATTCCAGTAAAAAAGGATTTTTTTAAGGTGCTTAAGTGAATTACATGTGTCTTTATATACTGCTAGGCTGGCTTATATCCAGAGGCGTAACTAGAACCTTCAGGGCCCTGATGCAAGAAATCATGAAGGGCCCCCCAGACCCCTGGCCGGGGCCCTTACCTTCAAGCCCAGGGCTCTTCCCACTAATCCTGGGGCTCTTTACACTTGTTGCATGGCCTTTTATTACGGTCCCGCAGCAGGATTCTTTCACAGGTTCTGCAGTGGGCCCCCTTCCTGCAATCTTGTGGGCCCCCTTCCTGCAATCTTGGGGCCTCCCCACAGTGGTGCAATGCCAGGGTCCGGTCGCAAGTGTGACCTTTGCGATCCTGGAAGTTCACCCACTGGTTTGCTACCGGGCCCCCTGGAGCATGGGGCCCGGTAGCGATTGCAACCCCTGCATCCCCTGTAGTTACGCCCCTGCTTATATCATCTGCAACATACTTTTAAGTGGCGCTCCACCCAAAAGAGGAAGCTCTGCTTATTCGCACCCCCCCCCCCCCCCCACTGCCTGATTTGGCATTTTTTTGGGGGGAGGTCGGGTACCTGGTTTTGATCCGGGTAAGATCGGCTATCTACGACATTTCTGGCCCTTCCTTCTTCCCCCTGCTGGGAGACACACGGGTCCCAGAAGATGGTGGAACCATTCAGAAAGCGCAGCGTAACTCTCGCATGCGCAGCAGGAAACCAGTTGTTAAGCCTAAAGGTTCACTGCCGGTTTCCCTTAGCTTACAATGCCGGCGCCTGCACCATTGCAGGATCCCTGGACAGGTAAGTGTCCTTATATTTAATGATTTTTCGAACGGACGTCCTGTTGCTAGGAAGATTAGACTTTTTTTTTTTCTAATCTACCTAGTAATCTACCTAGCAAATAGCAACAGCAGCGCACAGCTAGAGAGAAACTCCAAAGAAAAAAGTAATTATAGTTTATTATAAAAAAATGTATATATTATTAACCACTTCAGCTCCAGAAAGTTTTTCCCCCTTAATGACCAGACCAGTAAATCTGCGTGGGGCGGTCAGCAAGTGGTTAATATTAAAATAATAATTGTAAAAAAATAATTATTTTTTATTTGTATTTAATTATTTTGTTTCTACTTTTTTTTTTTATCTGCAACAAACCTTGTGATGGGGCGTTGCCCCAGGAGCCACTATAGATGAGCCTCCACTGATAGACACTCCTAAACCTTGTGGACAGCCTTCCCAGAAGAGTTGAAGCTGTTATAGCTACAAAGGGCGGAGCCAACCCAATATTGAACCCTACGGACTAAGACTGGGATGCCATTAAAGTTCATGTGCATTTAAAGGCAGGAGTCCCAATACTTTGGGTAATATAGTGTATTTTTCTGTAATTGCATTGAAACGTGCTTTGAAATTTCTATTATTACTTTTGTCTTGATGTATGCTGACATCTAGTGGTGATATAGAGCCACTACAGCTTGTTTAAGACAGAACTAAACTCTCTCAATCAGCATTGAATCCGGATTCACACTGGTGCGAATTGGATGTGGATTTCCCCTCATCCAATTAGCATGTCAGGAGACTGTGACCGGCTCTAAATGGAGCTGGGTTCACACAGCTTCAGGACGGCTGCGGAGCAGTTTGCAGAAGGGTGCTGTGTGTCTTCTGTTCTGTTTGATCACCCAATGACAGCTGATCACGTGATGTAAACAGAATTCGGGAGAAAAAAAAAGCCAATTACCGGCATGTGTAAATGGGACATCAGCCCCGCACCCGGAGAGTCACTGGTGCCTCATCAGTGCCACCTGCCAGTGCCCATAAGTACTACTAAGTAGCACCCACCAGTGCCACCTACCAGTGCCCACCAGTGCTGCCAATCAGAGCCCACCAGTGCTTCATCATCTGTGACAACTATCGGTGCTGCCTATCTGTGCCACCTACCAGTGCCCATAAGTACTATTAAGTAGCACCCACCAGTGCCACCTACCAGTGCTGGCAATCAGTGCCCATCAGTGCCTCATCATCTTTGCCAACTATCGGTGCTGCCTATCAGTGTCACCTACCAGTGTCTATCAGTGCCTCCTATTAGTGCCTTTTAGTGTTGCCTACCACTGTCCATCAGTGCCACCTATCAGTGCCCATCAGTGCCACCTATCAGCGCAGCCTCATCAGTGCCCCCTGATCAGTGCCCACCAGTGCCTCCTCATTAGTGCTCATCAGTGCCACCTATCAGTGCCCATCATTGCCACCTATCAGAGCCCATCAGTGCCGCCTTATCAGTGCCTATCCATGCCCCTCCTTACAGCCTATCAGTGCCTATCAGTGCAGTTTCATCAGTGCACATCATTGAAGGAGAGAAATTACCTGTTTGCAAAATTTTATAACAAACTATGAAAACTGTTTTCAAATTTTTTGTTTAGTAAAAAATAAAACCCCAGTGCTGATTAAATACCATAAAATGAAAGCTCTAATTGTGTGAAAAAAATTAATAAAATGTCATATTGGTACAGTGTAGCATGAACGCGCAATTGTCATGCAAAGAGGGACAGCGCTGAAAGCTGAAAATTGGCCTGGGCAGGAAGGGGGTTTAAGTGCCCGGCGAGCAAGTGGTAATCTAATCATTTTTTTGTATAATTCTCCTTTAAGGGGGCGTGGCAGGGAGGTGTGTCCTATGCCTACATACTTTTGCTAATAGGTGTCCCTCATTCCCATTTCAAAAGTTGGGAGGTGTGTACTGTATAATGTGCTGGTATAATACCTCCAAACCGTCCCGGAATCTGCGGGACTGTCCCGCAATTTGAAGGGGGTCCCGCGGAGCTGGGCTGAAGTCCCGGAAAATCTGGCCGCCGGTGTCATGTCTCCCGTCCCTCTCTGCTGCCCGCCCCTCCTCCTCCCAGCTCCGCACTCGTCTTCCGTCCATCTCTGCTGCCCGCCCCCTCCTCCTCCCAGCTCCGTCCTCGTCTTCGGCTCCCGATCAGAAGGGTGGAAGCGGGGTGCAGAGCAGTGCGCCCCGAGTCCACCCATTGTGTGACAATAGCGAATGAAAATTTGCTATTGTCACACAGATCCTCCTCCTGGCCAATCAGGAAGCGGGTCTTCCTGATTGGCCGAAAGGCAAAACCATGCCATTGGCTGAGGAGGAGGCAGAAGGACTCGAGGAGACGCCTGGGGACAGAGGAGAAGCCGCTGCAGGTAAGTGCACCAGTCTCGGGTGGGGGGGGGGGCACGGCACGCTGGTCATTCTGCATTAAGAGGTCACGCTGGTCATTCTGCATTAAGGGGTCACGCTGGTCATTCTGCATTAGGGGTCACGCTGGTCCTTCTGCATTAAGGGGTCACACTGGTCATTCTGCATTAAGGGGTCACGCTGGTCATTCTGCATTAAAGGGGTCACACTGGTGATTCTGCATTAGGTGGTCACGCTGGTCATTCTGCATTAAGGGGTCACGCTGGTCATTCTGCATTAAAGGGGTCACGCTGGTTATTCTGCATTGAAAGAGGTCACGCTGGTTATTTTGCATTAAAGGGGTCACGCTGGTTATTCTCCATTAAAGGGGTCATGCTGGTTATTCTCCATTAAAGGGGTCACGCTGGCCATTCTGCATTAAAGGGGTCACGCTGGTTAATCTGCATTGAAAGGGGTCACGCTGGTTATTCTGCATCGAAAGGGGTCACGCTGGTTATTCTGCATTGAAAGGGGTCAGGCTGGTTATTCTGCATTTTTAAGGGGTTACACTGGTTATTCTGCATTGAAAGGGGTCACGCTGGTTATTCTGCATTAAAGGGGTCACGCTGGTTATTCTGCATTAAAGGGGTCACGCTAGCCATTTTGCATTGAAAGGGGTCACGCTGGTTATTCTGCATTGAAAGGGGTCACGCTGGTTATTCTGCATTGAAAGGGGTCACACTGGTCATTCTGCATTGAAAGGGGTCAGACTGGTTATTCTGCATTGAAAGGGGTCACGCTGGTTATTCTGCATTAAAGGGGTCACGCTGGTCATTCTGCATTTAAAGGGGTCAGGCTGGTTATTCTGCATTGAAAGGGGTCACGCTGGTTATTCTGCATTGAAAGGGGTCACGCTGGTCTCTCTGCATTTAAAGGGGCACACTGGTCTCTCTGCATTGAAAGGGAGCATGCTGGTTATTCTGTATTGAAAGGGGGCACGCTGGTCATTCTGCATTGAAAGGGGGCATGCTGGTCTCTCTGCATTGAAAGGGGGCACAATGATCTCTCTGCATTGAAGGGGGCACGGCATGCTGGTCATTCTGCATTGAAAGGGGGCACACTGGTCATTCTGCATTGAAGGGGGGCACGGCACGCTGGTCACTCTGCATTGAAGGGGGCACACTCTACCTTGATTACTGAAGGCCCCTTTCACACTTTTGTGACCTCAAAGTCACGCACTTTTTAACAGCATTTTTTGCTGCAAAGCAATGCCTATTACATTTTTCTGTTTGCGCCCCCCAAAAGGGGGCATTTGGGTTGGATGGAGCTAGGGGCATTTTGGGTGGATGGAGCTGGATGGGGGGGGGGGGGGTGGATGGAGCTGGGGTGGGCATTTGGAGTGTTTGGAGGTTGGATGGGTGTTTGAGATAGATAGTGCTAGGGTGGGCATTTGGGGTGGATGGAGCTAGGGTGGGCATTTGAGGTGGATAGAGCTGCTGGGGGCATTTGGGGTGGATGGGGGGTGTATGGAGCTGGGTGGGCATTTGGGGTGTATAGAGCTGGGGGGGTAGATGGTGCAGAGTCCGACCTCTGCATTCTGTACATTACATACTCCTGTCTCCTGCATTCTGTACATTACATAATCCTGTCTCCTGCATTCTGTACATTACACTCTCCTGCACTATATACACAATACTGTACATTATATACTTGTCACCAAAGTCTTCATTGTCTCAACAGTTGCTGGTTGCTATGCAGTCTCTGACTATTTTAATGAAGTTCTTCTTTAAGGTAGGCTGAGCAATCAAAGCATATTTTATTTTATGATTACTATATATACATAGTACATAGTAGGTGAGGTTGAATAAAGACAATAGTCCATCCAGTTCAACCTGTGTAGGTGTGTGTGGCTGTAATCATCTCACATACCCCTGAATGTTCTGATCCTTGAGATGTAAGTCTAAGAGTCTTTTGAAAGCCACCATACTTCCCGCAGAAACCACCTCTTGTGGTAGAGAATTCCACAATCTTGTAGCCCTAACAGTAAAGAACCCCCCACGTTGCCTGAGGTTAAAACGCTTCTCCTCTAATCGCATTGTATGCCCTCGAGTCCTCATGCAATCCCTTCGAATGAACAGCTTTTTTTCTAAGCTGGGATCCCCATTAAGATATTTATAAATTGCTATCATGTCCCCCCTCAGACGTCTCTTCTCCAGGGAGAATAAATCGAGCGATTGTAGACGCTCTTCATAGTCAAGGTCCTCCAATCCCCTAATTAGTTTAGTTGCCCTTCTCTGGACTCTCTCCAGCTCCAACACATCCCTCCTGAGGACTGGCGACCAGAACTGGACAGAATACTCCAGATGCGGTCGGACCAGAGTTTTATAAAGTGGAAGGATTATAGTCTTATCTCTGGAATACATCCCTTTCTTTATGCATGCTAATATTCTGCTGGCTTTGGCAGCTGCTGCTTGACATTGCATGCTATTGCCTAGTCTATCATCAACCAAGACTCCCAGATCCTTCTCCATTTTTGATTCCCCCAAGGGTTCCCCTCCTAATGTGTATTGTGTTTTTATGTTTTTAGTCCCCAATTGCAAAACCTTACACTTCTCCACGTTAAACCTCATTTGCCATGTCGTTGCCCACTCTGTAATTTTGTCCAGGTCATTCTGTAGGATATCTGCTTCATGCTGTGCAGTTATTGCCCTGGCCAATTTTGTGTCATCTGCAAAAACTGATATCGAACTACTGATCCCGACCTCAATGTTGTTTATGAATAAATTGAACAAGGTTGGTCCCAGGACTGAGCCCTGGGGCACCCCTCTTACTACCTCAGACCAGTCTGAGTATGCGCTGTTTATTACCACTCTTTGGACACGCCCTTTAAGCCAATTCCGTATCCAAGAGCAAACCCTGCTGTCGATACCTGCAGATCTTATTTTATAAATTAAGCGCTTGTGGGGAACTGTATCAAACGCCTTAGCGAAATCCAAGTACACCACATCCACTGGTTCCTCCCTATCTAGCTCACAGCTCACCTCCTCGTAGAATGTTAATAGATTGGTTTGACAAGAACGCCCATTTGTAAACCCGTGCTGATTACTACTGATGATGTTGTTGTCTTTAGCAAACTCTACAATATAGTCCCTTATCATCCCCTCCAGAAGTTTACATACTATTGATGTCAAACTGACAGGCCTATAATTTCCCGGGATATGTCTCTGGCCCTTTTTGAATATCGGAATCACGTTAGCCTTCCTCCAATCCCCTGGTACATCTCCTGTCCTAATACTGTCAGCAAAGATCAGGAACAGTGGTCTAGATATAACCTTACTGAGTTCCTTGAGTACTCTCGGATGTACGCCATCCGGGCCTGGTGATTTGTTTGTGTTAAGTTTATCCAGCCTTTCCCTGATTTCCCCCTCTGTTAGCCATAGTGGCAAGTCCTGTGTATTACTACTAACCATACAGTCATGGTCAGTGTACCCCTCCGTTTCCTGTGTAAAGACTGACGAGAAAAAAGCATTCAGCACGGTTGCTTTTTCAGTGTCCTCTGTAACCATCCCCCCATCATCGCTAATTATGTGTGCAATATGCTCTGCCCTAGTTTTTTTGCTGTTGATATATTTAAAGAATTTCTTTGGGTTTTTTTTACTATCCTCCGCTATTTGTCTCTCAAAGTTTATTTTAGCCATCTTGATTTCTTGTTTACTTTTCTTATTTGCGTCCTTGTATTGCTCGAAAGTTGATACTGTGCCCTCTGATTTATACTTCTTGAAGGACAATTTTTTTCCCCTAATAAGTTTTTTGACGCTACGGTTTAACCAGCCAGGTTTGGCTTTGTCTCTTCTAAATTTATTTCCCATAGGAATGCACTGCAAGATGCCTTTGCTTAATATGTTCCTAAAGCATTCCCATTTTTCCTCTGTGGTCAGGGATCCCAGGGTTTGGTCCCAGTTTACCCTTTCCATCAATGAGTACAATTTTGGAAAGTTTGCCCTTCTGAAGTTTAGGGTTCTTATGTTCCCCACTTGCCTTGTTATATTGTTATTTATACTAAATGTGATCATCCTGTGATCGCTAGAGCCCAGGTTGTCCTGAACTACTACCTCCGAGATTATGTCTGGGTCATTAGTGATCAATAGATCCAGGACTGCATTTTCTCTAGTGGGAGAATCCACCAACTGAGACATGTAGTTATCCTGTAAGGTTTCCATGAATAGGCGGGCCTTCTGTGAGTGTGCAGTCCCCTCTTCCCAGTCAATGTCGGGATAATTGAAGTCCCCCAATATGATGACTGATCCCAGTTTTGCCACTTTACTCATTAGTGCTAAGAATTCCAGCTCTACCTCCTCCCCTTGGTTAGGTGGCCTATAGCAAACCCCCACAATTACTTTCCCCTTTTCTCCTTCCCTATGGAGTTCAACCCACACAGATTCTAAATCCATGCTCATCCCATCCGTAATAATACTAGGAAGTCTGGGTTTTGTTTACCCTATCCCTTAAGCCCCTCCCACTGCCAAGCAATTGGCCACACCCACGATTTGCCACGCCGCGCTACGCGCGCCGCAGGTTTTGTTTCTCTTTAAGTGTCCCTCATTGCAAAGTTCAAAAGTTGGGAGGTATGCTGATTCCCATCTCAAATGTTGGGAGGTGTGTACTGTATAATGTGCTGATATGCACATTTGCAAAGTGACTGACAGTCACTGCTCTGCACTCCGAGCAGTCCGAGAACTCAGCGAGTAATCAGCGCTCATGTGATTGCTCAGTTCTTGGTCTTAGAGCACACATGGGACAGCTGCAGTATAGAGGTGAGTATGTATGTTTATTTATATCTAGTAATTAGAATGGAAGGTATATTATATTTACCTGTTTTAAACTTTTGTTTTTTTACATTTCTTCAGTTACTTTCCGGTTTCTGGCCTAAGGGGTGGAGAGGAGGAGGGGTTTTCTTAGCTAAGCACACCCTTCTGCCTACATGCCTCAGTTAAGGGAGGATGGATTCCAGAAAGTGGATGCTCCATGTATCATCTGCTCTTACTCAAGATGGCCACTGCTAGTACTGCTGGGGGGGGGGGGGGGGTTCAAAGTGATTTCTCAACAAAACAAAGCATAGAGACATGGATACATTATGAGATAATGAACACTGATGTGGGGGTGCAGTAAAAAATGTCAGGGGGGCAGAGGATGCAAGGTTAGCAGGGCAATGAATGAGTCAGTAGGGCAGGGTAAAGGGGTCAACAGGGTAATGTATGAATCAGTAGGGCAGTGTACAGGGGTCAGCAGGGCAGATAGGGTCGGCAGCTTGGATGGAGGACAGAGGGTCAGTAGGGCAGTGTACAGGGGTCAGCAGGATGGAAGACAGGGTCAGTATGGCAGTGTACAGGGGTCAGTAGGATGTAGGACAGGGATTGAGTAAGACAGGGTACAGGGGTCAGCAGGACAGGGAAAAGAGGGTCAGTAGAACAGGGTACAGGGGTCAACAGGATGAAAGACGGGGTCAGTAGGACAGGGTACAGGGGTCAGCAGGATGGAAGACGGGGTCAGTAGGGAAGTATACAGGGGTCAGCAAGATGGAAGACAGGGGGTCGGTAGGGCAGGGTACAGGGGTCAGCAGAATGGAAGACGGGGTCAGTAGGGCAGGGTACAGGGGTCAGCAGAATGGAAGACGGGGTCAGTAGGGCAGGGTAAAGGGGTCTGCAGGAGAGAGGACAGGGGATCAGTAGGACAGGGTACAGAGGTCAGAAGGTCATGTTGTGCAGCGTGGTATAAAATTTGACTATTTTTAATTTATTACTAAAAGGCGATGTCTGAACTATCAATAGAATTATGACGCAGTGCCTCCAGCCGATTTCGGCAAATAATTTAATAACTAAGAAAAACCCAATCAATTTTGTTCAGACCTCCAATAATATACCACAACAATTTTCCTGAGTCCTTGGCGCTTACGGTGAATTCTTACCAATATATAAATATCTCCCAATTAAATCAATAAATATAATTTATTAAGATACGAGTATAATTATATATTTACATACAAAACTAAATTTACTGGTGATTAATATTCCACACACAATATCAAAATACGTTGCACAGATACAATATGATTAGAATTAATTTTTTTTTTTTTAAACCAGACACAGAATTAAATATAACCCGATAAAAGTAAAATTAACTGTGAATTAAAATATTAAAAACAAAATGCCTGACCACTCTTAAGGCAGTTTCTGACTTTCCGCGGCCGTAGGAAAGAAAGGAACTTATCTTAAAGAGTCACACCCTATTATACCCAACACACTTAAATTCAGCCTTAACTCTAGACAAACACTAGAAATTCAGAAAATCAATTGATTCAGTGAAAAGAAAAATTAACATGTAGAGTTGCTCTACCCGATGTAAATGACCATATATGTATAATTTCAGACAATGTCATACAATTCCTATTATCTTGGGAGTAAATGGGTTAAATTATTAAGTCTATCTCTCACCACTCCTTCCAAGGAAAATGTTCAAAGTAAAGTAGTTCGTCTCTCAGCAGGAGATCAGCCAATGGGCAGTGGTCAAAATGGCAGCAGTCTTTTCCTGTGTCCGTCCTTAGGCGTGTTTTTTAGGATTTTTTTTTTTTTTTTTCAGAGTCCCTTGTTTTTCCAGGGGTCCTTATTTATATGATCAGAAACTATTGATTGAAATGACCACTCCCCAACCAATATTGACTGTTTCTTCAGTGGTGGTTTTCAGAAGTGGGCAGTGACTGGTCGATTGTCACCTGCCCATTGGTTAACAGTTAGTTGCACCATTGCAAATGGGATTGTCCTATAATGTGATGTGGGAGTTGCTATAAACCATATATGAATTATATTTTTGGGGATTTGGTGATTTCTGCTTTTTATAACATTTCAATATTTTGATTCAAGATTATGTTTTCTGCTGGTAGTGTCATTATTAATAGCTGTATTCATTTCCTGTAGGAATAATTCCATAATCCTTGTGTAATATTCTTTAAGTACAAGAGATTTATAGGGATATCTCATGCTAGTGTAGTTTATATCATCATTGAACATTATTTGTGATTTGGTGGGTGAGCCATCTCTATTGATGAGTTATTCTTGTGAAACACTATCCCCTACATATAACAACAAAGTTCAAGATATGGTGATAACTGGATACACACACGCATGCACATACACACACAGATATATTAATACACGTGCGTGTACACACATACCCATACATGTACACACACATATCCACACACGCACATGTACATATGTACCATACACATATACATGCATATACCTACACACCTACACGCACATATATACATACATGTGTATACACATATATATATATATATATATATATATATATACATATATATACATATACATACATATACATATACATATATATATATATATATATATATATATATATACACATACATATACATATATATATATATATATATATAAACATATCTACATACACAGATGCACACATCCTAGTCACCATTTTGTTGAAGAGGCTTATGTATTCAGCTGAGTCAATACTATTGCGTCTTAAGAAGAGTTAGTTTTCACCCTAGAACAATGGGGACCGTCTATTGCTTTGTTTCTTCTGTTGAATAAGTTTCTTCTTCAAACTTTGATTTTCAGGTTTTTATCACCTTTCTTTGTACAAAACCTTGAGAATTGGGGACGTTTTTGTATGGCCAATTGTCTCTGACTAATTACACAAACCTGTCTTAATTTGCACTGTTGAGGGTTTGGTCAATACTATTGTGTGTGTGTGGCCAGTTTTTTTTTTTTTTTTTTTTTTTACAGAGGTTGATGTGTCAGGCTGAGGTCAGTGTAAGTGTCGCAAGTATATTTCATCATTTAATATTTTCATATATCGATAACCTGACATATCCCCCTTTTTGATTTGCATGTATGTCAGCATCATACAGGGAAATCAACTAATAGGCAGGTTATGGATCATTATGGTACATTCCACTGACGAGTCTGTATTGCTTTCGAGTGTAGGGCGTACTATTCCTTGATTTCAGGGGATATGCTGAGGTTTAAAACATTTTTCGGTGTAGGTCCTTGGATCCACACTTGTGCAAACTTTTTGGGTGATGATTCGTTTGTCAGTCAAGATGAATCCGGGTGCTTCTTGGACAAGTATTCCCGATGAAGGTCCTGGTCGGGCGATGAGGCCGGCCTGGCCTGGTAGACATATCCACAGCAGGATACCCAGGGTGCTCCACATAGCAGGACTCCAGGACATTCTCGTGGGAAGGTCTCTCCTTCGGGATATCTGGTCCTCCTTCCTTGAGTGATCGCTGGCAGACAGGTTTCTGGTTTGATACATCAGATCATTATCAGGGCTTCCTGCTAGGGTCTGGTCGCTAGCACTTCCGATCACCAGTTTGGCTGTCATCTGGGGCATCATTATATACATACTATAGTAGGTAAATAAACAGTTTTAGTATCAGATACATATATATATATATAAAAATAGCCCTGTAAAGCAAAATGTGGATTCACCCTAATTCTTTTTCTGCCCTTATGATTTTTCCATAATCCAAGAGGAGTGCGTGGTTCAGTCTCCCAACAGCTGTAATTGTGATTTGGGATGGCAAGCACGCAATTGATTTATATGCACCCATCTCTCACTGATTTCACCATTCCGAGGGATGTGTAATTTATATGCCACGGGGGAAATCTTATCAGCTATGTTAAACGGACCTTTCCAAGATGGAAGGAATTTCCGTTCCTTGACCTGGTCTCTCGCAAAATTGTATAGGTAGACTTTGTCCCCAATCTCGTACTCCTTCTTGGTGGTTTTAAGGTCATAGTAGGTCTTAGCGCCAACTGCGGCTCTTTCAATGTTTCGCTGGGCAAAGGCAAAAGCATACTGTAAATGTTTTCGCAAATCCTCTATGTATTGGTGTGTTGTGGTGGCATTGACCAAATTGTGATCTGTAGTGCGGTACAATAAGTGCTGGGGCAATACCATCTGCCTTCCGGTCATGAGTTCGAAAGGGGACATTTTTGTGACCGTACTCGGAGTTGCCCTTAAGGCCATCAAGACAAGGGGAAGTTTGACATCCCAGTCTTTGCCTGTCTCCTTAACAAATTTCTTTAGGATGTTGACAATTGTCTGATTGTACCGTTCTACTCCACCACTAGAGGAGGGCCGATATGCGATATGCAATTTCCTTTTCACGCCCAATATTTTCCACAGTTTGGTCATCACTTCACTAGTGAAATGTGAACCCCTATCAGATTCTATCCTCTGGGGTAGACCAAACCGTGAAAAAATGTGATTAATTAATAAGGCAGCGCATGTATCAGAGCTATTGTTTGGCGCTGGAATACATTCAACATACTTGGTAAATAAACATGTAACGGTTAACATATACCGATTCCCTCGTGAAGATTTAGTGACAGGTCCAATGAAGTCCATTTGAAGGTCTGACCAAGGCATACATATCCCCCTTTTCTGAAGGGGGGCCCGATGGGTTGGTGAAGCCGGTTGAAATTGGGGACATATTAAACAGCCTTGGCAGTATGCCTTCACATCACGCAGCATATGAGGCCAGTAGGCATAATCCCGAAGGATCTCATAGGTGATCTTCTCCCCACGATGCCCGGAAGTGGGAGCGTCATGGGCGTGTTGCAACATTAACCCTCTAAATTTAAGTGGAACTACCCATTGCTGGATACCCCCTTTTGATGTGCGTATCAACAATCCCTGATGCAATGCAAACTGGGATTTGGACTTCATTAAAATGCGTAAATCCTCTTTACCGGTACCATCCCCTTGGCTAATGGGATTTTGGTCAGAATTTTCTAGGTGTCTATAAAATAAGCCAATTATTGGGTCTTCTTTTTGAGCTGTAATTAAATCTTCACTGGGGGCATCATGACTCCATTGTAACACATTTGCATCTTTGCTCACCCCGGCTTGTTGTCTAGTTACAGCTTCTAACTGTACTGCCCCCAAAAATTTATCAATATCTAGTGATTCACCTGTTATGGCCCCTTCTTTGGCCAGGGAATCAGCCAGATCATTACCTTCCTTCTCGGCACCTAGGACTTTAGAGTGGCCCTTGGTCTTCTTAAAATACAAGGTGATGTCATTTTCCCTTACCAGCTGGTCTATTTGGCAAAATAACCTACCATGTTTAACGGGTTTCTGGTTGCTTTTTAGCATGTGGTTCCTTTTCCACCTAGGAAGATATTCAACAAAACTGTTCCTAACATAATTGGAATCGGTGATGATGGAAAATTCTTTTAGGTTATATTCTATGGCCATCTCGACAGCTTTTAGAATGGCAGCGAGTTCAGCAACTTGGCTGCTTTTGGATCCAAGCTTGTATCCCACAGAGGTTGGGGCTACACCTTGGGTCCATACAATCCCGATACCTGCCACTAGTTGGAGCTGTTCTCCATCCTTATGATGATAGGCGCAACCATCTACATATACACACGGCAACCGTTTACAGTACTCTTCATCATAAACTTTATAGGGAGACAACAGTTGTTCTTCCAAAAAGTCAGCGTCCGGGTCTCCCTTACTGGGATTGGTGGCTGAACAGTCATGGAGCTCAGCAAGGCCCTGGGCTACTGGACTTTTCTTGTTCTGTTTATAACGAACTTCCAGAGGCCATCCTTGCAAGGACAAAGTCCAAGCAGTGATGCGGCTATTAGACACATTTCCATCCCTGATACGTTCACTTTGTAAATACTGTAAAGGTTGGTGTGCGGTCTCAACAATAATTCTTTCACCTTGAATATAACTGCGGAAATTCTGTAATGCCCACACCGTGGATAATAAAGCCTTTTCGCAGTCTGTAAACTTCATCTCTACTGGGGACAATGTTTTGCTAGCGTAAGCAATAACCTTACTGACATTCTCTTGTTTCTGGTAAAGAACAGAACTCATACTTACCTGCGTGTACCCTGTCTCAAGATAAAAGGGTTTACCTCCTTCTGGATATGCAAGGCAAGGAGCCTGGGTCAGTCGAACCTTCATTTCCTTTACAGCGTCTTCCTGTTCCTTACCCCACGACCATCCAATGTCTTTCTTTAGCAGATGAAGAAGCGGTTTGCTTATTTCGGCGTAGTTGTCAATGAACTTACGGGAATAGTTTACCATCCCTAGAAACGATCTCAACTCTTTCAGATTAGTAGGGACCTTACAGTTTAGCACAGCCTCAACCTTTTTCTTTTGGGGATTTAGACCTTCCGAAGTAACTTCATGGCCTAAGAAATTTACACGTGTGCGACACCACTGGGCTTTTTGTAGAGACAATTTCGCCCCGGCTGATCTTAACTGGCCTAGGACATGTCGCAGTTCTGTAAGGTGTTTGGTCATGTCAGTACTCTTGATTAGGATGTCATCAACATACGCCAGTGTTCCTCGCTCTAGGGCATCTGGCATAGCCTTATGCATAAACACAGCGAATTCATGGCCAGAATTGATAAACCCAAAAGGCATACGAACCCAACAGAACTGCTGGTTCCCAAAACTGAAAGCTAGTTTATACTGGTCTTCTTCACTGACTTTAATGGTCCAGTAACCTTGGGCACAATCAAGGGCTGTGAATACCTGGGACCCTTGGAGTTGGGCAAGACACTGGTCTATGTATGGTACAGGCCATCCTGACATGTAAACACGCTTGTTTAGTTGTCGGAGGTCAGCGCACAAGCGCCACTGTCCATTGGGTTTCAAAACACCCAGGATGGGGTGATTATAGGAGCTGTGGATGGGCCTAATTATACCCCGTTCATTTAACTTCCTAATAATCTCGGCTAGAGACTCATAGGAGGCCAAAGGAAGTCTATATTGTTTGACGAACACTGGTGGGGCCTTTGGGTCAGTCTGGATTCTGGCGAAGTGGAGTTCGGTACTCCCACAATCGTAAGAATCCTTGGCAAAGATCTCCTGGAATTCAAAGAGGAGTTCGCGGAGCAATTGTCGCTCGAGATCATTGGAGCATGCATCTGCTAGTGCTATTATCTCTTCAACTATCTCTTTGAATCCAGGAAAGCTTTCAGGCTGCCCTATCTCATATGCCTCTTCAAGTCTGGTGGTTAAATCACTAGGTGTATATCGGGCACTTTCCTCCCATTCATGTCCTTTGGGGCACTCTTGTTCTTTAATCGGTTGATCAAAGACAAGGGATGTCTCTTCAATTCTACAGGTACCATCCTTAGAATCAAAGGGATAAATGGACTCAATGGTGAACATACCTTCGGGTAAAGAATTGAATGATTGTTCAACTAATTGCTCCTCAGATAAATATTCCTCAGGTATGAGTCCAATCACTTGGTTAGTGACTCCAAATGTGTAATACCCCGTTTCTACCGCAAGACCGATAATGGTGTCCTTGGGTAGGCTAAGGTCCTGATTTGAGAGGTTGTGTATGTAGATGTATATAGGGGATTGATGCGTGTTGATCAGAGGCGTGTGGGTAATTTTTAGTCCTTCCCCCTGCATTCTCTGGGATATGCATACTAGCGCATCTGACCCTTTTAATCTTTGTCCCCTTTTTATTTTTACGGGGAGTACAAAATTATTTCTGCCTTTGGGCACGATAATTTCTTGGGCTACCTGAACCTCAACAGCATAAGGCATCTGCTGTTGGAATTTCAGGGCTAAATTTACATCCTGGTATCCCTCAGGGTCCCCCTTTAGTCGACTCCATAAACAGTCATTGATTAAGTCGACTTGAGTGGCAAACCGATGCAGTAAGTCGTTGCCGATATATATTTGGTTTTGGGGATTGTCCAAGACTATGAACACGTGAGTGGTTGTCTTATTACCTATGGTAATGTTTAACAGGCATCTAGCAATGGTATTATAATCCTCCGAATCATCAATGGCGTCTGAAATCCAATGACGTTGAGAAGTGGATAAATGGATCATTTCTATCTCAGTCATATGTTTTAAGAGCCCATGGCTCACAAAGCTATGCTCTTGCTTTAAATCAAGTTTGGCATATTTTGACCTACTAAGACCATTTATCTGGATAGGGATAAATAGATCACTGCTAACCCTTTCCACTCCTGTTAGGAACTGAGCGTGGTTTCCCCCTTTCCTAATTTTATTCTCCTGATGGAAAGACATGGTCAGTACATTATCTAGGAGGGAGATCTCTTTTATTTTATCACAGGGGATTTTAAACACATGGTCATCTCCTCCCACTTCAAGGCTTTTGTGGTCAGGTTGGATGACTGTTACATCAGGTAATTGACTATTTCTGAAATGAACTTCCAGGGAACCAGGCCTTTCTTCCACCAGGTGGCAGTGTTGCCGGGAATGGGGAGTCTGAAGTCTCTCATATTTAATTGGTGTATTGACTTGGGACCACAATACCTTGTTCACACAATCAACAATAGTGTTGAGCCTTTTAAGAAGGTCTATTCCAATGATCATGTGATGGTGTGGGAGAGTGGCAATAATAACAGGGTGCCTAAGTTCCTTATTACCTAATTTAAGTTTAAGCCAGGCAGTACCCCTAACTTCTAGTGGTTCTCCACCTACCCCTACCAGGGAACAATCAAAGCTCCTAAGTTTTGGTTTCTTGGGCATTGAGTTTGTTACTCGATTAAAATGTTCCTCTGACAGGATTGTGGCTTGGGACCCAGTGTCAATTAGGCCTAAAATTGGGTGATCACTGGCATCCTGTATTTTCACCGTAGTGAAATATCTCCCATCAGATTCGTTCAACTTACACATGAAATTGGCATGGTTGAAGATCTGGGAACCTGTCAATAATTTACAATCAGCATTGATCTCATCACACGTCACAGATTCTGTGCGCTTATTATTCCTTCTGGTTTGCCTGTTGCGCTTCCTCAAGACGGAAGCGCAATGAGTGGGGTGCGCTCCGTCAGACTGGTCATTTATGACTATCCCCAATGGCTCGGCTAGGTTAGAGGGGTTAAGTGAACACTGCAAGGCAGGAGGGGAATTAACAACCAACATTTGATCCTCCCTGGCCCTATGACTATGTTTCTCAATTGTGGGCACATCAGGGGTAGAGCATGCGCCCCCTTTTGCTGCATACAGTGTTATCCCCTCTGGGCCTATCGGGGGGAGGTCTATGCATTCTGTGACCCTTGGTTGGTCACAGGAGTTGCCCCTAAAAAAGATGGGTTGTTAGATTGGGTGTTCATGAATTGTGTCATTTGTCCGACCATTTGATTCACCTGCTCCTCAATTTGTCCTATACGTTGGTTGAGGGTATTTTGGTACGTTGCCCTATTTTGTCTGACCCTATTACGTTCCGGATGGGACTGGGTAGATGTCTCAGACTCATAACCACTCCTCAGGTCCCGATGCTGGGAACTCTCTCTCGGAGGTCCCCGTATTTCTCCTTGACCTTGGGGAACTTGGGGAACTGCACCAATCCGGGGTGCTCCCTCTCGTTCCTGGTCAGGAGGCGACCTATGGTCATTGTGGTTCTCAATAATATTAGGGTTTCTCATGAAGTTTGGGTCCTGGTTAAAGTTGGGGTTTCTGCCAAATCTGTTGTATCTACGGAAGTTGGGGTTTCTTTGGAATCTGGGATACCCATGGAAATTGGGGTCTCTGTGAAAGTTGGAGTATCTATTAAAATTGGAGTTTCTGTCAAAGGGGGGGTACCTATTAAAATCGGGATCCCTATTGAAATTGGAGTCTCGATTGAAATCAGGTTGGAACCCCTGGGAATATTCCCTCTTGCCCTTTCTGTGTTGTGGACCCCTTTCACTTTCACTACTGTACCCACGTGGCCTCTGTCTGTCCCCCACCGCTGGCTGGGGTCGTGGTGCGACTCCGGGAGGTCTAATGGGCCTTCCATCTCGGACTGCCTCTGCATAAGATTTTCTCTCTGTCTGTGCACCCGAAGGTTGAGGGGGCATGGTAGTGGCCGCTACTATTTTAGGGTTCTGCTGGGCCTCTCTTTTTACCCCACTTTCACTGGACTGTTGGATTGAGAAAAGGTAGTCACTCTCCCTTACTAACCAATCCAGGGAGCGTCCTTTCCTAAAGTCTTGTGCAAGACCTAATTTTATATAAGCAGGTAATGCTTCATAAAATAAGGTCTTGAATTCAGACTGATCAGGATTGGGATCCTTTTCAGCCAGAAAATAGGCATTTTTCAGTAATGCCAGAAACTCTGTAGGGCTCTGATTATGACCACATTTTAGATTATAGGCCGCAGCCTTGGCAGACGTTGTAGTTTTATATGGTCCAAACTCCATTTGACACCTATGTTTAACCTCCTTCCACGACTGACCATACAGGGTTTTTAACGAATCAAAGAATTGTCTGTTTTTACTTTCAAATACCCAAGGTAGCAAATCAATTTTTGTACGATCGTCCTCAATGCCTAAGATTTCTAAGGTACGTTCGTATGTTCCTAGATGGTCAGTGATGGCGGGGGATCCTTTCTTAGAAAAGACAGGAACAGTTTCTTTTAAAAATCGGATGATTTTGGGGGTGTCATATCTTTTAAAAAGGACCCTGGGCCTCCTTTCCTGTTTATCTGAAGCCCTATCCATTTCCTCATCTGTATACTCTGGGGAGTACCTTTGAAGCCTAGGGGGTGACCCATATTCAGACTCTGATTGGCTATACCTTACCTGTCTCTCCCGCTGATATGGAGATCCCCCTCTTTTTATTTCCTGTTCACGATTATCACCCAGATGCATTAATTCGTGATTTATCATGGATGTTAAATCCCCTATCCGTTTCTCCAATACTTTCTGCTCTGATCTTAGAATCTCAATTTCTGCGTTGTTTGTTTCATCCTCAGTAATAGAGTTATGTTTCTTAGGGGTTTCTTTTTCTTGTCTATAAGATTCTATTTCTTGTTTAAGTGTTTGATATTTTTCTTTTAGCTTCCTAAATTGGACACGGGTTTCCTCATATAGGGTTTTACTATTTTGAACCTGGATAAGTAATTCCTCCTCAATTCCCTTAGATTGGTTAATTCTAGTCTCAGCCCATTGGAGTTTTTCTAACAGGGATCCTATGTCTTGGTTTTTGTTTATCAAGAGGGAGCGGGTTTCCAATAATTCTTTCTTTAAGGCGGGCATTTGTGTGATAAATTCATTACACAAAAACCACAGAGTAGGCCATGTTTTCATAATGAGACGATCTTGGACCTTCGTGTCCTTCTCATTAGCATAGGCCCTTATAAGTTGGTAAACCCGGCCGCCTTCAATAAACAAATTATCAGTTAAACTCTGAGCTTGCTCTTTTTCATCCTTGACATACTTGTCTAAACTGCATCCTATGTCTAATCTTCTACGAAGGTGTTCAACTATTCCATAATCAACAAATTTATGTAATGTTTCTCGATTTTTATCAGTATCTTTAGCGGGGGTAGTGGCCATTGTTGGGATGGTTTCACCTTCCTGGCTGTGCCTAGATGGACTTGATTCACTGTGATTTCCTGCCATGCTAGGACAATAGATATTTTTGACAATGTATGTGGAGATACAATCACCAGTATGTTTTGTTATATGGTAAGATTTCCTTATAAGCGATCTCAGCACGTGCCTCCAATTAATATGTTGTGCAGCGTGGTATAAAATTTGACTATTTTTAATTTATTACTAAAAGGCGATGTCTGAACTATCAATAGAATTATGACGCAGTGCCTCCAGCCGATTTCGGCAAATAATTTAATAACTAAGAAAAACCCAATCAATTTTGTTCAGACCTCCAATAATATACCACAACAATTTTCCTGAGTCCTTGGCGCTTACGGTGAATTCTTACCAATATATAAATATCTCCCAATTAAATCAATAAATATAATTTATTAAGATACGAGTATAATTATATATTTACATACAAAACTAAATTTACTGGTGATTAATATTCCACACACAATATCAAAATACGTTGCACAGATACAATATGATTAGAATTAATTTTTTTTTTTTTTAAACCAGACACAGAATTAAATATAACCCGATAAAAGTAAAATTAACTGTGAATTAAAATATTAAAAACAAAATGCCTGACCACTCTTAAGGCAGTTTCTGACTTTCCGCGGCCGTAGGAAAGAAAGGAACTTATCTTAAAGAGTCACACCCTATTATACCCAACACACTTAAATTCAGCCTTAACTCTAGACAAACACTAGAAATTCAGAAAATCAATTGATTCAGTGAAAAGAAAATTTAACATGTAGAGTTGCTCTACCCGATGTAAATGACCATATATGTATAATTTCAGACAATGTCATACAATTCCTATTATCTTGGGAGTAAATGGGTTAAATTATTAAGTCTATCTCTCACCACTCCTTCCAAGGAAAATGTTCAAAGTAAAGTAGTTCGTCTCTCAGCAGGAGATCAGCCAATGGGCAGTGGTCAAAATGGCAGCAGTCTTTTCCTGTGTCCGTCCTTAGGCGTGTTTTTTAGGATTTTTTTTTTTTTTTTCAGAGTCCCTTGTTTTTCCAGGGGTCCTTATTTATATGATCAGAAACTATTGATTGAAATGACCACTCCCCAACCAATATTGACTGTTTCTTCAGTGGTGGTTTTCAGAAGTGGGCAGTGACTGGTCGATTGTCACCTGCCCATTGGTTAACAGTTAGTTGCACCATTGCAAATGGGATTGTCCTATAATGTGATGTGGGAGTTGCTATAAACCATATATGAATTATATTTTTGGGGATTTGGTGATTTCTGCTTTTTATAACATTTCAATATTTTGATTCAAGATTATGTTTTCTGCTGGTAGTGTCATTATTAATAGCTGTATTCATTTCCTGTAGGAATAATTCCATAATCCTTGTGTAATATTCTTTAAGTACAAGAGATTTATAGGGATATCTCATGCTAGTGTAGTTTATATCATCATTGAACATTATTTGTGATTTGGTGGGTGAGCCATCTCTATTGATGAGTTATTCTTGTGAAACACTATCCCCTACATATAACAACAAAGTTCAAGATATGGTGATAACTGGATACACACACGCATGCACATACACACACAGATATATTAATACACGTGCGTGTACACACATACCCATACATGTACACACACATATCCACACACGCACATGTACATATGTACCATACACATATACATGCATATACCTACACACCTACACGCACATATATACATACATGTGTATACATATATATATATATATATATATATATATACATATATATACATATACATACATATACATATACATATATATATATATATATATATATATATATACACATACATATACATATATATATATATATATAAACATATCTACATACACAGATGCACACATCCTAGTCACCATTTTGTTGAAGAGGCTTATGTATTCAGCTGAGTCAATACTATTGCGTCTTAAGAAGAGTTAGTTTTCACCCTAGAACAATGGGGACCGTCTATTGCTTTGTTTCTTCTGTTGAATAAGTTTCTTCTTCAAACTTTGATTTTCAGGTTTTTATCACCTTTCTTTGTACAAAACCTTGAGAATTGGGGACGTTTTTGTATGGCCAATTGTCTCTGACTAATTACACAAACCTGTCTTAATTTGCACTGTTGAGGGTTTGGTCAATACTATTGTGTGTGTGTGGCCAGTTTTTTTTTTTTTTTTTTTTTTTTTTACAGAGGTTGATGTGTCAGGCTGAGGTCAGTGTAAGTGTCGCAAGTATATTTCATCATTTAATATTTTCATATATCGATAACCTGACAGTCAGAAGACGGGGTGAGTAGGGCAGTGTACAGGGGGTCAGCAGGGCAGATAGGGTCGGCAGCTTGTAGTGTACAGAGGCCACAGGAGTCCGCAGGACGGAGGACAGAGGGACAGTAGGGCACTGTACAGGTTTCAGCAGGATGGAAGACAGGGAGTCAGTAGGGCAGTGTACAGGGGTCAGCAGGATGAAGGACAGGGAGTGAGTAGGACAGGGTACAGGGGTCAGCAGGACAGGGAAAAGAGGGTCAGTAGAGCAGGGTACAGGGGTCCGCAGGATGGAAGACGGGGTCAGTAGGGCAGGGTACAGAGGTCAGCAGGACAGAGGACAGGGAATCAGTAGGACAGGGTACAGAGGTCAGCAGGACAGAAGACAGGGTCAGTAGGACAGGGTACAAGGTGGAAGACAGGGGGTCGGTAGGGCAGGGTACAGGGGTCAGCAGAATGGAAGACAGGGAGTCAGTAGGGCAGTATACAGGGGGTCAGCAGGGCAGATAGGGTTGGCAGCTTGTAGTGTACAGAGGCCACAGGAGTCTGTAGGACGGAGGACAGAGGGTCAGTAGGGCAGTGTACAGGTGTCAGCAGGATGGAAGACAGGGAGTCAGTATGGCAGTGTACAGGGTCCAGCAGGATGTAGGACAGGGAGTCAGTAGGACAGGGTACAGGGGTCAGCAGGACAGGGAAAATAGGGTCAGTAGAGCAGGGTACAGAGGTACGCAGGATGAAAGATAGGGGGGTCAGTAGGGCAGGGTACAGGGGTCTGCAGGATGGAAGACAGGGTCAGTAGGGCAGTGTACAGAGGTCAGCAGGACACAGGACAGAGAGTCAGTAGGACAGGGTACAGAGGTCAGCAGGACAGAAGACAGGGTCAGTAGAACAAGGTACAAGGTTCAGCAGGATGGAAGATGGGGTCAGTAGGGAAGTGTACAGGGTTCAGCAGGATGAAAGATGGGGTCAGTAGGGAAGTGTACAGGGTTCAGCAGGATGAAAGATAGGGGGGTCAGTAGGGCAGGGTACAGGGGTCAGAAGAATGGAAGGCGGGGTCAGTAGGGCAGGGTACAGAGGTCAGCAGGACAGAAGACAGGGTCAGTAGAACAAGGTGCAGGGGTCAGCAGGATGGAAGACGGGGTCAGTAGGGAAGGACACAGGACAGGGAGTCAGTAGGACAGGGTACAGAGGTCAGCAGGACAGAAGACGGGGTCAGTAGGACAGGGTACAGGGGTCAGCAGGATGGAAGACGGGGTCAGTAGAACAAGGTACAGGGGTCAGCAGGATGGAAGATGGGGTCAGTAGAACAAGGTACAGGGGTCAGCAGGATGGAAGATGGGGTCAGTAGGGCAGGGTATAGGGGTCAGCAGGACAGAGGACAGGGGATCAGTAGGACGGGGTACAGAGGTCAGCAGGTCAGAAGACCGGATCAGTAGGGCAGTGTACAGGGGGTTAGCAGGGCAAATAGGGTCGGCAGGTTGCAGTGCAGTGTACAGAGGCCACAGGAGTCTGCAGGACGGAGGACAGAGGGTCAGTAGGGCAGTGTACAGGGGTCAGCAGGATGTAGGGCAGGGAGTGAGTAGGACAGGGTACAGGGGTCAGCAGGAACAGGAACAAAGTCACAGGTTGGTAGATCCTGTGCTGTGCAAACTGTTGGCACTATATAACCCTGTATATTAAACAATATCATTAACAATAATAATAATAATTAAAATATTCATAATAAATCATTAGCAATAATAATGTGTTTGGTATTATTATTATTAATAATCATAATAATAATTTCCTATCGATCAATAATAATTCATCAATAATAATAGTAATAATAATAATTATTTTAAATATAAAGAAAAGGAAAAAGGTCACAGGTGGGCAGATCTAGGAGATCAATTGTTGTGCAAACTATTGGCACAATAAAATCCTGAAAAATAAACAATAAAATGAACAATAATAATAATAATAATAATACAAATAATAATAGTAAATTATTAACAATATTAATGTAATATTATGATTTATAAAATGTTACTATTGGTAATAATTTATTAACCACTACTTGCCAACCGCCCGCTGCAGTTTTACTGGGGCAGGCTGGCTCGGCTGCGTGAACCGACTTAGCACTACATCGGTCACGCACGTGGTGTCGGGGGGGCGAGCGCACGCCGCCGGCAGCACACTTCCGCCCCCACTAGGCAGCGGGGATGCCGATCCACCGGACCAGCGGCGCTGATTGCCGCCAGGCACCCGCGATCGCTCCCTGCTAAGAGAGAAGGACGGTCTGCTGTTGTAAACACATCTGACCGTTCTTCTCCCTGGAATGATCACAGAGCGCCTGTGATCCTTCTATATAGGATCACAGGTCTCTGTGGTCATTTCACAAGCTTACCCCCCCCCCCACAGTTAGAAAGCACCCGCTTGGCTCACATTTAACCCCTTGATCACCCACTAGGTTAACCCCTTCCCTGCCAGTGTCATTATTACAGTGACAGTGCATATTTTTTAGCACTGATTACTGTAGTAATGTCACTGGTCCCCCCAAAAAGTGTCAAAAATGTCAGTTAGGGGTCCGATCTGTCCGTCGCAGCCCCGCGAAATATCGCAGATCACCGCCATTACTAGTAAAAAAATAAAATAATTAAAGATGACATAAATCTTTCCCCTAGTTTGTAGATGTGATAACTCTTGTGCAAACCAATCAAAATACACTTATTGTGATGTTTTTTTTTTACCAAAAATATGTAGCTGAATACAAATTGGCCTAAAAGGATGAAAAAAATTGATTTTTAAATTAGTTTTTTGGGGAATGTTATATAGCAGAATGTGAAAAATATTTATTTTCCAGAATTTTCGCTCTTTTTTTGTTTATAGCGCAAAAAATAAAAATTGCAAAACAGTAGAGTGTTGCATGACCGCGCAATTTTCCGTTATATTAATGCAGTGCCAAATCGCAAAAAATAGCTCTGTACAATAAAATCAACAATAATAAAAATAATAATAGTAAATTATAAATTGTTATTAATGATAATAATTTATAATTATTAATAATAATAAATATCATTATTTAATGTAAAGAACAGGAAGAAAGTCACAGATTGGCAGATCATGTGCTGTTCTAACTGTTGGCACTATATAACCCTGTATATTAACCAATAAAATGAACTCTAATATTAATTAAAATATTAATTATTAATTATTAGCAATAATAAAGTGTTTTGTATTATTATTTTGAATCATCATAATAATTATTATTATTTATCAATAATACATTATTAATAATAATAGTAATATTAATATTTATTTTAAATATAAAGAAGAGGAAAAAGGTCACAGGTGGGCAGATCTAGGAGATCAATTGCTGTGCAAACTGTTGACACAATAAAATCCTGTATAATAAACAATAAAATGAATAATAATTATAATAAATAGTTAACAATAATAATGTAATATTATTGATAAATAATATTATTATCATTGATACATTTGCATTATTATTATTAATAAAATGTTATTATTGATAATAATGTAATAATAATAATAATCCTTATTTATTGTAAAGAACAGGAGCAAAGTCAAAGTTTGGCAGATCATGTGCTGTGCAAACTGTTGGCACTAAAAAATCCAGTATAATAAACAATAAAATTAATAATAATAATAATAATAATAATAATAATAATAATAATGTATTAACAATATCAATGTCTTTATTATTACTATCATTATGGGTACATTATTATTGATAGTATTATGATTGATAAAGTAATAATAATAATTATAAAAAATAATAATAATAACAACAAGGTCACAGGTTGGCAGATATAGCAGATAAAGCACCGTGCAAACGGTTTGCTCTGTATAATCCTGTGTAATAAACCATAAAATTAACAATAATAATATATTAAAAAAAAAAACAATAATAATGCCATTGTATTTCCTATTATTGATTTATTATTATTATTATTATTATTATAGTAATAATAATAATAATAATAATAATTATAAATCAATAATAAAAATTATTAATCAATAGTAATAATAATCCTTTTTTTTTTTTTTTTTTTTTTTTGAACAGTAAGAAGGTCACAGGTTGGCAGATAAAGCAGATAAAGCACCGTGCAAACTGTTTGCTCTGTATATTCCTGTGTAATAAACCATAAAATTAACAATAATAATATAAAAAAAAAATAATAATAGCAATAATAATGTCATTGTACTTCCTATTATTGATTTATTATTATTATAGTAATAATAATAATAATAATAATAAAAAATCAATAATAATAATTATTAATCAATAGTAATAATAATCTTTTTTTTTTCTTTTTTTTTAGAACAGTAACAAGGTCACAGGTTGGCAGATATAGCAGATAAAGCACCGTGCAAACTGTTTGCTCCGTATAATCCTGTGTAATAAACCATAAAATTAACAATAATAATATAAAAAAAATAATAACAATAATAATGTCATTGTACTTCCTATTATTGATTTATTATTATTATTAATATTGTTATTATTATTATTATTGATAATAATAATAATAATAAAAATAATAATAAATCAATAATAATAATTATTAATCAACAGTAATAATAATCCTTTTATTTCTTTTTTTTTTTTTTTTAGAACAGTAACAAGGTCACAGGTTGGCAGATATAGCAGATAAAGCACCATGCAAACTGTTTGCTCTGTATAATCCTGTGTAATAAACCATAAAATTAACAATAATAATATAAAAAAATAATAGAAATAATAATGTCATTGTACTTCCTATTATTGATTTATTATTATTATTAATAATAATAATAATAATTATTATTAATCAATAGTAATAATAATCCTTTTTTATTTTTATTTTTTAGAACAGTAACAAGGTCACAGGTTGGCAGATATAGCAGATAAAGCACCGTGCTGCAAACTGTTTGCTCTGTATAATCCTGTGTAATAAACCATAAAATTAACAATAATAATATAAAAAAAAAAAAATAATAGCAATAATAATGTCATTGTACTTCCTATTATTGATTTATTATTATTATAGTAATAATAATAATAATAATAATAATAAAAAATCAATAATAATAATTATTAATCAATAGTAATAATAATCTTTTTTTTTTCTTTTTTTTTTAGAACAGTAACAAGGTCACAGGTTGGCAGATATAGCAGATAAAGCACCGTGCAAACTGTTTGCTCCGTATAATCCTGTGTAATAAACCATAAAATTAACAATAATAATATAAAAAAAAATAATAACAATAATAATGTCATTGTACTTCATATTATTGATTTATTATTATTATTAATATTGTTATTATTATTATTGATAATAATAATAATAATAAAAATAATAATAAATCAATAATAATAATTATTAATCAACAGTAATAATAATCCTTTTATTTCTTTTTTTTTTTTTTTTGAGAACAGTAACAAGGTCACAGGTTGGCAGATATAGCAGATAAAGCACCATGCAAACTGTTTGCTCTGTATAATCCTGTGTAATAAACCATAAAATTAACAATAATAATATATAAAAATAATAGCAATAATAATGTCATTGTACTTCCTATCATTGATTTATTATTTTTATTATTATTATTATTATTATTATTATTATTATTAATAATAATAATAATAATAATAATAATAATAATAATAATTATTATTATTATTAATCAATAGTAATAATAATCCTTTTTTATTTTTATTTTTTATTTTTTAGAACAGTAACAAGGTCACAGGTTGGCAGATATAGCAGATAAAGCACCGTGCAAACTGTTTGCTCTGTATAATCCTGTGTAATAAACCATAAAATTAACAATAATAATATAAAAAAATAATAGCAATAATAATGTCATTGTACTTCCTATTATTGATTTATTATTATTATTAATAAAAATAATAATAATTATTAATCAATAGTAATAATAATCCTTTTTTATTTTTATTTTTTAGAACAGTAACAAGGTCACAGGTTGGCAGATATAGCAGATAAAGCACCGTGCTGCAAACTGTTTGCTCTGTATAATCCTGTGTAATAAACCATAAAATTAACAATAATAATATAAAAAAAATAATAACAATAATAATGTCATTGTACTTCCTATTATTGATTTATTATTATTATTATTAATATTGTTATTATTATTATTGATAATAATAATAATAATAATAATAATAATAATAATAAAAATAATAATAAATCAATAATAATAATTATTAATCAACAGTAATAATAATCCTTTTATTTCTTTTTTTTTTTTTTTTTAGAACAGTAACAAGGTCACAGGTTGGCAGATACAGCAGATAAAGCACCATGCAAACTGTTTGCTCTGTATAATCCTGTGTAATAAACCATAAAATTAACAATAATAATATAAAAAAATAATAGCAATAATAATGTCATTGTACTTCCTATTATTGATTTATTATTATTATTATTATTATTGTTAATAATAATAATAATAATAAAAATAATAATAAATCAATAATAATAATTATTAATCAACAGTAATAATAATCCTTTTATTTCTTTTTTTTTTTTTTTTTAGAACAGTAACAAGGTCACAGGTTGGCAGATACAGCAGATAAAGCACCATGCAAACTGTTTGCTCTGTATAATCCTGTGTAATAAACCATAAAATTAACAATAATAATATAAAAAAATAATAGCAATAATAATGTCATTGTACTTCCTATTATTGATTTATTATTATTATTATTATTATTATTAATAATAATAATAATTATTAATCAATAGTAATAATAATCCTTTTTTATTTTTATTTTTTAGAACAGTAACAAGGTCACAGGTTGGCAGATATAGCAGATAAAGCACCGTGCTGCAAACTGTTTGCTCTGTATAATCCTGTGTAATAAACCATAAAATTAACAATAATAATATAAAAAAAAATAACAGCAGTAATAATGTCATTGAACTTCCTATTATTGATTTATTATTATTATTGTAATAATAATAATAATAATAATAATAATAATAATAATAATAAATCAATAATAATTATTATTAATCAATAGTAATAATAATCCTTTTTTTTTCTCTCTTTTTTTTTTTAGAACAGTAACAAGGTCACAGGTTGGCAGATCTAAACATTTTAAAAAAAACATTAAAAAAATAAATGCAAACTTGAATAAAAAAAAAAAACCCTTAAAACTATCTCAGTGTCTGTGTGTGATATTTTATAGTGTTCCCCCAGCAGACTGTGCAGGAGATCTGTACACCAATGACAGCAGCCAGCAGAGATTCCTGAGTGGACATTATCTGGCAGCCATTATTCTGAAAACGCTTGGAGAGGAGACACAAGCTTATTTGGCCTCTAGCGGATGGAAGTCGCCATCTTGGATTCAGGATAGGCCTCTAGTGTTTACTCAACCCCTCCTATGGTTAGGAAGGTGCCCGAACTAAACATGGCCGCGATCGTGATAAGACGCACGGAGCGTGGGCACGTTAAGCGCAGCGTTTGAGTGGGCGGGGCGCAGTGAGGCGCAGGAAGGAGCTGTCAGTTGCAGCTGCTGGTGAGTGGAGCTCCGATGTGATCTGTGTCGGTCTGTCAGTGTGTTTCCCCCCTGATATGTCCTAGAGACAGGTCCTTCCTCCCTGCCCGACCCCTGTGACCCCTGACCCTGGTCCTCCCTCCCCCCTTCACTGCAGATCCTGGCTCAGTGTCCTGTGTACAGCTCTGTGGTATATGCTAGCACTATATATATGTATTATTATACTAATAGTGTGAGAGGACAATGAGAAGATTAGAGTGTGAGCTCCTGTGGTGCTGGCTCGGTGTCCTCTGTACAGCGCTATGGTTTATGTTAGCACTATAATAATAATAACAGTGTGACTGTTGGGGGAGGGGTGATAATTCTTGGCATCGGTACTGATCCACCTTTCTCCGTCCCTCCAGAACCGCCAGGATGAGTAACAGCCACCCCCTGCGCCCATACACCGCCATCGGGGAGATCGATCACGTCCACATCCTGTCCGAGAACGTGGGGGCGCTGATCAACGGCGAGGAGTACAGCGACGTCACCTTCGTGGTGGAGAAGAGGAGGTTCCCCGCCCATCGCGTCATCCTGGCCGCCCGCTGCCACTATTTCAGGTATGGCTATACAGAGGAGAGGGTATCCAGAGGAAGGTGTATCCAGAGGAAGCGGGGGTATCCAGAGGAAGGGGTATCCAGAGGAAGGGGTATCCAGGGGAGGGGTATCCAGAGGAAGCGGGGGTATCCAGAGGAAGCGGGGGTATCCAGAGGAAGCGGGGGTATCCAGAGGAGAGGGTATCCAGAGGAAGCGGGGGTATCCAGAGGAGGGGTATATAGATGAAGCGGGGGTATCCAGAGGAAGCAGGGGTATATAGAGGAAGTGGGGGTATACAGAGGAAGGGTATATAGAGGAAGCGGGGGTATCCAGAGGAAGCGGGGGTATCCAGAGGAAGCGGGGGTATCCAGAGGAAGCGGGGGTATCCAGAGGAAGGGGTATCCAGAGGAGAGGGTATCCAGAGGAGGGGTATATAGATGAAGTGGGGGTATCCAGAGGAAGTGGGGGTATATAGAGGAAGTGGGGGTATATAGAGGAAGTGGGGGTATCCAGAGGAAGGGTATACAGAGGAAGTGGGGGTATCCAGAGGAGGGGTATATAGAGGAAGTGGGGGTATCCAGAGGAAGTGGGGGTATCCAGAGGAGGGGTATACAGAGGAAGCGAGGGTATCCAGAGGAGGGGTATACAGAGGAAGTGGGGGTATCCAGAGGAAGTGGGGGTATATAGAGGAGGGGGTCCTCCAGATAAGGGGGGGGGGGGTTGGTTTACAGGACTGGTTGTTCCAGAAACCTGTGAGATCTTCACGAGAACCCCAATGTAGAAGCAGATAGGGACCAACACTTCCTGGGATGTGTGGGGGACTGCTTCCAGATGTCTTCTTCTCCCGTCATGGATAGGACTTCTCTAAATCTCAGACTTACTACTGGTCCCGTCATGGATAGGACTTCATTAGACCTCAGGCTTACTACCAGTCCCGTCATGGATAGGACTTCTCTAAACCTCAGGCTTATTACCAGTCCCGTCATGGATAGGACTTCATTAGACCTCAGGCTTACTCCTGGTCCCATCATGGATAGGACTTCTCTAAACCTCAGGCTTATTACCAGTCCCGTCATGGATAGGACTTCATTAGACCTCAGGCTTACTACCAGTCCCGTCATGGATAGGACTTCTCTAAACCTCAGGCTTATTACCAGTCCCGTCATGGATAGGACTTCATTAGACCTCAGGCTTACTACCAGTCCCATCATGGATAGGACTTCTCTAAACCTTAGGCTTACTCCTGGTCCCATCATGGATAGGACTTCTCTAAACCTCAGGCTTACTACCAGTCCCATCATGGATAGGACTTCTCTAAACCTCAGGCTTATTACCAGTCCCGTCATGGATAGGACTTCATTAGACCTCAGGCTTACTACCAGTCCCGTCATGGATAGGACTTCTCTAAACCTCAGGCTTATTACCAGTCCCGTCATGGATAGGACTTCATTAGACCTCAGGCTTACTACCAGTCCCATCATGGATAGGACTTCTCTAAACCTTAGGCTTACTCCTGGTCCCATCATGGATAGGACTTCTCTAAACCTCAGGCTTACTACCAGTCCCGTCATGGATAGGACTTCTCTAAACCTCAGGCTTATTACCAGTCCTGTCATGAATAGGACTTCCCTAAACCTCAGGCTTACTACCACACCCATCATGGATTGGACTTCATTAGACCTCAGGCTTACTACCAGTCCCATCATTGGTAGGACTTCTCTAAACCTCAGCTTTACTACCAGTCCTATCATGGATAGGACTTCTCTATACTTTAGTCTTATTACTAGTCCTCTCATGAATAGGATTTCATTAGACCTCAGGCTTACTACTGGTCCCGTCATGGAAAGGACTTCCCTAAACCTTGAGCTTGCTACCAGTCCTGTCATAGATCGGACTTCATTAGACCTCAGGCTTACTACTGGTCCCACCATGGATAGAACTTCCCTAAACCTCAGGCTTACTACCAGTCCCACCATGGATAGAACTTCTCTAAACCTCAGGCTTACTACCAGTCTCATCATGAATAGGACTTCTCTAAATTTTAGGCTTACTTGCCAGTCTTGTCATGGATATGACTTTCCTAAACCTGAGGCTTACTGACAGTCCTGTCATGGAAAGGACTTCCCTAGAATGCAGGTTTATTAGTTTATGGACAGCAGCAACCAACCAGCTATCCTTCTGTCCAGGACCAAGGGGGAGGGATAACCATTCCCACCGAAGGAAGTACTGGTTGACATCATCATCCTCAGGTTCTCCTCACCTTGCTGCTTATTATTCCCAGTCCCCACCTGACTCTACACCTTTTAGTCTCTCTTTCCATTGCCAACAACTCCTCCATCAAGTTGCCCACATTACCTTCAGGTGGGTCAACACAAAGGATGTCCATTAAACAAAATAATCGGTTTGTGTGGACTCTGGCTTTGTGTTTTGCATTCCCATGGAATTCTATGAACATGAAAAAAAATCACTTGAAGCAGGTCAACTGCGGGGTCAGGATGGGGTCAACTGCGGGGTCAGGATGGGGTCAATGCGTCCTGATCAATCTCAGAAGTATCTCCGCATTGAGGCTGTAACGGAACCGTGAACCCACAATGTGCTTGTGTGCTTCCGTCCGTATACCGCTTCCTTCAGTCTTGACCGTAGATATCAGATATTCTAGCTGCCCCCATACAAAACTAGCCGAGAAATAGCTTGTATAAGATCTGGAACATTTTATTGAACAAGAATACAGACTTTTTATACACTTGAACAGTATTTTCAGTGACCACCCAAATATTTACCCAAAACATTACACAATGGTTAGATAACAAGGTACAGCTGACACAGGGCTAATCCCATCATAGAGGATCCTTCAAGAGTTAACCAAATTAGCCACCAGACAGAAACAATAGGTGAATGGGAATCCACATCTAAGCAATGCTTTGATTTAGGAGTCACAGACTTCATGGTCTACACCAGGCCATAGGTCTCACAGTGTAAAGTGGGACTAAATTCCCTCATTTTTCCTGAGGGATATTGTTGATAAATATTACTGTCCCATTTTAAGTAATCCAAACCATATTCTCAGTGTCCATCAAGCAGCTGTCCATTATATTCTTGGTCACCCTGTGCCCCTAATAGACACAGGGGTGACTTACACATAAGAGGGGCCTAGGGAGCTGAGAGAGGGATTTCCCAATCTCTCCAAGGTAAGCTGGGTCCCAGGGGCCCCCCAACCACAGGGGCCATCAACACAAGCTCAGAGCCTTTCCACACAGGCCTTCTTTTACTGTAATGTTCCTCAACCAATTCAGCTCCAGAAGGTTTTACCCCCCCCCCCCTTTTTATGATCAGGCCATTTTTTGCTATTCGGCACTGCGCTACTTTATCTGGTAATTGCACAGTCATGCATCACTGTACCCAAATGATAATATTTTTATATACACAAACCGAGCTTTCTTTTGGTGGTATTTGATCACCTCTTGGTTTTTTTTTTAATTTAATTATTAGTATTATTATTTATTTTTATTTATTTTTTGAAAATTGTTTTTATTAATAGCAAAAAAAAAGTGGAGGTGGAGGTATAAACTGAAGTGGAGGTATAAATATAAATGAGTCCAAAAGGAGAGGAGGGGGGGATAGAAAAATATAAATAAGAAAATGAAGATAAAAATGTGAAGGAAAAAAAAAAAAATGAAGAAAAAAGTTGCCAATTCTAGTAGTGTCACCACGTACTAAAATTAATATGTGAATAGAAATGAATCAGCGCTAAATTCCATAAATATCAAACCTGCGATGTGTCAAACATAGAATGTAGTAGAACTAATCAAATGACATCTAGTGTCACATAAAAATATCATAAAAAAAATAAGTGTTGTTAATGTTCCAATAAAATGGTAATAAACAAAAATGAGCGAGGCATGTGAACCAAAAATGATGCAAAATATAATCGATAATGTATCAAACATCAATACTTGTGAGTATAATAAAGTGGCACATGTGACAACATAGATGAATAAATAACAATAAAGTGAAAGTGACAAATTGTATCAACATATGTGCAAATAAATGCTAATCAGCAATATAAATATAAAGTGCCCCAGTGCAAATAATAACAGTAAGTATAACTGATAAACTGCCTGTACATAACACATAAAAAGTGCACAAAGTGATAGTGCTTAGATGAAAACGTCCAATAAAACAAATGGTGCAAAAGATGCAGAAACCGCAGCTAATAGAAATGGCCGCTCACCTTAAAGCAAATGGTTACAAGCGTGGTATAGAGACC
The DNA here is from genome assembly GCF_965119305.1 of Pelophylax lessonae. NCBI lineage: Eukaryota > Metazoa > Chordata > Amphibia > Anura > Ranidae > Pelophylax > Pelophylax lessonae. The sequence goes on along the minus strand of NC_138770.1, from coordinate 675,517,227 downwards.
GAGTCTCCTGGCAGACCTCGATCAAACAGCCCAAGGGAACCAATGTATACCCTTGATAAAGTCACGAGGTGTGTGACGTAACGCGTCGGGAGGAGCCGGGTGACGTCACGTCTACGGCCGTGACTGGAAGTTTTTCTTTTCTCTGCGGGTAAGCTAACAATACGTTTTTAAATGTAAGTTACTATTGTTTCTTTTAATAAACATCTCAATATATTGCACAATGAGCCCCCTTCTACACGAGGGAGAGTGACGAGTGGATCTCATCTAGGCCACTTTATATTGTTCCCCTGCTTTCTGATCAAGGCTTGTCAGGAGACCTAAAGAATAATCCACATCATTTGTTCCCTTGAGCTGTTTGATCGTGTTCTGCCAGGAGACTCGGTCTCTATACCACGCTTGTAACCATTTGCTTTAAGGTGAGCGGCCATTTCTATTAGCATTTGGATTCACTGCGGATTTCGGCCACACCGGTGATTATCCTGGAATTGAGTGTCACTCGCATCACCTTCACAAGCTGCGGTTTCTGCATCTTTTGCACCATTTGTTTTATTGGACTTTTCATCTAAGCACTATCACTTTGTGCACTTTTTCTGTCGCGTATATACAGTGCCTTGCGAAAGTATTCGGCCCCCTTGAACTTTTCGACCTTTTGCCACATTTCAGGCTTCAAACCTAAAGATATAAAACTGTAATTTTTTGTGAAGAATCAACAACAAGTGGGACACAATCATGAAGTGGAATGAAATTTATTGGATATTTCAAACTTTTTTAACAAATAAAAAAACTGAAAAATTGGGCGTGCAAAATTATTCAGCCCCTTTACTTTCAGTGCAGCAAACTCTCTCCAGAAGTTCAGTGAGGATCTCTGAATGATGAAAAAGTTCTAGGGGGCCGAATACTTTTGCAAAGCACTGTATGTACAGGCAGTTTATCAGTTATACTTACCGTTTATTATTTGCCCTGGGGCACTTTATATTAATATTGCTGATTAGCATTTATTTGCACATATATTGATACACAATTTGTAAATAAACTTTCACTTTATTGTTTTTGTTAATGTTTTTTTTCAAAGTGTGCGGGCGTATACCCAGGCTCATACACAAAATAGTAACTAAAAAGAAAAAGACAAAATACCACAGCTACCCCCCAAACTATATAGGTCGGTACGCTCGGACCACATGAGCAGCTCGAATCATAAAGATGATGCAAGTAACACTCAGGGCTGAAGCTCCGTAAAATGATGAAATGCACATTCTCCCAAGACTGAGGTACCTAGGGAAGTAACCTTCTACCGGGACATCTGTGAAAAATACCACAATTATGATTGTACTTAAAGAGTAACTCCACTTTTGTTGAGAAAAAAACATTCCCCTCTGGGTGATCTCTGTACATTGCAGGGATTGTAACAAACTTTGTTGCAGATTTCTACCTTTTGTTATTCTGTAGAAATCATTATTTGTTCCTCTGTGCTGAGTGGGTCTAATGGGAGTGGTTTCATAATTATCTATCAGCTGTGGCAGCTGCAGGGCTCTGAGGAAATCTGCTGGGCCTGCATCCCTTTAGATGTGTTCCTATTGGGAGTATCTCACCAAAAATTACATTTTTTGTTGCAGGGGATGCCAGAAATCTGACTTGTATCTTAGTGCAGAATTCTGGGAAAATTGGTGAGCCAATCACACAAGCAGGAAATTATGTTTCTGGGGGTGTGGTCAGTATGCATTCTGTGTACAGAACACCTCCAGGCAGCCATATTGCATTGCATTTTCAGAAAATTACAACAGCTGCAGATTGAAAAGGAAAACTTTTTTTTAATAACCTTCAATTACAATATGATTTGTGTTGCAATTGTATACGCTATATTGTTTTCTTCTTTATTTGCTATTTTTATTTTTATTTTATATATATATATATATATATATATATATATATATATTATATAAGAAGGACGCTATATTTCCCCTCTGTTTGGGCTCTGGGCCCTTCAAGGGAGCAAAAGGGGTTAACTCATTGATCAGAGGAAGTGGGTTTAAGAAGGACAGGAAGTTGTAGATTGGGTGTGGTGGAGCATAGAGGAGACTGTGGATGGTGAATGTGGACTTTTGTACAGCCGAGAAGGTGCATGTCAGTGTGCTGACTGGGAACCTATTGCCAGGGGAAGCTACCCTCTTCAAAAAGTTGGGACTGTTTGACTGCAAAAGCAGCTCTGAACTCTTCAAGTCGGTGAGACTGTCTTTTCCTTGTTGTGTTTCTTTTGCTGCTATGAAGCCTGTTTAAGTTAATAAACATTTCTTTGGTTGCAACGCCTGTGTCCTGCGATCCAGCTGATCCCCCCCCCAAACATTACTATATATATATATATATATATATATATATATATATATATATATATATATATATATATATATATATATATATATATATATATAATATAAAAAATAAATAAATCCCGTAAATCAAAAAACCATAAATCAAAAAATGTGTGTATATATATATGTATATATATATATATATATATATATATATATATATATATATATATATATATATATATATATATATATATATATATATATATATATATATAAATACCTTTTTTTTTTTTTTTTTTTTTTTTTTTTTTTTTTTTTACGGGATTTATTTTTTTTATTATATATTTTATTTTTTATATTTTTACCCCCACAAAAGTGGAGTTATCCTTTTTAATCACAAAACCTTGTACTGGTTAGCTGTCTATAGCATTTGTAGAAGGGGCTTCCACCGATATGTCCCACACTTTGTGACATTTTTTTGGCACAGCCGTGAGATAGATAAGTGGCCTTATACAATGGCAGAGCCAAATGAATCAACTTTTTCCAAAAAATTAATTGATGGTGCAGAGGAGATTTTCACCGGAGAACAACGGCCTTCCGTGAATAGTAAAGTAGGGTTCTGACTGCCTGGCTAGTGGCCAAGGGGGGGTCAACCAGTCCTAACGGACACTCCTCCTCTGTTAGCGGGATTTGAGCGGTGGTGACAGACAGAATGCATGTGCTGACCTCAGAGCAAAAATATTTAATCTGAGGAACGGACCAGAACCGAGGAGTAAAAGTCTGCTGAGGGAGAAGCTCACCTCCAACAGGAGTCTGGTATAGATGGATATATTTTGTGCAGACGCATGGGTGTGGAATAGACCCGGGTGTTTTATTTTTTATTATATAAATGAAAAAAGACTGGAGTTTTTGAAGAAAAAAAAATATTTTTAATTTCTGCTATAAACATCCAAAAAAAAGAGAAAAAATCGAATTTCTTTATATCGTTTGGCTAAAATGTATCTGGTAAACAAAAAAAATAAATAAAATATCCCAATAAGTGTTTGATTGGTTTGCATCAAAGTTATAGGGCCTAAAGACTAGGGGATAAATACTTCTTTTTTTTTTTTTCTAAGATTAAACTTTAGAACCCCTGAACATTAGGTTATCAAACAAGATGGCAATAAAATAAGACCTAATAATCTTTGCTTCAATCAAATAAAAATAATGTGTAAAGAAATGAGAAAATTTTTACAAATGAGAGTATGTGTGTGTGTGTGTGTGTGTGTGTGTGTGTATATATATATATATATTATTATTATTATGTGTAAATTTATGTTGAAGGTGTAAAAAATATTAATGAACAAAGCACACAAAAAAAAAGTTTTAATTATCAATAGATTATAAAATCGAAGTAAATGGGGAAAAAAAAAAAGGGTAATAATTAAAGTGGTAGTATACTCCGCTTTTTAACTTTTACCTACAGGTAATCCTATAATAAGGATTACCTTTAGGTAAATTAATATCTCCTAAACCTGCACTGTTTAGGAGATATTCACCCCGCATGCGGCCGCTGACACCTGCGTCTCATGCGCTCCGAAGGTCCGGTGTATCTTGCCGAACCTTCAGAGCTCCTTGCCGGAAAGTGAACTCCCGCACATGCGCGGGAGTGACGTCATCGCGGCTCCGGCCACTCACATCGTTGGAAGAGACGCCCGAGGGAACATGACGGCTCCCTCAGCAGTGTCCGGGCGACCGTGTGGGGGGGGGCTTCATTCTAAGGTAAGTATTTCTAGGACATTATGCCATTGTCTTGCAGGTGTTTTTTTTTTTTTTTTTTTCTGGACTGCCACATTGCGGCAGACAAATCTGACACTAATGCCCCGTACACACGTACCGATCGTCGGCCGAACGATCGGCCGTCTTTTGTCCAGGGCTGTAGTGTCTGTTGAAAAGTGCAAAAGACTGCACACTAATTTTGTCTGCCGACTGCAGAAGTGATGTCATGTGATGGTTAACTTTCCTTGTCTTTTTTCTTTTCTGAGCATGCCCAGTCTTGCAAATCTGCTGTCTGTCAGCCGAAATCTGTTCTGACTGGCGAACAATCGGCCGTTCTGGTGTTGGCCAACAAAAATTTTAATGCCTGCACGACAGATTCTGTTCGGCCGAAAATGCGCTGTCGGCTGTCGGAAGCATCATACTAACAAGCCTACAATCGGCCGATTGGTCGTCGGCCGAATATTTACGGCCGACAATCGGTACGTGTGTACGGGCTTAACCGCTTGCCGACTGCGCACAGTATATTTACTGCGGCAGTCGGCCCCGGCCAGGCAGAGTGACGTAGGTCTACGTCGCTCGCCTGTCACTCCTTCCAGAGCCAATAGCGGGCGGGCGCGCGCCCGCTGAGGCGCGCGCCCGCCTCGGCTCGTTCACGGAGGAGTGCGGGAGTGTGACTGGCGGACCCGATGTCCGCCGGTCACACTACGATCGCCGGTACAGCGGGAGAAAGACAGAGCGGCTTGTGTAAACAAGCCACCTGTCAGTTCTCCCTGTGTAAAAGTGAAGATCAAACAGTTCTACTATGTAGAACTGTTGATCTTTGTTTTTACACTAGAAGACCTGTCCCTGCACAGTTAGAATCACGCCCCTAGGACACACTTAACCCCTCCCTGTCCAATACTGTTAACCCCTTCCCTGCCAGTGTCATTTTTGCAGTAACAGTGCATATATATAGCACTGATTACTGTAGTAATGTCACTGGTACCCCCAAAAGTGTCAAAAATGTCAGTCAAGGGTCCGATCTGTCCGCCGCAATGTCGCAGTACCGCAAAAAAAATTGCAGATCGCCGCCATTACTCGTTAAAAAAAAAAACACCAAAAATGACAAAAATCTTTCCCTTTGTTAGTAAACGCGATAACTTTTGCGCAAACCAATCAAAATACGCTTTTTGCGATTTTTTTTACCAAACATAGGTAGCGTAAAACAAATTGGCCGAAAATTTTAAAAAATTTTGATTTTTACATTTTTTTTGGGGGGAATTTCATATAAAAAAAAGTGAAAAATATTGTTGTTTTTGCAAAAATTACGCTCTTTTTTTGTTTATAGCGCGTGATCAAAAAATCGCACAGGTGATCAAATACCACCAAAAGAAAGCTCTGTTTGTGGGAAAAAAAGGACGTGAAATTCGTTTAGGTACAGCGTCGCACGACCGCGCGATTGTCCGTTAAAGTCACGCAGTAAAAAATCGCAAAATAACCCCTGGTCTTTTAGCAGGAAAATCCTCCGGTGGTAAAGTGGTTAAGTGACACTTTTTGGGGACCAGTGACACCAATACATTGTTCAGTGCTAAAAAATATGCACTGTTACTGCATAAATGACACTGGCAGGGAAGGGGTTAATACGGGGGGGGGGGGGTTATCAAAGGGTTAAATGTGCTTACTAACGGTGGTGGGGGGGAGTGCTCTGTGACAGGCACACAGAGATCGGTGATTTTGCTTAGCTCAGACTAGGGGCCGATATTGCCAATATTTCGGGAAAGTGCTTGATGGCTGCAGCACATATGGTTCGCCCGTGACAGCTCCCCAAAGGGACCGTGACCTAACCGCGAGGTGACCAGGTTTAACATTGGAGTCTATGGCGGGGGGAGGCCCGATTCTCGGGGTCACTGCTCCGTGCCCTTTCATCCCTGTTCTGTGTGTGTGAGGAGCTCCCATTCCCCCCTCCTCTCTGATTTCCCACCCTCACATCTCCCCTCCCCCACACCAATCTCCAACCCAACATTTATCGTTCAATCCCCTCCCCTCCATACACTACAATCCCCTCCCCCCCCATACACTGTAGAACCCCTCCCTCCCCCATACACCTCAATCCCCTCCCTCCCCCATACACCTCAATCCCCTCCCTCCCCCATACACCTCAATCCCCTCCCTCCCCCATACACCTCAATCCCCTCCCTCCCCCATACACCTCAATCCCCTCCCTCCCCCATACACCTCAATCCCCTCCCTCCCCCATACACTACAATCCCCTCCCCCCCAACACACTACAATCCCCTCCCCCCCATACACTGTAGAACCCCTCCCTCCCCCATACACCTCAATCCCCTCCCTCCCCCATACACCTCAATCCCCTCCGTCCCCCCATACACTACAATCCCCTCCCCCCCAACACACTACAATCCCCTCGCTCCCCCCCATATATATATCTCCTTCTGTTCTAAGTATACTAAATAATCTATACATATAAAGTACAAGTGTCTCTGCGTCCAGTCCCTGTGTCCGTGGGATTGCGCTACTGCGCATGTGCCCCACGGACATCCGTTGGGACTTGGAGCGCAGAGACTTCGGGCGGCCAGGCAAAAATGTTGAAGCGGCTGGTGTGCGCGGGCACCCGCGGTGGGTGCGCACTCGTGTGGACTTACTGCTAAGTCTGTTTTTACAAATGTTTGACCACATATGTTCTAGCGCCTGTTAATTTAACGGGCTTAATGTCTAGTGTTATAATAATACATATACAACTGCTGGTAAGCATAAAGAGGCATATGATTAATCCTCACGTGTTTATTAACAAGTACTATAGCATTTAGACATCGGTATTATAGATCTGCATTGATACAAAGGGGATGTACACAATATACAGAAAGGTACAATGATAAAAACATATACAGAGTAGACCAACAGACATAAATTAGAATTGCAAAAGGTAGTTGGATGCATGTTGAAAATTGGCAAACAGTTCATGGCCTCTTAGGCTCTACGCGTTTCTTGAAATTGTTTTTTCATTGTCGATAACGATATTTTGGTCAGTTTCTCTGAAGATCGCGGGAGGCCGGCGGCGATCGCGCCCGCCTCTTCCGCAGTCTGGCTTCCGCTGTGTCTAATCACAGTGGAAGCGCGCGCCGCTGAGACCGCGTGCACATAGTCACATGATTATGCGCAGCCGATTCGCTCTGCCACAGTAAATCTGTGTGGGGCGGTCGGCAAGGGATTTAGGAGGGCTACAATATAATTTATGTATCTGTTTTCCAGTTTACAGATCACATGTTGTTTGTCATCCACTCTTGAAGACGTGAAATATATTTACGAAACGCGTCAAATTATAGGATGCTCTCTTTTGTAACTGGAACATCCCAACTGTGTCAAATCTGTATAGGGAGATACATATTTTATACTGTATGTAATTCATACTGTAATGAATGTTATTAACCGGCTTGATATTTCAAACAACGTTTTATATGAATGTGACACGTTCTATTTATTTATTTAATATTTTATTATCCATGTATCACGCCTCCATTATTATCCATGTATCGCGCCTCATTTAAAGTCCCATGAACAAATCTTTTTAGTTTTGAGATGTTCGCATACAACGGTCATCCCAGCTGACTCTTGCTGTTGGAATCCATGTTTTCATGTAATTGTCCGTATGAAGGTGTGACCTCCTAGGCACTCCTAGAAATGTCAGCGTTATTATAGAAGTAATTAGCAGTGAGATCTCTGATTATTCACCGTCCATAATGAGGAGAACTGGGCACGGTAAACCTCCAGGATCGCTCCATTATCCTACAATGAATAAATCCGGATGAATGCCATGTTGGTATACTCTGTACTTACCCGCACTGCTATGAATGGGTGTCCTCTGGGATTAAATGTCCCCTTATGGCCGTAGTTAGGTGACATTCCTAATCCTAAAGCCGATTGAGGATGTCATGAGGACATTGGTTTGTGTAATTAGGATTCCATCACTGTGCTGCATTGTGATATCCATGTGTACAGGCTTCTGGAGGTGGGGGCGTTGTATGGAGGTCTGGATGTTATAAATTTGGAGTGCGCTGAAATGAAAATTTTTTTTTTTTTTTTTCCCTGAGACTGAAACCGAAAATTCGGATGCATTTGGCCGAAAACCGAAACCGACAGTTTTTTTAAAATGCAATGAATGTTGCTGGCGTTTTTGGGGGGGGAGGGGGGATTTTGTATTGAAGTCACTGGGGGGAGTGTTGATCTTTCCATTGAGGTCACTGTTGGGGGGGGGGGGGGGAGGTTTTGCATTGAAGTCTTTGGGGGGGAGGGGGGGATTTTTGTATTGAAGACACTGGGGGGGGGGGGGGGTTTATATTGAAGTCACGGGGGGGGGGGGTTTCTTTGAAGTCATGGGGGGGATTTTTCATTGAAGTCACTGGGGAGGGGGGGGGGGGGCATTTTGCATTGGAGTCACGGGGAGGAGGATTTTGCATTGAAGTCACAGAGGGAGGGGGGGGGGGGTTATTTTGCATTGAAGTCACCGGGGGTGCATTTTGAATTGAAGTCACGGGGGGGGGGGCATTTTGCATTGAAGTTACCGGGGGGGAGCATTTTGCATTGAAGTTACCGGGGGGGGGCATTTTGCATTGAAGTTACCGGTGGGGGGGGCATTTTGCATTGAAGTTACCGGTGGGGGGCATTTTGCATTGAAGTCACTGGGGGGGGGGAGAGTTTTTTGCATTGAAGTCACGGAGGGGGGGAGGGTTATTTTGCATTGAATTCGCCGGGGGTGCATTTTGCATTGAAGTCACCGGGGTGGTGCATTTTGCATTGAAGTCAACGGGAGGGGCATTTTGCATTGAAGTCACGGGGGGGGGGCATTTTGCATTGAAGTCACCGGGGGGGGAGTTTTGCATTGAAGTCAGTCAGGCGGGGGGGCATTTTGCATTGAAGTCACGCAGGGAGGGGGAGTTATTTTGCATTGAAGTCACTGGGGGGGGAGTTTTGCATTGAAGTCACGGGGGGGGGGGGGCATTTTGCATTGAAGTCACTGAGGGGGGGGCATTTTTGCATTGAAGCCACTGAGGGGGGGGGGGAGTCATTTTGCATTGAAGTCACGGGGGGGGGGGGGGAATCATTTTGCAGAAGTCACTAGAGGGGAGGGGGGGGCCTCTGTGGCTCTGTGTCTTGTCAGTGTTATTGTGAGATGTATATATCCCCATAACTGCTGATCTGTGTTGTCTTCTACAAGGAAAGTACTCTTGGGGTAATATTGTATGTCTATTACTATGTATATAAAATTTATTACTATGTATATAAAATGTGTGTAGTTGAATTTCATGTCTAGATTATCACCTATGGAGCATTGTTATAGAGCCATACATAGACTTGTGTCCAGACTACGAGCAGTAAGCTAGTTATGTACCCCTAACAAGCAGTAACAGAACATTTAAACAAATTATTTACTCACCAGCTAGATGATGCTTGAGGACCTCCAGCCAAGAAATTAGGTGGCCTCCATCTGTGAAAATATATATTGTGTGCGTTCTGTGCAGAGCGTTGTTATACAGAGGTATATGTCAGTCTGATATACATTGATTTTCTGCAGAGCGTTGTTATATGGAGGTATGCGGGAGTCCCAGCCCCAGGCAGAGATCTTCTTGCAGGACACGACAGCGGAGGCCTTCTCCATGCTAATAAAATACATCTACACGGGCCGGGCCAGCCTGAGAGAGGAGCGGGAGGAAGTTCTGCTCGATTTCCTTAGCCTTGCACATAAATATGGCTTCCCGGAACTGGAAGACTCCACCTCGGAGTACCTGTGCACCATCCTGAAGAATCAGAACGTCTGCATGATCTACGATGTGGCCAGCCTCTACTCCCTGGGGAAACTCTGCTCCACCTGCTGCCTCTTCATGGACCGCAGCGCACAGGACGTCCTATCCAGTGATGGCTTCCTCTCACTGTCCAAGGTATGGTGTGCCACTGGTCATATCCCACAATCCTCACTCACTGTTCAATGTACGGGTTGCCAATGGCCCTATCCCACAACCTCCACTCACTGTCCAAGGTACAGTGCGCCATTGACCATATCCCACAATCCTCCACTCACCATCCAATGTACGGTGTGCCAATGGCCATATTCCACAATCCTCCACTCACCGTCCAATGTATGGTGTGCCAATGGCCATATCCCACAATCCTCCACTCACTGTCCAATGTACGTTGTGCCAATGGCCATATCCCACAATCCTCCACTCACCGTCCAATGTATGGTGTGCCAATGGCCATATCCCACAATCCTCCACTCACTGTCCAAGGTACGGTGTGCCACTGGCTATATCCCACAATCCTCCACTCGCTGTCCAATGTTTGGTGTTCCAATGGCCATATCCCACAATCCTTCACTTACTGTCCAAGGTGCATTGCTCCACTGGCCATATCCCACAATCCTCCACTCACTGTCCAATGTACGGTGCGCCAATGGCCATATTCCACAATCCTCCACTCACCATCCAATGTACGGTGTGCCAATGGACATATTCCACAATCCTCCACTCACCATCCAATGTACGGTGTGCCAATGGCCATATCCCACAATCCTCCACTCACTGTCCAAGGTACGGTGTGCCACTGGCCATATCCCACAATCCTCCACTCACCATCCAATGTACGGTGCGCCAATGGCCATATTCCACAACCCTCCACTCACCATCCAATGTACGGTGTGCCAATGGCCATATCCCACAATCCTCCACTCACTGTCCAATGTATGGTGTGCCAATGGCCATATCCCACAATCCTCCACTCACCGTCCAATGTATGGTGTGCCAATGGCCATATCCCACAATCCTCCACTCACTGTCCAAGGTACGGTGTGCCACTGGCCATATCCCACAATCCTCCACTCACCGTCCAATGTATGGTGTGCCAATGGCCATATCCCACAATCCTCCACTCACCGTCCAATGTATGGTGTGCCAATGGCCATATCCCACAATCCTCCACTCACCGTCCAATGTATGGTGTGCCAATGGCCATATCCCACAATCCTCCACTCACCGTCCAATGTATGGTGTGCCAATGGCCATATCCCACAATCCTCCACTCACTGTCCAATGTACGTTGTGCCAATGGCCATATCCCACAATCCTCCACTCACCGTCCAATGTATGGTGTGCCAATGGCCATATCCCACAATCCTCCACTCACCGTCCAATGTATGGTGTGCCACTGGCTATATCCCACAATCCTCCACTCGCTGTCCAATGTTTGGTGTTCCAATGGCCATATCCCACAATCCTTCACTTACTGTCCAAGGTGCATTGCTCCACTGGCCATATCCCACAATCCTCCACTCACTGTCCAATGTACGGTGCGCCAATGGCCATATTCCACAATCCTCCACTCACCATCCAATGTACGGTGTGCCAATGGCCATATTCCACAATCCTCCACTCACCATCCAATGTACGGTGTGCCAATGGCCATATCCCACAATCCTCCACTCACTGTCCAAGGTACGGTGTGCCACTGGCCATATCCCACAATCCTCCACTCACCATCCAATGTACGGTGTGCCAATGGCCATATCCCACAATCCTCCACTCACTGTCCAATGTATGGTGTGCCAATGGCCATATCCCACAATCCTCCACTCACCGTCCAATGTATGGTGTGCCAATGGCCATATCCCACAATCCTCCACTCACTGTCCAAGGTACGGTGTGCCACTGGCCATATCCCACAATCCTCCACTCACCGTCCAATGTATGGTGTGCCAATGGCCATATCCCACAATCCTCCACTCACCGTCCAATGTATGGTGTGCCAATGGCCATATCCCACAATCCTCCACTCACCGTCCAATGTATGGTGTGCCAATGGCCATATCCCACAATCCTCCACTCACTGTCCAAGGTACGGTGTGCCACTGGCCATATCCCACAATCCTCCACTCACCGTCCAATGTATGGTGTGCCAATGGCCATATCCCACAATCCTCCACTCACTGTCCAAGGTACGGTGTGCCACTGGCCATATCCCACAATCCTCCACTCACCGTCCAATGTATGGTGTGCCAATGGCCATATCCCACAATCCTCCACTCACTGTCCAATGTTTGGTGTTCCACTGGCCATATCCCACAATCCTCCACTCGCTGTCCAATGTTTGGTGTTCCACTGGTCATATCCTACAATCCTCCACTGACTTCCAAGGTACGGTGTGCCACTGGTCATATCCCACTATGCTCTTCTCACTGTCCAAGGTATGGTGTGCTATTGGTTATATCCCACAATCCCCTTCTTAGTGTCCAATGCACAGCACGCCAGTGGTCATATCCTGCCATCCCCATCATCTCCATCCCTCTTACTGTTCAAGGTACGGTGTGCCACTGGTCATATTCCACAATCCTTCACTCGCTTTCCAAGGTACGGTGTGCCACTGGCCATATCCCACAATCCTCCACTCACCGTCCAATGTATGGTGTGCCAATGGCCATATCCCACAATCCTCCACTCACCGTCCAATGTATGGTGTGCCAATGGCCATATCCCACAATCCTCCACTCACCGTCCAATGTATGGTGTGCCAATGGCCATATCCCACAATCCTCCACTCACTGTCCAAGGTACGGTGTGCCACTGGCCATATCCCACACTCCTCCACTCACCGTCCAATGTATGGTGTGCCAATGGCCATATCCCACAATCCTCCACTCACCGTCCAATGTATGGTGTGCCAATGGCCATATCCCACAATCCTCCACTCACTGTCCAAGGTACGGTGTGCCACTGGCCATATCCCACAATCCTCCACTCACCGTCCAATGTATGGTGTGCCAATGGCCATATCCCACAATCCTCCACTCACTGTCCAAGGTACGGTGTGCCACTGGCCATATCCCACACTCCTCCACTCACCGTCCAATGTATGGTGTGCCAATGGCCATATCCCACAATCCTCCACTCACTGTCCAATGTTTGGTGTTCCACTGGCCATATCCCACAATCCTCCACTCGCTGTCCAATGTTTGGTGTTCCACTGGTCATATCCTACAATCCTCCACTGACTTCCAAGGTACGGTGTGCCACTGGTCATATCCCCCTATGCTCTTCTCACTGTCCAAGGTATGGTGTGCTATTGGTTATATCCCACAATCCCCTTCTTAGTGTCCAATGCACAGCACGCCAGTGGTCATATCCTGCCATCCCCATCATCTCCATCCCTCTTACTGTTCAAGGTACGGTGTGCCACTGGTCATATTCCACAATCCTTCACTCGCTTTCCAAGGCACGGTTTGCTATTTGTTATATCCCACAATCCCCCTTGTCATTGTCTAAGGTACATTGTGACCCTGGTCATATCCTACAATACTCTTCTCAGTGTCCAAGATACAACACTCCCCTTGTCATATCCCGCCATCCCCTTCTCCATCCCCATCCACCCTCCCTGCCCAAGGTACATAAATACTGGTCATATCCCAGTCTTGCTGAGGGTATCCCCTGTGCACCGTAATCTGTGCAGAACCGCTGTCCATTGCCATTAGGAAGAGACATAGAAGCTGCTAGAAGTTCCTGCAGGAGATATTACATTGTGATTTAAACTTTCTTTAAACAAATGCTGCAGATTATGGAAAAACACGCCAGGAGGGCAATCTGTGGTATGTGTGACCCAACCAGGATTCCCCCAAATGTATATTTCATATTACAATAATTAATAGAAGATGATCCGCAACTCCATACATGCGCTTATCTTTTTCAAATGTATTCATGCTTCATAAAAAAAAAAAAAAAACGGGTAGAAACAGCCGATGTTAACGCGTTGTGAACAAGGCCGTTGTGGCTGAAACGCGTTAACATCTGCTGTACCTACCTGTGTTTTTTTTTTTTTTTTTTTTAATGGCGCATGAATACATTTGAAAAAGATAAGCGCATGTATGGATTTGCGGATCATCTTCTATTAATTATTGTATTGGCAGCTGAGTGACTGCGTATCCTGCACCCGACAGATCAGAAGGACTTTTGGATGATTTGATGACAATTTGCTACAATGTAAAGTAGTGAGTGTACAGCTTGTATAACAGTGTAAATTTGCTGGCCCCTCAAAATAACTCAACACACAGCCATTAATGTCTAAACCGCTGGAAACAAAAGTGAGTACACCCCTAAGTGAAAATGTCCAAATTGGGCCCAATTAGCCATTTTCCCTCCCTGGTGTCATGTGACTCGTTAGTGTTACAAGGTCTCAGGTGGGAATGGGGAGCAGGTGTGTTAAATTTTGTGTTATCGCTCTCACTCTCTCATACTGGTCACTGGAAGTTCAACACCTCATGGCAAAAAACTCTCTGAGGATCTGAAAAAAAGAATTGTTGCTCCACATAAAGATGGCCTAGGTCAGTGATGGGGAACCTTGGCACCCCAGATGTTATGGAACTATATTTCCCATGATGCTCAACTACACTGCAGAGTGCATGAGTATCATGGGAAATGTAGTTCCAAAACATCTGGGGTGCCAAGGTTCACCATCAGTGGCCTAGGGCTAATAACCAGACAAAGAGGAAGTGGGCTGTATAAAAGTATTTACTGGTAAAAAAAAAAAAAAATTACTATCCAAAATTAAAACAAGGGCAGAGGATTTAATAGATGGAAAGATGAAAAAATAGGCTGAACAGCCACTTTAACCACTTGCCGACCGCCGCACGACTATCTACGTCGGCGGTCAGCCCCTCACAGGCAAACTAACGTAGGGCTACGTTGCTTGCTTGTGAGGGTCTAGGGAGCGAGCGCGCGCCCCCGGAGGCGCGCTCCCGCGTGGTCACGGACCCCCCCGCACGTGTGACCAGCGGACCCGATGTCCGCCGGCCACACGGCGATCGGCGGGGGAGAGGGAGAATGTCAGGCAGCTTGTGTAAACAAGCTGCCTGTTATTCTCCTCGCTGCAAAGACACTGATCACATGGATCTATTATGTAGATCCATTGATCAGTGTCCTTACAGCTGAAGCCACAGCCAATCACAGTAGAAAGCACGCCCCTAGGGACACACACAGCCCCTCCCTCCCAAATAAAGTTAACCCCTTCACTACCAGTGTATTTTTACAGTAACAGTGCATATATATAGCACTGATTACTGTAGAAATGTCACTGGTAACCCCAAAAGTGTCAAAAATGTCAGTCAAGGGTCCGATCTGTCCGCCGCAATGTCGCAGTACCGCAAAAAAAATCGCAGATCGCCGCCATTACGCGTTAAAAAAAAAACAACAAAAATGACAAAAATCTTTCCCTTTGTTAGTTAACGCGATAACTTTTGCGCAAACTAATCAAAATACGCTTTTTGCGATTTTTTTTTTTTTACCAAACATATGTAGCAGAAAACAAATTGGCCGAAAATTTTAAAAAATTTTGATTTTTACATTTTTTTGGGGGGGAATTTCATATAAAAAAATGTGAAAAATATTGCTATTTTTGCAAAATTGATGCTATTTTTTTGTTTATAGCGCGTGATCAAAAAATCGCACAGGTGATCAAATACCACCAAAAGAAAGCTCTGTTTGTGGGAAAAAAGGACGCCAAATTCGTTTAGGTACAGCGTCGCACGACCGCGCAATTGTCCGTTAAAGTCACGCAGTGCCGAATCGCAAAATACCCCCTGGTCGGAATGGGGGTAAAATCTTCCGGGGCTTAAGTGGTTAAGTCAGAATTTCCAATAATGATAAATACATTTTTAAAAGGTATTTATATAGAGCTATTGTTTTTTCCCCAACTCAAACATTTAGAGCCCATTCACACTGCCGCGACTTGTCAGGCAACTTGTCAGCCTGACAAGTCGCGGTCGGTCGCGGTCCATTGAGTAGTACAGGACCCGTTCTAATAGGAGCGACACAAGTCACTCCGACTTAGAAAAAGGGTCCTGTACTACTTTGGGGCGACCTCGGAGCGACTTGCATAGACTTCCATTATGTGAAGTCCCTGCAAGTCGCGACGAAGTCGCGGTGCACGCGACTGCACAGGTTGCCCCCCGAAGTCGTGCCGCTTCAGTGTGAACCAGCACTTAGTTCAATGGTACTACACTGTTTTATCGGTCTTTGGAAACAATATTAATCATTAGAAAAGGAGTAGACAGAATAGGGATCTGTTGCAAAGGAAAGACCAAGAAAGTCCGAAGATCTCACCGATTGTGAAAAAAAACTTCTAGCAAAAAAAAAAAAAAAAAGTTTATCCATTCACTGGATTAGTACGCTATAGTCCAACTCCAGGAGATTATGGAGGGGTATGAAATAGAAAAAGATGGGGAAAGAGATTAATAGAGAGACGAGGCATGGAGGAAGGGAATGCCCATAGGCCACCCAACTGGTGTTAAACCATTATTGGTTGTGTTCTGCTCTTCAGCTGTAAGTAATCCATTGCAACCAGGTAGTTTTATGCCTCGTTTCCACTGAGCGGAACGGTTCGGATCGGGACAGATCGGCAGGCTGATAATGGTCCGGTCTATTCAGTTGAGCGTTTCCACTGGAAGTCGGACCTCTAGGGTCCATGCGGGGCGTACACCAAATGCCTAGCGTTGCGGCGTGGCGTCACACTAGTGCGACAACAGACGTGACGCTACAACAACAACAACAACAACAATGGAGGTCATCCAGCAGCTCGTCTTTGCTCTACTTGGCTTTTGGTTCTTAGTAATCAAAATACATGCCACACAGTGTGAGAGAAGGTTACGAGCGGCAAAGCGAAACACAGCAGAAAAGAGAAGAAAACTTTTGGCTTGGGTCTTGAGTCAGGAGGAGAAGTACACCTTTGTGCGGCAAAGACAAAGACGGCAGCGTTATAGGGTAAGCAACATTATGCCAATTGTCATTTATTTCTACCCGTATTAAAAAGTAAAATAATACAGAATATGACAAAATCTAATATAAGATGGGAAGGATATACAGTACATATGTACTTAACAACATTCATGTTGCACACGTATGTAAACATGCACATTTGAAGTATTAAATCAAATGCATAACAAATCATTAGTAGTATAATGAGTATTTATGTATAAGGTGTAATACTTCAAATGTGCATGTTTACATACGTGTGCAACATGTATGTTGTTGAATACATAATGTACTGTATATCCTTCCCATCTTATATTAGATCTTTGCAGATTCTGTATTTTTTTATTTATGTATAAGGTGTAATACTTGCAATGTGTACTCATTGCTCACTTTTATACATGATGCTATCTGACCTTGTAAAATATAGTATGTTGTATTAATATGTTTTTATTATTTGTGATATGGTAACATCTGCGTTTTCTTCTTTTAAAGATGCTTCTCCTTTTGTCAAAGCAGCGCCGCCGACCAGTCATTTGGGCTCTCCCCCGTGCCAATGAGTGGTGGGATGTGACCGTCCCAGGATTCACACACACACAGTGGGTGCACAATTTCCGAATGTCGGAGGAAACCTTTTCATACCTTTGTGCAAGGCTACGTCCAGTGATGGAGAAGCAAAGCACAAACTTCCGAGCCAGTTTGCCAGTGAGGAAAAGAGTAGCCATTGCACTGTGGAAGCTGGCTACCAACAGTGAATACAGAAGTATAGGTCATCTTTTTGGTGTCAGTAAATCATCAGTGTGCCGTTGTGTGCAGGACTTCTGTAAGGCTGTCTGCACATTGCTAGCTCCTGAAATTGTTCATTTTCCAGACAGGGAAAAGCTTAAAGACATGGCTGACTAGGTGGGGTCTTCCACAGTGTGTTGGTGCTATTGATGGGTCACACATACCAATAATAGCACCACAAGAATACCACACTGACTACTTCAACAGAAAGGGCTGGCATTCCATCATCCTCCAGGGAGTGGTGGATGGAAAAGGACTATTCTGGAGTGTGAATGTTGGAAAACCTGGGAGTTTGCATGATGCTCGGGTTCTACGATTGTCCACATTTTGGGATTGGGTTGGGCAGGGAGGGCTGTACCCTCTTTCCACTAAGAACATTTGGGGGGTGAATGTTGGCTATTATGTGCTCGGGGACTCTGCCTACCCTTTACAAAATTGGCTCCTGAAACCATTTCCTGACAATGGCCGCCTGACACCAGAACAACAAACCTACAACAAGAAAACATCCAGGGCACGGGTCGTAGTTGAAAATGCTTTTGGAAGACTTAAAGGTAGGTGGCGGTGTCTTATGAAGAGGAATGACAGTGACATTCAACTTGTCAAATCCATGGTGCTTACTTGCTGTGCTCTTCACAATCTTTGTGAAAGTCATGGAGAAGACTTCCACCAGGATTGGAATACGTCTGCAGAAGAGCCAGTAAGGGTAATAGCACAGGATATTGAAGATGAGTGCAATGAAATACGTCAGGCTCTGATGCGTCACCTCAACACCTAATTTTTTACCATGATTGTTTTAAAGTTTTAATAAAGTTTTACATTAATGAATCAGACACACCCAAAGTCTCTTATAAAATCTCTTTTATTCAGCAACAAAAATATTCTTTCTATATTTTCTTACAAGTAAGAATTCAAAAAAATAAAACATTTTTACAAAACAAAACTGAAAAATTACCAAAAAACAAAGGGTACAGGTCCTGTGCTGGCTGACAGGCACTATTGCCTTGGCGGTGGCCTGGGATCACGACTGGCTCCCAGCACTTGAACAAGCTGCCCTAGGACACCAAGGAAGGCCTGGTTGAAGGTAGACAACTGCTCCATCTGCTGCCGGGCAATCTCAGCCTCCTGGCGCATAGCTTCCTGGGCATCCTGACGCAGTGCCTGAAACCACCGCTCAGAAAGGGTCTCCATCCTTTCCTGTTGTCTTTCCTCTACTGTCCTCATATCATCAATAACTGTGCGCAGATCCAGCTGCAACCGTCTCCTTTCACCTGGAATATACAAAATACCAGAATATTGATTTAAGAAAATGCACAATTATAACTTTCACTCTGATCATAATGTCTTACCTGTGTGACGTGGTGCATTTGGCGTACTCTGTGGTAGGCTTGGTGTTGACACAATCGTACTGGTGCTGCTGAAAGATGTCGATGGACCATCGTCTGAAAAGTTAGAGGTATCATTGGAGAGTCCATCCACAGTATCTGAAAATGCACATATCAAGGGTTTTATACACAAACGAGAAGAAGACACAGTGTACTATCTTATGGCAGTTATCATCAGGTAGTAAACAATGGGATGCAGAGTGGGTAAAAAAATGAGATGCCTATACTCTTCTGTACAGGTATTTAAATAAAAAATAATGGAACTATATCAGTTTAAAGGCTAAGGTACAATGAGAGCATCAGAAATCTCCATTATCTTTTCTACAGTTGTCTTTTTTCTCAAAAATAGGGGCTGGTTTATACAGACAGTACATTTCCCTATCCATTCTGAGATTAACTTTACTTGGTTAAAGTGCACTGTGGCTGCTTGAAATCATGCATGATAGCCTTTAATAGTATTTTTATGCATATTCAGCCCCCTTGATATTATCAAGCCCATACTAATTAAGCAAAACACCAGTCACGCATTTTTCATTAATTATACAAAACAGTGCAGCGCTACTCCCTACCATTTTCTTTCAGTCCACTGCACAAATACAATTACATTTTTGGTGCAGAGTTAATGGTTTTGTGCAGTTATTTTTTTTAAATGGTTAGCATAGGGAAAGCCAATGCCAAGCAGGAAAAAAAATAAAACTTACCAACAGGATCTATCATGGATTCGAGAAGTGCAGATGCAGATGAAGATGCAGAGTCCAGACCTCCTTCCCTGCCTTGGTTTGCTGGCCTATGCCCGTAAATGGCGTCCATGGCATCGTACCACTTCCAAGTACTTCGACTGTTTCCACTACAGCTGTTGGCATCCTTAATTTTTTTATATTGGCCTTTAAGCTTCTTAAGCTTTGCCCTACACTGACCCGACGTCCGTTCAAATCCCTCGGCTGCCATCCGCTGGGAAATATCTTTATACACCTTTTCATTCCTCACTGATCCATCAAGCTCACTCTGAATAACACTGTCCGCAATTATAGTAAGGAAAGTGGATAGTTCCTGTGTTGACCAGACCCTGCTGTTATTTGCAGGCATCCTTCTCCTATATCTGGACTGAGCTGCGCTTCCGTTTGACGACAGCAGTGACGTTTTCCTGTCCACCAATCAGTGGAATGTATCGTGTGACACCAGTAGCTCCGCCCTAACCGTACCGTACCATTTCCTATGGCCCTACATCTGAAGGAGGACCACGAATGGTGCGGTTTGGTTCGGTTGTATGGGCCACTTTCATAATGGAAACACCAAAAATAGCGTACCGTACCGAACCGATCCGAACCGTTCCGCTCAGTGGAAACGAGGCATTAGAGACCTCCAGTTTCCAGCAAAGGAATAGGACAGGACAGTGGATGCCTTCTCCATGCTGATAAGATACATCTACATGGCAAAGGGGGGGGGGAAGTCTTATAAGAGGAATTTCTTTAACTACCTTAGCCTGCCACATACTGTAAATATGGCTTCCTGGAGTTGGAAGATGGTGGCGTATGAAATGGAAACGGGCGGAGACAGAGAATAATAGAGAAGCGAAAGAGCCAAGGACGAAGGGGGTGTCCACAGGGGGTGTTCCACTCTTGAGTTGTATGTGACACATTGCCATGAGATGGCTTCAGACCACCTCCAGTTTCCAGCAAGGATTATATAGGACCGAGATCTTCAAACTATGGCCCTCCAGTTGTTCAGGAACTACAATTCCCATCATGTCTGTGAATGTCAGAGTTTTACAATGCCTCATGGTATGTGTAGTTCCACAACAGCTGGAGGGCCGTAGTTTGTGGATCCCTGATATAGGAGATCAGTTTCTGTAATATTTGTGGATTTTAGGATTCTTAAAGGGTATCAGGGCATCCATCAGATGTTTGGGCAGACGGACAATCCTTTACTTTATGGTTATGACACTGCTGCCTTTTATTGGTGAGTGGTGACCTCAACAAGATAAGTGTCCCTTACGTTGTCCTTCTTGGTGAATGTCCCCATTGTGTTGGCAGGGCGCCCTCCTGGATATCATTCAGAGAGATTCCTTTGCTGCTCCAGAGAAAGATATATTTCAGGCCCTGATGCGATGGTGCAAGCACAACCCGAATGAAAACCACACCGAGATCATGTCCGCCATTCGACTCCCGCTCATGAGCCTGACCGAACTTCTCAATGTGGTGAGACCGTCCGCACTACTCTCCCCAGACGCCATCCTGGATGCCATTAAAGTGCGCTCCGAGAGCCGGGACATGGACCTCAACTATCGTGGCATGCTAAGTAAGACTTTTACTTTATGGTGTGTCATTGGGGGGGGGGGGGGGTGACTGGGCTGATGCTCTTATGGGGGCTGCTGAGCTTTTCTGTAGAGATGGGAAGCCCAAATGTACATCTTAGCACTGCTCCAGCTTCAAAAAGGTGCAAATTTAGTGGTGTTTCTAAATATTAAACCCTGATTAATGCTACCAGTCTTACTACCACTCCAGCAGTTTTTAGCTTCATCCACTGAACACAACAAGATAAACATCCCCGGTAAACTTTAGATTTAAAACTCGTAGTCTACAACTTTCAATGCTGCTGGCTCCTTCTCTCTGTGCTGCTTTCCTGAACTTCTGGTCTTCACAGAAATGGAGTTAACAGTAGACAGTAGTTACTGCAAACAATCCCTAAATACTCTGCTCTAGATTTCTCACCCCTGCTGCATGTCGAATGGCATGCTCTGCTCACTGTGCCTCCTGGGATATGCATGTCACGTATCCCCGGGGGGCATAGTCCTTCACTGACAGAGGGGGGGGGGGGGGTGGGCCTAGTGGCGCGTCATCCGGAAGCTCATTGAGCTGAACCCGGAAGAGCCTGCAGCCTCCTTGTGACGTCACACAAGAAGATGGCGGCGCAGGACCGAGCAATGGCTGCTGAGAAGAGGATCTCAATAGGACAACGTTGGATCCATTGGGTAGGGGAGTATCTGAACTGTGCAAAACACAACATCCAGTAAGTAGGGATTAAAAAAAAACAAAAAGGTGGGTGGGGAGAGACTGAAGATCCGCTTTAACCTGGGGGGAAAAAAAAAAAAATTCCTAAAGCCACCACAACTTATGGCTGGTGAGCGGCAATTAACATTTTTGTTCCTAAACTTTTTTGAAATCTCTTAAACTCCGGGACGCCCTACAAGTATTTGATATTCTGTAGCGAATGGGTTCAATAGAATGAAACGCGTGAGCTCACAATCCTTTTATGCCCGATCTAGCTGCATGTGTATGAATCTGTGAAGGGTTAATTAACATATCATCTGTATATCCGTACTAATTGTCCCTCTATTAACCCCCCCCCAACAGTCCCTGAAGAGAACATCGCCACAATGAAGTACGGTGCCCAGGTGGTGAAGGGGGAGCTCAAATCTGCCCTCCTAGACGGGGACACTCAGAACTATGACCTGGATCACGGCTTCTCCCGGCACCCAATAGAAGATGACTGCCGATCCGGGCTGGAGGTGAAGCTGGGCCAGCCGTCTATTATTAACCACGTCCGCCTTCTGCTGTGGGATCGAGACAACCGGTGCGTATCCCATCATCTGCCACCCACCACCCACCCTGTGACTCCTCTGTAATACAAAGCATTAGAGAACTGACGGGGTTACATAAAACCAGTCACATCTGTCCTTGCACCAGAGGAGCTTACACTCTAATGTCCCCACACAGTCACATATTCTTATTAATATTCTACATTTATACAGCTCTGACATATACCGCAGTGCTGTACAGAGAACAATGATCCACTTACTTCAGTCTCTTCACCGGAAGAGCTTACATTCTAATGTCCTCCTTCCCCGTAGTCACACACTATTATTATTATTATTATTATTATTACTATTATTATTATTTTATTATAAATTTATATAGCTCTGATATATACTGCAGTGCTGTACAGAAACCCTGAGCCAGTCACATCAGTCTCTGTACCAGAGGAGCTTACACTCTAATGTCCCCTCACAGTCACACACTATTAATATTATACATTTTTATAGCTCTGACATATACCGCAGTGCTGTACAGAGAACACTGAGCCAGTCACATCAGTCTCTGAACCAGAGGAGCTTACACTCTAGAATGTAAGCTCTTCTGGTTCTGTGATGACTGTGGGGGATATTAATGCCCCCCCCCCACAGTCACACACTATTATTATTATATAGCTCTGACATATACCGCAGTGCTGTACAGAGAACACTGAGCCAGTCATATCATTCTCTGTACCAGAGGAGCTTACACTCTTAATGTCCCCCCCCCCCCCCACACAAAGTCACACACTATTATTATTATTATATAGCTCTGACATATACCGTAGTGCTGTATAGAGAACACTGAGCTAGTCCTCTCCGAGGAGTTTACACTCTAATGTCCCATTTCCCCCCCCCCCCCAAACAGTCACACACTATTATTATTATACATTTATATAGCTCTGACATGTACAGAGAACACTGAGCCAGTCGCATCCGTCTCTGTACCAGAAGAGCTTACACTCTAATGTGCCCCCCCCCCACACGGTCACACACTGTTATTATACATTTATATAGCTCTGACATATACCGCAGTGCTGTACAGAGAACACTGAGCCAGTCACATCAGTCTCTGTACCAGAGGAGCTTACACTCCAATGCCCCCCACAGTCACACATTAATATTATTATACATTTATATAGCTCTGACATATACCGCAGTGCTGTACAGAGATCACTGAGCCAATCACATCAGTCTCTGTACCATAGGCGCTTACAATCTCCCCCCCCCCCCCCCCCCCGTACTAGACACTATTATTCTATATTTTATATCCCTTTACAGTGTTGTGGTGGAGTTTACAAGAAATCTCAGACTTCACCCAGGTAAACTTTCACTTGCTGGAGCAAACCTACTAAATGCAAAATGGAGAATTGAACTCTGGGTGCACAATGCCCATCAGTGCCACCTGGACTGTTCACAGTGCCCATCATGGAGACAGGCGGGTAGGCACCTTAACCACTTCTGGACCGGAAATGTTCCCCCCCTTAATGACCAGGCCATTTTTTGCGACTCGGCACTGCGTTACTCTAACAGACAACTGCGCAGTCGTGCGACGCTGTACCCAAATAAAATTGATGTCTTTTTTTCCCCCACAAATAGAGCTTTCTTTTGGTGGTATTTGATCACCTCTGCGATTTTTTTTTTTTTTTTTTTTTTTTTTTTTTTTTTTTTTTTCCATCCTTTTAGGCCAATTTGTTTTCTGCTACATATTTTTGGTTAAAAAAAAAAATCCCAATAAGTGTATTTTGATTGGTTTTGCGCAAAAGTTATCGCATCTACAAACTAGGGGAAAGATTTATGTCCTTTTTTATTATTATAAATAATAAAAGATGGACTATTGTCTTTTATTCAACCTCACCTACTATGTAATATTATATTAATTTTTCCACTAGTAATGGCGGCGATCTGCAATTTTTGCGGTACTGCGGCAGACAGATCGGAGCCCTAACTGACATTTTTGACACTTTTGGGGGTACCAGTGACATTACTAAAGTAATCAGTGCTAAAAATATGCTCTGTTACTGTAATAATGACACTGGCAGGGAAGGGGTTAACACTGTGGGTGATCAAGGGACTAAATGTGTTCCTAGGGGAGTGATTCTAACTGTGGGGGGGGGGGGGGGGGCAGCGCTTGTGAAATGATCATAGAGACCTGTGATCCTATATAGAAGGTATAGAGACCTGTGATCTTATATAGAAGGTATAGAGACCTGTGATCCTATATAGAAGGTATAGAGACCTGTGATCTTATATAGAAGGTATAGAGACCTGTGATCTTATATAGAAGGTATAGAGACCTGTGATCTTATATAGAAGGTATAGAGACCTGTGATCCTATATAGAAGGTATAGAGACCTGTGAATCTATGTAGAAGGTATAGAGACCTGTGATCTTGTATAGAAGCTATAGAGACCTGTGATCCTATATAGAAGGTATAGACATGTGATCCCATATAGAAGGTATAGAGACATGTGATCTTATATAGAAGGTATAGAGACCTGTGATCCTATATAGAAGGTATAGAGACATGTGATCTTATATAGAAGGTATAGAGACCTGTGATCCTATATAGAAGGTATAGAGACCTGTGATCCTATATAGAAGGTATAGAGACATGTGATCTTATATAGAAGGTATAGAGTCCTGTGATCCTATATAGAAGGTATAGGGGCCTGTGATCCTATATAGAAGGTATAGAGTCCTGTGATCCTATATAGAAGGTATAGAGTCCTGTGATCCTATATAGAAGGTATAGAGTCCTGTGATCCTATATAGACCTGTGATCTTCTATAGAAGGTATAGAGACCTGTGATCTTCTATAGAAGGTATAGAGACCTGTGATCTTCTATAGAAGTTATAGACACCTGTGATCCTATGTAGAAGGTATAGAGACCTGTGATCCTATATAGAAGGTATAGGGGCCTGTGATCCTATGTAGAAGGTATAGAGACCTGTGATCCTATATAGAAGTATAGAGACCTGTGATCCTATATAGAAGTATAGAGACCTGTGATCCTATATAGAAGGACCTGTGATCCTATATAGAAGGTATAGAGACATAGAGCTCTGTGATCATTCCTGGGAGAAGGACGGTCAGTTGTGTTTACAACAGCCGACCTTTCTTCTCTCTCAGTGGGGAGCGATCGCGGGTGTCAGGCGCAAATCGGAGCCACCTGCCCCGTGCATTGGAGTCCCCGCTGACGAGCGGGGGCGTGAGCACGCTGCTGGTGGCGCGCGCTTGCCCCCTAGCTGCAGGTGTGCGATCGACGTATACCTATGGTGGTTTGCACTGGAGAGTCGCCCTGCCGCAGTATACCTGCGACGGGTGGTCGGGAAGTGGTTAATGATGGGACGGAGTTAAAGGTATATAGTTCTGCTTTATGTTGGCCTCCTCTGACTGACGCACTGAGTTTGATGTCCTTCCTTGGCGGCAGGTCGTACTCCTACTACATCGAGGTCTCCATGGATGAACTGGACTGGATCCGAGTCATCGATCATTCGCAATTCTTTTGTCGTTCCTGGCAGAAGCTCTACTTCCCCGCGCGGGTCTGCAGGTGAGTGCCCCTCCGGGTGTCCCTTTCTATCTTTTGCATTCCTGGAGAGGACAGAGACTCTTTAACTGTCCAATATGGATAGTTTGCAAGTGCTGTGATACTTTATGGGTCCAATTCTTCTTCTTTTTTTTTTTTTTCTAATTCTTTATTTATTGAAACATGAAGGCATACAGTAGCGATTGTAAATCACTACCATATACCCGGTGAAGTGACCGGCCTCGGGTGACACAGAGATGAAACCAATCCTCCTACATCAGTTGTATCTGCAGTCTTCTCTTCTCTACAGTGAATTGAAAAAGTATTTACACCCCTTGCATTTTTCCACATTTTGTCATGTTACATCCAAAAACGTAAATGTATTTTATTGGGATTTTATGTGATAGACCGACACAAAGTAACACATAATTGTGTCATGGAAGGAAAATGATAAATTGTTTTCAAATATTTTTACAAATAAATCTGTGAAAAGCATGGCTGCATTTGTATTCACCCCCCGGAGTCAATACTTCGTAGAACCCCCCTTTCCCTGTAATTACAGCTGCAAGTCTTTTTGGGGATGTCTCTACCAGCTTTGCACATCTAGAGAGGAAATTTTTGCACATTCTTCTTTGCAGAATATGTCAAGCTCTGTCAGATTGGATGGAGAGCGTCTGTGAACAGCAATTTTCAAGTCTTGCCACAGATTCTCAATGTGATTTAGGTCTGGACTGTGACTGGGCCATTCTAACACATGAATATGCTTTGATGTAAACCATTCCATTGTAGCTCTGGCTGGATGTTTCGGGTCGTTGTCCTGCTGGAAGGTGAACCTCCGCCCCAGTCTCAGGTCTTTTGCAGACGCTAACAGGTTTTCTTCTAAGATTGCCCTGTATTTGGCTCCATCCATCTTCCCATCAACTCTGACCAGCTTCCCTGTCCCAGCTGAAGAAAAGCATCCCCACAACATTATGCTGCCACCACCATGTTTCACAGTGGGGATGGTGTGTTCAGGGTGATGTGCAATGTTATTTTTCCGCCACACATAGCGTTTTGCTTTTAGGCCAAAAAGTTCAATTTTGGTCTCATCTGAGCAGAGCACCTTCTTCCACATGTTTGCTGTGTCCCCCACATGGCTTCTCCCAAACTGCAAACAGGACTTCTTATGGCTTTCTTCCACCAATGATTTTCTTCTTCTCACTCTTCCATAAAGGGCAGATTTGTGGAGCGCACGACTAATAGTTGTCCTGTGGACAGATTCTCCCACCTGAGCTGTGGATCTCTGCAGCTCCTCCAGAGTTCCCATGAGCCTCTTGGCTGCTTCTCTGATGAATGCTCTCCTTGCCCGGTCAGTTTAGGTGGACGACCATGTCTTGGTAGTGGCCCGGCCGGTCAGTTTAGGTGGATGGCCATGTCTTGGTAGTGGCCCGGCCGGTCAGTTTAGGTGGATGGCCATGTCTTGGTAGTGGCCCGGCCGGTCAGTTTAGGTGGACGGCCATGTCTTGGTAGGGTTGCAGTTGTGCCATACTCTTTCCATTTTCCCATGATGGATTGAACAGCGCTCCGTGAGATGTTCAACGCTTGGGATATTTTTTTATAACCTAACTCTGCTTTACACTTCTCCACCTTTATCTCTGACCGGTCTGGTGTCTTCCTTGGCCTTCATGATGCTGTTTGTTCACGAAGGTTCTCTAACAAACCTCTGAGGGCTTCACAGAACAGCTGTATTTATACTGAGATTACATTACACACAGGTGGACTCTATTTACTAATTAGGTGACTTCTGAAGGCAATTCCACTAGATTTTAGTTGGGGGTATCAGAGTAAAGGGGGTGAATACAAATGCAGCCACACTTTTCACAGATTTATTAGTGAAAAATGTTATTGTTATCAGTTGAGAATTTCCCTTTTTTGGGTTTTCTATGTGTGCTGTGGTGACAGGGACTCTTCACGGGGTTATTCCGGAGCTCTCTGCTCTGTTGTGACCCCCCCCCCCCTCCCCTCCCCTCTCCTCTCATTGGTTGCTCTAGGCGATTAGAATCGGATGTGTAATCGGCTCCTGTTATGAACTCTGATTTTCCCCTCACCCTGTCTGCATGATTCATGATGTCCAGTTATCTGTGTCAGAAAACAGTCTGCTCAGATTGTGCCACGAGTGGTTAATGTAAATGCAGCGCGGAGATGATCCAGACGAGGGCGCTATTGTTCTAGCTTGAAATGGACTCCAGGCTGTTTCATAAAGATCCGGTTTGTGTCATTGCTGAGTTTCTGCAGAGGGACTCCGCCTGTCTCCTGTATCCAAGTACTAGTGTCTGTGTTATAGGACCCCCCCCCCCCCCAAATTGTCAGTGGGTCATTGTTCTGGGATTCCACCCCAACCCCCACCCCAGGTATCTGAGGGTCATTGCTTTGGCATACATCGCGCCCCCTTCCTCCCAGCATCATTGGGTCATTGTTCTGGCACCGAACCCCCACCCCTCCAAGTGTCAGTGGGTCATTGCTCTGCCCCCCCCCCCAATGAATGTCAGTGGGTCATTGCTCTGCCCCCCCCCCAAATGAATGTCATTGGGTCATTGTTCTGGCGCTGAACCCCCACCCCTCCAAGTGTAAGTGGGTCATTTCCCACCCCTCCAAGTGTCAGTGGGTCATTGTTCCGCCCCCCCATGTCATTGTTCTGGCACCGAACCCCCACCCCTCCAAGTGTCAGTGGGTCATTGTTCTGCCCCTTCCCCCTCATGTCATTTGGTCATTGTTCTGGCACCGAACCCCCACTCCTCCAAGTGTCAGTAGGTCATTGTTCTGGCACTGCTACCCCCTCTGCCCCCCCCCAAATGTCTGTGGGTCATTGTTCTGCCACTCCTACCCCTCCCCCTAATTATTATTGGATTATTGTTTTTAGGCCCCTCCCCTCCAACATCAGTAGATCATTGTTCTGCCCTCCCCCCTCTCAAGTGTCAATGGGTCATTGTTCCCCCCCCCCCCCCCCCAAAATGTCATTGGGTCATTGTGTTCTGGCACTGCTACCCCCCCCCCCCCAAATGTCTGTGGATCATTGTTCTGCCACTCCTTACCCACCCCCTCCCCAATTTTCGGTGGGTCATTGATTAGGCACCTCCCCTCCAGCATCAGTCATCAGTAAGTCCTTGTTCTGGGGGACCCCCCCCCCTCGTGTCAGTAAGTCATTGTTCTGGGATTCCCCCCATTTGTCATTGTTCTGGGATTCCCCCCATTTGTCATTGTTCTGGGATTCCCCCCATTTGTCATTGTTCTGGGATTCCCCCCATTTGTCATTGTTCTAGAAATAGATCTGTATGGTTGGGAAGGGGAGGACAAAGTACAACACGTCAGGGAATAAAATGTACAAATAAGATATTTTGTATTCAACACAGATAGAAACCGCGCAGCCTAACTTCTAACATGGAAAGTCAATCTATTTCCCTTTTTTATATTAAAAAAAAAAAAAAAAACACAAATATTTACACCCCTAGCCGAGCAGAGGTTGGGGTTCCTCCATCCATACCTGGTGTCATGGAACTGGTATTGTCCCCTCCGGTGTGACGCCATCTGATCCGTGTTCTGGGATGAATCTTCTCCGTCACATGCCTGTGCTGTCACATTTCTGTCAATTCTTTTATTTGAAAAGAAAGCAATGTAAATTGGGCAGCGCCAGCAACTGTAATGTCTGACTGCTGTCTTCTGATGTGTCCGGATCCTTCCCAGGAGTGGCCATTGCTCCCAAAAAAGGGGGGGGGGAAGCTGCTGGAATCTGACCAATTAGATATATTATATTTTTGCACATTCCATTATTATTTAAAATAATATTAACATGAGGAGCTCCTTTTGTCCATCCAGTCCTGAGATTTTCACAGCTCTGCCCCAAAGCACAGCCCTGTCTGGTAGGACAGGAGACCTGATTTTACTCTGCTGCAGTTCACGAACACTGTACAGGTCTTGTCCCTCCCCCAGCCTGAGAAGCAGCAGATTGATCAGCATGTTCCATGTATGGCCATGCAAGGAGTGTCTTCTCTCATCATAGAGCTCAAGTATAGGTTTCAATCAGAGAAAGAAGCTGTAAAGCATAGAGCTTCAGTTTTGCCTGTTTAGCTAACCCATAGTGCCCTGTGGACCCTTTGTCGTGTGTTTGTTTTTTTTTTTTTGGTTTTGGCCAATGGTAACAAAAGGTAGCATGACATAAATTTTTAGTTTTTACTTCCTGGTTTCTCTGTGTTGTGTGGCACGCTTGAAGTGCCATGAAAACGCAAGCATGATGTGCATTTCTGAAGAACATTTCTTCAATGTTTTTTTTTTTTTTTTTTCCCCTTGTCATGCGGTTTGTTTTGGTGCGTTCCATGCAGAAAGAAATGCAGCATCTTCTTCTACTTTTATTGACTGCACTGCGCTGGTGTGAATTATGCCATTGGAATCCATGTTAAGCGCACATTTCTGCGTTTTTGCAAATGTGCGGATGTAAATGCAGCTGAAGTGGCAACTCAATTGCGATGCGCATTTGTTGCTCGTTTTTCTGTGCAGATTGCAAATGCAGAAGCAGCGCTAATTGTTAATGACCCCCCAATTGCGGTTAACAGACGCATGTTTTGATGTGCTCCAAAATGTGGACTGAAAGAAGTGCAATAATTTATGACCGTAAAGATTTTTGAGCTGCTTTGGGGCATTTGTTGCGTATAGGGCTGCTCTATGCGTGCAGCGCATTTAAGCGCAAAAAAGAACGCGTGTTTCTGCTAAGCTCAGGGGGGAATGGAATGTGCTTGGGAGGAGAGTTTTTTTTTTTTTTTTTTTTTTTTTTTTTACGCAAGGATGACCAGGGAGGAGAGGTAAGGCTCCATGTACACGGGACGCTGGAAATGGCCGTTTAGGAGCAGTTGGGCGTTTTTTTCAGAAGCCCCTGAACCCATCTACATTTTATCTTATCTGTCCATGTACACCAGGTCGTTTATAGTCATTTGCAGGCAGTTGCGTTCAGGGACTGTTTTTAGAACGCAATTATTTGCGTTCGAACGTGTGTTTCCCGGCGTTTCAAACGCGTCTGAACGCGATGACCCGCGTTTAGCGTTCGCGTTTTTCCATTTTAAAGGGGAATAATTTTTATGACCTCTAGGAACGCTTCTAAACGCAAACGCTGCTAAACGCCCACTAAACGCGGGTACAAACGCGACTGAACGGACGTTTCAAACGTCCTAAAAATTCCAGCATTCAAAGGGACTTTTAACAACGTCCCGTGTACACGGAGCCTTAGGGTTAAAAAAAAAAAAAAAAAACCCACTGATCAAAGTTGCACTTGTCTAATGCTGATGCACTTCTCTGAGATAAAATAGAAGTTTATGGGGCCTGGAATTGCACCAAAGCAGAAACCTTTTCCAAAATTGCATGTCATGCAGTGCGTTTTTGATGCATTCCAGAACAGTTCTGTACAGAAAACAAAAATTGTTCTTCTTTTAGCGGCTGAACTCACTGATCCTCCTTGCAGAAGGGAGTTTCCCTTTAAATCTAGGATGAATATTCATGAGTTTGCCCCTCCCGTTTACCATTGCGCTTCCTTATACGGCGACAAGGCGCTTCCGATGTGTTAATGTCACCCTCGCATAAATTCCCCTCTTATGAAGCGACATCGGAGGCGGTGTTTTGTAGCGACTGTCAGTATGGGGGGGGGGGGGGGGGGGCGACGACTAGATAAGCATTTGTTGTTTTTTAACGACAGACATGATTTTCCTCCTCCGCAGGGCGGAATTTGTGTTTAGCGCACAGCAGGGGGAAGTTGTTAAATACAGCAAGAAAAAGAATAACCGCACATGGCTTAATAATCGCCATAAATCTCTGAATTGTGCTTTAGAAATCTAATGTGGATCCAATTTGGGTTTAGTTTTTTTAGGCTTTAATGACATGAACCTAGGACTTGCAGCTTTTTAGCTTTTATATATATATATATATATATATATATATATATATATATATATATATATATATATATATATATATATATATATATATATATATATATATATATATATATATATATATATATATATATATATATATATATATATATATATATATATATATATATATATATATATATGTGTGTGTGTGTGTGTGTGTGTGTGTGTGTGTATATATATATATATATATATATATATATATATATATATATATATATATATATATATATGTGTGTGTGTATATATATATATATATATATATATGTGTATATATATATATATATATATATATATATATATATATATATATATATATATATATATATATATATATATAGTACTTCACAAAAGTGAGTACACCCCTCACATTTTTGTAAATATTTTATTCTATCTTTTCATGTGACAACACTGAAGAAATGACACTTTGCTACAATGTAAAGTAGTGAGTGTACAGCTTGTATAACAGTGTAAATTTGCTGTCCCCTCAAAATAACTCAACACACAGCCATTAATGTCTAAACCGCTGGCAACAAAAGTGAGTACATCCCTAAGTGAAAATGTCCAAATTGGGCCCAAAGAGTCAATATTTTGTGTGGCCACCATTATTTTCCAACACTGCTTTAACCCTCTTGGGCATGGAGTTCACCAGAGCTTCACAGGTTGCCACTGGAGTCCTCTTCCACTCCTCCATGACGACATCACAGAGCTGGTGGATGTTAGAGACCTTGCACTCCTCCACCTTCCATTTGAGGATGCCCCACAGATGCTCAATAGGGTTTAGGTCTGGAGACATGCTTGGCCAGTCCATCACCTTTACCTTCAGCTTCTTTAGCAAAGCAGTGGTCGTCTTGGAGGTGTTTGGGGTCGTTATGTTGGAATACTGCCCTGTGGCCCAGTCTCTGAAGGGAGGGGATCATGCTCTGCTTCAGTATGTCACAGTACATGCTGGCATTCATGGTTCCCTCAATGAACTGTAGCTCCCCAGTGCCGGCAGCACTCATGCAGCCCCAGACCATGACACTCCCACCACCTCCTTGACTGTAGGCAAGACTCATTTGTCTTTGTACTTCTCGCCTGGTTGCCACCACAAACGCTTGACACCATCTGAACCAAATAAGTTTATCTTGGTCTCATCAGACCAAAGGACATGGTTCCAGTAATCCATGTCCTTAGTCTGCTTGACTGTTTGTTTGTGGGTTTTCTTGTGCATCATCTTTTAGAAGAGGCTTCCTTCTGAGACGACAACCATGCAGACCAATTTGATGCAGTGTGCGGCGTATGGTCTGAGCACTGACAGGCTGACCCCCCCCCCTTCCCCACCCCTTCAAACTCTGCAGCAATGCTGGCAGCACTCATACGTCTATTTCCCAAAGACAACCTCTGGATATGACGCTGAGCACGTGCACTCAACATCATAGGTTTCACTCAGAACAGGACCCTCAATGGTCGACCACAGTGGAACCTGTCCTGTTAAACCACTGTATGGTCTTGGCCACTGTGCTCAGTTTCAGGGTCTTGGCAATCTTCTTATAGCCTAGGCCATCTTTATGTAGACCAACAATTATTTTTTCAGATCCTCAGAGTTCTTTGCCATGAGGTGCCATGTTGAACTTCCAGTGACCAGTATGAGAGAGTGAGAGCGATAACACCAAATTTAACACACCTGTTCTCCATTCACACCTGAGACCTTGTAACACTAACGAGTCACATGACACCGGGTAGGGAAAATTGATAATTTTGGACTTTTTCACTTAGGGGTGTTCTCACATTTGTTGCCAGCGGTTTAGACATTCATGGCTGTGTTGAGTTATTTTGAGGAGACAGCAAATTTACACTGTTATACAAGCTGTACACTCACTACTTTACATTGTAGAAAAGTGTCATTTCTTCAGTGTTGTCACATGAAAAGATAGAATAAAATATTTACAAAAATGTGGGGGCGTACTCACTTTTGTGAGATACTGTGTGTGTGTGTGTGTGTGTGTGTGTGTGTATATAAAATATGTATGTATGAGCCCCTTGTATTGATGGCGGGGGATAGTGTAGTGGGAGCCCCCTTGTATTGATGGCGGGGGATAGTGTAGTGGGAGCCCCCTTGTATTGATGGTGGCGGGATAGTGTAGTGGGAGCCTCTTGTATTGATGGTGGCGGGATAGTGTAGTGGGAGCCCCCTTGTATTGATGGTGGCGGGATAGTGTAGTGGGAGCCCCTTGTATTGATGGTGGCGGGATAGTGTAGTGGGAGCCCCTTGTATTGATGGTGGCGGGATAGGTTAGTGGGAGCCCCCTTGTATTGATGGTGGCGGGATAGTGTAGTGGGAGCCCCCTTGTATTGATGGTGGGGGATAGTGTAGTGGGAGCCCCCTTGTATTGATGGTGGCGGGATAGTGTAGTGGGAGCCCCCTTGTATTGATGGTGGCGGGATAGTGTAGTGGGAGCCCCTTGTATTGATGGTGGCGGGATAGGTTAGTGGGAGCCCCCTTGTATTGATGGTGGCGGGATAGTGTAGTGGGAGCCCCCTTGTATTGATGGTGGCGGGATAGTGTAGTGGGAGCCCCCTTGTATTGATGGCGGGGGATAGTGTAGTGGGAGCCCCTTGTATTGATGGTGGCGGGATAGTGTAGTGGGAGCCCCTTGTATTGATGGTGGCGGGATAGGTTAGTGGGAGCCCCCTTGTATTGATGGTGGCGGGATAGTGTAGTGGGAGCCCCCTTGTATTGATGGCGGGGGATAGTGTAGTGGGAGCCCCCTTGTATTGATGGTGGCGGGATAGTGTAGTGGGAGCCCCTTGTATTGATGGTGGCGGGATAGTGTAGTGGGAGCCCCCTTGTATTGATGGCGGCGGGATAGTGGGAGCCCCTTGTGTTGATGGCGGCGAGTGGGCGGGCTGGGGAGCGCCCCCCCCCCCCTCGTTTTGATGGCGCTGGGAGGGTGGGCGCCCCACTTGTGTTAAGCGAAAAACTAAGTTGCGCTAATAGTGAGATGATATAAAAATTTACATATATCATAGTGACAGAAGAAAATTGAAAGGTAAAGAAATATAACACAATAAACCCACAAGACCAAAGCTCTTTGTTGAAAGTGAACATCAGTGATAGTCCAAAAAATAGTGACTAGGTGAGTTTCCAACCATAGAATTGACCAATGGACTAAAAATTTTGAAAAGTGAAGATTCCACCACTGAAAGCAGTATCCACCACAGCTCATATAACCTGCTTACCAGAAATAAAGACCACAAGCGTCGACAGCGCTAGGGATATATCCCAACACAAGCCGTGGTGTCCTATGGGAAAGACAAAACCTGTCCTCTGTAGTTCTTCAGGTAGTGGGCAACTTGTCAAAGGATAATGATGCCCAAAAGAATTATAACAAGAAATGCTCCATAGCGTAAAAACCTATATTTTATTGTGAATAAAAAAGATTGCACTTACAAAATCGCTACAGAAACAACGCCCGTCCTTCCGGGATCTCTCAAAAGCCTGGTGACATCAACCCCTTGCAGACCCAACGCGTTTCGTCACAGATAACGTCGTCCTGATGGTGGTGAGAGAGTGGGAGCCCCTTTGTGTCGAAGGCGGTGAGAGAGTGGGAGCCCCTTTGTGTCGAAGGCGGTGAGAGAGTGGGAGCCCCTTTGTGTCGAAGGCGGTGAGAGAGTGGGAGCCCCTTTGTGTCGAAGGCGGTGAGAGAGTGGGAGCCCCTTTGTGTCGAAGGCGGTGAGAGAGTGGGAGCCCCTTTGTGTCGATGGCGGTGAGAGAGTGGGAGCCCCTTTGTGTCGATGGCGGTGAGAGAGTGGGAGCCCCTTTGTGTCGATGGCGGTGAGAGAGTGGGAGCCCTTTGTGTCGAAGGCGGTGAGAGAGTGGGAGCCCTTTGTGTCGAAGGCGGTGAGAGAGTGGGATCCCCTTTGTGTCGATGGCGGTGAGAGAGTGGGAGCCCCTTTGTGTCGAAGGCGGTGAGAGAGTGGGAGCCCCTTTGTGTCGAAGGCGGTGAGAGAGTGGGAGCCCCTTTGTGTCGTCGGCGGTGAGAGAGTGGGAGCCCCTTTGTGTCGATGGCGGTGAGAGAGTGGGAGCCCCTTTGTGTCGAAGGCGGTGAGAGAGTGGGATCCCCTTTGTGTCGATGGCGGTGAGAGAGTGGGAGCCCCTTTGTGTCGATGGCGGTGAGAGAGTGGGAGCCCCTTTGGGTCGATGGTGCTGGAGGAGTGGGAGCCCCTTATGTAGACTGTGAGAGGTATGTTTATCTGAGATCTCCCTCCCGACAGGGTCCCTAAGAGGGAAAAGTCTGGCTCTCCTGCACCCTAAAAAATGTAGTGTTAAATGGACTGATAGTCATCTATAGCTTTCGCCCATCTGTCTACATGGAATAAACAGATTGGTTTGAATGGCTCCTGGATTCAATACTGTCCATTCTTGGAGCCACACTTTGGCCTCCTTCTGTATATGAGGTACTCAGAGACACTGGGCTGCACCAGGTCCAGGAAAAACCTCCGTTCTTTATAAACGCAGGTCCCAAATGAAGCAGCAGATTTTCATATTTACAAGCAGAGGGGGAAAAAAAGCCGGGCAAGATTTCCGAACGCAGTCCTTTCCTTAGCGTCGTCCTTATTGCTCCTTTCATGGCTCCTCCGGGATTCCAGCAGCAAACACAGAAAGACCAGCAAGCGCTTTTGAAAAACTCTGAACAAATTACTGCTATAAATTTTTGGATTTTATACCCCCCCCCCTCCCCCCCCCCATCTCACGGTATGAAAACCTTAATTCTGCCGGGGGTGCCTTTTTATTACCAGTGTATTCTTGGCATGCCGAAGTTCAATTAATTTCCTCTGACAAGCTTCAGGCTTTTCTCTCCTTTATTTCTGTCCAATTTCTCCGATACGTGATACACAGAGAGGACAATTTGTTATTGGTTTGCCCGTGGCTCGGGGGAGCTCATTAAGGGGCAGTGCAGAGAGGCTTCGCAAGCGTTCTTCGTTTTCACACTTTTTTTTTTCTGCTGAATCCAGGCCGTTTGCATTGTCACATTTAAAAGACGGCTAAAATAGCCGCATTTCCTCTAATGTTTGCACGTCCTATAAGCAGCTTGTCAGGGCGTAATGCATGGGTGCCGTTTAAGCCCCGGCGCTCCTGTGGGTAGAGCTGCCAAAAAAAAAAAAAAAGAGGAACAGCGGCCCCCACCCTGCTAACAGAATGCTCTGGCGCGGTGCCCGTGCCGCGCACAGAGGCAATGGTTAGATGCGGATAAATAGATGTCTAAGATGCAGATCGAGACGGGAGAACAGCGCGTTTTTAGTGAGGTTTCGGTAATTTGACCCCGACGTTTTCTACATCGGGCATTTTGGCAGTAAAATTTTACAAGCCTTTTGTTTCCTTTTTTACATCACCGTGATGGATTGTTGGGTTCGTTATAATGCATTGAGCCGTTCGTTGTCTGGAGCAGACGAGGCAGAGGCGATGATTAGGCATCTTGATTGTACAAAGCAGAGTCATTTGGCTCGGCTTGTCCGGAGCTCAGCCCTTCTTTCTGCATTTTTCAGGCAACTGCCAATAAGTGGTTTTGATAGGTGTTGGATGAATAGGTTGAGATTTTGCCGCTTTGCGCTGCGGTTGCAGCTGCAATGGATGCTTGGAGGGGGGTTAGATGGCACTCATTATTGTTGTTATATAGGATTTATGTTCTATAGTTAGGTTGAAAAAAGACACAAGTCCATCTGGCTCAACCAATAAACCAAAAACGGTAAAGAAAACCCAACCATACAATCCCATATACACAATCCTATACCCGCTGTTGAGCCAGAGGAAGGCGAAAAACCCCCAGCAAAGCTCCAATTTGCTACAACAGAGGAACAAATTTTCCTTCCTGATACCCCAAGAGGCAATCCGATATTTCCTGGATCAACTTTACCTATAAATATTAGTACCCAGTTATGTTATGTACACCTAGGAAAGAATCCAGGACTTTTTTAAAGCAATCTACTGAGCTGGCCAGAACCACCTCTGGAGGGAGTCTATTCCACATTTTCACAGCTCTTATGGTGAAGAAACCTTTCCGTATTTGGAGACGAAATCGGTTTTCCTCTAGATGTAACGAGTGCCCCTTTGTCCTCTGTGTTGACCTTAAAGTGAATAACTCCACACCAAGTTCACTATATGGACCTCTTATGTATTTATACATGGTGATCATAACCCCCCTTATGTATTTATACATGGTGATCATACCCCCCCCTTATGTATTTATACATGGAGATCATATCCCCCCTTATGTATTTATACATGGTGATAATATCCCCCCCCCCCCTATGTATTTATAATTTTTTTCATTTCAGTGGTTTACAACGACTTTAACTGGTTCCTGACCACCCACTGCCTATTTCCTGTGGCAGGGTGGCTTTCCTGTGCAAACCGACGTAGACCCACGTCGGTCGCGCGCGGGCAGCTAGGGGGTGAGCGTGCGCTGCTGGTGGCGCGCTCCCGCCCCCACTCGGCAGTAGGGAAGCCGATGCACAGGTCAGGTGGCTCCGATTGGCACCCGCGATCGCTCCCCGCTGAGAGAGAACAGGCAGCTGTTGTAAACACAGCTGACCGTTCTTCTCCCTGGAATGATCACAGAGCTACTGTGATCCTTCTATATAGGATCACAGGTCTCTATGATCCTTTCACAAGCCACACCCCCCCCCCCCACAGTTAGAATCATTCCCCAAGGTACACATTTAACCCCTTGATCACCCACAGAGTTAACCCCTTCCCTGCCATTGTCATTATTACAGTGACAGTGCATATTTCTAGTACTGATTACTGTAGTAATGTCACTGGTCCCCCACAAAAGTGTCAAAAATGTCAGTTAGGGGTCCGATTTGTCCGCTGCAATGTCGCAGTCCCACTAAAAATCGCAGATCGTCACCATTACTAGTAAAAAATATCAGAATGTGATATATATTATATATTATATATATATATATATATATATATATATATATATATATATATATATATATATATATATATATATATATATATATATATATATATATATATATATATATATATATATATATATATATCATTTATTTTTTTCAGAATTGCCGCTATTTTTAATTTTATTTTTTTGCGCAAAAACTAAAAATCGCAGAGGTGATCAAATACCACCAAAAGAAATCTCTATTTGTGGGGGAAAAAAGGACATCAATTTTATTTGGGTACAGCGTCGCACGACCGCGCTTTTGTCCGTTAAAAAAGCGCAGTGCTGAATCGCAAAATATGGCCTGGTCATTAAGGGGGAAAACCTCCCGGTCCAAAAGTGGTTAAATATCAGTTTTGGGGGGCACCGGACCTTTAAATACTCTCTGCCACCATTTCCAGTAACACACAAGATGCTCTCTGGTTACATTGTTTTTGGTTTTGTCTTTGCACAACTCATCTCTCTCCTTTTTTATTCTTTGGTATCCAAGTGCAGCTCACTCCTAATTGTTCGGTAATTATATTCTTGTTGCTCATTGTATTCACGCCGGACGGGTTTATTACTAATCCGCCTGACCTCGCTGTGTTCCAGGATTGGAGTTAAGCCGCCGCCTCTCTTCTCTTTTCTTAAGCCGTAGCGCCAAGCTTTTTATGATTAGTGTAAGGCGGCATTTGTGTTTGCCGGGATTACCCTCTCTGTGTAGAGAATAAGACTCCTTGTGGTATGCAAGCTGCATTGACATGTTGCACAGCGCCCTCCGCTGGGGAATACTCCTGTGCATACTCCTGTGCATACACCTGTGCTGTGCATACTCCTGTGCTGTGCATACTCCTGTACATACACCTGTACATACACCTGTGCTGTGCATACTCCTGTGCATACACCTGTGCTGTGCATACACCTGTGCTGTGCATACACCTGTACATACTCCTGTGCATACACCTGTAACCTGTACATACTGCTGTGCATACTCCTGTACATACACCTGTAACATGTGCATACTCCTGAAGCTTTAGATTCTAGTCTGTCTCCCAGACTAATCTTCACTGTTTTAGTGAAAGGAAAAAACACCCACCCATCCCCCTTCAGGAGTCCATAGTTACTCGTCCACTTCCTTTTTTTTTCTTTTTTTTTTCTATGTTGCTTTCTTTTTCTCTTTCTGTTTATTGTCTCTCTCTCGGTCTGTCTCTTTCTCTCTCTCTCTCTCTCTCTCTCTCTCTCTCTCTCTCTCTGTCTCTCTTTTTTTTCTCTCTCTCTCTCTGTCTCTGTCTTTGTCTTTCTCTGTCTGTCTTTCTCTCTGTCTTTCTCGCTCGGTCTGTCTGTCTTTCTTGCTGTCTCTCTGTCTGTCTGTCTTTGTCTGTCTGTCTCTCTTTCTCGCTCTGTCTGTCTTTCTCGCGCTCTGTCTGTCTGTCTTTCTCGCGCTCTGTCTGTCTCTTTCTCGCTCTGTCTTTCTCGCTCTCTGTCTCTCTGTCTGTCTGTCTTACTCGCTCTCTGTCTCTCTGTCTGTCTGTCTTTCTCGCTCTCTGTCTGTCTTTCTCGCTCTCTGTCTGTCTTTCTCGCTCTCTGTCTGTCTTTCTCGCTCTCTGTCTGTCTTTCTCGCTCTCTGTCTGTCTTTCTCGCTCTCTGTCTGTCTTTCTCGCTCTCTGTCTGTCTTTCTCGCTCTCTGTCTGTCTGTCTTGCTCGCTCGCTCGCTCTGTCTATCTTTCTCGCTCACTCTGTCTGTCTATCTTTCTCGCTCTGTCTGTCTGTCTGTCTATCTTTCTCGCTCTGTCTGTCTGTCTTTCTCGCTCTGTCTGTCTATCTTGCTCGCTCTGTCTGTCTGTCTGTCTTTCTCGCTCTGTCTGTCTGTCTTTCTCGCTCTCTGTGTGTGTGTGTCTCTCCCCCCCCCCCCCATACAAACTTTCAAGTACAAAGAGACAGTCTGAAAGCAAACAGATCCTGCTGTGCTTTCTGTTTAGTAAACCCATAATCTGCTGTTACCAGGGTTATGGGTGCACCCTGGAAAGAAAATCTAAAATGTTACTTTAAGGACTTTGAAACAAAAAACTTAAATTGACCAACAGATGAAACTTCTACGCCTCTTATTTTTGAATGGTTTTCCAGCCGTTCTGGAGGGATTTTCACCCCGGTATCGAGGCATTTGTCTGATTTGTTGTCTTTGGACCTCACTCCCCATTCTTCCTCACCACTCGGCATGTGGTGATGTGCCTCTTCGTCTCAGTGGGGACATTTATTTTATCACAGAAGACGTCTCTTTGGCGAGGAGAGTAAATGAAAACGTATTGCTTTGTATAATAAATGTGCGTGTCTTACAGATGAGCTCGTTGAGACGATCGCCATCTTTCTAGCGGCCGCTCTCTGTTTTCTGACAGCGATAATGCTTCCTGATTTGCTTAACTTGGAGACGTTTCAAGCAAATAAAAAGAGCTTAAAAAGCAAAATAAGGTGATTCACCGGCATATTAATTTTCCTCACATGGCTCGTTTTTTTTGGAAGATGTTGCAAGTCTTTGCGTGCGATAACAAGCGCTCCGCTCCTGGGCGGCCGCCAGCTGTATTATTTTACCTTGTTTACGCAATAAAACATGTTAATGGATTATAACGTTGTGTGTGGGACGGAGAATTGAGTGTTTTGTACTTTGATTTGCCCTCTTCTGCACAACAAACATCTTCACTTCCATGAAAAAATCCACTTTCCTAAATTGATAACAAGATCTACAGTTGCTGCATGAGGCGCTTACTGATTTAATGGGGACAAAAAAATGTTTTCTGCTTCAATCTGCAACCGCTATAATTTTCTACAACTGTCAAATTTCCCCAAATTTCCCCCTGGCTGCTTTAATTGGTTGTCTGCCGATGCTGGAAGTCTGCACAGAGCTTGATCTCAAATCTCAGGCAGTTGATGGCGTGTCATGCTCAGCAAGTAAAGATCAAAATTTCTGAACTTCCCAGGCAAACGGCCCTAATAAAACGCACCCACCGGCCACATTATTAGGTACACCTTGCTAGTAGCGGGTTGGACCCCCCTTTTGCTTTCATTCTTGATGGCATAGATACAGCAAGGTGTTGGCTCTTCGGAGGTGTTGGAAACGTTCCTCAGAGAATTTCCTCCATAGTGACATGATGGCATCACGCAGTTGCTGTAGATTTGTCGGCTGCACATCCATGATGCCAATCTCCCGTTCCACCACATTCCAATGGTGCTCTATTGGATGGGATGTGGTGAGTGTGGAGGCCATTGGAGGACGGTGACCTCATTGTCATGGTGAAGAAACAGTGGTGAGATGATTGGAGCTTTGTGACATGGTGCATTATCCTGCTGGAAGGAGCCATCAGAAGATGGGGGCACTGTAGTCCTAAAGGGATGGACATGGTCAGCAACAATACTCAGGTAGGCCGTGGCGTTTGGACCACTTGGTACCAACTGAGCATGGTTTAAAGTGTGGCAAGAAAATATCCCCCACACCATTACACCACCATCAGCCTGAACCATTACCCCCCCCTCCTCCCCCACACCATTATACCACCAGCTTGAACCGTTACCCCCCCCCCCTCCTCCCCCACACCATTACACTACCAGCTGAACCATTACCCCCCTCCCTCCTCCCCCACACCATTACGCCACCAGCCTGAACCATTACCCCCCCCCTCCCTCCTCCCCCACACCATTACACCACCAGCCTGAACCATTACCCCCACCCCTCCTCCCCCACACCATTACACCACCACCACCAGCCTGAACCGTTCCACCACTGCCACTAGCCTGAGCCCCTTCTCCCCCACACCATTACACCACCAGCCTTAGCCGTTACCTCTTCCCCCACACCATTACACCACCACCACCAGCCTGAACCGTTACCCCCCCTCCTCCCCCACACCATTATACCACCAGCTTGAACCGTTACCCCCCCCCCTCCTCCCCCACACCATTACACCACCAGCCTGAACCATTACCCCCCCTCCCTCCTCCCCCACACCATTACACCACCAGCCTGAACCATTACCCCCCCCCCCCACACCATTACACCACCACCACCAGCCTGAACCGTTACCCCCCCTCCTCCCCCACACCATTATACCACCAGCTTGAACCGTTACCCCCCCCCTCCTCCCCCACACCATTACACCACCAGCCTGAACCATTACCCCCCCCTCCCTCCTCCCCCACACCATTACACCACCAGCCTGAACCATTACCCCCCCCCCACACCATTACACCACCAGCCTGAACCATTACCCCCCCCCCCCCCCCACACTATTACACCACCACCAGCCTGAACCCTCCTCCCCCCCACACCATTACACCACCAGCCTGAGCCGTTACCCCCCCTTCTCCCCTACACCATTACACCACCAGCCTTAGCCGTTACCTCCTCCCCCACACCATTACACCACCAGCCTGAACCGTTACCCCCCCCTCCTCCCCCACACCATTACACCACCAGCCTGAACCATTACCCCCCCTCCTCCCCCACACCATTACACCACCAGCCTTAGCCGTTACCTCCTCCCCCACACCATTACACCACCAGCCTGAACCATTACCCCCCCCCCATCCCCCACACCATTACACCACCACCAGCCTAAATCGTTACCCCCCCCCCCCTCCTCCCCCACACCATTAGACCACCACCACCAGCCTGAACCATTACCCCCCCCTCCTCCCCCACACCATTACACCACCACCAGTCTGAACCTCATAGGTCTCTGCCACAGTTTCACTTTTTACACGCCCCTACCTGGTGATTGGACAGTGAAATAAGAAAGCAGAACGCTGAAGACCTCATCTGTCAGTCAGCTGTCTCCTGCTATCAGCAAGCTCCTTGCGTTGCAGCACATCTGGCATCTTGTGCTACTTCTCACCTTTTTTCTCTCTGAGCTTTGCTTTACTGTACAGACAGGCGGCAACACCCAAAACTTTAAGATGGGCGGGGACAGATCCAGAAACCACAAAAGGGAGATCTCGCTGCTTGAGTATGCAGTATTGGGGGCAGGCATGCTGCGGCCCTCTAGCTGTTGCAGAACTACAAGTCCCATCAGGCCTCTGGGAGTACCTGTTAGTCTTCCCATCATTTTTCTAACTCTGGAAGCCATGCTTGTAGCTGTCATCCTGCAATGTTTCATGGGACATGTTGTATGTGTATGTATTATATATATATATATATATATATATATATATATATATATATATACAGTCAGGTCCATAAATATTGGGACATTGACACAAATCTAATCTTTTTGGCTCTATACACCACCACAATGGATTTGAAATGAAACAAACAAGATGTGCTTTAACTGCAGACTTCCGGCTTTAATTTGAGGGTATTTACATCCAAATCAGGTGAAAGGTGTAGTAATTACAACAGTTTGTATATGTGCCTCCCGCTTTTTATGGGACCAAAAGTAATGGGACAATTGGCTGCTCAGCTGTTCCATTGCCAGGTGTGTGTTATTCCCTCATTATCCCATTTTCAAGGAGCAGATAAAAGGTCCAGAGTTCATTTCAAGTGTGTTATTTGCATTTGGAATCTGTTGCTGTCAACTCTCAATATGAGATCCAAAGAGCTGTCACTATCAGTGAAGCAAGCCATCATTAG
Organism: Pelophylax lessonae; assembly: GCF_965119305.1. NCBI lineage: Eukaryota > Metazoa > Chordata > Amphibia > Anura > Ranidae > Pelophylax > Pelophylax lessonae. Next base: position 675,472,615 of record NC_138770.1, on the reverse strand, counting down.
GCTGAAAAAAACAAAACAAACCCATCAGAGAGATAGCAAAAACATTAGGTGTGGCCAAATCAACTGTTTGGAACATCCTTAAAAAGAAAGAACGCACCAGTGAGCTCAGCAACACCAAAAGACCCGGAAGACCACGGAAAACAACTGTGGTGGATGACCGAAGAGTTCTTTCCCTGGTGAAGAAAACCCCCTTCACAACAGTTGGCCAGATCAAGAACACTCTCCAGGAGGTAAAAACAAAAACAAAAAGCAGAGCGCCTCTAAGTGTTATCAGTTTAATTAAAAGGGTAATGCAGGTACAGGAAAACTGCTCACATTTAAAACAGTATAAAATAGCTCATCTGTTAGGTGGTCTGCAGGAACACAGGGGTCCACGGCTGGATGTTAGTAGCTCCAAGAGATGGTGCAGGGGATGCTGAAGGAGGGAGATGTCTGGAGAGCCAAGAGACCAGATAGTAGGATGGTCAGCAGCTTCAGGAAGGTGTTCTGTTCCTCAGGGAGACACCTGGTGAGCCGAGAGACCGTTAGGTAGAATGGCTGTCGGCTTCAGAAGGGAGGTAGGTGTGTATGTGTGTCAAAGTCAACAATCAAGAGAAGACTTCACCAGAGTGAATACAGAGGGTTCACCACAAGATGTAAACCATTGGTGAGCCTCAAAAACAGGAAGGCCAGATTAGAGTTTGCCAAACAACATCTAAAAAAGCCTTCACAGTTCTGGAACAACATCCTATGGACAGATGAGACCAAGATCAACTTGTACCAGAGTGATGGGAAGAGAAGAGTATGGAGAAGGAAAGGAACTGCTCATGATCCAAAGCATACCACCTCATCAGTGAAGCATGGTGGTGGTAGTGTCATGGCGTGGGCATGTATGGCTGCCAATGGAACTGGTTCTCTTGTATTTATTGCTGATGTGACTGCTGACAAAAGCAGCAGGATGAATTCTGAAGTGTTTCGGGCAATATTATCGGCTCGTATTCAGCCAAATGTTTCAGAACTCATTGGACGGCGCTTCACAGTGCAGATGGACAATGACCCGAAGCATACTGCGAAAGCAACCAAAGAGTTTTTTAAGGGAAAGAAGTGGAATGTTATGCAATGGCCAAGTCAATCACCTGACCTGAATCCGATTGAGCATGAATTTCACTTGCTGAAGACAAAACTGAAGGGAAAATGCCCCAAGAACAAGCAGGAACTGAAGACAGTTGCAGTAGAGGCCTGGCAGAGCATCACCAGGGATGAAATCCAGCGTCTGGTGATATCTATGCATTCCAGACTTCAGGCTGTAATTGACTGCAAAGGATTTGCAACCAAGTATTAAGTGAAAGTTTGATTTATGATGTTAATCTGTCCCATTACTTTTGGTCCGTTAAAAAGTTGGAGGCCCATATACAAACTGTTGTAATTCCTACACCGTTCACCTGATTTGGATGTAAATACCCTCAAATTAAAGCTGAAAGTCTGCAGTTAAAGCACATCTTGTTTGTTTCATTTCAAATCCATGGTGGTGTATAGAGCCAAAAAGATTTAGAATTGTGTCGATGTCCCAAAAATTATGGACCTGACTGTATACTCTCTCTCTCTCTGTGTGTATCACGTTTTTCCTGTACTATGTTTGTGATCACCATAAGCAGTTGATGTGAAGTTGCTCGCTGGTTTGAAGTCTGAGCGCTGTGACTTCAGCCGTGATTTGTACAAGACTTTACCTGCAGCCAGTGACAGCTCCGCTCCCTCTACAAGACATCTTTTTAAGACTTTGTCATGGCGGTGAAGGTAAATGACCTTCTTCCGCACGGCGCTGTCACACAAACAAGCTGCCGGTGTTTGTTTTGTCTGGTTAAATGTGAGGATTAGCATTTTGAGTCCAGAGAGCTGTCCGTGGGTGACACAGCCGTGACATTTTATCTAGAAGGTTGTCCGGTGACCCCATACGGCTTTTGTCTGATCCACTATGTGATTACTTTTATTACTTTTTTTTTCCTGGATGTTCTATTATTCTCTTACACTTTGCATTATATATTCTGTGTTATTTCCGAACTCCTGCATTTACAGGACAGATGGTAAATTGCTTCAATACTCCTCGTCCCCCCCCGTCCTGCATCCTCCACCAAATTAAATGGATGTTTTTCTTTTTTCCTTCGGATGCAAGGATGAGCTATATGAGCACATGTGCGTATTTGCACGTGCGCGCACCCATGCATAAATTATTTTAGCATTTTTAGTTAGGGAAGTGTGGCATATGCATGTACTTGAGCACAAATGTATTAGCCAGCAACAGAGTTTTGTGTTTTTTAGTTTTTTTTGCTTGTTTGTTGTTTTTGTGTTTTTTTTTGGGGGGGGTTTTATGTTTTTGTTATGTGTTTGTTTTTTGTGTGTGTGTGTGTTTCTGAGGTTTTTTTTTTACGTGGGCTTCCTGACCATGTGATGGCGGTTAGTGTCGGAGGTGTTACATTGGCTTCCTGACCATGTGATGGAGGTCAGTGTGGGAGGCTTTACATTGGCTTCCTGACCATGTGATGGCGGTCAGTGTGGGAGGCATTAAATTGGCTTCTTGACCATGTGATAGCGGTCAGTGTCGGAGGCGTTGCATTGGCTTCCTGACCATGTGATGGTGGTCAGTGTCGGAGGCGTTACATTGGCTTCCTGACCATGTGATGATGGTCAGTGTTGGAAACATTACATTGGCTTCCTGACCATGTAATGGTGGTTAGTGTTGGAGGTGGTACATTGGCTTCCTGACTATGTAACGGTAGTCAGTGTTGGACGTGTTACATTGGCTTCCTGACCATGTGATGGCAGTCAATATTGGAGGTTTTACATTGGCTTCCTGACCATGTGATGGTGGTCAGTGTCGGAGGTGTTACATTGGCTTCCTGACCATGTGATGGTGGTCAGTGTTGGAGGTGTTACATTGGCTTCCTGACCATGTAACGGTGGTCAGTGTTGGAGGTGTTACATTGGCTTCCTGACCATGTAACGGTGGTCAGTGTTGGAGGTGTTACATTGGCTTCCTGACCATGTGATGGCGGTCAATATTGGAGGTTTTACATTGGCTTCCTGACCATGTGATGGCGGTCAATATTTGAGGTGTTACATTGGCTTCCTGACCATGTGATGGCGGTCAATATTGGAGGTTTTACATTGGCTTCCTGACCATGTGATGGTGGTCAGTGTTGGAGGCTTTACATTGGCTTCCTGACCATTTGATGGTGGTCAGTGTCGGAGGCTTTACATTGGCTTCCTAACCATGTGATGGTGGTCAGTGTCGGAGGCGTTTGCATTGGCTTCCTGACCATGTGACGGCGGTCAGTGTGGGAGGTGTTACGTGGGCTTCCTGACTATGTGATGGCGGTCAGTGTCGGAGTTGTTACATTGGCTTCCTGACCATGTGATGGCGGTCAGTGTCAGAGGCATTACATTGGCTTCCTGATCATGTGATGGCGGTCAGTGTCGGAGGCGTTGCATTGGCTTCCTGATCACTGTCTGTCAGTGATCATGTGATTCAGAGTCTGGAACTGTTGGTGACAGTGCAGTCACAGTTCCTGATGGTTATCAGTTGAGCATTTTCCTCGCACTGAACAGCGATGCCGGCTGCATAGCTTGCTGCCACATATGTGCATGCCCAGCGTCAAGGCAGATGAGCCGGCCACACACTTAGTTCCTTCTTGGCAATATGCGGCTTAGGTGAGCGGGGCCCTCTCACGCATAAAAAAAATCAACAAAAGGATATTTATTTTCCTTATAAGCCCAATTCTTGAAAATTAATAGAAATTCACTTTTTAATCCAGTCACAGTGGATATTGCTTGGGTTGAGCCCCCACCGCCATGTGTCAGATCTCCTTCGTTCTTCCTCCCTCTCCCCCGCATCTTAGATACAAACGTGGAGAGACGACTGATTGCTTGTGGAAAAGCTCTGCTAATAAGCTCTCCATCTTCTGACTGAGAATTAGATCCAAATTACGGAGGTAAGGGCCAGCCACCAACGAGATTGAAAGGAAATTATAGGGGAATAAAAGTCAACTTCCTCTGCAAGTCCTATTAGTCCTCTTCATGGCATCACGGGGACATCGTTCCCAGGAATGTGAGAAGAGTCAACCTTTCTGATGGATGGACATTGCCAACCAGATGAGATCCTCGCTGTGGGTTCAGTGGGTTTGTTCTGGGTTACTCAGGTTGTGTTATGAGCCCTTATAACCATATAGACCGGTATTTCCCAACCAGGGTTCCTCCTGAGGTTGCTCGGGGTTCCTTGAGCAATGGGCAATTTCTGCCTCTCAGATAAGTTCCCAATGACGCTATTGTTCCTTTTTAGCTATCTGTAAGGGGGGTAATTCTTCCCAATGATGAGAAGAGTAAGGATCATTCTTCCCACTGACTGTCACACTTAATGTGTCATGAGTTGTAGATTTTTCATTTTTTATCAGGAGTTCCCCGAGACCAGAAATGTATTTCAAGGTTTCCTCTGTGTTGAAAAGGTTGAGAGGCTGATAGAGAGGTAGGTGTGTCTGGTCACCCAGCATCTGGGATCTGCCAGTTTTATTTTCATAACCACTTCCCCCAAATGGTTGTACCCGTACGTTCTTGGGGGTTCATTGGTAATATCGGGATGGCGGGTGTACCTACATGCATCATCCCGGTATCATTATTTGAAACCAGCTATTCCGTTTGTTAGGTAGAAGTGATTGGAGTGGCTAATTAGCCACTTGATCGCTTCTGCGGTGGCAGAATGGGGTCCCACCCCCCTCAGCTGCCGCCGCCTCTTCCAGGCTCTCCAGTCCCATCGCGATGGCTGCCTGGTGCTGAGAGAGAGGAACGGACGTCGTTCTCCTCTATCTGTAACCCTGCAAACCAGGAGCGGTGAGTGTTTGTCACTTCCGGTTCCACCCTTTTGTTTACCTGGCCACCAGCGGCCAGAGAAGCAGCCGATCGGACCGATCTCGGTCCGATCGGCTGCAGGGGGGGGGGTGGCCATAGGAGAGATTTGGGGTCTAATAGACCCCAAATCTCTCCATAAAGAGGACTTGTCATGGCCTGTGCTATCATAAGGGATGTTAATCATCCCTCGTGATAACAATAAAGTTATTACAAAAAAAAAATAGGGGGTGTAAAAAAACAAACATTTTTTTTAAATAAATATTGAAGAAAAAATTTAAAGCGCCCCCGTCCCTCTGTGCTTACGCGCAAATGCGAACACATACATTTCTCCCGCATGCATATGTAAATGGTGATCACACCACATGTGAGGTATTGTGGCGAATGTCAGAGTGAGAGCAATAATTCCAGCCCCAGATCTTCTGTGCCACTCTAAACTGGTAACCTGTAAAAGTGTTTAAAGCGTTGCCTATAGAGAATTTTAGGCGCCATAGTTTGCTGCCCTTCCATGGGCAGATGCAATTTTTAAAGCGTGACATGTTAGGTAACTGACTTACTATCACGTTATACAAACAAATTGGGCTAACTTTACTGTTTTTTTTTATTTTTATTCATGAATGTTTTTTTTTTTTTTCTACAAAATATTGCGTTTAAAAAAACCTGATGCGCAAATACCGCGTGGCACAAAAAATTGTAACACGCACAATTTTATTTTATAGGGTCTCTGCTTAAAATATATATATATATATATATATATATATATATATATATATCTGTGTCTCTCTATCTCTCTGTGTCTCTCTATCTCTCTGTGTCTCTCTATCTCTCTGTGTCTCTCTATCTCTCTGTGTCTCTCTATCTCTCTGTGTCTCTCTATCTCTCTGTCTCTCTATCTCTCTGTCTCTCTATCTGTCTCTGTGTCTCTCTATCTGTCTCTGTGTCTCTCTCTGTCTCTCTCTGTCTCTCTCTGTGTCTCTCTGTCTCTCTCTGTCTCTCTCTGTCTCTCTCTGTCTCTCTGTCTCTCTCTGTCTCTTTGTCTCTCTCTGTCTCTCTCTCTGTGTCTCTCTGTCTCTCTCTGTGTCTTTCTGTCTCTCTCTGTGTCTCTCTGTCTCTCTCTGTGTCTCTCTGTCTCTCTCTGTGTCTCTCTGTCTCTCTCTGTCTCTCTCTGTCTCTCTGTCTCTCTCTCTGTCTCTCTGTCTCTCTCTGTCTCTCTCTGTCTCTCTCTGTCTCTCTCTCTGTGTCTCTCTATCTCTCTGTGTCTCTCTATCTCTCTGTGTCTCTCTATCTCTCTGTCTCTCTATCTGTCTCTGTGTCTCTCTGTGTCTCTCTATCTCTCTGTGTCTCTCTATCTCTCTGTGTCTCTCTATCTCTCTGTCTCTCTATCTGTCTCTGTGTCTCTCTATCTGTCTCTGTGTCTCTCTATCTCTCTGTGTCTCTCTATATCTCTGTCTCTCTATCTGTCTCTGTGTCTCTCTATCTCTCTGTGTCTCTCTATCTCTCTGTGTCTCTCTATCTCTCTGTGTCTCTCTATCTCTCTGTGTCTCTCTATCTCTCTGTCTCTCTATCTGTCTCTGTGTCTCTCTATCTGTCTCTGTGTCTCTCTATCTCTCTCTGTGTCTCTCTATCTCTCTCTGTGTCTCTCTATCTCTCTCTGTGTCTCTCTATCTCTCTCTGTGTCTCTCTGTCTCTCTCTGTGTCTCTCTGTCTCTCTCTGTGTCTCTCTGTCTCTCTCTGTGTCTCTCTGTCTCTCTCTGTGTCTCTCTGTCTCTCTCTGTGTCTCTCTGTCTCTCTCTGTGTCTCTCTGTCTCTCTCTGTGTCTCTCTGTCTCTCTGTCTCTCTCTCTGTGTCTCTCTCTCTGTGTCTCTCTCTCTGTGTGTCTCTCTCTGTGTCTCTCTCTGTGTCTCTCTCAATAAATATATATCTATCTATATATATATCTATATATATATATATCTCTATATATATATCTATATATATATATATATATATATATATATATATATATATATATATATATATATATATATATATATATATATATATATTATATATAGTATGTATGTATGTTTGGGGGTTCGAAGTAAGTTTCTAGCAACAAAAAGTAGATTTTTACATGTAGGAACGAAGTGTCAGACTAGGTTTGGGAAGGAGGTCGTTAAACAAGTATAGAGCAAAAATTTATCTTTCTGCTCTAATCTACAAAAAAAAAAAAAAAAAAAGAAAAAAAGTGGATGGAGTTCAGCTTTAATAATAAAAAGCCCTGATAACAAACAGTTAGAATTCACCTTTGCGGCTTGCTGAAGTCAGACAAGACAAGTTCTGATTGCTTGCAAAGGTTAATCACACTTTTTTTTAATTCAAATATAAACTTTATTAAAGCACGAAGAGGGTACAATCACACAAAAAGGCAAAACGCACCACATCAGCAGAAGTAAAATATCAGATTTCCGATAAGACCTATATAGCTGAACGTATTATCACACTTTTTTTGCATGCTTACAGTCCTATCAGGTTGTATGATATGTGATTTGTGTTGGTGGCCAGCAGAGGGCAGTGTGTGATCATTATTGGGATGTTTGGAATGATTTTAGGGAAACTTCATTGAAGTGTAATAAAGTGGGCGACTGGTTTCAGTTGTTGTAACCCTTACCTGAAAGCAATGAATGGGACTTTACTATCTGGAGTAGATGGTATATCCTGGAGTCTGTGCCTCCTGGGACATGTAGTGCCCTCAGCAGTTTAGAAACTAGCCCAGCAATAATAGAGCCTCCCCATTACCGGGACTCTGTGGAAGTGATCTGGTTGGGTTGTGGTTGCTGTATTCCTGTAATGCCTTTTCTTTAGTAGCCGGTTTCCTGGTCCTGGTGGGTTCGAATCGGTGCGATCCTGGTGTGAACTGGCCCTAATTTTCTAAAACTGTCCAGAAACTCCGATCTTTTGCAGATTCCCCCAACCCCCCCCCCCCCCCCCCAGAAGACTCTGTGCCCTTCCATGCCATCGATTCCTTGTTTCTCCCGAAAGTACATTTTTATCGCCTGCAACAGGAGATTAACCATTTCTGGACCGGAAGGTTTTACCTATTAATTTACTCAGCGTAACATTATCTTTCACATTATAGAAAAAAATTGGGCTAACTTTACTGTTTTTTCTTATTTTTTAATTAAAAAAAAAGTGAATTTTTTCCAAAAAAAAAATGCGTTTGTAAGACCGCTGCGCAAATACGGTGTGATAAAAAAAATATTGCAACGATCTCCATTTTATTCTCTAGGGTCTCTGCTAAAAAAAAAATATATATAATGTTTGGGGGTTCTAAGTAGTTTTCTAGCAAAAAAAATAAATTTTAGCTTGTAAACAAGAAGTGTCAAAAATAGGCACGGTCCTTTAGGCTGCATTCACATGTCAGCTTATAATCGCGGGCAGAACCGCCGCGGTTCCGCCCGCGATTCGGAGATTTATTGCAAATCGCGGGACGCCTAGTGTTGCCCGTTGATTTGCAATAGCCCCCCAAACGCCAATCGATGTTGCCGCAATTTACGCCCGCCGAATCGCGGCAACATCGCGCAAACAAAATCGCGGGACGCAATACGCTCCAAAAAAGTACAAGAGCTTCTTTGGAGCGTATTACGTCCCGCGATTTTGTTTGCGCGATGTTGCCGCGATTCGGCGGGCGTAAATCGCGGTAACATCGCTCGGCGTTTGGGGGGCTATTGCAAATCAACGGGCAACGCTAGGCGTCCCGCGATTTGCAATAAATCTCCGAATCGCGGGCGGAACCGCGGCGGTTCTGCCCGCGATTATAAGCTGACATGTGAATGCAGCCTTAGTGGTTAAAGTTCCCAACACTTTAAAAACGTCCTTTCTCTGATGGCTTCCAGCTGATGCTTTGCACGGCTAGTGGCTCTCCGTTCCAGCTGTCGCTGATGGCATTGGTTCCCATCAACGAGCAGGAACCAATCAAAGTAGTCCCTAGTTATGTGGTTATTGCCAACAATGGCAAAGTAATTAATTACACGAAGCCTGACCACTAAATAAGACTTCAGCCTGCAGATGAACACTGCCACCTTCAGGTTGTAAAAGGATGTGTAATGAAATCCTATTTAATAATGTAATTGTCAGATACAACTACATCCATTAAAAAAAAGTAAATGCTTTTTTTCATCGGGATTTCTTTTTAAGACTTTATTTACACCCCCCCCCCCCCCAAAAAAAAAGGGGTGCAAATGTTCATAGAGGTAATTTCAAATGAACTGGCACATATCACTGCTGCTAAATTTTGGCTTGGGCATCAAGTTGTCCATGACCCCGTGATGATGAAAGTGTTAAAGGTGGAGCATTGTTCTCAACGCAAGGAAATAAAAAAATAATAATAATAATTATTCTGCAGTTTTAGAATAATGAACAAAAGAAAAGTGAGAGATTTGATTTGCCTTTCGCCTGAGTGTAGTGATGGCAGAACATGAAGTGCGACCTCTTTTATAATGTGACCTTTTCAGCCGGGAACACATTCAGACTTCAGAGGAGGCGGGGAACGCAGCGAGCGCCTGGATCCTCGCCTCTCCGAGGTGTCATCTGTCCCCTGTTATGTCTTGTGAGATTGTCAGATGAGCGTGTAATTGCTGGTGTGCGCCTCACATTTATTGGCTCCGGGGAGATCTTATTATTGCACCATTTCCAGTTATTTTAGGACGAAGGTTCTTGGGGCATTTTTCTTTTTTTTTTTTTTCTTCTCTATGTAACGATCGTATGCAATAGATACATACATTGCTAATTTAATTATATTTTCTCCATGCGGGCCAAGCTGTCCGGTTAAGGTTGGGGCAAACCATCAATTTGGGAAAGGAGAATGGGAAAACTTGGAATTTCTAATGGCTTTTGTATCCAGGATGGCTTCAGCAATTCAATTGTTGGTTTTCTTTGTTGCTTAGAATTTCTCCTTTAAGAACTTCTCAGTTTTTGTTATTAAGATTTGTTCTAAAGGGGGACATTGCAGTAAAATGTGTCTGATTTCTAATGTGACAGGTGCACTTTAAAGGTGATGTTTAATTTGCTTGTTTTTTGTCCTCCCTGGGTCATTCCCCATGTCCGTAATAATAACTATTTGAAGCCAGAACCAGATTTCTCATTAGGCACTGTAGGCATGTGCCTATAGACACTCTTCCTAGAGGTTCGCCCATCTGTATATGGCTGGATCTAGAGAAGGGGATGCTGGAAAGGGTGATTTGGAGGGGATTGTGTTAGGAGGACTGATTTGGGTGGATTTGTGCTATGAGGGGGAGTTTGGGAGGGTACAATTTTTACTATATGGGAATTGGTGAGAGAGGATTTGTGCTGGGAGGGGGGAAGTTGGGGGAGAGCATTTGCACTAGAAGGGGGGATTTGGGGGGGGGGGGGGACTTGCACTAGGAAAAGGGATTTGGGGGTGAAAATTTAAATTTAGGCTAGGAGGGGGTATTTGGGGGGGTGCAGGAAGGATTTACGCTAGGAGTGGGGATTTGGGGGGAGGGTTTAAGCTAAGAGTGGGGATTTGGGGAGGGGGGATTTAAAATAAGAGGGGGTATTTGGGGGGGGATTTGTGCTAGGAGTGGGGATTTGAGGGTGGGCTTACACTAGGGAGTGGGGATTTGGGGAAAAAGATTTGTGCTAGGATTGGGGATTTGAAGAGAGGGGTTACACTAGGAGTTTGAACTTTGGGGGAAGAATTTAAGCTAGGCGGGGGGGATTTGGGGGGGGGGGGGATTTAAGTTAGGCGGGTGGATTTTGGGGAAAGGATAAAATAAGACAGTAACTAAAATATTAACCCTGAGTTTTAATCCTTGCCCAACCCCCTAACCCTAACCTTGACTCTAACCTCTTACCCTAACAAAAAAAAAATAAAAAAATGAATATTTAAAAAAAAAAAAAAAAAAAAAAGGAACAAAAGCTGATGGAAAAGCTAAAAAAGCTGAAAAAACTAACACCAAATGATGCAACAGATGATGGTGTTCTCTATTGGCTAATAAAATTCAAATCTCAAAAACGACTGAAAAATGCACAAAAAACGCTCCTAGTTTAAATTTAATTGAATAGACCTTCTGAATGTAAAATAGTAGCAAAGTCTGCTGTATAGTATCAGTGATCTTCAGATTGAATTTACATGTAGCTTTCTTTGCTGACACCTTCTTGGTCCCTAGTGTCCACCATACTGGCCTTCAGGTATCGGTGTTCTGTTGGCCTCGTTGGTACCCCCAGCCCATTAGTTATCAGCGTTCCTCCAGCCTCGTAGGTGCTGTAGGCTGTCTTTGTCTGAATACACCTGATGGATCTGGTGCAGCGCTGACGTTGGGAATTATTTCTAAAGCTGCATATGACTCACTTCTCCCTTTCTTGTTGCCTTCGTAAACTTCCATAATCTCATTAAAGCCTGGACTCCTCGCAGTGTTTTACAATGCCGCTATAGTTCAAGTGAAGGTTTCTTGGAGTTTGATGAAGAAGTAGATGTGAAATATCGCGGGTTGCTGCAGTCTGACGCAAGAACTGTAATTGCTCATTCCGTTTATGAATAAAAGGACAGGTGCCCAATGGGAGGTAACTACTAATGAGAATAAATGATGAAAGGTACCCACCCCCGGCTGCTATTACTTCTACTAATCGTTGCAGCGCACTCCCCCATCTTTTTCTGCAGGTGACAGGGGTCAAACCCGTTGTAGGCTCTATATCAGATGGTGTCCATGCGTACACTAGGCTAATGCCAACTGCTCCGTATATTGATAGTGCTTTAGGTCTCCTTCAGATGGGTGTCACGCTTACCCCTAACGCAGGTGGTCGGACACTATAGCTGGCTTCTGTGTTCTTCACCTATAGCAGTGATGGCGAACCTTGGCACCCCAGATGTTTTGAAACTACATTTCCCTTGATGCTCATGCACTCTGCAGTGTAGTTGAGCATCATGGGAAATGTAGTTCCAAAACATCTGGGGTGCCAAGGTTCGCCATCACTGACCTATAGCAACCCCCCTTTCCCATAAGGCAAGCAGACCTACTGGTATCCGGTTGCCCCGGGACTTATACTCAATGCTATAGTGCCTGGCTTCCATGCCAGGGCATGCGCGACCTGAGCAAAGCAAACCGGTACTTGGGGTTGGCAGACGGGCAAGGTTCCGGATAGTCCAGGTCAAAATCCGAAGTCAAAGGCAGGCAGAGTTCAGAGAATAATCAATATTTGATCCAAGGTCATCAACGAGGTAATCCAGTTTAGCAGAGCAGGGCGGACAAACGGGCAGCTTGATAAGGTTTTTACGCACGCTATCACAAGCATGAGACTGAAGGTTTGGCTGGCTTATATCAGAGTCTGGCCACAATCAGTCACTTTGCAGGTGGACAGACAGACAAAAAGAAAGCCAAAACTAGGATGCTGGAACCAGCAGCTATGATGGAGCAGGAACGCATACACTCCTGACAATGAGTAATTGGGCCCAGAAATGGGTAGATTACCTAAAGAGGTATTTTTTTTGGCTTCCTGTCACGTACGCTATCACGAGCATGAGACTGAAGGTTTGGCTGGCTTATATCAGGTTTGGTCTCCACCCAGAGTCTGGCCACAGTCAATCACTTTGCAGGTGGACAGGCAGACAAAAACAATGCCACAGCCAAAACTAGGATGCTGGAACCAGCAGCTATGATGGAGCAGGAACTCATACACTCCTGACAATGGGTAATTGGGCCCAGAAATGGGTAGATTACCTAAAGAGGTATTTTTTTGGCTTCCTGTCACGTAGCTGGTAGAGGCCAAGGTCATGAGGGCTTTCTTTACACCTCCTGTCCCATTTCCCCTGGAGTTGATGACCTGGTATAGCCGGTCAAGGAGGAGCATCGGTGCCTGAGGAAGATCTTGGCCAGAAGATGCTCCGGGTGGTGTGAGGATACTGTGGATGCAGAACTGAAGCCCATGTAGGAGTCTGTTAAAGGAACTTGCAGGTGCAGGATCCTGGAGCATAGTCGAGCGACAGAGTTAGGAAATTTTAAAGCAGGATCAGTAGCCAGGCCAAGGTTGGCATCAGGACGGACAGAACTGGGTTGATTATGTCAACTCCTACCTCTCCTGACAGTGCTTTTAGGTCTCTTTCTGATAGGCGGGTGGTGATGGAAGGGGGGGGGGGGCATAAATATGGACAGCTAAGCTGCTGTTAAACTGCTCCCCAGACTAATTGCTAAATGCCAGACTGGGCTGCACACGTTTTGGCCACAGCGTTAAATTCAATGGGGCAGAGCCGCAACCGTGTGCAATGCATGTCCTGCTGCCCAGTCCGGTTTCCCCTGGAGTTGACTTGGTATAGCTAGGCAAATAGTGGCATGGGTGTCTGTGGAACTTCCCGGCCACAAGATGCTCCAAGTCATGTGTGGATACTGTGGACACAAGATTGGGGCCCGTGACGGAGGCTGTTGTAGGAACTTGCAGGTGTAGGATCCTGGATCATAGTTGAGCAGGCAGAAGTCAGCAACAACTGGGCAACAGAGTTACAGATTTAGGAAATTGAAGCAGGATCAGAAGCCTGGCCAAGGTTAATATAAAATGGGCAGAACCGGTACCAAATCAACAGAAGACTGAGTCAGATTACTAGTGGCCATCACTTAGCAGCTGGGTGTCCTGTCCCGGTTTTCTGCCCAGCCTACATTGTTATCCTCCCAACAGGACAGGAGGCAGGAAGTGCTGCAGATGGACAGAAAGTGGGCATATCTTCAAATTTAACAAGTGGTAATCACCCGCTTGGTATCATAATAGGTTGGACAACTCCCACTCTGTTCACATTTTCCGCACCTCCCGCCCCTTGCCCTGCTGGGAGGATGACAGCGAGGGCCCGGTGGGAGACCTGGGAGAGGATACCCAGGCTGATAAGTGCCTCTGCCCTGCCGAAGGTAGGACTTTGCATAGGAGGTTTCTATTGAAAGGGACACTCTGATGTGAATGGGACTGCGAACCAAAGGGGCGCTGCAATGGAAAGGGGCACTCTGATGTGAAGGGGACTGCGAACCAAAGGGGCACTGCAATGGAAAGGGGCACTCTGATGTGAAGGGGAACTGAGGACACTGGGACTGCTTTAAAAGGTGGACTGGGATTTAAAGGGTGACCGAGGACACTAATGTAAAGAGAAACCGAGATGTAAAAGGGGCTGTGATGTTAAGGGTGGGCTGAAGACCCTAATGTACAAGGGAAACTAATATTAAAGGGGGGGGGGGGCAGTGATGTGTTATAGCACAAATATGAGATTCGGAGCTCCGCAGGAGGAACATTTTACTGATCTAGACTTTCCTAAATTTTATTTAAGACCCCTGCCATTGAGGAACAAGTAGTAGTCTAATATGCACACCATTACCCCTCGCCGCGGTTCATACCGCCCTCCTTTTCCCTGTGTTTACTTGACCGGCGAATTACCTGGGAGTTTTCCTCCTGTGATTTTTTCAGTCTGGAGAAAGCTCTGTTTTTTTATTTTTTTTACGGTTCAGCAGAGCTGCGGCTGGCGTAGCAGAAGTAAGTGATGTATTATTGTACACTACAGTAACAAAACACTACTTGACAGCAAGAATAACGGGTTCAGCATTATCGCAAATACCATTCGTGAAATGTATATTTTCAGCCGCCGGAAAAAAAAGCAGCTCCGCTTTTACACCGGCGATGAGAAGCCGGCCTGACTTTTCAATTGTGTGGAAATGATGGGAAATTTCTCTTTTTCCAGACACAGAGGTAATATTGTGCAGTATAGGCGCTGGGGAAGGGGAGAGGATATACGGATGGCGGGATCTCCAGGATGCATAATACCAACCATTTATTTTATTATACCAATTACTCTGCAGAATGAATCTTTTTAGGAAACATCAGATGTTTTGTTGGTCTGACGTAGGAAAATCTCAACAGTAATAAAAAGCCATGAGCAGTACGCACTGGAGCGTCAAGTTCTCTACCATTGGCCATCTATTCCGTATGTGAATACTAGTTTGATGTCAATGGAATGTGTTCACTTGGATAATGAATAATCACCACTATAGATCATTCAACATGACAGATCCATCCAAATGAAGGCTTTACAAAATGCACTCAATGTCTTGCTACTAATGGCAGTCAGTACCAGCACAAGGTCCTTTAGCACCCAAGGCAAAAGTATTCCCCTCCCGGCAATCCATTTTTTTTCCCCCCAGTTTCAAGCATATATATTTCCCTACATGCATCCTACATTGTGATCAGTACCCATTAGACCAGGGGTCTTCAAACTATGGCCCTCCAGTTGTTTAGGAACTACGATTGCCATCATGCCTAGTCATGTCTGTGAATGTCAGAGTTTTACAATGCCTCATCGGATGGGTAGTTCCGTAACAGCTGGAGGGCCGTAGTTTGAGGATCCCTGCATTAGACACTTACCACTCTCCTAATATTGAGCTTTTGCTGCCAAAACAGCCCTGACTTATTGAGGCATCAACTCCAATAGACCTCTGAAGATATGCTGTGGTGTCTGCCACCAAGCTGTTAGTAGCAGATCCTTTAGGTCCTGTAGGTTGTGAGGTGGGGCCTCCATGGATTGGACTTGTTTTTTCAGAACATCCCACAGGTGCTCCATTGGATTGAGATCCGTAGGTCTTTAGGCCAAGTCAACACCTCAAACTTATTGTGTGCCTCAAACCATTCTTGAACCATTTTTGCAGGGAGCATTATCCTGCTCAAAGAGGCCACTTCCATCAGGGAATACCGTTTCTTCGAAGGGGCTAATTTGCTCACCAACAATGTTTAGGTAGGGGGTACATGTCAAGTAACATCCACATGAATGGCAAGACACCACAAGGTTTCCCAGCACAACATTGCCCAAAGCATCACACAGCTTCCGTTGGCTTGCCTTATTTCCATGCTGCATCCTGGTGCCATCTCTTCTCCCCTGACGTGTTTCACCCTGCCAAGGTCCTAAGCTCCGAGGTGGGGCAAAATGCATCACTGGCTTTGCTTGGGAGGATCCAAGGCTGAGGCAGACTTCCACCTACACTATACTTCGGGCTGTCAGGAGTGCAGCATCTCGGCACCACATAGATACCTGGAAGTTTTACACTGACACGTTACTAAGCATGAACAGATGAAAATATACACTCACTGGCCATTTTATTATGTACACCTTGCTAGTTGGACCCCCTTTTGCCTTCAGAACTGCCTTCATTCTTCATAGAATCGTGGCATAGATCCAACAAGGTGTTGGAAACATTCCTCAGAGTTTTTAGTCTATAGTGACATGATGGCATCACACAGTTGCTGCAGATTTGTCGGCTGCTCATCCATGATGCCAATCTCGTTCCACCACATCTCAAAGGTGCTCTATTGGGTTGAGAGCTGGTGACTGTGGAGGCCATTGAAGTGCAGTGACCATATTGTCCTGTTCAGAAACCAGTGGTGAGATAATTTGAGCTTTGTGACATGGTACATTATCCTGCTGGAAGGAGCCATCAGAAGCTGGGTACACTGTAGTCATAAAAGAGATGGACCTGGTCAGCAACAATACTCAAGTTGGCCATGGCGTTTAAACGATGTTTAGTTGGTACTAAGGCACCCAAAATGTGGCAAGAAAAAATCCCCCCACACCACCACCAGTCTGAATTGTTGATACAAGGCAGGATGGATCCATGCCTTCATGTTTACGCCAAATTCTGACCCTACCATCTCAGTGTCGCAGCTGAAATCGAGACTCGTCAGACCAGGCAATGTTTTTCCAATCTTCATAGATTGTATTCTGCATACCTTGGGTGTACCGAGTGGTTATTTGAGTTACTTTTGCCTTTCTATCATCTGGAACCAGTCTGCCCATTCTCCTCTGACCTCAACAAGGCATTTTCCTCCACACAACTGCCACTCACTGGATATTTTCTTTTTTTGATCCATTCTCTCTAAACCCGAGAGATGGTTGTGCGTGAAAATCCCAGTAGATCAGCAGTTCCTGGAAAAAATCAGACCAGCCCGTCGGTCGCCAACAACCATGCCACGTTCAAAGTCGCTTAAATCCCCTTTCTTCCCCATTCTGATGCTTGGTTTGAACTTCAGCAAGTTGTCTTCACCACGCCTAGATGCCTAAATGCACTGTTGCTGCCATGTGATTGGCTGATGAACAACTTTGTGTTACCACGCAATTGAACAGTTGTACCTAAAAGAGTGTCTGGTGAGTGAATATGATTCTCTTTTTGGCTGAATGGACACCAATGTCCACAGATATCGGTGTGCACAAACCTCTGGTCATGGAGATTAGATTCTAGACTTTCCAGAGCAATGTTCAGCCTTATGTTCCAAATATCTGCCGATTTAATTCCGGCAATTGTAAGGTAAAGGTATGGACAATATGGAATGATTAGTTATAAAAACTGGTCATTTTTGAAATTGTAAATCTGTTTATTAATGTAATGAGCTTATTCTTTGAGCTCTTCGTCATCGTCATTGCTTCATCATTTATTAATCCGGTCTCGTTCCTCCCATCGCGTGTGGTGGCAACTGCCCCAATCCCATCCCCCGCCGGCAAAGACGGTTTCTTGTTGTTGGGAAGTTTCATCCCAACAACAAACAATGCCGATTTCTAACTTTCCTGACTCTTAAATGTTTAATCAGATCCAAAAAGAATTGTTACTGCTGCAGGGTAAACTTTGAACTAATATCGGGACTTAATTAGTTCTTTTTATTTTATGTTTTTCACAACTGCATGTGCAGACAAAGTGTGAACTTTCCCAGTTAATGATAGGCTGAGAGTGAGAAGATTTCTTTTTTTTGGAGAGAGGCAGAAATGACGAGGATCGTCACAGTACTGGCAAACTGTTGCGTATCTTAGGATGAAGAAAATGTCCTCTTGCACAATTTCATTTGAGCATCCCTGAATGTTGAGGCAGGGACTGCTAGGGCAGTGGAAGGGCGCAGGAAGCTGGAACTGTAGACCTGTAATTGGAATCTTTGATTTCAGGTGAACAGAAATGCAGAGGTGAGGGCATCCCGACTTCACCCCGACCAGTAGAGTCGGGTCACAAGCCAAGTTCAGTAACCGCCAGGGCCCGATTTATGGTATATCTCAGGAGTCTATAGACAGAGAATCCTGAAGCACCCCCCCCCCCCCAGCATGAATCTTGAATCCAACATTGTAATTTTCCAATAAGTGGGTGGACCATTTATAACACCTGGGACACAAGGGAGAATACTGCACACAGCCATCATGGGAAACAGTGGTTGCCAGGGGTAGCAGCTTGGCCTTAGTGGTTGCCAGAGGCGGCAGCTTGGCCTTAGTGGTTGCTAGAGGTGGCAGCTTGGCCTTGGTGGTGGCCAGGGGCGGCAGCTTGGCCTTGGTGGCGCCCAGGGGCGGCAGCTTGGCCTTGGTGGCGCCCAGGGGCGGCAGCTTGGCCTTGGTGGCGCCCAGGGGCGGCAGCTTGGCCTTGGTGGCGGCCAGGGGTGGCAGCTTGGCCTTGGTGGCGGCCAGGGGCGGCAGCTTGGCCTTGGTGGCGGCCAGGGGCGGCAGCTTAGCCTTGGTGGCGGCCAGGGGCGGCAGCTTGGCCTTGGTGGTGGCCAGGGGCGGCAGATCTTGGTCATGCTACTTTTGGTAAGGCTACTCAAATGGAACAAAGTTCCCCTTTTGGTGGTTACCGAGAATTGTGACAAGCATACAAACACTACGGGCAATAAAGCAATGGTGAAAATATCCAAAATGGTTAGAAGTAATTTAGAATAAAAAAATCATATAAACATCCAAACGCATTTTGGGGACCAAACGTCCCTCCTTCATCAAGACTTAGTAATTTTGAGAGTTCTTAACCGCTTTCTGTCCGTATACTGTAGATATATGGTGTACGTACCTAGCATGTGATCCTGCACATCCAGGTTTGGGGTGTGCGCCGCTGATGGCCCGCTCCCTCTGTGATTAGACACAGCGGGCGCCGATTGGTGGGTAGGGCGGACTTTGATCCTTCTATCGAGATTCAACTGCCTATTGCCCCAAGACTCACTAGCAGTTTTTGATCAGGTATCCTCGATGTACATCCATTTTGCAGCGCCAAAGACTCACTTTTGCTTTCCTCTAGCTCAGGGGTCTCCAAACTTTTTAAACAAAGGGCCAGTTTGCTCTCCTTCAGACTATAGGCGGGCCACACTAGGGTCAGTGCAAATAAAAAATGTCTTGGCATCCAGTGGGAGTAAATATATCCCTATCTTTGGTGTCAGTGGGAGGACTAGTGCCCCATCATTGGTGTCAGTTAAAGAATTCTGCCCCATTGTTTGTATCGGTGGAAGGAATTGTGCCCATTCATTGGTGTCAGTGGGAAGAACTGTCCCCTTTTGTTGGTGTCAGTGGGAGGAATAGAGCTCCATTGTTGGTGTCAGTGGGAGTAATAGAGCTCCATTGTTGGTGTCAGTGGGAGGAATAGAGCCCCATTGTTGGCGGCAGTAGGAGAAATCGTGCCCCATCTTTGGTGTCAATGTTAAGAATTCTGCCCCATTGTTGTATCAGTGGAAGGAATTGTGCCTCCTTGTTGGTGTCAGTGGGTAGAATAGTGGCCCATCATTGGTATCCATGGAAGGAATTGTGCCCCAATGTTGGTGTCAATGGAAGGAGATGTGCCCCATTGTTGGTGTCAATGGCAGGAACTGTGCCCCATTGTTGGTGTCAATGGCAGGAACTGTGCCCCATTGTTGGTGTCAATGGCAGGAACTGTGCCCCATTGTTGGTGTCAATGGCAGGAACTGTGCCCCATTGTTGGTGTCAGTAAGAATTGGGCCCTTTTAATGGTTCAGTGGAAGAAATAATGCTGCCTCATTTTTGGTATCAGTAGCTGGAACAGTGCCTCAAGGGCTGGATAGACAGGCAAAGGGCCACATCTTGGCCACAGTTTGGAGACCGCTGCTCTAGCTGAAACTTTTGTTTTTTTCACTCGCTTCCATGAGCTTCTGGTCAGGGAGCAGCCAGGTAGTCTAATGCATTTATCCCAGATGGCTTCTTTACGCATGTGTGCCCGTTTGCATTTTCTACTGGTTGGTTCGGTATTGCCCATGACTGTCGGCACACAGTCCTAGCCTGGGAGACCACCAGGGTGGCTCTAGGGGGAGCAGCTGCATGGCAATGGAGCCACCCTCTAGATGGAAAGCAATCAAATGTTGTTTTTGATGGATGATTGAAAAAGGGAACAGCAACATCGCTAGTACATATACAACTTTGTAGCTTTCCACTTAAATAATTCAGTTTATCTTGGATATTGTGAACTGTAACAGGTCCACTTTACATCTCCACAGACGAGGGTTGCACGGCTCAGTAAGAGTCCATCAGGTAGATTATGCCATTGTTGCTGAAATTCTTAACACTTGCATGATCTGCCCTACTGAACTATTTTCAAGCACAAAGCTACAGATTTACCTGCGTCTGCTTTTCTGAGTCCATTTTAAGAACTCTTATAATTACTAATCCGATGAAGGGGAAATGTGTTTGGCAAAACATGTTTTCTGTTTTATATGCTTATTTGATGAAAAAAAACCTTTTGGACTCTTAGCATTGGTTTGGCACTTGTGGTGTATGTACATGCCCAGAACTGTGCCTGGCTGTCTGCTGAGCTGTGCAATCTTCTCAGTGTGTCAGTGTAATGCAGACCTGTCCATAGTTCAGTCTCTAGGACAGTCTCTGTTTGTGTACTGACCTGTAAAGTCCCTCGTCTGGGTGGACCTGTCCTAGTTCATGGCCTCTAGGATAGTACTGAGCTGTGCAACCCCTTATCTACACTATATTACAAAAAGTAATGGGATGCCTGTCTTTACACGCACATGAACTTTAATGGTATCCCAGTCTTAGTCCGTAGGGTTTGATATTGAGCTGGCACACGCTTTGCCGCTATAACATCTTCAACTCTTCTGGGAAAGCTGTCCACAAGGTTTAGGAGTGCGCTTCTAGAAGAATGGTCAAACGTTCTCAAAGACACAATTGTTAGGTCAAGCACCGATGTTGGACAAAAAGACTTGGCTCGCAGTCTGCGCTCTAATTCATCCCAAAGGTGTTCTATCGGGTTGAGGTCAGGCCAGTCAAGTTCCTCCATCCCAAACTCGCTCATCCATATCCTTATGGACCTTGCTTTGAGCACTGGCGTGCAGTCATGTTGGAACCTGAAGGGCCAACCCCAAACTTTTTCCACAAAGTCGGGAGCATGAAATTTTGTCCAAAATGTGTTGGTATGCTGACTCCTTAAGAGTTCCCTTCACTGGAACTAAGGGGCCAACCCCAACACCTGAAAAACAACCCCACACCATTTTCCTCCCTCCACCAAATGATTTGGACCAGTGCACAAAGCAAGGTCCATAAAGATATGGATGAGCGAGTTTGGGGTGGAGGAACTTGACTGGCCTACACAGAGTCCTGACCTCAACCCGATAGAACATGTTTGTGATGAATTAGAGCGCAGACTGGATTTCTCCCCAACATCAATGCCTGACCTCACAAAGAAGGTCTGGAAGAATGGTCAAACATTCCCATAGACACACTCCTAAACCTTGTGGACAGCCTTCCCAGAAGAATTGAACCTGTTATAGCTTCAAAGGGTGGGCCAACTCCATATTGAACCCTATAGACTAGGACTAGGATGCCATTAAAGTTCATGTGCGTGTAAAGGAAGGCATCCCAATACTGTTGGTAATATAGTGTATGTGACAGTTCTGTGGACCTGCTGCCCTTTTCCTATAGGCATTGTAAACTTTCCTACCTGCACCTGGTGGTTTACGGCTGCATAAGGTGTACATTGATCATGTAGTCTCATAGTGTCATTGGTTGTCCTGTACACACAGCCTGTAGTAGAGTAAATCCTCACATTTTGGTGTCAGAAATTTCGGTTTTCATTTTCATTCAAACACAAGGCAAGTGACATGGCACTGTACATTTTAATGCATGACCTCAGTCTGGAGTGTGAGATCTGACACTTCCTGCGAAGGAACTACATATCTCACAATTTCTGAGTCTCTCAGTCTATTGCTGGTGCAGGTGAGGGCTACATAGTAAGTAGATCTGACACAAACACAAGACTGATCATTCACAGACACAGAGGGCTCGCTGATGCAGCTGAAGGATGTGTGTTTGTTTTTTTTTGTTTTTTTTTTTTAATTAGCACTCCCACATTTGTGATACAACACCGAGAAAATGACAATGCATGCACTGGATGCTGACCAAGAACAGGAAGTCGTCTTGTCCCTTTAGTAAATAGGGACAAACTAGGTGGATGAATACATGGACATGGGGGAATCGACCAGCCATGATGCTACAAACTGCAGCCCCAACATGTGATCCCATCATTACAAGGAAAGGCAAACAAACCGTACAGGGAATAGAATGCCACGAATACCAAGATAAAACAAGTGATCGAGTACAATGTCTTTTAAAGAGGAGCTCCAGTCTCCCCTCAAAAAATTAAGTCAGCAGGTAAAAATTCTGTAGCTGTTGACTTATAATATGAGAACACTTACCTGTCCAGGGATCCCGAAGTGTGCTCACCTGAGCCGATTCTTCAATGGGCTTCAGGTCCAGGCGTGGACTTCTTCACTAATACTAGGTACACACTATCAGTCTTTTCCGTTCGACCCAGAGGGCTAAACAGAAAAAAAAAAAAAACGGAAGAGCTTGAGAGGAGCTCGCTGTACTAACTATCTGATGTTAGTACAGTGATCTCCCCTCTGAGCTTTTGTGTGCAGAAGAGAGAACGCCTCCCCGCCAGAACTCACCGGTCCGCGCTTGCACCCATTGGCTGAGATTGCTGATCAGATGCCGATTGGCAGATGTTAATCGGGCATACCCATTCGACAGAAGCCAGACGGGCTGCCATACGCACAGGCTGAACGTCGGCCGGATTCTGTTGAACCAGCCATTTGGCCTCCTTGTGGCTTGGCAGCCAGCTTCCTATCGGGCATGTGTGAGGCTTTGTGAATGGTCTCAGTCTTCAGGGACCTGTGATGTGTCCCAGAAAGCTGTAAGTGGAGAGGAAAGGCGGTGAACTTCAGCTTGGATTGCCCAGATGATCCAGGCGGAAGTGTCAAAGCCAGGTACCCCCCCCCCCCCAAAAGAAGGGCTAGTTAAGGAGGGGGGGGGGTTAGGTGAAGTTCCACTTCAAAGCTGTATTTTGAGGTATGGATGTTTTTTCACATAGTTGCATTGGTCCAACTTGGATCAATGTAACCATGCATATGCCATACCTGTCTGATGGCTTGATGCCCCTGGAAACTGGAAATCACTGAAGGAGACACCACTACTACACCATTAATGCAGTCATCTCCACTTGCTTATGGCTCCTGTTCTGTGTTAAGCGGCTGCCCTGCCACATCCTGAACACAGGAGGTCGATCATTCAGTACGGGTGCCGCTCAAAGGATGCTTTGTAATTTTTTGAAGCCTGCAAAACAATTCTCCTATTGGCTGATGTGACCTCATTGCCCCACCTCCTTACCTCGTCCAATCAGAGAATGCTTTGCATTCATTCAGAAAATGGTAAAGCATTCTGTGATTGGCATGTGTGCTAAGCTACCAACTTTCTGTGTTCACAATGAAGCAAGGCAGCTGCTTGGAATGGGACCTGAAAGCTAGTGGAGATCAGTAGAGTAGTGGTGACTACTTCAGTGATTTCCAGCCTCCAGGGGTATCGGCCATGTATTATATATGCATAGTTGGACATCCAGAACGCCACTTTCCCTCCCACCTGTGTAGAGTGTGTTCTACTGCCTCAGCCAGTGCTTTGATGCATTTCCCCCCCCATCCACTGGGGCTTAGTCATAGTCGGAGGGTAAAATGCTTCGGGGGGTGGCCTTGTCAGTGGAGAAACACTGACTGAGGCCTTATAACACACTCTACACGGGTCGGGCGGGGGAGAAGCATTCCACATCTCCATTAATGTTGTTCCTGGATGACCCTACTTGATTGCCGGTGTTCTATCAGAAAACCATACCCCATCAGAATTCCATACCGACCTGTTGGTGCGCATGCGCACTAGGACTTTTGCATGAGCCGTTGCGATGTTATCAAAATTCCCTACCTAGTCCGCGCATGCGCAGCTGATCCGCAAACGGAAATGACGGAGGTATGGTTTTCTGATAGGGTATGGTATTCTGACAGAACACCGGCGCCCCTTCACCTGAGGACCAATGGGAAAGAGGATAGACTCCTACCTGGAGTGACGCTAAAACGTTTTCATGGCATATGCATTAGGGACCAACATAACTATGTAAAAAAAAATGTACCATGCCTGGAATTCATCTTTAAAAGACAGCACAGCTTATGCAGGAGCAGAGCCGCTAAAGTTTCCTTTGCATTTTGGGCAGGTGTTGACTTTTAGTCCTCCTGTTCCCCTCAATGGTAGCACTAAGCTTCGGTGGTCACACCAGAAAGAAAAAAGTCCACCTTTCATTCATGTCCTTGGCTCTTGAAGGAATAAATTAGAACATCTCTGCTGTTGGGAAGCGGTCCAGTTCTGTGAATAGAGAGACGGACCCGTAGAATCGTCGTCCGCTGACACGGACATTTAGTTGTTTTTCACACCCCCCTCCCACCCCCTCCCTCAGCATCAGCTCAATGACAGATTCAGTTCCTGGCCTCGAAAACCGCTGCGTTAGCCGATCCCCAATTTGATGAGTCAGGTGAGGCGCCATGTGCCGGGCGCTCCGGCGTTATTAATGGCCTTCCCAAACATGGCTGCTGGATAATCGGACAAATATTTAGTGTCTCGTCCACCTTGAAACTTTTTCCTGCCGCCTCTTCTGCAGCTCTGCAAGTTTTCATCATTAATTAGCCTGACTTTCAGCAGGAGGCCCGCAGGGAGAATCGCCGCTCAGCAATAAGATTTTCTTCTCATTAGCGGCCATATTGGCACCCGGGCTAGGCGATCTGTTATGAAAATGAATTCTTCGAGCCCTAAAGTGCGGGTGGGGGGGCTATTGTGGGGCACAGTTAACCACTTCACCCCCTATAGCCTTTTGTTTGTAGCAACCTAATCTGTGGGTCTTGTGCTGTGGTCATCTAGGGGCATTTTTTTGTGGAATAGTTAAATTCAGGTGAAATTTTGTGTCTCAATTCGACCATATTTGCTCCAAACAATGACCACTGTGACTCGACCAACTTTTTTTTTTTTTCTTGCAATGTCGGTACTTACTGACTTTGTTGACTTGCATGTATGTTTTACCCATATTGATCACTGCAAGTTCAGTCAATTTTCCCAAATACAAGGTCAGAGCACATTTACAGTGGGTAAAAAAACTCTGTAAAAAATTGCGTGACTTTGAGGTCACAAAAGTGTGAAAGGGGCCTTCAGTAATCAAGGTATAGTGTGCCCCCTTCAATGCAGAGTGACCAGCGTGCCCCCTTCAATGCAGAGTGACCAGCGTGCCCCCTTCAATGCAGAGTGAACAGCGTGCCAAGCCCCCCCCCCCCCCCCGAGACCAGTGCACTTACCTGTAGCTGCGGCTTCTCTTCAGTCCCCGCGTCTCCTCGAGTCCTCATTCCTCCCGCCTCCTCTCGGACCCGCTTCCTGATTGGCCAGGAGGAGGACCCGTGTGACAATAGCGAATTTTCATTAGCTATTGCCACACAATGGGTGGGCTCGGGGCGCACTGCTCTGCGCCCCGGGTCCACCCTTTGCTGAAGCCTATTAGAGCCTCTGGCTCTAATCAGGTGATTAAAAAAAAAAGCCCCATTGAACTCCATACGCCTGGCGCCCCGCATGTAGATTAGGGGGTCGGATGCATGGATGGGGGGGCTGCGCCCCCAACGCACCGGCCGCCACTGCATGCAAAGAAGCCAAAACAAATATGTTTAGAAATGAAGTTATATCTTTATAAATGATATTGAGTCTGGGATTAAAAGTACCATTTCAGTCTTTGCAGATGACACCAAGCTTTGCAGTGGAATAACTTCCTTACAGGATGTCTCCAACCTACAAGCCAACCTCAATGCACTGTTTCATTGGGCAACTATGTGGTAAATGAGGTTTAATGTTGATAAATGTAAAGTTCTGCACTTGGGGGGTAAGAATATGCATGCATCATACATACTAGGGGGAGAAGAACTGGGGGAATCCATAGCGGAGAAGGATTTGGGTGTTCTGGTAGATCCTAAGCTTAATAATATCACCCCTTCCTTCCTATCAAACTGGAAATGGGTGGACACACATAGCCATAAAATGTGATCACTTGATCCCAGTCTATCCCAGATTCAAACGGTTTGTCTTGACTTGAGCTTTGAGACTGATTAGGACCCTTGTGTAAGCTTCAGCCGTGACTGGTTTTCTTTAAGCCGAAGAGTCGAGTCTTGTAAGATGTATCCGCGTGTTCCAGCCTGTCACCCCTCTCATGAATGTTTCAGCAACAAAGCATTGTTGTTTGTTGCCTTCCGCCGCAATACTTCGGTTATGTGTTTGATTAATTGAAGGGAATGTGGTGACATTGTCACCGCGGCTTAGAAAGGTTCAGATGCTGCTGTTTGTGGAGGAGAAAGTGACATTTTTAAGAGAGAGGCGGAAGATCCCTGGGGAAGCCCTCAGGGAGATTGGTGCGGCACAGATTCTGTTATTGGTGTTCCAGGGACGTTTAGTATGCTCCTTGTTAGTCTTCCCGGCCTCGTCTCCTGTTAAGAGGAACTTTCGTTCCGTATCTCAGATATGGCTTTTCATAGAAATTGGTTACTGCTGGAAACAAGCTGTCGCCGGTTGGATTTCTTTGTGGGATACACTGGGATTTATTGGTGGATACTTGGTGAGCCTTCTATGCTATAAGGTCAAAAACCTTAATACATGGTGAACCTTCTATTCTATATGGTCGCAAATATTAGGACACCTGGCGAACACACCAACTGTATGGCCAGAAGTATGTGGACCTGCCTTTTTTAAAATGGAGCTCAGGTGTCTCCAGTGGCTAGTTCTGTTAACACGATATCAAACCAAGACATGGTAGACCATTGTGGTTTCCAACATTGTGGTAACAGTTTGGTGAGGACCCTTTTCTGTTCCACTATGACTGTCCCCTGTTTACAAAGCCAGCTCCATAAAGACATGGGTTGACCAGTCTAATGTGGAGGAACCCTGAGCTCTGAACTCAACTTTTGGGATGAATTGGAATGCCAGTTGTGAGCCAGGTCTTCTCATCTAACATCACTTCCTGAACAAAGTATGACTGTACCTCTGTATCCAAAGCCAACTCCATAAAGACATGGGGGTTAAGGGATACCCAAGACCAACCTCCCAAGTATCTGTTGTTGAGTACGGTACCTTGAAAGTCCCACATACACTTCCCTCCCATTATTCCTCCCCCTCTTTTGTTGTTTTTCTTCCCCTCATTGACCACTTGGGAGGTTGGTATTTAACCCTGATAAGTAAAAAGGACAACAGTTCTCTTGAGCTGGAAGAAAAAAGAATTGGGAGGGGCGTATGTAGGGGACTTTTTAGCAGGGTGCCAACATGAAACAATGTATTAGAAGCATGTAATATAAAAAATATATAATTTTTATTGAGAAGACAAATAATTAAAAGATGTAAACTGTATTTCGACAGAGAAATCAGTATTACAGCAGAGATTGGTTTATAAAATCATATGCGTGTTGACATTACAGTTGCATAAATGCAGTACATTGTATTCTACACAGGGGTCTTTTCATAGCAGTTTGTAGACCCTATTACCAGCCAGAAGAATGTCCTGGTTAGCGTCTGTGTAGAGATGAATGATGCCCAGAACTGTAGCCCGACATGTTTCGCGGCAAAAGCCGCTTCCTCAGGGGCAGTTGAGGGATTGCACAAACATCAATACAATAACTAGAAAAAAAGAACAGTGTAAGTGACATGTAAATCACAGTACATAGAATCATATATATATCATACCTTGCATATATATTTTATAACATTTACAATGAGAAAATACATTACAAACTAGTTGGTCATGGAGAGAGAGTCTGGATATATATCACACCTGGGAAGAAGGCAATTATCTGCACCGCAAGCCTGGAGTCAGGACCGCAAGGTAGGTATGTCCCCCCCGGGGGCGAGCACGGGAGCCAACCAAAGACAAAGCGGTTATTCAAACAGGTCTAAGTCTAAGAGAATATATAAAGAAAGTAAGTATAGACACATAAGTAGTATTGTTCCCTATGTATCCATATATATTATGTTTTAAATTTTATGTATTAAATACATTGCAAGTCATTGCTAAATAGATATGTATGTATATATAGTTGGCCATGGGGCTTTTGAGCGCTTGGTTGCCTGGGTAACAGCACTTTTCTGCCCGGCAGTCTTGGTTGGCTGTCACTGTCAGCTGACGCCTTGGATTGCTTCGGGTTTTTTCTTCCCCCGGGGCGAGTACGTGACGCCGTGTCTCAGCCCCCCCCCCTTAGGGGTGGGCTGGTGTGTCCAATATGGCGCGACCCTCCTTTGGATGAGGTCCGGCCTAACTGGACAGTGCGCATGCGCACATTACGTGCGCGCGCACTCACGGCGCCAGCTTCGAGCAGCGTCGTGATGTCATGACGCTGCCGGGGTGGAGCCTTCTCAACAAAACGGCGGGACTCAGTGATTCCCACTGCATCAGCAGGGACGGGAGACGCTGTTTCCACCAACACCAGGTATATAATTTTGCTTTCTATTGGACTATCCTTTGTATTATTTTCCTATATATGCTAGGCTTCCATGTTTGGCGATCAGCTATATCTTCATCTACATGAATGAAGTCTGCTGCCCCCATATCTTTATCACAACCTCCTTCATTATATTGTTGTATAATTGATGTCAATTGACCACCACCGATATATGGCAGCCTATGTATTCTGCAAAACATATAAAAGCAAGGCCCCCCCCCCCCTTCCTTTCATTTATATGTAACCTATGTGCTAATCATTAGCCATCTCCTATTACCCCTTACTATTTAATTTATCTTGTAGCCACGGAGGACGCCATTTTGGCACCTTCCCTATTTGGCCGTGTTACGGACCGCTTTGGTTCCTCCTCTGGGAACTTGGTCTCCACTACCCCGATCCCTGCCCTCAAGAGATCATTCCAAGCGACTTAGGTAAGGCTCTTGATTAATGTTTATATTATACACATGGTTGGTTTAACAACCGTATACCCATTCACATTTGATTAAATTCCTTGCTTAAATAATCCCCATTGGGAACAATACTACTTATGTGTCTATACTTACTTTCTTTATATATTCTCTTAGACTTAGACCTGTTTGAATAACCGCTTTGTCTTTGGTTGGCTCCCGTGCTCGCCCCCGGGGGGGACATACCTACCTTGCGGTCCTGACTCCAGGCTTGCGGTGCAGATAATTGCCTTCTTCCCAGGTGTGATATATATCCAGACTCTCTCTCCATGACCAACTAGTTTGTAATGTATTTTCTCATTGTAAATGTTATAAAATATATATGCAAGGTATGATATATATATGATTCTATGTACTGTGATTTACATGTCACTTACACTGTTCTTTTTTTCTAGTTATTGTATTGATGTTTGTGCAATCCCTCAACTGCCCCTGAGGAAGCGGCTTTTGCCGCGAAACATGTCGGGCTACAGTTCTGGGCATCATTCATCTCTACACAGACGCTAACCAGGACATTCTTCTGGCTGGTAATAGGGTCTACAAACTGCTATGAAAAGACCCCTGTGTAGAATACAATGTACTGCATTTATGCAACTGTAATGTCAACACGCATATGATTTTATAAACCAATCTCTGCTGTAATACTGATTTCTCTGTCGAAATACAGTTTACATCTTTTAATTATTTGTCTTCTCAATAAAAATTATATATTTTTTATATTACATGCTTCTAATACATTGTTTCATGTTGGCACCCTGCTAAAAAGTCCCCTACATACGCCCCTCCCAATTCTTTTTTCTTCTACGCATTATTTGGGACGTGGTGCCTTTTCTTCCTTTCTTTATGCAATCTTTAAATTTGGGTCTGTTCCTTTGTTTGTAAGTTCTCTTGAGCTGGTGGTTTTGACGAGGATGGAACTAGGAATGAAATGATCTACAGCAGGGATGTCAAAAAATGTAATCGCAGGACGCATTCGCCACATGGTTGCCCTGAGTGAAAAGCTCAGGCATATGCTACAGACAGAAGGGCAGAATTAAGGAGTGGGCTACATACAGAGTGCAGAGTTCAGGAGTATGCTACGTACCGGGTTCAGGAGTGTGCTACATACCGGGTGCAAGGTTCAGGAGTGTGCTACGCACCGGGTTCAGGAGTGTGCTACGCACCGGGTTCAGGAGTGTGCTACGCACCGGGTTCAGGAGTGTGCTACGCACCGGGTTCAGGAGTGTGCTAAGTTCAGGGTTCAGGAGTGTGCTATGCACCTTGTGCAACCCCAACTCTGTCCCTCTCCCTCTCTCCCCCTCTCTCCCTCTCCCTACGGTGAGTGCATGCAGGGATCTGTTAGTTCTGGGAGCTCTTGAGAGCAAAGATGTCACTTGTAAATACAGAAGGTTCCTTTTTTTTACAAGAGACAGTAGGGAGTGGAGTGTGAGAGCCGAAGGTGGGTGAATGGAGTTCCACCATGTTCCGGCTGCAAAACTGGGTGCGAGGGACACATGACAATGCTTGGAGGCTTGGAGGGCTGCATTCGACCTGCGGGCCTTGTGTTTGACATATCTGATCTATGGGGGGGGGGGGGGGAGGAAATAATACTAAATGCTTTCTGAGCATGGTGAAGTTCTTTTTAGCGGACAGAGATTCCGACTCCAGCTTTATTCTGTAGAGCTGAAGCATTCAAAAGAGGATTATAGAATGGATTTATTTTTTCCTATTGCTGGTTTTTGGGCAAGAACAGAATTCATGTTAAAATTGAAAACCAATTTGTGTGTTTGTATTGCCTACAATGCTGTGTTTGCCTCCCAAAAGACAAAGTTGCTTCCATTCTTGAGTTTTTAGCACCTTATGTTTGATAGAACCCAAGGGTCTGTGGACGCGTTTTCCCACAATTAATCCATAACAGAGGATTATTATTCTGTTGGATGATCTTCATGTGTTCTCATGTTAGGTGACCTTTTTTGAAGTTCTAGCACTGAACCCCCCCTCCTCTCTACATACCCACCAGCCAATCCCCATAGACCTCTCAAGAACGACTCCTATTCATTTTTAATGCCTTTGCACACCTCACAAACAAACAAACCTTCCACAACGACGATGACGAGTTTGCATTTCCATAATGAAAATGGCAAGGTAAATTGTGTTTCCCGGAGACCTTTACCGCTTAGATCTGATAGTTTGCATGCTAGCAAACAAGACACAAGAAGTATTAACTCTTCTCTTCCTGGGCAGTAAATGTGACTGGTTGGGTTTTATTCAGAATGGATACCAATTTGAGGACCAAATATCAATCCTGTAATTTTATCTTATGACTCCCCTCCAAACGGCTTGAGTTCAGGTGTTTCCAGTGATGGGTACTGGTAATACTCCATCATACAAAGACATTGTAGACAATTGTTCTCTTCCAACCTTGTAGTAACAGTTTGAAGACTCTTTTCTGTTCAACCATGACTGTGCACAAATCTGGCACCAAAAAGACATGTCGTGTCCAGTTTGACGTGTGACCAGTTTGGTGTGGAGAAACTCGAGTTTCCTGCACAAAGCCCTGACCCCAACCCTACTGAACATCTTTGGGATGAACTGGAACACTGATTGTGAGCCAGGTTTTCTCATCCATCGTTAGTACCTGACCTCACAAATGATCATAAATAACCACAGACAACGTCCAAAATCTTGGGGAAAGCCTTCCCAGAAGAGTGGCGCTTGTAATACCCACAAAGTAGACAACTGCCGGGGGGGGGGGGGGGGGCAAAATTAAATATTAATGGCCATGGTTTTGGAATGGATGTCCAACAATCTCCATATAGGTGTGATGGGTGGAGGAACTCGAATGTCCTGCACAGAGCCCTGACCCCAACTTCTGAACACCTTTTGGCATGCATTTAAATACCAATGGTGGGCCAGGTCTCGTTTAACATCGATACCTGACCTCACAAATGCTTTTTGCTGAATAAGCAAAGATTCCTACAGACATACTCCAAAATCTCATGGAAAGCAATTTCTGAAAAGTACAGACCTGTTCTAGATGCAAGTGGTCTGGGGAAGGGGGTCAACTCCTTACTAATGACCATGGTTTTGGAATGGGATGTCTAGCAAGCTCATATTGGTGTGATGGTCAGAACCTTTGGCCATATAGTCCTATATTGGTGGTTTCCAAACTCCGGCTGGTGTCTAATGTGGCCCTTTGCTTGCCTTTATCTGGCCCTTGAGGCATTATTCCTGCCACTGCACCAATAATGATGCACTATTCCACCCATTGACAGCAGATCGGGCATTGTTTAATCCCACTTGGCACAGTTTGGCCCCCTAAATACTGAATGATCATAAACTGGCCATTTCTTTTGAAAGTTTGGAGACTCCTGGTCTATATAATAGGACTGATCTACAATGATGTTTCATTGTAAACTAATGATAACACAAGTGTATTTAAAAATAATCGCCTTGGAAATGCAGGCAACAATACCCCATGATGACAACGTAAAAGAAGTTTGTTTGTATCTTTGCAAATTTATTAAAAAATAAAAAAATAAAAATCACATATACATAAGTATTATACCCTTTGCCATGACACTCAAATTTTTTAGCTCAGGTGCATCCTGTTTCCACTGATCATCCTTGAGATGTTTCCACAACTTGATTGGAGTCCACTTGTGGTAAATTCAGTTGATTGGACATGATTTGGAAAGGCACACACCTGTCTATATAAGGTCCCATAGTTAACAGTGCATGTCAGAGCACAAACCAAGCCATGAAGTCCAAGGAATTGTCTGTAGACCTCTGAGACAGAATTGTATTTAAGCACAGATCTGGGGAAGGGTATAGAAACATTTCTGTAGCATTGAAGGTCCCAATGAGCACAGTGACCTCCATCATCTGTAAATGGAAGACATTTGGAACCACCAGGACTCTTCCTAGAGCGGGCCGCCTGGCCAAACCGAGCGATCAAGGGAGAAGGACCTTAGTCAGGGAGGTGAACCCGATGGTCACTCTGACAGAGCTCCAGCCTTTCTCTATTGAGAGAGAGAAGCACCTTCTATGGAGATGGAAGCACCTTCCACAGAGAGAGAGCCACACTCTCTGAAGCACTCCACCAATCGGGCCTGTATGGTAGAGTGGCCAGAAGGAAGCCGCCACTCAGTAAAAGGCACATGACAGCCCACCTGGAGTTTGCCAAAGGCACCTGAAAGACTCTCAGACCATGAGAAACAAAATTCTCTGGTCTGATGAAACAAAGATTGAACTCTTTGGCCTGAATGGCAAGCGTCATGTCTGGTGGAAACTCGTAACCTGAACAGCTCCACTAGGAGACGCGAGCAACCAGCCGAACGTCCACTGGCTCTGATCGGTTCTCCGACGTAAGAACCCGGAAGGGACGTCATGACATCACTTCCGGGTACTGGAGCCCTAAATACGCCAAATTAAAAAAAAAAAAAATGGCCGCATTCAAAACAGCCAAACTTGGCGTTTTGAAAGCTTTTAAGTGCAAAGGAGGGATTTGAGGTCTTTTAGACCCCAGATCCCTCCATAAAGAGTATTTATTTTTTTTAATTAATGAAAGTGTATTTCTTCCCAAAAAATTGCATTTGAAAGACCGCTGCGCAAATACCGTGTGACCATAAATAATATTCGGTATCTATTTACTCGGCTTAACCTCATCTTTCCAATTTTACACAAAAAGACTGGAATGCCTTTTACATTCATGAAAGTGTTTTTTCCAAAATAATTACACTTGAAAAATTGCTGCGCAATATTCTGTGACATAAAAATTTGCAGTGACTTCCATTTTATTTCCTGGGGTCTCTGCTAAAAAAAAAAAAAAAAATATATATATATATATATATATATATATATATATATATATATATATATATATATATATATATATATATATATATATATATATATATATATATATATATATATATATATTATATTATGTTATGTTTGGGGGTTCTGAGTAATTGTTTAGCAAAAGAATGATTGTTTTTACATGTAGGAGAGGAATGCCGGAACTGGCCCGGTATGGAAGTGGTTAAAATGCAAATAAATTGCAAAACAATTCTTAGAGGGCCTTAAAATCCAAAAGAAAGCTTTTGTGCCCATTAGCGATTCAAATGAATAGGCTAACAACTCAAAGTCCAAAAAAGGACATTTTTGACAACATAGCCATGCAATATGATGTGCTGCAACATGTGTTTTGCAGCTTTTTTGCCTTAGTGTAGGGGTCTCCAAACTTTCTAAGCAAAGGGCCAGTTTATTGTCTTTCAGACTTTCGGGGAGCCGGACTGTAACCAGTGGAAATTTTCCTGGCATTAATGGGAGTAAACCTCACATTTGGTATCCGTGGGGGGAATATTTCCCCATTGTGGGTGTCAATGGAAGAAATAGTGCCTAATCCTTGGTGTCAGTGGGAAGAATAGTGTCCCATCATTGGTTTCAGTGGGAGGAATAGTGCCCCATTATTGGTGTCAGTGGGAGGAATAGTGCCCCATCATTGGTGTCAGTGGGAGGAATAGTGCCCCATCATTGGTGTCAGTGGGAGGAATAGTGCCCCATTATTGGTGTCAGTGGGAGGAATAGTGCCCCATCATTGGTATCAGTGGTAGCAATAGTTCCCCATCATTGGTGTCAATGGGAGGAATAGTGCCCCATCATTGGTGTCAGTGGGAGGAATAGTGCCCCATCATTGGTGTCAGTGGTAGGAATAGTGCCCCATCATTGGTGTCAGTGGGAGGAATAGTGCCCCATTATTGGTGTCAGTGGGAGGAATAGTGCCCCATCATTGGTATCAGTGGTAGCAATAGTTCCCCATCATTGGTGTCAATGGGAGGAATAGTGCCCCATCATTGGTGTCAGTGGGAGGAATAGTGCCCCATCATTGGTGTCAGTGGGAGGAATAGTGCCCCATCATTGGTGTCAGTGGGAGGAATAGTGCCCCATCATTGGTGTCGATGGGAGGAATAGTGCCCCATCATTGGTGTCGATGGGAGTAATAGTGCCCCATCATTGGTGTTGATGGGAGTAATAGTGCCCCATCATTGGTGTCGATGGGAGGAATAGTGCCCCATCATTGGTGTCAGTGGTAGGAATAGTGCCCAATCATTGGTATCAGTGGGAGGAATAGTGCCCCATCATTGGTGTCAATTGTAGGAATAGTGCCCCATCATTGGTGTCAATTGTAGGAATAGTGCCCCATCATTGGTATCAGTGGTAGGAATAGTGCCCAATCATTGGTATCAGTGGGAGGAATAGTGCCCCATCATTGGTGTCAGTGGTAGGAATAGTGCCCAATCATTGGTATCAGTGGGAGGAATAGTGCCCCATCATTGGTGTCAATTGGAGGAATAGTTCCCCACCGTTGGTATCATTGAGAGAAATAGTGCCCCATTGTTGGTGTCAGTTGGCAGAATAGTGTCTCATATAAGTGGGAAGAATAGTGCCCCAAGGGCCGGATGAAGGCAAGCAAAGGTCCGCAGTTTGGAGATCACTGCCTTTGGGGTGCCATTTAGAATGAACATCACCACAGCGATCGAACACACGCGCATTAACTTGCACCCCTGCATAAGACCGCAGCGGAAGCGTATTTCAGCTCTCCGACTTGACTTGTCGCCTCCTTAAATTTGGGCAGCGTTGACCTCTAAGGTCGAATTCTTATCATTTATTGTAGACCTGTCCCACATAATTGGTCGGAATTGTCCACAGCGGGTCACTCCGAAGAAGCATTGTTTCCGTAACTTGCACCGTTAGTTAATTTTTTTTTGGAAAATTGAAAATAGATCCGAGTCCCAATCTATTCCCACGAGGCACGGGGGCGGACTCAGAGGAGCGCGTCTGTTTTTTTATCGAACGGTTGGCTTGTTCAGTCTGCCATGAAAACTAGACTGTGGCCTTGAATATTATTTAAGAAGTGATGATGGAAAGTTGCTCAGCTGCTGCTCCCCGGGGGAAAGTGAAAGTCATTAAAAATTTTGTACGTAACGTTTGCCCGTTCAAAGCACCTGCGGACCGATTTTTTTTTTTTTTTTTTTTTTTCTCTCACCGCTGTCTCCAGGTGTCTTTGACTTTTTAGCTGCTAAGCGCTCGTTGCCCCCCCCAGCTCTCCTCTTGCCATCCCTCGCACCGTGCCAGGCGTTCATAACCTCTAGCGAGCTTTCTAATTATCCATGCTGAGTGGCAGCAGCGCCTGACACCGAGGCGTCTATTGAGGTTTTCACATCCCTCTCGGCCTTTGCCGGAATCGCTGTTACGGTAGGACGTCAGCGCTTGGCTAAAACGGGCACAAATGAGTGAAGTTCAGAGGGGTCTCGTCACAGGGCCCCCCGGGCGTCGCATCCCCGGCCCTAATGAGCCAGCTTGTGTTTTTTGCAGATGTGTATTAAAAAAAAAAAAAAGTTGTGCGCTCTGCGTGGTGAAGTTTAAATTCCCAACAAGTTGTAGCACTTTGTAATTATTGGATTGAAATTAATTTGGATGTTTTGCAGTGAAATTTGTGTGCTCTGCCTGTAAAGCAGTATTAAACCCTCAACATTTTTTTTTTTTTTTAATTTTTTTTTTTGCCTAACTAACAATTTTTTAACCACTTAAGCCCCAGCCCTATTTCGGACACTTTTTGTTTACAAGTTAAAACCAGTATTTTTTCCTAGAAAACTACTTCGAACCCCCAAACATTATT
The DNA here is from genome assembly GCF_965119305.1 of Pelophylax lessonae. NCBI lineage: Eukaryota > Metazoa > Chordata > Amphibia > Anura > Ranidae > Pelophylax > Pelophylax lessonae. The sequence continues at coordinate 675,436,018 of NC_138770.1, read as the reverse complement.
TATTTATATATATATATATATATATATATATATATATATATATATATATATATATATTTTTTTTAGCAAAGACTCTGGAGAATAAAATGTCGGTCGTTGCAAAATTTTTTGTCATGCAGTATTTGCACAGCGGTCTTTAAAACGCCATTTTTTTTGGAAAAAATTTGAAAAATCACATTTCACTGCATTTAAAAAATACTAAACAGTAAAGTTAGCCCATCTTTTTTGTATATTGTGAAAGATGATGTCACGCCGCGTAAATAAATACCCAACATGTTACGGTTTAAAATTGCCCCCCCCCCCCCATGGGATAGCGACAAACTACGGTCAATAGAGATCTCAATCTGCGACGCTTTAAATTTAACGGTTACCAGTTTAGAGTTGGAGTGTAGCTCTTTTTTTTTAAATTATTGCCCATGCTCTGGCGATCGCGGCGATACCTCACATGTGTGGTTTGAACAGCGATTTAATTCGCGGCTCGACTTGCGTATACGTTTTTTTTTGTGCGCGAGCTAACGGTGACGGGGCGGCTTTTTTTTTCCTATTTATTTTTTCTTTTTTTTTAACTTTATTACAAGTTTTTTAAAAAAAAAAAAAATCTGATCACTTTTATTGCTGTCACAAGCAATGTAAACATCCCTTGTGACACCAATATGTAGTGACAGGTACTCTTTATGGAGGGATCGAGGGTCTAAAAGACCCTAGACCCCTCCACTGCACTTCCTGCTGAAAACGGCATTTTTGCATACAGCCGTTTTTCAAATCTGGCGCCTTTTGCAGCACAGTAACCGGGAAGTGACGTCATGGACGCCGCCTCCGTGTTACGTCATCGGAGACCCGATCAATGCCGTTTCTAGCATTCATCGGGACTCCATCCAGCCGGCGGACGTGCTGGCTGGGTGCTCGGGGCTCCCGGTGGGAAGGGAGCCCCGAGCAAAGCCACGGAAGGCGGCGGGAGGGGGGGGGCGTCCCCTCCTGCTCACCCGGGTAACGATCGAGCGGCTCCCGAGCCGCATCGGTCGTTACCGGCGGAAAGCCGACCGTCTGCTTCAAACCACGGTACCGGGATGATGCGTCTAGCTAGAGGCATCATCCCGGTATAACCCCGCAAAGTTACCCGACGTACGGGTACGTTGGAATGCGGTAAGTGGTTAAAAAAACGTCCATTTAGGTTTCGGCACCAAAATCTTAATTTCGGTGCACCACTAAGGAATATGTGAATAATATCCTCCCTTTTAAATGCTACCAGCCAACACTCAGCATTACCTCTAGCTGTTAAACCTGGTTGTTTCTGACAGCTCTGCTTTTAATTTGGAAAAAAAATAAAAAAATTTCCCCTTTTGAGTACACATCATCCCCCCCCCCCCCACTCCAAATCCCCCTCCCAGCTCAAATCCCCCCCCCCATCCCTCTTTCTATCATATATCCCCCCCACAAATTTCCCCTCCTAGCCAGTGGTGTATTTTGGTTTTGTGCTGCCCTAGGCAAGACTAACCCCCCCCCCCCCCATGTAAATTTGCCGCACTCCTTAACGGATGTGACTCCCTCCAAAATTTAAGGACTACAAGTCCCAGCATGAACCCCTGAGATCTCACTAGAGGGGGGTGGGTGAGGGAGGGGGGGATGAGAGAGAGGGGGGGGGATGAGAGAGAGAGAGAGAGAGAGGGGGGATGAGAGAGAGAGAGAGGGGGGGATGAGAGAGAGAGAGAGGGGGGGATGAGAGAGAGAGAGGGGGGGATGAGAGAGAGGGGGGGATGAGAGAGAGGGGGGGATGAGAGAGAGGGGGGGATGAGAGAGAGGGGGGGATGAGAGAGAGGGGGGGATGAGAGAGAGAGGGGGGGGATGAGAGAGAGAGAGAGGGGGGGATGAGGGAGAGAGAGAGGGGGGGGATGAGGGAGGGATGAGAGAGAGAGAGAGAGAGAGAGAGGGGGATGAGGGGAGATGACAGAGAGGTTGGGGGATGGGAAAGAGAGAGAGAGGGGGGATGGGAAAGAGAGAGAGAGGGGGGATGGGAAAGAGAGAGAGAGGGGGGATGAAATATAGAGGGGGATGAGAGCGAGGGAGAGAGAAAGGGGGGATGGGAGAGAGAGAGAGAAGGGGGGATCAGAGAGAGAGGGGGTGGGAGAGAGAGAGGAGGGGGGATCAGAGAGAGAGGGGGAATAAGAGAGAGGGAAGAGGGGGGTGAGAAAGAGAGGGGGGTGTGAGAGGCAGCTCTAGCAACCACTGGCCAAAAAGATTCTCAGTTGGAGGGGGAGGGACTTTTTTGCTGCCCCCCTGCAAAGTGCTGGCCTAGGCCTGGGCCTCGTTGGCCTAGGCCAAAAACTGGGGCAGAATTGTTCAAAGTTATTTTGAGGCATCTAAATGCCATCAGAGACTACAGAAGTGGTCGGGTTAGAATCATTAGTTGGGTCTTAACTAGCTTGTGCCACTTCTTTCTCTACAACGGAGAATATTCCCAAAGCATTATTCACAGTAGCATCTCCAAAGCAGAAAACATGGCTGCCTTGAAGTTGTGAGGTCACGCCATAACTTGTATTCGCCCCCCCCCCCCCCGCATCTACTGTAGGTTTAAATAGAGAAAGCTGCGCACATTTTTATTTTTTTTGTTGTTTCTTGACAGAGTGTTTTCTAATACACCGACCGGATCACTAATCTCTTGCACGGCACTCGGGGGAGTTGTACGCCGCTGACATCGCTGCTGAGAAATATCACACGTTTTTTGTTTTCGTTGGGTTTGCAGTTTCTATTAAACTCTTCATCCGTAGAGCTCAGAAGGCTCTTAAAAGCTTTGCGCGGCTCAGACGAGGGGTGGACGTTTTTATCACTTCTCTCCGGATGTGAAGATAAAGATTCGAGACATTACTGCAAGTGATTGGGCCGGCGGGAGGCTCGGGTCTGCTCATATAGTGCAATATTCTGTAATGAACCTTCAGGAAGGACCGCGGTGCGCGGCGAGCGAATGCGGCCATAAATTCAAGTGCCCATCTGAACGCTATTTTCATCTAAACTGGCCAACATCACGGGACCCCTGGTGCAAGTTCTGGAAAACTGCCACCCTTTGTGCGAAGAAAATGCTTTGAATGTACCAGAACTCAGAGAACCGGCGCTAATTAGGCCTTTACAAGACGCCCCCGAATGTTCAGACCAGCTCTAGGCAAAAATAGGACTACATGTCCATAAATGACGTCATCTCACCTTGCAGCAATTTTGACTAATTTTTCTATTTACTGCAGCAGCCTTCGAGTAATCCTTTCTTCATACCCTACTTTCCAAGGCTCACCATCACTCAGTTTTGGTGCCCACTTTGCCCTCTCCTTCCTCAGGGCCACCAGACATGTAACTTCTTCTTCTCTTCAGGTGATGCCACAGTGGGAGGATGGAGCTCAAACTCCCAGTCTGACCCACCTACCCCTAACTTTTATGTTCTGGTTTGTCCCGTCTATCTCAATCAGCGTCCAATGCCAGTCATACTATCTCAATGCATCCTAGCAGTTAGTTTAGGGGGCACCAAAGAATCAACAACTGTGATGTTCCTCCTCCCTGCGCTCGGTCCCGGGCATACCAGCACTTTGCAGGCATCATGGACTTTTCGAAATGACTATTTTGGCAAAATAAGTAGGAAGGAAAAAAAACTGCCCTATTCAAAGGGGTTGCCTGCGTCTGCCGCGACTATCTCCAGATGGATCAGACAGACGGTGGTGCAGGCTTATTCTATTAAGGATCGGGTTCCTCCGTTCCCTGTTAAGGCGCACTCGACTCCGGCTCTTAGTGCTTCCTGGGCCTTCCACCATCAGGCGTCGTTGCTTCAGGTTTGCAAGGCGGCTACCTGGTCGTCGGTTCATACCTTTACAAAATTTTATAAGGTTGATGTGCTGGCATCGGCGGATGCCTCTTTTGGCCGCAAGGTTTTGCATGCCGCTGTTTGAGGGGACCTTTGGTCTACCTTGGGGGTTTTGTCTTTTCAGGAGGGTCTCATCTGCTTAGTTCAATGAGTCCTCTGTTTTTCTGGTTGGCTCTGTTTTGGCCTTCTGGATTGGATATTTTTCTGTTGTCCTACCCCTCATTTATGGCACTGCTTTGGGACGTCCCTATGGATATCAAGATATGGATTCTGCATCTGTCAATGAGCAACAGAGAAAACTGGATTTTTGACTTACCGTAAAATCCTTTTCTCTTAAGCTCATTGACAGACGCAGTACCCGCCCCTCTATTTTTGAGCTGGGTTGGTATAAGTCTTTGACACTGCTTTGTTACATAACTGACATCCTATAGCAGGGAGAGAGAGGATATACCATGGGTGTGGCCAGAACTTTTTTCCTGCCTAGTGTCCTACTCCTGTAGGGGGCAGTATAACCCTATGGATATCAAGATATGGATTCTGCGTCTGTCAATGAGCTTAAGAGAAAAGGATTTTACGGTAAGTCAAAAATCCAGTTTTTGCTTTACAGTATGTTGCCTATGACCAAGTTTGTGGACACCCGACTATCACATTTTTATTAGCTTGGAGGACACCGCATTCCAAAACCATGGCCATTTAAAATTAAGCAATAACATCCTCTTGTAGCTTTATACAAGTTTTTGGAGTGTATATGTGGGAAACTGTGCCAATTTTGGAGGCCAGATATTGATGTTGGATGAGAGGACTTGGTTTGTCGTTCCAATTCATCCCAAAGTTGTTCACCAAGGTTGGGGTCCAGAGGTGTAGAGAGGAGTAACACCACTCAGGTGAGTCTGTGTCTCCAATCCAAGGAGGGTGCTGGCCCTCGGCTCGCCACCGCAAACAGCATATATGAAGAAATTGGTCGCACACCACCAGGAGATTCAGTGAAGAAGCTCTTTATTGTACATGCAAAGGTACAAGGTACAGTAGGATGGATATGGTAGACGTGTTTCACACCAATTCCACGTGCTTGTTCACTACAGTTAGTGAATTAGTACATTAGTGAACAAGCATGTGGAATTCATGTGAAACACGTCTACCATATCCATCCTGATGTGCCTTTGCATGTACAATAAAGAGCTTCTTCACTGAATCTCCTGGTGGTGTGCGACCAATTTCTTCATACAGTGCCTTGCAAAAGTATTCGGCCCCCTTGAACTTTTCGAACTTTTGCCACATTTCAGGCTCCAAACATAAAGATATAAAACTGTCATTTTTTGTGAAGAATCAACAACAAGTGGGACACAATCATGAAGTGCAACGAAATTTATTGGATATTTCAAACTTTTTTAACAAATAAAAAACTGAAAAATTGGGTGTGCAAAATTATTCAGCCCCTTTACTTTCAGTGCAGCAAACTCTCTCCAGAAGTTCAATGAGGATCTCTGAATGACCCAATGTTGGCCTAAATGACTAATGATGATAAATAGAATCCACCTGTGTGTAATCAAGTCTCCGTATAAATGCACCTGCACTGTGATAGTCTCAGAGGTCCGTTTAAAGCGCAGAGAGCATCATGAAGAACGAGGAACACACCAGGCTGGTCCGAGATACTGTTGTGGAGAAGTTTAAAGCCGAAATTGGATACAAAAAGATTTCCCAAGCTTTAAACATCCCAAGGAGCACTGTGCAAGCGATAATATTGAAATGGAAGGAGTATCAGACCACTGCAAATCTACGAAGACCTGGCCGTCCCTCTAAACTTTCAGCTCATACAAGGAGAAGACTGATCAGAGATGCAGCCAAGAGGCCCATGATCACTCTGGATGAACTGCAGAGATCTACAGCTGAGGTGGGAGACTCTGTCCAAACAATCGTATACTGCACAAATCTGGCCTTTATGGAAGAGTGGCAAGAAGAAAGCCATTTCTTAAAGATATCCATAAAAAGTGTCATTTAAAGTTTGCCACAAGCCACCTGGGAGACACCAAACATGTGGAAGAAGGGGCTCTGGTCAGATGAAACCAAAATCAAACTTTTTGGCAACAATGCAAAACGTTATGTTTGGCGTAAAAGCAACACAGCTCATCACCCTGAACACACCATCCCCACTGTCAAACATGGTGGTGGCAGCATCATGGTTTGGGCCTGCTTTTCTTCAGCAGGGACAGGGAAGATGGTTAAAATTGATGGGAAGATGGATGGAGCCAAATACAGGACCATTCTGGAAGAAAACCTGATGGAGTCTGCAAAAGACCTGAGACTGGGACGGAGATTTGTCTTCCAACAAGACAATGATCCAAAACATAAAGCAAAATCTACAATGGAATGGTTTACAAATAAACATATCCAGGTGTTAGAATGGCCAAGTCAAAGTCCAGACCTGAATCCAATCGAGAATCTGTAAAAAGAACTGAAAACTGCTGTTCACAAACGCTCTCCATCCAACCTCACTGAGCTTGAGATGTTTTGCAAGGAGGAATGGGCAAAAATTTCAGTCTCTCGATGTGCAAAACTGATAGAGACATACCCCAAGCGACTTACAGCTGTAATCGCAGCAAAAGGTGGCGCTACAAAGTATTAACTTAAGGGGGCTGAATAATTTTGCACGCCCAATTTTTCAGTTTTTTTATTTGTTAAAAAAGTTTGAAATATCCAATAAATTTCGTTCCAATTCATGATTGTGTCCCACTTGTTGTTGATTCTTCATAAAAAATTACAGTTTTATATCTTAATGTTTTGAAGCCTGAAATGTGGCAAAAGGTTGCAAAGTTCAAGGGGGCTGAATACTTTTGCGAGGCCTCCGGTAGGGTTGGGATCCAGAGGCCTCCGGTAGGGTTGGGATCCAGAGGCCTCCGGTAGGGTTGGGGTCCAGAGGCCTCCGGTAGGGTTGGGGTCCAGAGGCCTCCGGTAGGGTTGGGGTCCAGGGGCCTCCGGTAGGGTTGGGGTCCAGGGGCCTCCGGTAGGGTTGGGGTCCAGGGGCCTCCGGTAGGGTCCAGGGGCCTCCGGTAGGGTTGGGGTCCAGGGGCCTCCAGTAGGGTTGAGGAGTCCAGGGGCCTCCGGCAGGGTTGAGAGGTCCAGGGGCCTCCGGTAGGGTTGAGAAGTCCAGGGGCCTCCGGTAGGGTTGAGGTCCAAAGACGTCGGGTAGGGTTGAGGTCCAGGGGCGTCCAGAAGGCTTGAGGTCAGGGCCCTATGCAGGCACCTAAAGTTTCTCCACTCCAGACCCATCAGACCATGTCTTTGATCATATAGCGCAATTCTAAAAGAATACCTCGGGGTCGGGTAACAGCAATCCTGGTCAGGTTTCAAGGATGCAGATACCAAAAACAGTTGCGTGTCATGTATGTAAAAGAGGTCGCTTGGAACTTTTGTGTTTTAACAGAAACACATAAGTTAGAATCTCCCTTTTTATACAAAAGTTTGTAGACTAAAGTCTCTTGTCATGTGACCAGATTGTGGTAAATGCATCTGCTGTGTGTGTCGGGAGACCATGAGTATTACTGCCGATAGGCGGATAATACAATTTTTGTAGCACATGATCGTCTCTCTAGATTTCAGAACTAGTTTTCTTCGGCCTCTCGTGTGTCTGTTGTGGAGAATGCAGATAGATGGATCTCTGCTCTGTTCTCTCCATCAAAGCCTTTTGCTGCGGCAATTATGTCCCAATTACTCCTGTAGGTGCTTTGTAGCTGACGGAATGGTCTGTATTGGGAAACGCCGCAGAAACTTGTGCCAAGTCAGCACATAAACAGCCTGAAACTTTGTAATTGCTGCCACGGATTAAATAATGGCTTTAATATCCAGCACTGAGCCAAAGGTAGAAGTCACAACTTAAATGTCAGTTTACTCAAAACCGATATTTCAGATTCTGACGAGTTAAAGCAAAATTGTAGGTTCATTGGAAAGTGAGCAGACACCTTGAGGGTGATGGGAGGGATATACACTATATTACCAAAAGTATTGGGACGCCTGCCTTTACACACACATGAACTTTAATGACATCCCAGTCTTAGTCCATAGGGTTCAATATTGGGTTACCCCACCCTTTGCAGCTATAACAGCTTCAACTCCTCTGGGAAGGCTGTCCACAAGGTTTAGGAGTGTCTATGGGAATGTTTCACCATTCTTCCAGAAGAGCATTTTTGAGGTCAGGCACTGATGTTGGAGAGAAGACCTGGCTCGCAGTCTCCGCTAATTCATCTTAACCACTTAAGCCCCGGAAGATTTTACCCCCTTCCTGACCAGGGCCTATTTTATGATTCGGCACTGCGTGATTTTAACGGACAATTGCGCGGTCGTGCGACGCTGTACCCAAATAAAATTGACGTCCTTTTTTCCCCCACAAACAGAGCTTTCTTTTGGTGGTATTTGATCACCTCTGCGATTTTTTTGATCATGCGCTATAAACAAAAAAAGAGCGACAATTTTGCAAAAATAACAATATTTTTCACATTTTTTTTTATATGAAATTCCCCCCAAAAAAATGTAAAAATCAACATTTTTTGAACATTTTTGGCCAATTTGTTTTCTGCTACATATGTTTGTTGAAAAAAAATCGCAATAAGCATATTTTGATTGGTTTGCGCAAAAGTTATTGCGTTTACTAACTAAGGGAAAGATTTCTGTCATTTTTGGTGTTTTTTTTTTTAACGAGTAATGGCGGCGATCTGCGATTTTTTTTTTTTTTTTTTTTTTTGCAGGACTGCGACATTGCGGCGAACAGATTGGACCCTTGACTGACATTTTTGACACTTTTGGGGTTACCAGTGACATTACTACAGTAATCAGTGCTATACGTATGCACTGTTACTGTAAAAATGACACTGGCAGGGAAGGGGTTAATTTTATTTGAGAAGTAGGGGTTAAGTGTGTCCCTAGGG